>NW_027556402.1:174202574-175402574 GCF_003287225.1 Phascolarctos cinereus | reverse complement strand
TATCTCTTCAAATGCTTTGTAAACGTGTAACTATTTTGTGGGTTTCTCAGCCACGTTAGCCTCTGGGTTTCCAGAACATGCAGGATATGATTGTACAGTAATTAATTCTGACCTCTGCTCAAATGTGACCTAGGATTGCTAGGGAGATGGCACCCAGGGCCCATTCACCAATTTTTGTGTTGGAATTGAGGTTACTGGGAATAAATGTCAAATTCTGGACAGCAAGAGGAAATTAAAGTAGTATGATTGGAGCTCATGAGGTATCTTCCATCTTGGTACCATGTGAAGGATTCACTGGACATCTGGCTGATCTGTCCCTTTTTCCCTAATTCTTCCTTTCAAAAAGTATGGCTTGTTTCTGCACTGGCATGGCTGAGCCAGAGGGTGGTGTTTTTGATGTGCAAATAAGAACAACGATTAATGCTAGAACCCAGCTGTCCTTCAGAGTTCTTATCCTTGTGTCCTGCCTCCAAGTCAGGGGAAGATGCTACTGTTCTACTAAGCACATCTTAAAACATCTCTTTCCCACAAGCAGAAAGGGTCTTTTTCGGTCCTGTGGGCCATTTTATATCCAACACATCGCCTCCCTTTTACCATATTGCTGTCTTCTCTGATATTCTATTGTCTACACTCCTTCATATTGGTTAATCAGTGGCTGCTAACAACTGTTACGTAATCAATGCTGGCACCACAGATATAGGTTGGAAAAACTGGTTGGTCTGGGAATAGTAAGAGACCCATCTGAGATCTAGCAAGAGGCATCAGAGTAATTACGTCTGCCCCAGAGATCTCAAAACTCTTTTAGTCACTCTGCAATCATTTTATTAGCTATTTCAAAGTCGTTTTTACCAGGGTAAACAGAAAGATTGATAACCTAAAGTAGCTTTTTTTCTTAGTTTCCTTGATCTAGGGTTAGGGTTGTAAACGACATTCTTAGCTCATAGGCCAACAGATCTGGCCCAAAGACCATAGCTTGCTGACTATTGTTCAAGACTAAAGAAAGTGAAAGATAAGCCCTTTGGGCAAGCCCCCAGGTTAAGGGCACTTTAGATTTCTCTAGCTGATTGTTGCTCACTTTTATCTATATCTCTCATCTTTCCCTATATTATCCATTCATTCCTTAAGTGTAAGTAATTTAGTCTTCAATTAATTTTTAATCTGTGTTTTCATGGTCCTTTATTAAATTTAATTTTATGCATTATGAAAAGGATACATTTACTGTTTCTGCTTTTCTTCATTTAACTATAAAGTTTTTATGGCCTAATAGACGGGCAATTTTTTGAAAAGGTGTCATGAGAAAAAGGTATATTCCTTTTTAGTCCCATTAAATTCTCTCCAGATATCTTTCATATCTAACTTATCAAAGATTCTTTCTTATTTAGTTTTTGGTTAGATTTTTTTTCCAGTTTTGAGAAAGGAAGGTGGAAATCCCCATTACTATAGTTTTGCTATTTCCACCTACCACTTACCTTTTCCTTTAAAAAGTTAGATGTTCTGCCATTTAGCATATATATTATCTATGGTATCTTTTAACATAATGTAGTTTCACTATTTATCTCTTTTAAATAAATCTATTTTAGCTTTAACTTTGTCTGAGATCATGATTGCTACCCCTGCTTTTTTTTTAACATCAGCTGAAGCATAATAAATTCTACTCCAACCCTTTATTTCTACTCTACGTGTTTCATTTTTAAATATGTTTCTTATAAACAACATATTGTAGGGTTCTGATTTTTGATCCATTCTGCTATCCATTTCCATTTTATGAATGAGTTCATCCCATTCATATTGAATTTTATAATTACTAATTGTATGTTTCCCTCATCCTATCCTTCCTCATTGTTTAGCCATCTCTCTTTTTACCCTGACCCTCCCTCAAAAATCTAATTTACTTCTAACCACTACCTCCCTAATCTATACATCCTTTTAAAAGTTCCTCCTTCATCCTAATCCCTTACCATCTTATTTCTCTATAACTTAAGAAGAGTCTTTTACCCTACTAAATGTATAAGTTTTCCCCCTTTCAGCCCAGTTCCTATGAGAATAATGTTTCCACATTACCCTCCTCCACTTTATTCTCCCTTCCACTGTAACAGTTCTGTCATTCACACATCTTTTGTATAAGATAATTTGCTCCATTTTACCTCTCCCTATCCTATTTTATTTCTTAGGATGATATCATCATAATCAATTCAACCCCAAGCCTTCTATCTATGTATCTTTCAAACTGCTCTAATAATAACATTCTCAAGAGTTATAAATATAATTTTTCCCATATAAGAAGTAAACAGTTTAACCTTACTGAATCCTTTATAATTGGTCTTTCATGTGTACCTTATTATGTTTCTCTGGATTGTCATAAGTACAATTTTCTGTTTGGTACTAGTTTTTTCCTCAAGAATACCTAAAAGTTCTTTAGTTCATTAAATATCCATTTTTCCCTTGCAGCATTACACTCAGCTTTTCTGGGTAAATTATTCTTCATCGTAAACCCAGCTCCTTTGCTCTTCAGAATATTATATTCCATGTCCTTCAGTCTTTTAATTAGAAGCTGCTAAATATTGTGTTATTCTGATTGTAGTTCCACAGTATTTAAATTGTTTCTTTCCAGTTGCTTGTAATTTTTTTCTCCTTCACTTGGGAGCTTTGAAATTTAACTAAAATGTTCCTGTGAGTCTCCATTTTGGTATCTCTTTCATGCAGTGATTGGTGGATTTTTTCAATTTCTATTTTACCTTCTAATTCTAGAATTTCAGGGCAATTTTCCTTAATAATTTATTGAAGTATGGTGTCTAGATACTTTTTTATCATAATTTTTCAGTAGTTCAACAATCCTTACATTATCTCCCCTCAATCTGTTTTCCAAGACAGTTTTTTGTGAGATTTTTACATTCTCTTCTATTTTTTCATTCTTTTGATTTTGTTTTGTTATTTCTCGATGCATTATGAAGTCATTATCTTCCCCTTGCTCAATTCTAAATTTGTAAGGAGATTTTTCTTCAGTAAGTTTTTTTATCTTTTTTTTTCCCCAATTGGTTGACTTTCTTTGTATACTTTCCTTTATTTTCTTCCATATTTCTTTTTTTCCAGTTTTTCCTCAGCCTCTCACATTTGATTTTTGAAGTCCTTTTTGGGCTTGTGACCATTTTACATTTTTCTTTGAAGCTTTACAGGAAGCTGTTTTGTTTTCTGCATTTGAACTCTGACCTTCTTTATCACCAGCTATCTATGGTTGGGTCCTTTCTCTAAGTTTTACTCTTCTTAATGGCTTGTTTCTTGGCTACTAACTTTATATTAGAGTTGGACTCTGATCTCAGGGTGTGGGGGATAATATCTCAGGTTTCAGATTTTTTGTTTTGTTGTTTTCTAAGCTCTATCCGGGGGCCTTTGACATCTTGTTTCTTCCAATGTTCTATAATCCAAGACCAGTGGTCACTGCTTCTACAGCTCACACCGTGGTCTTTATGTGACCTTAGGCACTCTTTTCCACCCCTGAGCCATGAGCCCTAGCACCACTACTACCACAAACACTCTTGCTACCCATGGTCTTTTAGGTGGCTGCAATTGTCAACTCACTTCTCTTCCCTGTAACTGAAACCAGAGACTCTGCTCTCCTGCAAGTGACCTCAACCATCAGGGCCCCTGCCCCTCTGCCACCGTACTCATTGGCATGTGTTCTCACCGCCTCACTTATAGCCACAGCCTGGGACCCCATGTGGTCTGTGTGCCTGAGCCCCATATCCAGAACCAGCAGAAAGACCTCACAATCTTCCTCTGATTAGCTGTCCAACCCTAATACTGTCCATCCGTGGAGCAAAAGCTTCCAAAGCTGAGGCTGCTACTGACACATCTGCCCCTAGGTTTTGCTGTTTGTTGATTCAATGGTATCTGCTAGGAGCTATCTGCACTTCAGTCAGACCAGATCTCCACCCCAAGAGGTCAGATCTTTCCTTCTTTCCTAAAGATCTCCTAAGTTGCCTTAGGTTTTACCCTGATTTTAATTATTTCTGCTGCTCTAAAATTTATTTTGGGGCATTATTTTAGTTATTTGTGGGGGAATTTGGAAGAGCCAAGTAGCTTCCTGCCTTATTCTGACATCTTCCTAAATTCCCTAAGATTATCAATAGATGAAGTTGTTTTTCTTTTTTTTTTTTCTTACTGGAGCCTACTTGCAATGGACTGACTATTAGTCTGTCCCAAAGAGATAAATTCATCCAAAATGCACATGAGCCCAAACCCCCTAATATCACATCACATTACACTAAAAACAGGTGATTTGACTCAACATTTATTAAACATCTATGAGCAAAATGCTGTATTGCCAGGCATGGGGGATAAAATAACAGAAAGTGCGTGTGTGTGTGTGTGTGTGTGTGTGTGTGTGTGCGCGTGCGCGTGTATGTGTGTGGTTGTTTCAAACTTAATGTTGACAAAGTATAATGCAAGGTTATTTGTGAAGGAAAAAGCCACTAAAAATTGATGGGGGAGGGAGCTAGGGAAAAAATAGGAAAGACTTCAGAGGAAAAAAATGGTACTTCAGTTGACTTTTGAAGAAGATCAAGATTCTAATAGGTGGTGGTGAGGATGAAATGTGTTCTAGGCATGTGGGATAAGTTAGTTAAATAGTCCCTACACGCTGAACATAAAGTGGAATTAAGGGGAGAAAAAAATTTTAAATGGAGATACGTTTTTCCATAAGTACCTTATCTCCAAATGAGGACCTAATTATGTCTTTGTTGTTCAGTAGTTTTCAGTAGTGTCCAACTATGTGTGATCTCATTTGGAGTTTTCTTGGCAAAGATACTACAGTGGTTTCCCATTTCATTTTCCAGCTCATTTTGCAGATGAGGAATCTGAGGCAAACAGAGTTAAGTGACTTGCCCAGGGTCACACAGCTAGTAAGTGCCAGAGGCCAAATTTGAACTCCAGATAAGGAGCCTTCCTGATTCTTGCCCTGGCACGCCATCACTGTTACATTTTTCAAGGGACATAACAACTTCAGAGGTTAATAGTTGATGAGTAATGTTCCAGACTGCCTTTCTATGGTTGTTATGTAAGAAATGTTACATGATTTGTCTAGCTCCCCTCCCACTTTCCTTCCAAGGTCAGACCTTCTGGCTCATGGTGGTATTAAAATAAAGCTAATTCAGATTCTAACACAGTGTGGGATAATTGCCATTTAAATGGGCCTGTAGGTATATAGGCACTAGGTGAAACTTCATGAAAGAAAAAGACAACAAATTACCCTGTCCCTGAAGTGTTTATGCTTCAATTAGAGGAAACACAGGAGGGAAAAAACAACAAAAAAACCAAACAACAACTTACAAGAAAAGGCCATTACAGTTTCACAGGGCAGTCAGGGTCCTAATTTAAAGGAATTAACCCATTAAATATGAGACCAAATAACTGTACTGGCCTTTCCTCTCTCCATTGCTCAAACTACACAAATTGTACAGGCCTCTACTAAACGATGTGCCTGTGGTCTGAAGAATTGATATGGTTCCCTAGGCACCTTAATTTAGCACAAGAGAAGGACATAAATATAGGACTAGCTCTAAAATAATAAACATAGAGGCTCACAAAAGATGCACTCAGTTACAAATTGCTGTGTTCCAAGGAATTCTATTAGACATCCCATCCTGACACGTGGTATTAACAAACTCATGACGATAAGCTCAAATAATTTCTGCTGGTAAGAATTAGCATTTATATAGTGCTGTAAGTGTACAAAATGATTTACTTATGTTATCTCATTTGATTCTCACAAAAATCATGTGGTGTAATTATTATCTCCATTTTTACAGATGAGTAAACTGAGGCTGAGACTGTTTAAGTGATGAGCTCAAGAGTTACACAGCTAATTATTTGTATTTAAGTATTTGAACTCAGGTCTCAATGATTCAAGTTTCAACACTATCCACCATGCCACAGAGCTGCCTTTTGAATAAAGTGCTTTCTTCCCAGTAGCCCTTTAAAATAAGAAGCCCACATATTATCTTTCCTATCTGTAGGTAGGAAACTGAGGCTCAAAGTCACAGGACTTCTGAGATTCATCTAGGACATCCCTTACACTGCATTGCATCTTTGATCTGCTGCTTTTCTGAAGCTTAATGAAGGCAGTGGGTTAATCATATTCCTTCCCAAGACAGAACTCTTGTTCAAACAAGACTCTTGTAAATAATAAGTCAAGAAGAAAGAGTAGAATCATGTTCTCCTCCTTTCCCCTCCATTACCCCTCCCACAGAATTAAATAAGTATAGGATAAATCCAATCCAACAATCATTTATTAAGTGCCTACAACATCAAGACATTCTGTTGGGAACTAAGGTTTCAGAGACAAAAGGGAAACTGTCCCTGATACACTGTTTTCCTTTATTTTTTTTTTACTTGACTGAACTGCACTGTTCCAGCCATCTGATCTTGTACATCCTTCCTAGTTCTAAATCCTATAATCCTGTGATCTCTATTTCTTAATGTAATCCCTATACTTAAAGGAAGATGATTTCTTTGTAGCTAAAAATATTTTACTCTTTAACTTTGCCAACACTACCCCAAGGATGCAGATGGAATATGAACAACATAACCATGTGGATGCATTGGGAAGCATTTATTGACCTCCTACTACATATAAGACACTATAATAAGTACAATGCTAAATCACAGGAGTTTTTTTTTCAGTACAAAATGGAGGAGATAGTCTGTACTGCCTTCCTTTTTTATAGAGTTCTTTTTTTCCATTTTTGTATTTATTTTATTTTTAATTTAGAAAATAAAACGAGCATTTCCATAACATAGTAGAATTTAAAAAGATGATTGTACATGAAAGTACTCTGCAATCTTTGAGGCTTTAGTTATATAAACTGAACAGTGATTTAAAGATCTGGTTTTAGATCCAGGAAGACCTAATTTGAAAGTCTTGCTTCTGATGTAGACCAGCTATGGAACCCTGGTGACCCAGGTAACTCTCTAAGACTTCAAATTACAGGGAACTAATTGACATTACTACAGAAGTTTCCAGAACATGGAGTTCTTTACAAAGACAAGGTCATAGATCTGAACCTCCCCAAAACTATAGTAGTAAAAAACTTTGTGCTATTAAATATAATATGTTCCCTGCTCTTTGGAAGAAGCTTTTCTTCATCTTCCTTAATACTAGTACCTTTACTTTGATACTACCCCCAATCTATCCTGTTTGTGCCCCTAGACAATTGTTTGTACATAGTTTTTGGCTTGTTGTCTCCTCCATTAGTCTGTGAGCTCCTTAAGCACAGAGACTTTTTTTTTTTAATTTTTGTTTGATTTTTTTTTTTCAGGAGGTGGGCACTATGGGGGAAGGTGTTTCTTTGTATTCCTGATCCTTAGCACAGTGCCTGGTACAGAGTAGATGCTTAATAAATGCTCATTTATTAACTAAGTTACGTATAATTTAGTTGGGATAATAAGATGTGCATATTGAAAGAAAACCTCAATGGCATGCCTATGTAATATTCACAACCTATAAATTTGAGATTATGTAAGGATAGTCATATTTATAATCTTTTGATATCCACTTTATCTCCTAGACTTAATTGTAACAAGTTTCTTCTTTCTATTTGCAATTCACTACCAAGTGATTACAGAGAATCTGTCCATAAAAAGAAGATATAAGTTGGAAGGTAAGAAGTCTATTTATTTTGTGATTTACTCTAATGTCCTCCTTGTCATTTCCTATTTTATATGAGGCACTCTGGATGGCTGTGGCTTCCTCTGGAGAGTTATTCATGGCATGAATTGATTTAATAAGTTTACTAGTCAGATTCCACATTATTGTTTCTTCTAAACACTTTTATTTATGCAGGTTAATGCAGGATGATGACAAAAAGGTAAAGAGTTTAGAGTCTGTGGGTTGTCATAACAGTAAAGGATGACTTATGTTAGTTAGTATTGGAGTAAAACAGTAAGAAATTCAGTCTGAAATTTAGGTCAGTTCTTTGCACCTATTAATAAGAGAAAATTGTTGTGTGTTTTTTTTTTAATAAATTGCTCTGAGCCGCATAAACAAACAAAGAATCTGTATTTGGCTTGACTTTTCTTTGAATGCAATAGCTATATGGGAAAATAAAAGAATGAGCTGTGGATGAGGTGGGGCAGCTCCCAGTTAATTTACTGGAAAATTCAGTCACACAGATTGTATAGGAAAGAAGTATGAGACACAGGCCAAAACGAAGCATCATTGGTTTCATAAGCGAAGATTAGAAATTCAAGACTAGAGATAACTATTTATCTCAACCACGGCTTCAGTAAAGATTAGTGGACAAGTCTACAGCTGAACTGGAACATCTTCTGCCTAAAATAGCATTGCTATTAGGTTTGCAAATTAAGAGCTGGAAGGGACCCTGGAGGCAATCTAGTCCAACATTTTCATCTTATAGATAAAGAAAATGAAAGACAGAGAGGTTAGTGATTTGTCCAAGATCATATTAAAACAGCTTTCAAGACAGGTCTACACGAAAGAAGTCGGAGGCAGCTAGGTGGCGCAGTGGATGGAGCACCGGCCCTGGATTCAGGAGGACCTGAGTTCAAATTTAGCCTCAGACACATAACACTTACTAGCTGTTTGACTCTGGGTGAGTCGCTTAACCCCATTGCCTAGCAAACAAAGAAAAAAGAAAAATAAAAGTCAATTAGTTCCCAAAACATTATATTTTCCCCATTCCTCCTAATGCTTCTGTACATGCTGCCCAATGAGATCAGAAAGTGGTAGAATGCTACATATGAAGTCATCCCTTTACCTCAGCACCCCTGCATCCTTTTGGTTCTTGAAAGAGAATTATTTCTAGTCACTTTCTCACTTTTTCCTCTGTACCCTAATTCTAGCCATGTCATCCCAGCCTTTCTACTATTATCCTTCCTCTTTCTTCTCACTTCCTTACCCTCTTCTTTCACCACTGGGCCTATTCAACTAGCTTCAGCAAAATATTTACTCTCTCTGGGCACCAGCAAAATATAGAAATGAACTCTATTGTGAATCCACAGAGTACACAGAATAGTCATGCTGTTTTCAGAATCCAGGATTGCATGAAGGCTCTATATAGTTATTGACTGGTCTGAAGTTTCACATTTGTGTTCTTCATCTCCTAAGATCCCCAAACTGTGGGATGTGTGGAAGCAATCTATGTTAATGACGTAGTTTTTAATCATATGTTACCAACTGAATAGTATGCAAAAAAAAAAAAACAATTTAAGTAAAATGTAAGCTCTTTTAAGGAAAGGAAATTTTGGGTCCTTGTACACATGATGACTGACACGTAGTAAGTGCTTATAAAATGCTTGTTGAATCATCAATTGAATTAATTGGTTTCCACTTTCTTCTGTCTTCCTTCAACCCTGATGGCTCTCACTTCAGCTACAGTCCTGTATCTCTAGTTATCTGATTCCTCACTGCCTATCAAATAAAGTCTAAATTCCTTAACTTGCTATTCAAAACCATTCACAATTTATACCTAACCTGCTTTTTCCTTATCTTCACAACAGCCCTCACCATGTATATATTCCAGTGTGACCAAACTGAATTGCTCAGCATTCCCTAAACACATATTGGCATTAATGCTCTCTTTGGCAGTCTGCCCCTCTATAAGCCTGCTGAAATTCTATTTTTTCAAGGTTCAACTCAAATGCCCCTGTCACCTTCATGAAGCTTACTCTGATCCTCCTCAGCTGGGAGGATGACTCTCTCTTTCTCCCTCTCCGGAACTACCTCCCTTCCTCTCCCTTTTCCTCCCTCCTTCCCCCTTCCCCCTCTCCTTCTCCTTCTCCCTTTCTCCCACTCTTCTCTTCTCCCCTCTCCCTTTCTCTCTCCTCCCTTTTCTCTCATTCTCCCTCTTCTCATATATAATTGCTTGTTATCATCTTTACTATAAACTCTTGAAGTGGCTCTGTTGTTTTTGTCTCTGTATTTTCACAGATGTGATATTTTTCAACTGTGATTTCCTTAATATAGACAATTGTCAGGATGGAACACTCACCCCTATTTATGCAGATCAGCCACTCACCCATAGGTTACAGTCTTAGAGAGCTATCTAAGGACACTAGCAGGTAAAGTGACTTGCCCCCACCACATATATAGTAAATATAGAAGCAGAACATGAACACATGACTCCTTGATTCCAAGGCCAAGACTTCATAGATTACAGCACATCACACATAGTAGGTGTGTTATAAATATCTTTTGAATATTGAATGTCTATAGAACATTTTCATTTGAATGTTCCATCATCACCTCAAACTCTGTATGTACAAAATAAAACTTATCTTCCTAAAAACTCCCCAAATAAACCATCCTTAGATGGTCTTGTTATTTAGGTATAGGATTTAGTTATATCATTTAGTATAAGTACATGACTTTAGAATTCCCTTCTAAGTCTTAGGTATATTACATATACCCCTACATATCTATCCTCAATGCCTTACATATTAGGCAATAATTACTTAGCTGAATTGAATTCTACTTCTTTATCTTTCATAGAACCACTGAGGTCCTAGGCCCTCTTGGTGCTTAACACCTACTTATTAATTAATTGTTTGAGTTCAGTCATACAGAATGTTTGTTCATCAGCCATCACCAAGCACTCCCTACATGCGTTATACTACTTAAGCCTTCCACATGTGTTAAATAAGTGCTTATTACTTTCAGTACCTAAAAGTCCCGAGAAACCTCCTATAAGGCCCAATGGTCTTGGGTTATTAATTAAGGAATTAAAAGAGAACTGCAGACCTCAGGAAACTTTTTTGTGATGTATCACTTGAAGCACAAAACCTAAACCCTGAACAAAATCTTTCCTTTCTCTTTAAAAAAAAAAAAGGGCCAAGACAAGAATATTGCCAGAGCTTCTGTTTTTTTTTAAATCTTCCATTTCCAAAACTTGAGTTCTCCCCTCAAAACTACAAGAGACTTCATTAAAGCTAGAATTGAAATCATGGGTTTAATTATGAAAATGAAGGTCTCATCTGCATGCTTTGCAATCTTCAGGAAAGCGTTATAAAACAGGGTTGTTTTTTTCCTTCTTTTTAGAAGAAGATATTATGTAAGAACTGCAGAAAAGAAATGGGAACAAAGTTATTTCTACTTATTTTTCCCCTCCTATCAGAGATGGTCTATTTTACTACTTCAGGGACTATTGCTGTACTGCTGTCTTGGTTCTGACCCTAAGTGAGGCTGAAGTTGAGACCTTATTGAGGTCTGTGATGAATGGGATCTACAATGCTGATCAACCCTCCAAATTCAAAGCATTGGGTTTCTGGGTGTTTCCTCAGAACCTCCTGCTCTCAAAGGGGTCATAATCATACCATGAACAAGCCCAAGTCAAGTACAGGTTAGGTGCCTTGTGGAGCTCAAAGAGAAGAGGTTCCTGAAGTAGAAACAGAGACAGAACCAGGATTTATTAGATCAGAGGTCGGGTTGCCAAGGGTCAACGTAATAGGTCCTCGAGAAAGAGTCTAGGGATTCCCAACCAGGGACATGCAATATTTCAAAGGATGTATAAGCAACCTGTCAAAGGCGTAAGAGGACATCTGGCAAAAAAATAACCACATAACCAATTCCAAAAATATTAATGTTAGTGAAAGAATTTGTGGATTGGAGAGAGAAATTTGAGGAGGTAGGGCAGGGTTTTCAATCAAATCTAAAGCAAAAACTATAACAGAATAAAACTACTGGTTGACAAGAAACAGAATCAAAGGTAACACTAATTTATTTGACTGTGTTCTCTTAAATATTTAACAACTGTATGACAACTAAAAAGTTACATACCAAATAGAGTTTTCTTTTTGAAAAATAACTTATTTTATTTCTTTTTTGAATACGTTTGGTAAATTGTAGCTTTTGTTTCCTTTAACATTTCATACTGAATTGAGAATATGAGAATTTTTACTGAAATCCATAAGGTACAGGACTGAAAAAAGTTGGGAACCTTGAGCTGGACCAAGAGTATCTTGCTCTGATGCACTCAATTGGTCTTAGGGAGTGAACATGATATATGTAGAGCCTTCTGTTGTTGAATGGTTTTCAGTCACATCCAACTCTTGGTGATCCTATCTGGGGGTTTTTGCAAAAATGCTGGAATGGTTTGCCATTCCTTCTCCAGCTCATTTTATAGATGAAGAAACTGAGGCAAAGAGGGTTAAGTAACTTGCCCAGGTCACATAGCTAGTATGTGTCTAAGGCCTGATTTGAACTCAAGCAGGTAAGTCTTCCTGACTCCAGGCCCTGCACTCTATCACTGTACCACCTTACCATATGGTTTCTTCCCTTTCTGCTAGAAAGCTCCTATCTCTATTGTATTCATTATATCAGACAGCTGAATACATTTGAGCTATAGTACCAGCACCTAATCTTTAAAATAACATAATTATTTGTTGGTCAAAAGACATTTTATTCTCTAATGGCAAGGTTAACTCAGAAAGTCCCAAAATCCAAGGTAAGACTGAAGAATGCAGCCTATCATTCATTTATCAAATTTTTTTGTTCCTTGTTTAAATATCAACAAACACACAGGCATTTCCAAATTGGTAAATGTTTTATTTTTCATAGATAACATATCTAGAGTGATTGAACTATTTATTTTTCATTCATATTTTTGGAGATCATATAAACACAGCTCAATTATTTTAGTAAATCACATTATACTCAGACTACAGGTTGAGGTAAAAATCCCAGCCACAATGTCACATTTGATCATCAGGCTATCAGAGAAAGAATATTTAATTTCAAAATTGGACAGCTAGGCAGCACAGGGGATCAAGGACTGATCTACAATTAGGAAAATACAAGTTCAAATATGGCCTCAGACACTTAGTGCCTGGGTGGATCCCTGGCAAGCCATCAAACCTCTGTTTGTCTGAGTTTCTTTATCTGTAACATTAGGATAATAGCATCTACTTCCCTTGGTTGTTGTATCAAATGAGATAATGATTGTAAAGCACTTAGCACAGTGCCTGGCACCTAGTAGGTGCTATATAAATGCTTATTTTTCATCCTTTCCCTTCTCTTCTACCTTTCCTTCGAAACATATATACTCAGTAAACATTTGCTAATCATTATCTTTGTGTTTATTTGTGTTAATTTTCCTTAAAAAATTCACATCCAAATAAGTCAAACATTTTTTGAATAGCCACTTTTTGCACATTCATTGCATTTCAATAAGCATTTCTTAAATACCTGCTATGTGTCAGAGACCTTCCTTAGTAGATAGAGAGGGATCCTTGGATTCAAGAAGGCCTGAGTTAAAGTCCTACCTTTGATACATACGGCTGATGTGATCGGAGAAAGTTCCTTAATTTGTGAATGGCCCAAACAACTCGCTATGACTATAAATTATAGAATAATTGCTGGTCCACTTCAGATTCAGGAAGTTTCCACATTTGAAGTTCCCTACATCAATAAAATTACATGTCTGAGAAGAAGAAGAAGAAGAAGAAGAAGAAGAAGAAGAAGAAGAAGAAGAAGAAGAAGAAGAAGAAGAAGAAGAAGAAGAAGAGAAAGAGAGAGAAAGAAAGAAAGAAAGAAAGAAAGAAAGAAAGAAAGAAAGAAAGAAAGAAAGAAAGAAAGAAAGAAAGAAGAGGAGAAGAAGGAAGGAAGGAAAGAACAAAAGAAAGAGAAAGAAAGAAAGAGAAAGAAAGAAAAGGAGGAGGAGAAGAAAAGAAAGGATAGCAAGCAAGAAACAAAGAAAGAAATAAAGAAGGAAAGTGAAAGAAAGAAATACAAAAAGAAAGAAAAGGAGAAGAAAGAAGACAGAGGAAGAAGAAGAAGAAGAAGAAGAAGAAGAAGAAGAAGAAGAAGAAGAAGAAGAAGAAGAAGAAGAAGAAGAAGAAGAAGAAGAAGAAGAAGAGGAACTAAACATACCAGGCACCTTACCAGACACTGGAGTTGCTAAGGCAAAAATAACACATTACCTGCCCTCAAGGAGCTTACTTTCTATTGGAAGGAAACAATTTGTACAATAATAAGCAAATATAGAAAATATTTAATGTTAATAAAGTAAATGCAAAGTAATTTGGAGGGAAGAACAACTGGGAAAGTAAGAGCCTCCCCTATGAATTGGCATATGAATTTGGTCTCAATTTGGGTGGGAGATTCCCACCTCACTACTGATGGTGGCAGTGATGGCCTAGGGATTGAATTAATATTCTTGTGCTTCTTTAACAACTTGCACTGAATATTCTTCTGGAATTATGATATTGCCAGAAGTGATTCAATAAAGCAGATGCTAAGGATGTGAAGGGAAAAGGAATGGCTATGTAGGTGGACGGAGGGCAACAAGCTTAGTGATTTCACTGGTGGAGCTATGTACTGCCAAACAGATGACAGAACCCCGCACAACTCCCCTAGATGGCAGAGCTAAGGGATGCTTGACAGTGAGATGCCCTGAGATCCTAACAGATAGGAACAAAATAAAAACAACTTGGTTTGGCTAATATTCACGATATTCTCTGGAGCAGAAGGCAGTCATTACATTAAATTGGTTTTATTATTTCATGGAATTCTAGAACTGGAAAGAACTTTAGAGATCATTTCATCCAAGCTCATCTTCTATGGATGAGGAAACTGAGGTTTAGAGAGATGAAGCAAATTGTCAAAGGCCACACGGCCAGTCAGTAGCTAAGCCACCTCTCACCTAACAACATAGTAGCTACTGAATCAAATTTTGTTCAATTAAAAGAAAGAAATCTGTCCTAGTTTTTTTTTTTCAAAATCTGAAATTTATACTGTTTGTTCTTCATTTTTTGTCCTTTTAGCAGACTTGTAATATAATGCCTTAGACTTTTGGTTTGATTGTTTTAATATCTGCTGTCAAGGTACCCAATCTAGTTTGTGTTTAAGAGACAAGATATCCAGAGAACTTTTTAATTTGTGAGAGTCCTTGATTATATAATCATGAAGAATAATTTTAGCACTGAACCTTACCTTATGTTCCTCTTCAGTGACAAGGTCAGTAGGAATCATGACTGATTAAAGTCAAATGCCCTCATAGCTAACTCTAGTAGCATCCCATGGTGTTTTCCTGCAGATTAATTTGATTGACTCTTTCCCCTTCTCACTTTGGGAAGAGAATGTGAGAAGAGAATGAGTGTCAGCACTAAGTGTCATTTATACAGGTTTTTGAAAAAAGACACTTTAGTCTTCCATGATTTCAGTTCCTAGCGGGACCTTGTCAAGCTGGTAGGTAATCTTCAACATTCCATTTTCAGCTGCTGAGTGATTCTCCACCTTTATGAGTCACTCCTCAAAAATGAGAACTGCCTATGATTAACTATGTCTGTTGGCAAATGGGTCACCTTGCATTGGAACACACTTTCTTGAGCAAAAAAAATAATAATACAAGTTGATGGGGTTTGCATGGAGAAAACAAGAATTCACATTATCACATATCTGCCTCATCTGACAATTCATCAAATAGAGAGTTCTCTCAAAGTGTTTGACATATGGAATCAATTGTTCCTTGAAGAGAATCTTCCCACCTTGGAGATATCATCCTCCTCTGCCTCTCCACCTACCCCTAAGTTCAGTCCCTCCTGTGACACTTAGAGATAAATCCTTCCCAGTTAAACCTCCAGGGCAGCCCAGGACCACGTTCTTTTTCATTTGATCTTTGTGTATCCTCAAAAACTGGTAACTTCTAGATACATCTTCTAAAGTTCTCCCATTTTCTTGCCAATATTATTCTCTCAAGTCATATTTGACTAAAGATGAGCTCTTCATTTTTCCTCTAAAGCCCACCATTAGGGTTGTAGTGCAAGGGCCTCAGAGATGATGAGATTTGAGTGGCACCAGGAAAAGCATCAAAATTTAACTTCACTAATTTCACAATTTTTCCTAGGACCAGCCCAGCCTACCCCAACCCACATCACTGCCTAGCTTCCTGGATACTGTGGGAGGCACTTCAATCAACTTCACTGACTCAGAAATGGAAGCTTGAAATCATCTTTGACTCTCCTATTTATATCTCTCCCCAAATTCAAGTGGCTGGAAAATCATATCACTTTTTTCTCTAGGACATCTGCCCCCAAGATTTTCTGCCTTTTTTTCTCGCTCTCCCTCTATTTATACTAATAGCAAAATCCAAGGTCTTGAGTATTTCTTTTACAGAAAACTTTTGATTGTCCTCCCACCCTTTTAGGCAGTCTGAAACACTGCTATATAAAACAATTTGTTTTTGTCCATTACCCTATACTATAGCTTTCTTAAAAGCCATTTTTTTCTTCAATCCTCACTGATATTCTCCAACTACGTTTTAGGGCAACTTGATAATTTAATAGTGGAAAATTACAACTTTCATCTCCCCTTCATCTTTATCTTTTTCCCCCTTTTCTTCAACCATTTCAATCCTGTCTGACTCTCCATGACCCCATGTGGGGTTTTCTTAAAAAAGATACTGGAATGGTTTGGCATTTCCATCTCCAGTTCATTTTACAGATGAGAAATTGAGACAGAGTGTTAAGTGTCTTGCCCAGGGTCACACAGATAGTAAGTGTTAAGTGTTCCTGGGTCTAAGTCTAGTGCTGTATTCACTGTGCCCCATATTTCCCCTCCCTCCATCCAAATAAATAGTCTTTAAATCCTCTCCATCCCTCTTTACACTTTAGTTCTTTCTTCATCTTCTATGTATGATTCCTCAAACTTCCACATTTCCTTTCTTGAGTCAAATCCCCCAAATGCAGTCTCTTACAGATTTCAGATCTAAAATTGGAAGTATAACTGTCCCAATTTTCTTATTGCACAGGTGAGAAAAATCAAGCCTAGGGAAGTTTAACAACCTCCAAAGTCACACAAGTACAGAGCTGAGATTTGAACCTAGGTCCTGACTCCGAATCCAGTGCTTTCTCCACAGTACCTAGAAATTCCAATAAACAGAAGGGAGCTGGTAAAGATGGTGGACTTCTCAGGTAATTATCCCTTCATGCTAACATAAACTATGACATGGATAGCGGAATTGCTGAACAAATATCAAGTATTATTAACCATGACCTACAACTAACATAAACCTCACTCTCAAGATATGCTCATTATATCAGATTATCACATTTAAAAGACTCAAGAGTTTTGAACCAAAGCCCAGCTGGGATCAAATAGAGAAAACCTTCACAGTTGTGGTTGTTGAACTTAGAGTAAAACTGATCCAACAGTACATCATCTCCCTGGCTCATAACAAATTCATTTTTTCTTGCTGAGCACAGCTGTGTGTCAAACAAGAGGAGTCAAACATCTCCACAAGCCACTCATCAAAGATTAAGACATCCGAGCATTGTGCAAAGGAGAATGCTTCACACTTCACAGATTATTGTCTCCCCAATAAAAATCATCAAAATAGTGGTATAGTTACTAGAGGGCACTGTCAGTCAATTGAGTCCATAAACTTTCATTAAAGTACTAGTATGTTCCATACACTGTGCTAAGTGCTGGGGATGCAAAGGAAGGCAAAAGGCAGTCCCTCCTCTTAATCTCACAGTCTAATGAGAGAGAAAACATGAAAACAACGATGTATAGATAAGATATACACAGTACACATTGATAGTAGTCTCAGAGGGAAGGCAATGAGATTAAGGAGGGTTGTAGAAGGTGGAATTTTAGTTAGGGCCTGAAGGGAAGCCAGAAGGCAGAGATGACAAAGGACCCCATGGAGGATAGCCAGCAAAAATGCACTGAGTTGAACAATAGAGTTTATTGTTCTAGGTACAGTAAGGAGACCAGTGTCTCTCAATCCCAGAGTACTTGGGCGCAGGGTGGTGTAAGGTATAAGAGGACTGGAAAAGTGAGGGGCAGTTAATGAAGGGCTTTTGATGCCAAACAGAGGATTTTACATTTGATTCTGGAAGTGATATTGAGTTTACTGAGTAGCAGGGGGAGGAAGGTGACCTGGTCAGACCTGTGCTTTAGACTGTGCTTTGGACACCTGAGTAGAGGATCACTTAGGGGAAAGAGAAACTTGTGGCAGGGAGAACAACCAGTGGGCTATTGCAATTATCTGGGCATGGGCTGATGATGGCCTCCATCAGCATGGTGCCAGAGTCAAGAGAGAAGGGGACATGTATGAAAGATGTTGCAAGGTTAAAAATCAGTAGGTTCTAGCAACCGATTGTATATGCAGAGTGAGAATGAGGAGTGGAGTATAACACCTAGATTGTGAACCTAGGTGACTGAGTGGATGGTGGTATCCTCAATAGTAATAATTTTTAGGGGCAGCTAGGTGGTGCAGTGAACATAGCACCAGCCCTGGATTCAGGAGGACTTGAGTTCAAATTCGACCTTAGACATATAATACTTACTAGCTGTGTGACCCTGGGAAAGTCACTTAACCCCATTGCTTAACACCCCAAAAAATAGTAATGATTTTCAGAGAAATGCATTTAGATATACTTCACTCATTTAGTATTTGGGAAGTTGATTTTTTGAACCCAAACATAAGGTTTCATCTTTATTCTCATTAAAATCCATTTAATTAGGGGCAGCTAGGTGGCATAATGAATAGAGCTCTGGCTCAGGACCTGAGTTCAAATCCAGTCTCAGACATTTAACACTTACCAGCTGTGTGACCCTGGGCAAGTCACTTAACCCCGAATGCCTCACCAAAAAGCAAAAAAAAAAAATCTATTTAATTAGCTTTGCCCCACTTTCCAAGCCTATCAAAACTGTTTTGGCCTGAAGGAGAAAGTAAATGACTATTTTTGGAAAGAGATCAGAAACCAAGTATGGGGACATAATATAATACTGATTCAGTACTTCAATCATCCAGACACCAGATACACCCCAGACTCTGCCAAAAGCAAAAGTGAACAATAATTTCTTGACTTGCCTTAATGCTAATTTCATCTTTGGAAAGGTGGAGGAACCAACAAAGAAATCAGAAAGAACTCTGGTTCTAGATTTGCTACTGACAAAAGAACTAGTTGCTTTAAAAAAAAAAAACTCCCAAGAACCTTGGGAGGAATTCACTTTTCCATTCTAGTAACTGTGATAAAAGAGAGAAACAAAGAATCTATGTACTCTGACAAGAACCCTAGATTTTTGGAGCATATAGTCCAAAGGAACTGAAAAAGAAAAGGTAAGATTCCATAGATTAAAATTCTACAGGGGAAGCCAGACTCAGTAGTATTGAAAGTAGTGGGTGATGTATCTAGTCAGGTGAGACCTGTATTAAAATCCTGCCTGATATTAGCTGTGTCATCCTAGGAAAATCAATCAACCTCTCCCAATCTTACACCTATAAAATAAAGACCATAATATTTTTAGTAGCTATCTCAAAAGATGGGCAGGGGTCCAGATGAACTAATGTAAGTAGTGTTTTATAAACCCTGAATTATTAAATGTCAACTTCAGGAATGAAATTCTGAGCACAAATTGAAGCAATGCTGATGAGAATGGAAGAGAGTAGGTAACAAAAAAGAGACCAAAGCATAATCCCAGAAAACTCATTGACAAACTTAGAGTTTAAAGATATGGGTACAGAACGAAGTAAGATCAAGGAATGAAGATTAATACAAAATCTGCCATTGTTCTATAAAAATAATATCGGGAACTCTACAACTCAGAATAAATTGAGGCTGTTAAGGAATGCGTAAGACAATAAAAGGGATTTGTTGTTGATTTAGCTAAATTGGGAAAAGAGGAAGATCAAAGAAGGAATAGGATTGGTGCTCAGGGCAAAAGAGATAGTGATAATGGATAATGGAAAGAACTTAGAACCAACCACTATAGTTATATTTTGCTTTTATTTTATCTGCCAACATTAGTTTCCTGATCCTTCCCACCAATTATATGACTACCAGAAACTTTCCACCAAAGATTGTTAATGATAATTCAACATGGCAGTCATTTGAGTTCTAGTACTCTTCAACTAGGCATCTTTGGGAGTGTTGGCCACTAAAGCTGAACCCCATTAACTAAACGCATGAATTGTATATACGCCTATGCAAGAGAGAGAACAAAAAGGCAAGAGGTACTTAATTGGGACCATTAAGGTAATGACTATAAGGGGAAATTGGTAGCTCAGTCTAAATTAAAATAAAATGTGATAAATATTTATTAAGTACCTACTATGTACAAATCACCACACAAACACACAGAATCCATCAGAAATGACTAATGGAAAAAATTCTTAAGCAATAAACCCAAAGATACGATGCATGCATATGAATAGTCTTTAAAAAAGGATGGCAATGAGTTGCCAATTGAAACCTGGCCTAAGCTCAGCGGGACTTACCATGAAACCAGTAAAAAGGAGCAGAGGGATTAAGCTGAAGGAGAAAGAGAGAAAAGAGAAAGAGGGAGAGACAGGGAGAGACAGACAGAGACAGAGAAATAAAGGCAGAGACAGACAGGGAGGGAGGGGAGAGGGAGATGAACTGCATCAAGGCAACATTAGAAGAACAGCATCTTTAAACTTTGCATGTTACTTTCAGTAAAGTTAGGTCACATGTTAGGATCTAGGCATGCTCAGTTTTGTCCTCTTGCACATGAAGTCTCTAGTATTTTAAACTCAGCCAGCTCTACGTTAATTTAATGGAAATATTTGTATTTCCAAAGAAAGAGTCAGGTTTCAAACACAGGAGGTTCAAAAGGATCATGTTACCAACTGAATTCCATCAACATAATGCGAAGCACAGTTTTGAATCAAGGTCACCTTGTTCAACTAATTATCGGAAAGCTTGAGTAGTCTCAATCTGGTCAACCTGAAACATGAGGAACTGTTCTTTTTACTGATATCTATTTTTCTGGCTGAAGTTGGTGAAAAGAACAAATTATTATATATCCTCGGGCTCTATTCTGTAAAGCCAAAAGGTGATAGGCTGTAAGTCATCAATTACAGCATTGCAAAGGATGGCTAAGCAGGCCAGCTACTAACAAGAAGATTCATTTTTGAACCAGAGAGGACAAAATAAAAATAGTGAAAAGGTGATAAACCCAATGATAAGCAGTAATTCAGAGGGAACATAGCTGCTATTAAGTCAGTCATTAAGCCTAGACAAATGACATACCCTGTGACTGAAAGCATTCATATACGTGGGTGCAGCATCACTATCAGTGATCTCTGAAAGATCATGGCTACCTCCTACTCAAATAGTGGTTAAGTGACTTGCCCAAGGTCACACAACTTGTGTGTGAAGCCAAATTAGAATTCAGGCTTTCCTGATTCTGGGTCCAGTACTTTTATCCACTGAGCCATCTAGCTGTCCTTTTGACAGTGTTACTAAATAAATATCTGGCAAAAGTTCCATCTATCTATCTACATAAGCAAGTAGATAGTTACAGAAAGATGAACATAGATTAAATATACAGAAATAAGTTACCTAGATTTTAGAAAAAAAAAACTTTTAACAAAATACCTTATACTATTCTTATGCATAAAACTGAGAAATTTCAGCTAGATAATAGTAAAATTAATTTGGAACTAGTTCAATGATAGAAACCAAACAGTAGTCATTAATGGCTCAATATAAGCTTAAAGGTCATTTTTAATGGGGACCCATATGTATTTGTCTTTCTCCCTGTGATGCTTTGCATTTTTTGCACAGACTTAGAATTTAAGAAATTGATAAAGGCAAAGATAGCATATGTATCAAATCTGAGAGTGAAACAAAGCTGAGAAGGGTGGAATGTAACAAACTGGATGACACTCAGGGAACAAAAAAGATCCTGACAGGCTAGAACGTTGAGCTACATGACAAAGTGGAATTAAATAGGGATAAATATAAAGCCTAATACTCAAGCAAAAATTCAACTTCTCAAGTCCAAAATGGGGGAAGCGGGGGGAAGCAACATTTTATGTGGAAAAGATATGAGGATCTTCATGGATTCCTTTGGTTGTTGTGAGAACAAAATGAGATAAAATGTACTAGATTCACAAAGTTATATAAATACCAGATATTATTATGATTATTGTTGCTGTTATTGTTATCATTTTTCACATCATAGGTCCAATTACCCTAGACATCATCCGACCAAAGCAAAGCTTCCTCGTTTATTGGTGAGCTTGTAACTTCTACTCATTTAATCTAGACATAAAACACTAGTTGATAATGCCATCACCATCCTAGTCATCATTGCCGCCATCATTGCCGCCATCATCATCATCATCATCATCATCATCATCATCACCACCACCACAGAACCTATTGGAGCTTGATATTGAGGTCACAAGGACATTTCCCTATATGATCTCAAAGCTGCCTGCTATCTCCTCTTATTACCTCTGCATCCTTCTCTCTCTCTCTCTCTCTTTTCTGAGAGTACCATGGGAATCTGTGTTTGTGAGAAACTCAGCATGTATTTACTGCAGGCAGATGCTGTTCTGTCTCAGTCAAGTGATATAGAGAGCCGTAAAAGAAAATAGGGCTGGTGAAGAGAGGAAGTAGGCATCAGTGCTTGGGGAAGGGCTGCTAAGTAATGCAAAATTTCTGGAGCAAGTAGACTTTTAGTGATTTGAGTATTTACAAAATACTCCTGAGGTCGATTTAATGTTTTCTGAAATAGAGGCGAGAGAAATATGTGTCTAGGACTTGGAGCTGGAAAGTACCTTGGAAATCACCTAGGCCAAACTGCTCAGAATAGTGAAGAGAAACTGAGGTGCAAAGAGATGAACTTAGTCCTCCAGGTTCACATAACAATCAGAAGTGGTGCAGAGGCAATCCTATGTTCTCTGACTTCAAACAAGTGCTCTTTCTTACACCTCACATTTCCTTCCTACACCTGTCAGGTAGCATATATTTTTAAGCAATGTTATCTGAGATGTTACTTATCCACTTAGATTTCAGACAACCATAAAATGTTGGAACAAGAAGGGACTTTAGAGATGATCTAGTTTAACCCTCTCATTTCACAAATGTTACAAGGCAAGTTAAGTAACTTGTCCAAGATCCTGGGGCTTTTAAGCGGTAGAACTGGGACCTAAAACAAGTACCTTGATTTCGAATCCAGGGCCCTTCCAACACTCTACACTGCTGTTAATTCCTTTGATAAATAATTATAGTCTATGGGCACCTAGGGGGGCACAGTAGATTAGAGTGCTGGCTCTGGAATCACAAGGACCTGAGTTCAAATCTGGCCTCAGACACTTGCTAGCTATGTCACCCTGGTCAAGTCATTTAACCCCCATTGCCTCAAAAGAAAAGAAAAATAATTATAGTTTAAATTCTACTGAATTTTAGTGAATGTACTTTTTGCTTGTTCTTTGTGATAAATATATTGCTGGTTTTCTAATAAAGAATTCGGATGAATTTCCTTTTCCAAAGTCCTCACCTTTATTTTAGAGACTAGGTTAGCCTGCCAGCATCACAACAGAGTTCTGCAAATGAAGGAAGAAAGGCCAGGGTTCAGATCCCTCTAGTGCTATGTAATAGTGAGCAAATTACGGAACCCTCTGAACCTCAGACACCTTTCTAAGACTTTTGAAGGAAGGAGTTTCCATATCAATAGAATCATAGAACAAAGACAAAGCAGGCAACCCTGAATATCACAGACACCCAGGAAAGAGGCAAGAGTTAAGTGACAATTTGACTTCCCTGTCTGGTGATTTTTGAACATTCAGAAGTTTGGGAGCAGGAAGCAAATATATCCTAGTGGGGAAGCATTGGGGAGAAGACAGCTTTCTCCAGTGTGAGTAACATTTGATCCTAAGAATGCATCCAGTCACTTCACAGTCAAAAAACATTGGTAAAGTACTCACTGTATTCCAGGCAATGAGCTAAGGGTAAGGGATGTTAAAAAAAAAAAAAGGCAAAAACCTTGCCCTCAAAGTGCTCATGGTTCAGGATCCAGAATAGTTGGACCCTAGAGTGCACGAAGGGAAGCAAGAGATAAAGGTAGGAAGAGTACCAGTTGTAAAGGGCTTTGAGTGACAGAGGACCTTATATTTGATCCCGGCAGTAATAGGGTGTTTACTGAGTAGGGAAAAAAATCATTTTGGCAGAGGCCTACATGCATTAGTCCCCTGTGTGAGGCATGCACATTTCTCAGGGGCAGGTGGTGCTGTCAGTTTCTAGTATGCACAGTAAAAGCCACCAGTTGACATGAATATTCCACGTACTTTATTGTTGTTCAGTCAATTTCAGTCATGTGTCTGTGGCCCCATTTGGGGTTTTCTCTGCAAAGACACTGGAGCAGTTTGCCATTTCCTTCTCCAGCTCATTTTACAGATAAGGAGACTGAGGCAAACAGGGTTAAGAGATTTGTCCAGGGTCATAGAGCTAGGAAGTGTCTGAGGCTGGTTTGAACTCAGGAAGCCAAGTCTTCCTGACTCCAGTCCTCATTCTCTAGCCACTGAGCCATCTAGCCACCCATCCCATGAACTATACTTGTCTAAATGATGATCTAGAGTCTGCAATCTAGACTATCTTACCCTGAGCATTTCACTCAAATTTTAATTTGGTGATGTTTTATCCCTCTTGTGCTTCTAGGCTCTACTTCTACCTTCAGAAAGTAGCCGGAGGAAATGCTCCATGTATTCTACTAAGGAAAAGAAGTGAAGTTGCCCTGCATGGCATCCAAGAGGAAAGGAAGAGGTCACTTCTGTTCAATACAGAAGCAGCACCAACATTACATACTAAATGTTAGAAAACTTACATTTAGAGAGGAGCGCAGTGTGCAGCATGTTCGAGACTTGGAAAAAAAGACCTGGGTTCAAATCCTGCCTAATACACTTACTGTGTGACCAGTGGTGTGTCAAGTAATCCTTACTTTCTTCATCTATGAAGTGGGGATAAAAATACACAAAACCTTTCAAGAAACTTGTGAGCCTCAGATGAGATAAAATGCATGCAAAGTGTTTTGCAAACTTTAAAGCCTCAGTAAATGTTTGTCATTGTTGCTGTTATCCTAGTCCCAGCTAAACTAGTTGTGTGAACTTGGACAAGTCATGTATTTCAGTACCCTGAGCCTCAATTTTCTCATCTGTGACCAAGGGGAAACATTGCTGCCCTGTCTTCCATTCAGGGCATAGGTCTAGAACTAGATTTAGATATATCTAGAGATAGACAGATAGATAGATAGATAGATAGATAGATAGATAGATAGATAGATAGATAGATAGATGATAAATGCACATACATACACACACATTCTTATTTCATAGATGAGGAAACTGAGGCAGAGGTTAAGGGGCTTGCCAAGGTCACACAGTTGGTAAGCATCTGAGTCAAGATACCAACTCATATCTCCTTGACTCCAAGTCCATTGTGCCACCTAAATGCATCACCTAGGTGCACCATGAGCAGTTTCAGTTTGGGGAAGTGACTTCATGTCCCTCAGGATCAGTGGAACCTCCCTCACACCCAGGGCTGTAAGCTTCTGCTTGAGCTCATCACTTTCACCCCTTCTGGGATTGTACTAGATAGAGAGAAGCAATACTATTTCTTGATTACATACACACACACACACACACACACACACACATTTTTCTAAGACTATCTCTAGCTCTTTGCTTTTTTGGGGAGAGAAGGGAAGAAAAATAAAATCAAAACATGTGTTTAGTTAACAACTAGCATTCTGTTATCCCCAGATTTGCTGCTTTTCAGACACTTTCCACTTTTATTTATATCTCTTTATTTGATTTCCTTTCACCCTCTGTGGGATTCTACATTTATTTATGCCACATCTCTGCTCAGCATATGTTGCCCACTAGTGAGAGCTATATTTAGTGTTTTATTTATCTGAAATCTAAGAAACAGAAGAATCCAATGTTACATGCTCTCTGAAGAAGGTATGTCTTTATTTCTCTTCTTTGGCCATAACAACATTAATGCTGGGGCAGCATATCTACCATGAATATGAATAAGGAAATTCCAAGTCATATGATATCCATGTCCATTTTATATGATAGTGTCCTAAGTCCAAAATAAGAGACTGTATTCGACCTCAAATGCAGAATATCCCCCAAATCTTTAAACTTTGCAATTGTAGTTTACAGTTGGGACAACCTCTATTTTCCTTGTGCAAGGGCCTTTATTAATCTGATCACACTCGTCAACCATCACAGTTTTTCATGAAATTGACATAGGTTTCCAACAGTCACTTTATTAAAAATCAGAACATAATCTTCATACTTTTCTTGGAAGTCCACTTCCACATTCATTCTTTACACTTTTGTACATGCTGTCCTTCCATATCTGGAATATACTTCCTTGTTTATCTTGTTCCTTAGAATTGTTAACTTCCTTCAAAGCACCTGAGTTGCCACCTCCTGAATAAGGCTTTTCCTTCCTAGTTATTCATATTCTCTAGCTATTAAAATTACTTTCTATTGCTTAGAAAATACTTTTAATTTATTTACTGTTGTATGATTCCTGTACCCTGTACCCTCTCCATTCAAACATAAGCTTGTGAGGTCAAGGATTATTTCTCTCTCTCAGTGTCCCAGGTATCTAAGATAGATCCATGCCTTGCATATAGCAGTCATTTAACGAATGTTTGTTGAAACAAATTGAATTCTGAAGCTTAATATTTCACCCACTAGAAAGCTCTTCCCTAGGATAAGCTAAATTGTCATAATTACATTTGACAGTTTCTTTTTTTTGTGAGGAAATTGGGGTTAAGTGACTTGTCCAGAGTCACACAGCTAATGAATATTATGTGTCTGAGGATGGATTTGAACTCAGGTCCTCCTGACTCCAGGGCCTGTGCTCTAGCCACTGCACCACCTAGCTGCCCCAATTCATCTTCAATAGAGATAACATTTTAATAAAAACATGTAAGTACCTACTATATGCAAATCACTATGCTAAGTGCTAAGAGAGATATAAATTTTTTTAAAAAGACAGCTTTGATAAAATAGCCGAATATCTATTCTTCATCAGAACTTGACTGCAACCAAAATGTTTGGATTTATTTCATAACATTATAGTATAGATGATTCAAGACAACTCTACCTGATCTTTCTTTTTTAAAATTTACATTATTTATATTCCTTTAGGCTTTACTCATATATATTTTTTTCAAATTTACCAAAGTGTTCTTTAATGAATTCTCTCTCATTTTTCATCATTAATTTTCAGGGAGGGGGGCGGAGCCAAGATGGCAGAGTGAAAGCAGTGACTTGCTTGAGCTCTCCCCCAAACCCCTCCAAATACTCATAAAAAATGGCTCTAAAGAAATTCTGAAGCAGCAGAACCCACAAAAAGACAGAGTGAAACAAATTTCCAGCCCAAGACAACCTGGATGATTGATCAGAAAGGTGTATAGCACCAGGCTGGGAGCGCAGCACAGCGCGGCGTGGGCAGGTAGGCCCCAGCAAACCTGGAGCAGGCCTCAGAGGACTGAATCGTGGGCAGCTGTGGAGGTTTCCAGACTCCTCAATCCACTAATGCCAAAAACAATTTAGAAGGTCAGTGGGAAAAGTCTGTTTCTGTGGTGGTCAGAGAGGAAGGTGGGGTCTCAGCTCCATTCCCCAAGAGCGTGGCCGGGGGCGGCAGCTGCTTCCAGAGCTTCCGGCCCACAGGCTGAGGGGGAATCCAGTGGCTGATCAGAGAGGGATTGCAGGGATCTCTTTGCCAGTGCTGAGGCAGGAATCTCTTGCTTTGCCTGTTTGGATCTGGGTCACAGTTCTGGGCGGCAGTGCTGGGGTGAGGAGGAGCTGGCATGGTGGAGCTTGTAGTGGCTGTGAGAGAACCCCTCCTCACAGTTACAGGACAGAAAGGAATACTTGTGGTCACAGGCCAGGAAAGGAGTAAACACCTTGCCCCTTCATACCACCTTGGAAGAACTGAAAATTTACAGGTCCCTACAAGTATCTCTGAAAACAGCTACACAAACCCCTGAAGCTTGGGACAGTACATCTCCACATTGGAAGCAGACTCTTACCTTAACAAAGAGTTTAAAACTCAAGTAATTGGCTGGGATCATGAGCAAGCAGCAAAAAGAGTCAGACTATATTATCTTACTTTGGTGAAAAGAAGATCAAAATATACAACCAGAAGAAGACAACAAAGTCAAAGCTCCTACATCCAAAGCCTCCAAGAAAAATATGAATCAGTCCCAGGCCTTGGAAGAGCTCAAAAGGGATTTTGAGAAGCAAGTAAGGGATAGAGGAAAAACTGGGAAGAGAAATGAGAGTGATGCAAGAAAATCATGAAAAACAAGTCAACAGCTTGCTAAAGGAGACCCAAAAAAATACTGAAGAAAATAACACCTTAAAAAAGCCTAACCCAAATGGCAAAAGAGGTCCAAAAAGCCAATGAGGAGAAAAATGCCCTAAAAAGAAAAATTGGCCAAATGGAAAAGGAAGTCCAAAAGATTACTGAAGAAAATACTTCCTTAAAAATTAGAATAGAGCAATTGGAAGACAGTGACTTTATGAGAAATCAAGACACTGTAAAACAAATCCAAAAGAATGAAAAATTAGAAAACAATGTGAAATATCTCATTGGAAAAACAACTGACCTGGAAAATAGATCCAGGAGAGAGAATTTAAAAATTATTGGACTATCTGAAAGCCATGATCAAAAAAAGAGCCTAGACATCATCTTTCAAGAAATTATCAAGGAAAACTGCCCTGATATTTAGAACCAGAGGGCAAAATAGAAATTGAAAGAATCCACAGATCTCCTCCTGAAAGAGATCCCCAAAGGAAAGCTCCTAGGAATATTGTAGCCAAATTCCAGAGTTCCCAGGTCAAGGAGAAAATATTACAAGCTGCCAGAAGGAAACAATTCAAGTACTGTGGAAACACAATCAGGATAACACAAGATTTAGCAGCATCTACATTAAAGGACGCAGGGCATGGAATATAATATTCTGGAGGGCAAAGGAGATAGGATTACAACCAAGAATCACCTACCCAGCAAAACTGAGTATAATCCTTCAGGGGAAAAAATGGTCATTCAGTGAAATAGAGGACTTTCAAGCATTCCTGATGAAAAGACCAGAGCTGAATACAAAATTTGACTTTCAAATACAGGACTCAAGTGGAACATGAAGAGGTAAACAGGAAAGAGAAATCATAAGAGACTTATTAAGATTGAACTGTTTACATTCCTGCATGGAAAGATGATATTTATAACTCATGAGACTTTGTCAGTATTAGGGTAGTTGAGGAAAAAATTATATATATGTATAGATAGATAGATAGATAGATAGATAGATAGAGAGAGAGAGAGAGAGAGATAGATAGATAGATAGAGAGAGAGAGCACAGGGTGAGTTGAAGATTAAGGGGTCATATCTGGAGAATAAAATTAAGGGATGAGAGAGGATGATACTCAGAGAAGAAAGGGAGAGGTAGAATGGGGTAAATTATCTCACAAAAAAAAACAGAAAAGAAAAGTCTCTCACAGTGGAGGGGAAACAGGGGAAGGTGAGAGGGAATGAGGAATCTTATTCTCATAGGATTTGGCTTAAGGAGAATAACATACACATTCAATTGGGTATGGAAATCTGTCTTACCCTACAGGAAAATAGGGGAGAAGGGGACAAGAGAGCAGGGGGTGATAGAGAGGAGGGCAGATTGGGAAAGAGGGTAATCAGAAGCAAATACTTTTGAGGAGGGACAGGGTCAAAAGAAAGAATAGAATAAATGGGAGGGCAGGATAGGATTAAGGGAAATAGAGTTAGTTTTTCACAACATGTCTACTAAGGAAGTGTTTTATATAACTGCACATGTACAATCTATATTGAGTTGCTTGCCTTTTCAATGAGGGTAGGTGGGGAGGGAGGAAGGGAGAAAATTTGGAACTCAAAGTTTTAAAAACACATGTGTTTAAAAAAATGTTTTCACATGCAACTGGGAAATAAGAAATACAGGAAATGGGGTACAGAAGTCTATCCTGCTCTACAGGAAAATAGAAGGGGAGGGGGATAAGAGAAGGAAAGGGGGAGAGATAGAAGAGAAGGCAGACCAGGGGAAGGGGTATTCAGAATGCATGCCATCTTGGGGTGGGGGGAGGGGTGAGAAATTTGGAGCTCAAAAACTTGTGGAAGTGAATATTGAAAACTAAAAATAAATAAATTTATATTTAAAAAAAAATTCAGGGAAAGATCTTTGTTAGGTCTTGAGTTCCTGCTACAGGATTCTGCCCTGCCCCATCTTCCTGTTCAACAGATATCAATTTAGATAAAGATAAAGAAATGCAATACAATAAGCACCTACTCTTTGCAATTTGTGTTAGGCCCTGGGGATACAAAGACAAAATGAACAATAGTCTTGCTATACAGGATCTTACAGCCATGATGGGAGGTCTGAGCTTAGAGTCAAGATTATGTGGCCATAAGCAACTTGATTAACCTCTCACAGGCTTAATTTCCTGATATAAAATGAGTCAAAATACCTGTATCCCACAAGATTATTGTGAAGATCAAATGTAGTCATGTTGTTACATGATTTCCAAACCTTTAAAGGCCATATAAATTTGAGTTATTGTCATCATCATCACTATTCTTAAGGCAAGCCAATTGACTTTAGGACAACACATAGCTGAGTGAGATAACTAATATAACAAAGGATGAAATCAAAAGGTTTTTGACTGCTAGGGATGAAGAGTCAAAACTAACAAAATGAAATATGATAGGAATAAAGTCCTATACTTGGGGTTATTGAGCCAAAGTACAAAATATAAGAGATGTGGCTAGACAGCAGATTAGCTGATCAGGAGTTTTTTATTATTGAGCTGTTTGATTTGTGTCCCAATGTTTATGACATCATTTGGGGTTTTCTTGGCAGAGATACTGGAATGGTTTGCCAGTTCCTTCTCCAGCTCATTTTACAGATGAGGAAACTGAAGCTAACAGGGTTACATGACATTGGCCAGGGTCGCAAAGCTATAAGTGTCTGAGGTCAGATTTGAACTCAGGAAGATGAGTCTTCCTGACTCCAAGCCCAGCACTCTATTCACTGGGCCGCCTCAGTGCCCAATCCTATTACAAACTCGTTACCAATGAATAATGTGATATGGTTGTCAAAAAAGCTAAAGTAGTCTTGAACTGTCAGAAGAATAACTAACATCCAACATAAATGATGCAGGATTGTCCTTGTGTTATGCCTTGAAACGACTGGTCAATAGTATTTGTTTATTTTGAGTCACCACATTTTAAGGATGATATTAAGTCACCCAAACAATTTGGTCACTTTCCTTTATTTGAAATCTAGTTTTTCAAATACTTCATCTGAGAAATATTATATTGCTGGTATTTATACAGAGATTTAAGTTTTCCAAAGTGCTTTCTAAATATCATTTTTTCCTCACAAAAACCACGGGAGATGGATATTATTATTAACTCCTCCCCTCCATTTTACAGATGAGGAAATAAAGACAGACAGAGCTTAAATGATTTGCCCCCAAGGTTACACAGCTAGTGTCTGAGGTCAGATTTCAACTCAAATCTTCTTAACTTCAGCCATAGCACTTTCATACACAGTGTAAATGCACATCTTGTATTTGCCTATTCTCACATATATTAAACTACACCTCCCCCACCCCACAAACACACCACACAACCTTGAGAATGTAAATCTCTTGAGGTCAAAGAACAGTAGCATTTTTGTTGTTTCATCCCCAGAGCTTAGCACACAACCTTTCACATAGTAGGTGCTTGATAATTGCTTGTTGAATGAAGCAATGAATGTTGAAGGAACTGGGGATATTTATCCTTGGAAAGACTTAGAGGAAAAATGATAGCTATCTTCAAATATATGAAGGCTATCACATGGTTGAGAGAGGATATTTCCTCTGAAACAGTCAAACAGTAAAACTACATAGGACCAATAGCTAGAAAAGAAAAGAAAATAGACTTTAGCTTAACATGAGGGGAGAAAAACCTAAAAAGGCTAAAAGCAGTTTATTAATTGGCTCTTTTTTGAAGGAATGAGCTCTCCATTACTGGAAGTAGTCAAGCAAAGGATGGATTATCATTTTTAGAAGATGTCATAGAGATGATTCATGCTTAGTGCACTACATAGACTCAAAAGTCTATTCCAACTCTAACATCCTGTGATTCTAAGATTCAAATGACCACCATACTTTATAATTCATTCAAAGTCACATCGATGTTAGAATACTGAGCATTGAATGAGATCATTCCCAAATTGACGCTTTCTGTGGGGTATCTTGGTACACTACCTTGTAGGGGCTTCTTTCTCTCAGGCAAGAAGAGCTCTTCCTTGCAATTTAAATAACGTATGATACCTGAAATTCAACGGACTAATCCCCTAGATGGTTCTCATATCTGGTGAGGTTTTATAACTGGAGGAGGGAGGAGGTGACAGCAATTGCCCTTTCAGCTGGCTTCAAATTTGGTAGCAGATTGGGTTAATTAGCAAATGCTTAAGTGAGCAAGTGATGATTCTATTTTGATAGGTGTTAATCAAAGCTATTGTCACAGAAACAGTCTTTTTCCAACAATCTGTTCTTTGGTAAAGGTGCAAAATGCATCATGTGAGCCTTCTTTGTCCTACTAATATCTCAATGACTTGGTGGATGCCAGAGCTTTGACTTGAAAGCAAAGAAAGGGATTTATTAGCTGCCATCCCAGTTGAACATCACAATGCTAGCTTTTCCTTTCAAAATAGTGCCCTTGGGAGGCTAAGTGTTCATCTGTTTGATTAAAATATTTTTGGAGTACTTCTTTCCCCCTTCCCTAACTTCTGGAACTGACTTCAGAAGAGGCTGTACTAAATATTGTGGTCTTAAGTTGAAAGCGCAAAGGCCATATAGTCCAACTCCACCATTTTACGGACAAGGAAACTGAGGTCTGTGCAGGTGAAGGAACTTACCTGAAGTCACACAAACAAGAAGGGAAGAGGCAGAATTTGACCGTGGGATCTCTGACCACAGATCCAAATATCCTTTCATTGTACAACTTTGCTGGCAAATCAACCCCTGAACATGCACTTGAACATTGAAAGTAGATGAAGATCCATTAAACAGAGTTATTATTGGACCACAAATAAGGCAAATATAATGTGATAAATCTGCTTTTCACGCATAGCTACTAATATCAGTTTGCATTTATAAAACACTTTATGAACACAATATACTTCACACATTATTTCACTTGCTCCTCATAACTACCCAGGGAGTTAAGGAATGCAGGGAATATTCTTCTATTTCCACAGAGGAGCAACCAGAAGTTCAAATGAATTACCCAAGTACATAAAGCTAGGAAGCAGCAGCAGTTTGGACTAGGATCCAGGTCTTTGGATCATATATTTAAAGCTGGAATAGATCATAGCGGTCACTTTGACCAATTCCTTCATTCTCTTGTGAGGAAACAGACACAGAAAACAGAAGTGATTTAAACAAGGTCACGTTATTAGCAAATAGAAGAGCCATTTGAATTTATATCCTCGATTGCCAAGCCACTTTACTTTTGAGAATCAAATGAGACAATGTATGCAAAGTGATTTGAAAACTATAGCCCTAAACATCAGTTTTTGTTATTGTTGTTGTTATTATTATTTCAATATTGCTTTAAAGTAAGTTAATAAAATGATCTCCCCAACTCAAATGTATTGAATAATAGCATCATCACTGAAATAAGTATTTCACCTTGGAATGATAAGTGGACTTGGAAAGATAACATTAATTTAGACACAAAAGTTCTGGTTTGTTTTTTGAAAATCAGTTTCTTTGCTCTAGAATCAAAACAATTTAGAATTGTAAATGCAGACTAGTCAGGGAATCATGCCAGGTATACAGATATGTTGGCATTCAGGAATAGCAAGCGGGATTTTGACACCAGGGTTTCTTCTTTTTTAGCCCACAATTTTGTAAATAAGGTACTTTTTTCTGTGTCTGATGAGAAGATTCCTTTTTTTTACACTTGATTAACAAACAATATCAGAGTACCATTATAAAAGTTAACTTATGCAACAACCATGTTCATATAGAATAGAAGAGAAAATGGCCCTCCATCTCCCCCGTATTGTACAGATGTGACCCTGGCTTGACCTACACTATATCAAAGCATTTGAATAAAAAGTTAAAGAATTGGTCAGTCTTTCAGATGTTTCATTAACATAACACCAACCACTAGGAAGCAGTATAGTTGTTTCCATCAGATACTTTTCCATCCAAATTTTTTGGCATGATATAGACTTAAGTATTATGAACCAGAGTGTCTCTGTAATAACAGTTCACATTTATCTAGAACTTTAAGGTTTGCAAAATGCTTTGTTTACAACGAGCCTATAAGATAAGTGGTCTAATATTAACCCCTTTTAACAGATGAAAAAACTGAAGCACAGAATCTTGGGATGACTTTCTCAGTGTGATATAGCTAGTAAGTATTAGAGCAGGAATTTGATGGCATCATGGCGTAGTGATGCTATACATTCTGGAGGCATAGGTATTAAAGACACAGAATTTGGGTTCAGATTTAAACTCTCTTCCTACTCTATGACATTGGGCCTTCCTGGGCCTCAATTTTTCCATCTAGAAAGAAAGGAGTTGGACTGGACATCATAGGTTTTGGAATCATAGGACTTGGGTTCAAATTTCAATTTCACTACTTATTACATGTGTGACATACTTAATGTTTCTGGTCCTCAATATCTCCATTGAGCGTGAAATAATATTGAACTAGATGGTTCTAATTTTCCTACTGCTTCTAGAGTCTATGGACCTATGATGCTATTAACTCATCTTCTAATTTCAAAACCACTGAACCACATGGCCTCTCCACTAGATTTCAAAGTGAGGGAACAGTAGAAAAAAATTCATCTAATGTATGGGAAGAATAGATGATCAAGGCTTTCTTCAGAACACAGAGTTTGAGAACAGTTGTTAGATTTGGCACCATTCTACAGAGCTGCATAGGCTTGTTTTCTTGGCATCCTGACAGAGAATATTGGCTGCAGTCATGAGAATTGTCCATTAGACCTTGACTGTGTTCCTTCTGCTATCTCATATTTTTGTTCCAAAGCACATTCTGGAGTCACTGCACTGACTTCCAACAAGAATAGGAAAAGCTTTTCATTCTCTTTCTTAGTTCACCTGTTTGTCCACCTGAACAAATATACCCTTTGCCTGGCACTAGTAACTTCCTAGGTACAAGGTAAATTACACAGAACACTGAACCAGACCACATAGAGAATCCTATCAACCAGGTATAGTACTAAACCCTAAGAGAATGCTTTGAGTAAGTAGAATGGAACGAGGACTGGCCCAGGAGTCAGGAGAGCTGAGTTCTAGTCCTCACACTATCATTTATTCTTTGCATCTCAGTTCACTCATCTGCAAAATTAGAGGTTGTATCAGGTATCCTCTAAGGTCCCTTTTAGTGAAAAAGCTGTATGAGTAGCAATGGATTCAGAAAAGATTCAAAACTAAGATAGCTAATCACATGACTTAGTAAGCTAGTTAAGTGACTCCTCATTCAGCAAGTCATCCATCACTCATTGTCCTGCTCAGGCTTATGGTATCCTATGAGTTCTCAAGACCAGAACAGAAGACTGACTAATGTTAGCCAGGTGAGGTCCAACAAAATCATCCATATTTGCAGGAAATTAAAACTATAAAACAGTTTCTTTTTGTTTTCTTCTGCTTTCATATTTTTAATTATCCAAAATGCTCCTTTATGTCTGCAGGCACATTTCATTTTATATTTAACTTCATGATTTAGCTCTAACAAATGGTTCTGGTTGATGTAATTTTAACACTAGTATGAATATATTCAACAAATACTTATTAAGTACCTACAATGTACTTAGACACTGGAAATGTAAAGACACAACCCCTCCTCCAAAAAACACTTTGTCCTTAAGGAAATCCCTTTTTTTCTTTTTTTGCATACACTTAGGTAAATAATTTCAGGAAGGAAAAAAAAAACTAGCAAGGATGTGGCACCTAGTTTTTGAGGAAGAGGAAGAATCTAAGGAACCAGAAGTGAGGCAGCTATTCTTTCCAGGCATGGGGGAAATGTTATACAAAGGCTTTTCAATGTGTATTTTACTGGGCTTAGTGAAAAGAGCTCTGGATTAGAATCTAGGCAGTAAGTCAATTAGAACTTATTCAGCACCTATCATGTGTCAAGCACTATGCTTGGGGATAAAAAGAAAGTTAACAAACAGCGTTCTAGAAGGTCAAAGTCTAATAGAGAAGACAATAAACAAAGAACAATGTACAAACTTGATAACTTGGTGGTAGTTGTAGAAGGAAGGCACTAAGATTGAGGAAGATGGGAAAATCTTCTTACAGAAGGTAATACTTTAGCTGAGACTTGAAGGAAACAAGGGAATCCAGGAGGCAGAGAAGAAAAGGAAAAGCATTCCAGACATGGCGGCCAGCCAATGAAAACACACAAAAATCAGGAAATGGAAGGGGTATATGTAAAGAACAATAAAGATAACAGTTCCATTGAATCTCAAAATATGCTATAAGAAGTTTGGAAAGGTAGGAAGGGTCCAGGTTAAAAGGTGATGCTTTTTAATCATGTGACCTTGAATCAAGCAATTAATCTCAGTGGGATAATGGAGCTGAATTTGATCAGGGTTTTTAACCTGAGGGTCCATGGACTTTATCTTTAATACTTTGACAACTGCATTTCAATATAATTGGTTTCTTTTATAATCCTCTTTATTTTATTTTATTCATTTAAAAGCGTTTTTCTGAGAAGGGGTCATGGGCTTCACTAGACTGCCAAAGGGGTCAATAAATGATAGAAAATAGGCTGAGCTCCTGGACCAGGAGATCTTTAAGGATCCCTCAAACTCTATGCCCTATAATCCTGTTTAGTAAGATGACTAACTCAAGGTACTCTACTGGGTATTACAGAGGGCACAAAAATGGCTGCCTTTCCGCGAATAGAGTTTATAGCTTAATTGGGAAGTATAACATAGACACATAAAAAGATAACTAATAATATAAAATAGTCTTTGAACTGAACATTAGGAAAGTAAAGAATCAGGGGCCTGCTCAGGCTGCCTTATGACTTCCCCCTACCTACCCCTCCCTGGTTCTGGGGCCAACTTAGTGATGACTCTCCAATCTCAGCCAGATTAGTCCCTGGAGGACAGATATACAGTCTATTACCAGGTCCTCATTTAAAATCTTTCCAGTTTAGAAGACCTGCCAAATATTATATTTCACTAGCATAAGCTTCAAGAACCCCAAGGTCACCTCCACACCTCAATGATAAGCTTAGATGGAATAGACTTTTTTTTCCTGCTGGATGGAAAATTCATCTTAATGGAACACTTCCCCCCCTCAATAATGCTTAATAAGTTATAGAATCCAAATGGGGTTTTAGTGGTTATAAAATTGACTTAGAGCTTTTCCATTAAAGAAATAGAATTTTTTAAAAAATCTCAAAACCTGGAAAGTTAATTTTCTCAGATGGTTTGTTTAGGGCCAATTTTAGAGAGTGCCATTTTCAATGTTCTTTAGGCCTTTTTTTCTTTAAAACTGAAGAAAAACAATGAAGTCTATAGTTAGGCTAGGAGATGGACAGTCACAGGGACTTTCTTGTTCAGTGCCAGAGGACAGAAGAGGAGAATATGGACATTGGGGTTTGTGTGTGGGGTGTGTGTGTGTGTGTGTGTGTGTGTGTGTGTGTGTGTGTGTGTGTGCTTTCAAGAGCTTAGAGATGCAAATGAGTTAAAATAGCTGTGCAACCACTCTTCACATAGGAGCTAAATTCCTGTTAACCCATAATTTTAGGAATCATCTAAACAGCACATATCAGTAAGTAATGAATGCCCTGATCTCCAGAGATAGAAAAGTACTATTGAGAAGAGGTTCAATGACTTTCCCAAGGTCACCTAGCCAAGAATAGATCTTAGCGCTCTATTATCATAATGCCTCTTTTGTTCTATGTAGAGAAAGTTCTGAAAGCTGTTCTGATTTTCTCAAATTGGAGAAATCATAAGACTACCAACTCCAGTAAGTCAGAACTAAGCCATAAGGTGCTTGTGATTTTAGAACTCTAAATGACAAAGAAAGATGACTCACTACAAGTAGATTTAAATGATCATTTAAAAGAGAAAAAAAACACCAACTTGCCGATTTTTTATTCTCCTATCTGAAGTCAATTTTTCACATTGTCCGCCATTTTTATTACTATGTCTCACTGTGAGGTCACAGACAAAACTTCTACTGGCTCTACATTAACATGAACTCAGTATGTGAAAAACAATCTAAGCCCTTATACTTTGCGTGACAGTTTTCTCTAAAATGTCTCAATCTACCAATCAATAAACATTTATTAATCACCTACAGTATGCCAAGCATGATGGAACTTGGAATATAAAGGGGGGAAATGGAAATTGCCCTTGTTTTTAGAAGCCTAAATTCTATCAATATTCTCTTGATTATACAAAACATTAGAGATAGAATTTGAGGCCTGTCTAGGCCAGCTAGACAGAAAAATCACTCAGTGGAAAATGTTTTAGGAAGCAATCACATTTAAAAGCTCGAAATGGCAATAAAAATAGAAATGAAGTCTGTCAGGTTGGAGTCCTCTGCCCATTTGCTGTCATTGCTTTTCTACCTGAATTCAGTTTCCTCACCTACCTAGGGGTGAGGATGTAATGAGGATAACAATGCCTGCTCTGATGCCTCACAAGGTTATTGTGAAAAATAAATGAGATTATTTGCAAAAAAAAATTTGTAATTGTTGAGTGCTATGGAAACATAATATTCATGTGACTTCCAACCCCCCACTTCAGTGGCTTTCTATGGCCTCTAGGAAAAAGTATAAACTCTTCTGTTTAGCTCTTAGAGCCCTGTCCAACCTGGCCCCAACCTATCTTTTCAGCCTCACTGGGCATTACCCCTGCTCCTATGCTCTGCAACCCAGCTAACATGACCTTTCTCTGTTGGTCTCATACAATATTCTGTCTCCCATCTCTGGCCATCCTCCCTGCCTGGAATGAAGTCCTTCCTTAGCTCTATCTTGCAAGAGTTCTTTTCCTTGCTTTAAGATACAGCTCAGGTTTCTTCTTCTTCCTTCATTTTTCCTTCCTTTCCTCTTCCTCCTCCTCCTCCTTGTCCTCATCCTCCTCTTCCTCTCCTCCTCCTCTTCTTCCTCTCCTCCTCTTTCTCCTTCTCTTCCTCCTCCTCTTTCTCCTCTTCCTCCTCTTCCTCCTCCTTCTTCTCCTTATCCTCCTCCTTCCTCCTCTTCTTATTCTTTTCTTTCTCCTGAACTTCCCAAATGCTAGTAACCCCCTTCAAAATGACAACTTTGTATTTAACTACTTTGCATATATTTGTATATATTAACTTGATTATAGGTGGTATATACTTTTATATCTGCTTGTTTCCTTAATTAGAATATAAACTTATTGCAAGTAGGGATTGTTTCATTCTTTATGTTTCTATCCCCAATGACTGGCACATAGTAGGTACTTAATAAATTCTTGCTGATTGATTGACTTATGATTTCATAATTTATTTGCACTCACCATACATTTTTCCATTGTTCTTTGGGTCACCTGAAATTTTAATTCTTCTGAGATAATGGCATTCTCTGATTTCCAGCAATTTAGTATTACCATAAAAATGTTTAATGTTAAAAAGTTAACAGAAAGTAAAACCACCATTGTCACCACCTTTACAACTATCTCACCTCAGAGATTGATGGACACAGTCCAGGACCTGAGCCCAAGAGTCTTGAGAATAGCAGTGCCCAGCAGACCATCAGGCCTACTTCTGGCCAGCCCCCACAGGTATTGGTGGAGAGACATACTGGAGAGGCAGTCCAAATTTCTTATCACCCAGCAACAGTTGTTGCCAAATTATCACCAACAGACAGGTTGCTATTATCTGTGAAGAAACAATATCTGTGCAGAAGGGGCCAGCCATCGGTACCAACTGCCACACACTCACAGGGAAGCCACCCTAGCTGAAGTAGTGAGGCATCCTGAGGGAGAGACAAGAGGCAGTATATGCCAGGCAAATAAAAAACACCTCTACAACCTTGACCACATCTCCCCTCAGACACTGATGAAGACAGCTAGGGCCCTGAACCCAGGCTTTGAGAAGAGAAATGCTGCCAGCCCAGTGCCCTCAGCTGTTATCCCAAGAAACAGCCCCTGGGGAGATGCAGACTGCCAACTGCTCCTGCAAGAGGCTATAGCCAGGGGCAGCTAGGCTCAGTGGATAGAGCACTAGCCCTGAAGTCAGGAGCACCTGAGTTCAAATCCAGCCTCAGACCAAACACTTGACACTTACTAGCTGTGTGCTGTTGGGCAAGTCACTTAACCCCATTGCCTTAAAAAAAAGAGAGGCTACAGCCACAGCTACTGAGCACCCAGAAAAAAAAGCTCTTGCCTCAAAAAAGTTTGGCCCTGTCAGATGGTTCAACATCAGAAGCTGACAGGATTTTATCAGCGGAAATGGCATGAAAGAACTATCACCATATGCCTTGCTTCTGAATCTTAAGGATCACAAAACTCTGCTATCTGACTTGCAACTGAAACTTTCCACATGTGCTCTTGGCCCCCTACAATGTGAGCCCGTTGAGATCAAGAATAGTCTTGCTTTTTATATTCCCAACAGTTACTATGATTCTTTGTACTTAGTGAGTACTTAATAAATGCTTCATTCATTCATTCACTCATTCATTCATAAATAGCTTGGTATCACTGAAAGCACTGCATATTTTTGCAAATATGATCCAGCTCAATTTCATCTGCTATTCACTTATAAACCCTGATGTCCATCCACAGTACCCAAGATATACCTAAGACTTAGTAACAAAAAAGTTTGTCCATACCAATGCATGTCATAATCTGGAACGTGTATGCTCTTCATCTAACTTTGTTTCCATGTCTTGTACCTAAAAAGGATAGAATATATCATTAAGAAAGCCTCTGATTATAAATGCAAGTGGGCCAGTCATATAGCAACAAGGAAGGATGACTGATGGATGGCTGAGTGCTACAATTGAACCCAGAGGATGTCATCAGCATTCAGCGTTAATCTACTTCAGAGACTTTATGTGAGGACATAGAAGGGAATCTGACAGGATTACAAGGTAAGGATAGTTGTAATCTACACCAGTGAGAGGAGAGATCCTTTGAAATATACAAGCATTATCATTATTACTGTTGTTATAAAATGTACCTGGGTGAGAGATTTGACCTTTATTGGTTATGAAAGTCTCTAGCATTAGCATTTATTAAGCAACATTTTAAAGGAACAAGGGATTTCACTATTGTCTGTATCCTGTGGAGTTATTAGGGGAAGGGGAAATGCAAAGGAATAAGAAAGATAAATTTTGGATCTTCTGTATTTCAGTTAGCATGGTATGATGAAAAGAATACTGGACTGGGAATTAGAACACTTAGGTTCTAAGCCTAGTACTAACACTAATTAGCTATATAATCTTGATCAAGTAAAATCACTATAAAGTAAGAGCATTGGAACAAAGGATATAAAGTTGAAAGGCCTAGGTTTTCTGGTACAACTCTCTAATTTGATAGATGAGGAATCTCTGCAGGGGATCACGTTGCCCCATGTGAGACAGGGATCATGTCTATTCAAAGATAAGTATGAGCAAACACAATGGTGGAGTAGCAAATCATACCTGGGTGGTTGAAGGGCAGGAATAAGAACTACCATCAATGGAGTGGCAGTGATGGAAGCATGGAGGGGCTGCTGGTAAAATGGGGAAATCCCAGGGCCAGGCCTCCCAGGCGCAGAGGAAGTGTTGCTAGGCAATGCTAAGTTCTTGGACCAAGTGTCTGCAAAGGATGAGAGAACTTTTCAGATTATGCTGAGAGCTTGTGCCATTTGGAGGAGGCTTGAGACCAAGTAGGAGCTAGAAACTAACGACAATAAGGAACACAGCCATGATATGGAAGAGTAAAGTTGGATTATGCCCTGGACTTTTACTTTGAGTAATGGAGGCTATAAAGATCTTAAGTAAATCACTCCTCCCTCATGGGGGAGCTGAATCAAAGATGTTCCCATATGTCTGATGGTAACAGCATGAGTCTCTGGAAAGATGGAGTTAACATGGAGAGGGGAATTGACTCTGTGCCATCCCTAAGTAATTTCTCTTTTGGTGGTAGTTCTAGGGGCAGGGGAGTTGATGGTTTTTGAGTTTGAGTGTGAGACTCATTTTCTGTAGGGTAGCCAATGTATACATATACATATACATATACATATACATACACATACACATACACATATACATATACATATACATATACATATACATATACATATACATATACATATACATATACATATACATATACATATACATATACATATACATCATATACATATACATATACGTATACGTATACATATACGTATACGTATACGTATACGTATACGTATACATATACATATACATATACATATACATATACATATACATATACATATACATATACATATACATATACATATACATATACATATACATATACATATACATATACATATACATATACATACACATATACATACACACATACACACATATATGTGTGTATATGTATATACACACATATAGGTGTATATATATATATGTATATATGTGTGTGTGTGTGTGTGTGTGTGTGTGTGTATACACATATTAGTTTAGGTGATTAACATTGGAACCAAAGATGTTTTCTATGTAGAAACCTAGGCACGAATTATATTATGATGTTCCCAGGGCAGCCATTGGTTGGGGCAAAATTAGACGAACTCAAATGTTCCCAGATGGAAGCCTGGATGGAGGCAGAAAGCAGAATATGATTATTGAGCTAACACCCAAATTGAATATTTCCCATACAAAAGTTTCGGTTCTAGGCCATGTGTTGTTGCTGTTGTTTGTCCTTCATTTGCGAAGAGGACTGATGACATCAGGAGGGTGATGTCTTGACTTGCAAGTGAATTAGTTTTAAGTGAGTGCAAGATCATCAGCCTCATTCTCTCCTCCAAAGTCAACAGAGTCCTGTGGCAAGACATAGGTCAGGACAACTGGCGATGGCCCCTAGGCCATGTGTTTTATTTATTATCTTGACCCTGTAGTTAATTATTTCAATAAGAACCTGTCTGTCCTCCATTCATGAATAGCTTCCCCCCTTCATTAGCCACTACACTCAAATCCTAAATTTTCACCACTTCTACTCTATACTGTTGAACATCACTGAAGGAAGGCAAAAAGCCATGCTCTCTGTGGGTTCACTACAAATTCATATTATATAAATCCAGTTGCAAACTTCTTGATGCATGGCGAATATTTTATTCATGTATTATTAACTTTTACACTCTTTACAGCAACTATTGTGAATCTATTCTCTTTGATAGCTTTCAACTTCATCCCCACTCTCCTCTCTTTCAGAAATGATATCTCATCCTATTTTACTTAGACAATATAGAACATCTACCATGCATTCCTCCATCTCCCTTATTCCACATCCATAAATCTCTTCATATCCCCACTTTCTATTCCTTTGCTGGGCCTCTTAGGAAAGATAATGTTTTTCCTCACCCTGACTAACCCCTTTATTTTTGCCCACGATTACTATCGTTTCTATCTCCTTAGGAGCTAACTTTATCATTCTCTCTCTCTCTCTCTCTCTGTCTCTCTGTCTCTCTGTCTCTCTGTCTCTCTCTTTCTCTCTCTCTCTCTCTCTCTCTCTCTCTCTCTCTCTCTGTCCCCTCCCCTTCCCCTGTGTGTACCTCTCCCTGTCTCTCTCCCCATCACTGTCTCTGTATCTCTATGTCTGTCCTCTCCCTTCCTCTCCATCTCTTTCTGTCTCTCTGCATTTTTCTCTCCCTGTCTCTTCTCTGTTTCTGTCTCTGTCTCTTCCTTACCCCCCCCCCACACACATACACACACACATAGAGTGGGGGGGAGGCAGAAAGAGAAAGAGAGAGAGAGAGCTTCAACCTTATTTAATGACTTCTTTGTGACTGCCCAAACACATATTAAAATCTTCTTCACCCTCCTCTAACATATCCTTTCACTTGTCCATGAAAGCCATTAAAGCTACTCTCCTACTCTCTGTTCTTTAATTTCCAAACTAGAAAACATCATCTAGGGGCAGCTAGGTGGCTCAGTGGGTAGAGCACTGGCCCTGGATTCAGGAGGATTTGAGTTCAAATCTGGCCTCAGACACATAACACTTACAAGCTGTGTGACCCTGGGCAAGTCACTTAATCCCATTGCCTAGACAAAAAAAAAATTATCTACACTCAATGCCCTCATTTACTTGCTCCCCACTCACTTCTCATCTGTTTGCAATCTGCTTTCTGACTCCAATATTCTATGGAAACTTCTTTCAAAGATATAAATGCATAAAGAATTCACAATCCATCCAACTTTGATTTTTTTTAAATGAATGAAGAAGCTAGGAGCCAAGATGGTGGAGTAGACAGGAGCTCAGCTGAATTCTCCCAACATTCCCCTCCAAAGAACTTTAAAGTAATTCCTCAAATAGAATTCTAGAGTGGCAGAGACAACAAAAGGTCATGTGAGGTGTTTTTTCCAGCCCAGGGCAACTTAGGAGGTCAGAAGGAGAAGTCTTGATACCAGGGTAGAGGCTGACCCAAAGTACACACAGCAGCAGAAACAGCAGCAGGCCTTGGAGACAGCTGCAATGGTGGTAGCAGCAGCTTCAGGAGCTCTCAGTCTGGAGTTGGTAAGAGGGTCAAACAATTGGTCAGAAAGGGATTTGCTGTCATTGGGTGCAGGACCTTGTTGTATTATCCATACACAGTTCCAGGTCACTGTTCCAGGGTGCAGTTCTAGGGCAAAGAGGAGCACTAGTACTAGCAGGAGAGTAGGGGACCTGATCAAAGTGCAAGAGCCAAAAGAAGTGCTAGCACTTGCAGCTGCAGGTAAGTAAAGTCACTTCCTAGATAAAGACCATAGCACAGACCAGGGGAGCACTAACTATGCCTCCCTTTGGATCATATCACTTTGAAAGCACCCCAGAAGTAGCTCTGAAAACAGCAAAACAAAAGGCCTGATCATTGGAACAGTTCTTCCTCCTACACACCCTAAGAATAGAGTCCAACTTTAACATAAAGTTTAAAGTCAAGAAATATACTGAAAAAAATGAACAAAAATAATAATAATAATAAAAAACTTGACCATGATAAGATACTATGGTGACTGAGAAGGTTAAAAAAAAAACTCAGAAGAAAACAACAATGTCAAAATAGCTACAAGCAAAGCCTCGTCAAGGGAAAATGCAAACTCAACACAATCATAACAAGAATTTCTGAAACAGCCTAAATTTTTTTTAATTAAATAAGAAAGGTAAAGGAAAAATTGGGAAAATAAATGAGTGATGAAAGAATATTATCAAAAGGGAGTCAACAGCTTAGCAAAAAGAGGTACAAAAATATGATGAAGAGAAAAAAATCTTTAAAAAGCAGAATTGGCTGAGTAGAAAAAGAAGTACAAGAGCTCACTGAAGAAAATAATTCCTTAAACATTAGAATTAGACAACTGGAAGCTAATGACTCCATCAGACATCACGACTCTAAAAACGAAGTCAAAAGAATGTAAAAAAAAATAGAAAACAATGTAAATGATCTTATTGAAAAAACAATTGACCTAGAAAATAAATTGAAGAAACATAACTTAAGAATTGTCGAACTTCCTAAAAATCATGATTAAAAAAAAGTCTATACATCACCTTTCAAGAAATTATCAAGGAAAACTGCTCTGATATCCTAGAAGCAGAAGATAAAATAGAAATTGAAAGAATATACTGAAATCTCAAAATGAAAGCTCCAAGAAATATTATGGCCAAATTCCAGAGCTCCCAAGTGAAGGAAAAAATATTGTGAGCAGCCAGAAAGAAACCATTTAAGTATTATGGAGCCACAGTCAGGACCACACAAGATTTAGCAGCTATCTCATTAAAGCCATGGAGACTCTGAAAAGATCAGAGCTGAATAGAAAATCTGACTTTCAAATAAAGATTCAAGAGAAACACAAAAAGGTAAGCATGAAAGAGAAATCATAAAAAATTAATTAAGGCTAAACTGTTTATTTTTCTATACGGGAAGATAATATCTCTTAAGAACTTTATCATTATTAGGACAGTTAGAAGGATTTTACATAGAAAAGGGTGCAGAAGTAAGTCTATTATGATGGAATAATGTTTAAAAAAAAAAGAATAGACAAGAAAGAGAAATCCACTGGAGGAAGGGAGAGGAAGAATGGGGAAACTTGTTTCACTTAAAATAGTTGTGCAAGGAAGAACTTTTATAGTGGAGAGGAAAATGGTGGTGGGCAATGCTTGAACCTCACTCACATTGAAATTGGTTCTAAGAAGGAAAACATATATAGATACTCAATTGGTAATAGAAATCTATCTTACCCAATAGGAAAGTAGGAGGAAAAAGAGATAAGAGAAAAGAGAGGGCTATAAAAAGAGAGAGCAGATAAAAGAAGACAATGGTCAGAAGCAAAATAGTCTTTAGAGAAGGGTCAAGATAAAAAGAGAGAAGGATAAAGAGAAGAAAATAGGATGGAAGAAAATGCACAGTTAATCATAAATGTAACTGTGAATGGGATGAATATACCCCAAAAGCAAAAGCAGATAGCCGAATGGATTAGAAACCAGAATCCAATAATATGTTGTTATTATTTTTACAAGAAACACATAAATCATAAAAATAATAAATAATTTTATAACAAAATATGAAAAAATGAGATAATATTCCATAACTTTTGGAATGTTGCTAAAGGGGAAATTGTATATCTCTTAATGCATATATCAATAGGAGAAAGAGCGTATCAATGAATTGGACATATGACTAAAAAAACTAGAAAAAGAGTAAATTAAAACCCCCCACTTAAATATCAAAAGGGAAATTCTAAAAAATCAAAGAAGAGAATAGTAAAATTGAAGACTAGGAACTGGGTATACACACACACATACACACACACACACACACACATTGGTTATTTGGATGTTAAAAAAAAAGAGGAAAACCAAATTACTAGCACCAGAAATGAAAAGGGTGAATGCACCATCAATGAAGATGAAATTAAAGCAATTTTTAGTCATTATTTTGCCCAATTATATGCCACTAATACTGACAATCTTAGAAAAAAATTAGTTGAACAAGTCATAAATGGGCTCCCAAAGGAAAAAAAAAACAGATCCAGTTGGATTTACAAGTGAATATAATAATTTAACTATTTAAGAAACAATCCCAGTACTATATAAATTATATGGAAAAAAAATACCAAACTCAACCTCCTCTTTCTACCAATGGAAAAAAAAAGAAGAAAAAAACTGTATAATAACTATGCATAATTAAGCAAAGCAAATCCCTATGCTGGTCAAATACACAAACACACATATATATGTGTATAAGTATACATATATGTATGTGCATATGTGTGTATGTATATATATGTGTGTGTGTACGTAAGTATACATGTATATGCATTATATGTATGCATGTATATGTGTGTGTGTGTGTTTCATTCTGTACCCTGAGTCTAACATCTCTCTGTTAGGCACTAGGTGGTGTGCTTCTTCATCAGTCCTCTGGAAATATTGTTGATTACTGTGTTGATCAGAGATCTTAATAAGACTTACAAAGTTGATTGTCTTTACAAAGTTGTTGCTAGGGTATAACTGGAGTTTTCTTTGAAACTGACCCCTTCAGCATTTTTTACAGGACAATAATATTCCATTTCTTATACCTTAAGCTGCTGAGCCCTGTAGGGCTATATTGCTGACCCCTGCCTGTCAACACTTTAAGGATATCAATGCTGTTATCCATTTTGTTTGCTGTTTCCTCCCAGATCTGTCACATCTGGATTTGATAAGCATTCTGTCTGTATCTTTAATCCATTGATAAAGATGTTAACTAGTATGCAGCTAAGGACAAAACTTTGTGCTGCGCTAGTAGAGTCCTCCTTCCAAGTTGACATAAAAACATGAATGAATACATTTTGATTCTGGTCAAAGAGTTTCAAATTCATTTAATTATGCTGTCATTTCATTTACCTCTCTCCTTTTCAACAAGAATAGCATGAAAAAGTTAGTAATTTTTCCCCCTAAAATCCAAGTAAGAAACATATTTAACTCCCTTGATATACAGGTCTTTTGAAAACGGAAATGAAATTAATCAGGGTTGTAATCTACTCTTAATGAAACCAAGCTGGCTCTTGGTGATCAACTTTCTTCTCTAGATAGTAGCAATAGCTAGCTAATATTTATCTTGCAATGTAAGATTTGTAAAGTGATTTACCTATGGTATCTCATCTGAACCTCACAACAACCCTGAGCCATAGGTGTTATTATTGTGCCCATTTTATAAATAAGGAAACTGAGGGGCAAAGAGTGGTTTAAGTGACTTGCCCAGGGTTTTAAGTGTCTTAAGCAGTTTTTCACAAACCATCCAACATACACAAAATACACTCCCTGCTTTCCTCCATTTTTGCAAACATCTTAACTTTCTTCTAGTTTCAGTGAAGGTGCCATCTTTCCCAGTGGGAAGTATTGACTTCTTCCTTAAGTTTTCTGAGAATAGTTGTTATATATCTTTCCCTTGTACTTTCCACTTACTGCCTTGAATTGCACTGGTACATATATCTACTTTATCCCACTTCTAGAAACTTGTTTCCTTGAGATAAAGGACTATGTGCTTTTTTTTTAATCTTTATGATCCCAGTACTCAGCATGAAGTTTTGAAGATAACTGGGGATTAATAAATGCTTGTTCAACTACTTGATCTTTAAGGTCTCTTTGACCTATTATATTCTAAGATCTGTGCTCTTTGATTTTTAGGTTACTTGGTATCTGTGTTGCAAGTCATGAAGAGGTACAGGAAAAGATGAAGAAACCCAAGTCAGAGGCAGTGTTTTCTGTTTAATTTGGGAAGCAGTCAAAGCAAGCTTACAACCTACCTACCCAATGAAGCTCATTAAGTCCTTTATAACTTTATTGCCATTGATTTCCCTGAGGAGTGTTAACTTGCTTTCAGAAAGTTTCCATCAGATCATTTGCATTTGGAAAAAGCCAAAAGGAAATATCCTGTCTGGCTTTCTCAGCCACAACACAATGCCTGTGCTGTCACCAAAATGGATGGCCATCTAAATGCCAGTAAAAGAATAATACGTTTGTAATGCAGTACCTAAGAACCTGAGATGGGTTCACTTGCCTCCAAACCAAAGCCCTAGACAGGAGGGGCATGAATGCCATGTTGTGTCCAAAGACTGGATTAAGTCCTAGCTTCACCAGTGAGAATCAATGAAGATGTATTAGCCATATGACCCTGGTCCAAATTTCCCTAGGCTTCAGTTTCTTCACTGAATAATAAGAGACTCAAACTAGATCATCAAATCATGGCTTTAAAGACTTGGAAGAAACCTCAGCAGCCATCTAGTCCAAAAACTACCCCTGAAAGAAATTACCCCTTACTTAATGAGTGGCCATACAAGTTTTGTTTAAAGACCTCCAGTGAGAGGGAACCCAGCACTTCTCAAGGCAGCCTATTCCCCTTTGGGACCTGTCTAATGGTAAGGAAGTTTTGTTCTTGGCAACTTTCATCAATTACTTGTAGTTCTGTCCTCTGGGATCAAAAAGCACAAGACTAATCCCTCTTGCATATTACATCTCTTCAAATACTTGAACATAGGAGCATCTAGGTGGCACAGTGGATGGAGCTCCAGCCTTGGAGTCAGGAGGATCTGAGTTCAAGTCCAGCCCCAGACACTTGACGCTAACTGTGTGACCCTGGGCAAATCATTTAACCCCAATTGCCTCACCAAAAAGCAAAAAAAAACAACAACACACACAAAAGAACCCTTAAACATAGTTATTCCATCCTCTCTGTGTCTTCTCTCCCTTTAGCAAAGCTGCTGTACTTCCTTTAACTGATCCTCATATGATATAATCTCATGGCCCTTCACCATTCTGGTTTCATCTTCTGGACATTCTCCATCTTATTCCGCATGATTTCTGACTAGGAGAGAATGCAGAGAGATTAACACTTTCCTTTTCTGAGAAGCAAGATGTACTTTATCAGTGCAGATCAAATTAACTTTTCTGTCTGCCACATCACCATCACACTCCTAACTTATATTGAGTTTGCACACTAAAGCTCCAAGATAGTTTTTAAGGTACTACCCTGAAACGCTATGGAGATTGGCTAGCTTATTTAAGTAATATGTATCATGAGACTATATGAAGAAATAGAAAGAAGGCTATACTTGGAGTCAGGAGAGCTCTAGACTTTCATCCTATCAGGGACACTTATTAACTGTGTGACCGTGGACAAGTCATTTCATAGCCTAAGCCTAAGCCTCTCTGTTTCCTGATCTTTAAAAAGGGCATTAAAATATTTTACCACATACTTCATGTGGTAATTATCAGGCTCAAATGTGATAATATATATAAAGTGCTTTATAACTCTTAAACATGATATATGTATTTTTTTAAAAATATTAGATATCAGCTACTACTATCACTGGGATGGAACCTACCTCTCTATGTGAAGAGTAAGCTTGTAAACATGTTATGTCCTATGAGGTAGAGGTGATTTGAAGCAAAAGGTGAATTAGGCAAGTTTTTCCTTTATATTCTACTATCTATTTGCCTGTATTTCTCTCCCTCTCTCCAGCCATTTTGTATATTCAGGCTTTACTATACCCTTCCTGAGAAGCCCACTGGGGCATACAACCCAGGCTTCCACTATCTACATAGTAACCATATTTCAGAACTACTTAGAGTTTCTGTGACTCACACTCCCAGTGGGCCTCTTTCAAGAAGAGCTAAACAAACCAGCTGTAGCTGTGGTCCTAATAGCTAAATATGAGTCCTACCTGAGTACTACCTTTCCTAGTTAACATCTGTAGGTTAATATTGGGTTTTGATGCTTTCACCCTCACAAGTAAAACATGGTTATTTCAAGTAACAACATCCTAGGGTAATGATGTGTGAGGGCAGGCAGAGGATCTTTTCTTGGTGTCCTGCCAAATTAACCCTCCCAGCTGGCTGTCCGCTGTGCCTCAAAAAAAAAAAAAGGCAAACATTGCTCTAGGGTGGATATGACCTAGAAGATTGACACATACCCATCCTATCTTGTGGAGAGTGATTGTGCTAGGTGGTTCTGTTTAGGTCTTCTGCCATGCTTCATAGGTTTTCATCAGGGAAGCATTTTTCTCTTTACGGTATGGCCCAAATCCTTTTCAAGTTTATTGCTACTATATGTGATCTTCAGTGATATATTTCATTTTAAGGTGACGGTGTCCAACAGAATGAAATCTTAAGGTGCTACTGAAGGAGGAAATGATTTAGTGTGGTAGTTGGTGCTGGGTATAAAATGGAGGAATATCTGTTGCACTCCAGGGTGGGCAAAAAGTATGATATCACTTGAAAAAATAAGAAGAAGGATATCTCTGTCTATATCCTTAATCCAAGTATCAACTGGGATTCATTTAGGATTCTTTATGTATATGCTAGGGCCCCTTTCATTTGGATATGTTTATAGCTTTTGCCTGATTGATCACTGTTCAAGGTAGCAGTTTCCACACGCCCAGAAGAACCAGGGGCAATAAAATTGGCTCTAAAGAATATGTTACTAAATGATGTTGTATGTTATCTCCCCCATTACCCTATTTAACATGATTCCAATTCTGTAAGCATCTATGTATCCTTACTCTGTATACCCTAATCACTACAATTAAGATACTATAAATTTTGAAAGTTAAGTTTATTGTTCACCATTCCATTCCCTCTGATTAGAGGTGGTAGAAGGTATGGACAACGAAGAGCTCCTCCCATATTCTCCATTTGAGGAGGGTACTTAAGTCATCTATCTGATAATTTCCAACCAGGCTGCATTCCTGGACTTTATCACATCTTTGGAAATTTCATTATCCTGCAAAATCATATTAAATGTGAAACTCACACTTCCTCAGTAACCCATGTCCCTGGGGCCCCCTCTCATTTGGACTAGAGAGGGTAGAAGGTGAACAGTGGAAAACTTCCAGTTCTTCATTTAAGAGGATACCAAGGGCAGCCGTTTCATCACTTTCAATCAGGCTATATTCCTTGTATCCTTCCCTCCTCACCTCTCCCTATCACCACCACATTTTAGCTACTTTTTATATATTTTCTTCTCTCACTAGATTGTGAGCTCCATGAGGGTAGGAACTGTTTTTGCCTTTCTTTGTATCCCTTGTACTTAGCACAGTGAGGGGCACGTAGGAGGCACTTAATACATTCTTACTGACTGATTGAAGAAGCACTCATTCATGCAAACGTTTAAGCTCCTACTATATCAAAAGACATCATGCTAAGCCCTAGGAATCAAAGATGAAACAAATAAAGATGAGAAGCTGCAGTCCCTACAAAAAAAGGAACATAACATAACATTTTACCACATAACATGTGGTACAAATACCACATGAAAATGGAAAAACTTAATGCATGGCATCATGTGGCAGAGGCAGAGGAGAAATTCACAGTGCTCTAGGAAAATCTGAGGAGGGAAAAGTCACCTTCATTTGGGCCATGAAGTGGAAATGAAAAGGAAGTGAGCTGCAGGAATAAGATAGTGCATAAAGAAGAAGAGTATGAAATTAGGCTTGAAAAACAGGTGGGTGCTGGTTTGTGGAGCACCTGAAATGCCAGACTAAAGAGTCTGTACATCATTCAATCATTAATATAAAGCCATTGAAAGTTTTGAGGAGGGGACTGAAAGGGTCATCTCTCTACTTTAGGAAGATTTTGGTAGTTATGTGAAAGTTTGGAAAGGAGAGAGACTAGAAAAAAAAAAGACCAGTTAGGAAAGTAGTACTCAAGGTAAGAGATGGAAAAAGCAAAACTTTGTGGTATCAGTGTAAATGCAGAAAAGACAGACTCAAGAGATACTATGTTGGTAAAATGGAAAGGCTTTGGCAACTAATTGGATGCAGAAGAGTAAAAGAGAGGAGATTAGATGCAAGATGATTCCAAAGTGTTAAGAGATATGTCAGCTTTCAGGGAAGTTGACATTAATGTTAACATGATAAGTTTCATTTACTCTACTTTGATACCTAACCTTCACAAAGAGGTTATCTTGGGTTCTTGAAGACCATGCCAGCAGAAAACCATTCTGAAAATAATTCAAGGTCAGTTATTGTAATACACCTCACTATCCGCCTTCTGAAGACCATTCTGAGTGCAGAGAGGCTCATGACCATTAGGTTGGCTCGTAGGTCATGAAGTCTTTGACAATGGCAACCCATGAAACAAAGAATAATAGAACATAGCTTTACTGTGTGTCTGTATTCTGTTTCTGCAGTGATAATAGCAGAGTGGTAAGAAGGAGTAAGAGAGAAAAAGCACATAGTTTTTTAGACTGTCTAATATAAGGATTAACTTAATTATATTTATGTCAAATGTGAGATACTTGTTTAATGACTAAATTGATATACCATCAGAGGAATTAAACTATATTAATATTGACATTCTTGTTATAAAAAATTCTTACTACAAAAAGGAAGTTTCTGCTAAATGGAAATATGGCTCACAATTGCTCCTTGTAGAACAAATAGAAGAATTGGTAGACTTGTTTTATCATGTGTACTAAGTCAATAGGAAATATTATTTCATGATACATTGAATTGCTCTTCATGAGTATTTGCTGTTAAGTCCAACATGAAGATAATTACAGCTTACACACCAATATCTATTTTAAAAGACAAAAATGCAGAAGAATTCTGCAGAGACCTTGATAAGACACTGTTATTTAAATCAGAATATTCTTGAATATTTCATGACTACAATTCAAAGATTGGCAAAAAAAATAGGCTAAGAAATATGGCTCAGTACTCAGAAATAAATGACGATAAAGACTTGTAGACTAAACAGAGGATTCAAACCCCTTATAAATACTTCCTCCAGAAAATATAGGGCAGCACTGGATATGGTATTTAATAACATCAAAAGAATGAAATTAACTCTCTCTTAACATACCAGGAATCCCCATTTACCAATGCGGTAATCTTTTTGAATCACCTGTCTCCAAACAAGCCACTGACTTGCTGTAAAAAAAAAAGATAATTCACGCTAAATTGGAACAAAGAATAACATTTTGCTTAACTATACTTCTTTGTTGTGGGTGGTGGCAAGCTAGGGGTACACTGGAGCCAGTTCAAATTAGCTCATGAAAGCCAACTGTTAAATTTTTATTTTTGAGCCTTTCTACCTTAGAAATCTGCAAAAGCTACAAATCTAGGCTTGATTTATTATTTTGTTGACAATCTAGACTTAAGAAAATGATGGAGAAAATTGTAATAATGTAGATTAATCTTAAAAGTGAGTTATGTATACACATATATACACATTTTTGAGAGACGCAATTCTTCTAATCAGCATAACACTGAGAGAGAGAGAGAGAGAGAGAGAGAGAGAGAGAGAGAGAGAGAGAGAGAGAGAGAGAGAGAGAGACATTGGAAATCGACAAGATATTAAAAATCAATAAAACATAAAATGTTTTAAAAGAAATGCTAAAAATCAGGATCTCTGGCATGCAAAAAAAAATACTCAGCTCCAACCTGGCTTATTTAATTAAGCAATTGTTGCTGGAAAATGATAAATGCGTTAACAGAACAGATATTGATGCGGTAGTCCATCTCCTTTCTCGAACAATTTAAATCATGTAAATCAATTGCCACAACCAGGAAGTCTGAAAGAGCTTAGAAACTACTGCAGCCATTAAACATGTGGTCTCCTTTCCAAAAAGAAAGAAATGGAAACCAAGGGAAACACTCATTATAAATTTGTTCACAAAATCATACTAGCCGTGTGATCCTGTGCAAGTCACTTAACCCTGTTTGCCTCAGTTTCCTCACCTGTAAAATGAGCTGGAGAAGGAAATGGCAAACCACTCCAATAACTTTGCCAACAAAGCCCCAAATGAGGTCATGTTGGACACAATTAAAAAATGACTGAAAAACAACAAAATCATACCGAAGAAATTAATCAAAACATCCAGAAGCAGTGAAGGTAGAAGCAAGTTTACAGAAAGCATGACTAGAGACCCAGTTAAGCTAGATCATACTAAGTACATTTGAGGCTTAAACTGGAACTAGGATAAAAAACAGATGAAAAATGGAAAAAGAGCTATGAAGATTCCTGTCAAATTTGTCTCTCCATCAACAACAGCATAGCCACAATATTTATAATCCAACAAGTCAATTCCCAGTATATTGCATAAAGCAGAAGAGGCACTAAAGAAAACAAAGATAGTAAAGGTAGCTGGGTCAGACCAAATGCATATAAGGAGGTCCAGGCTAGAGGTGACAAAATTCAGAAGACGTTGAGGAACTGACTGTTGAGTTATCTGAAAGATGTGAGTAGTCAGTCAGTCAATAAACATTTATTTAATGCTTCATTATGTGCCTATACTGTGCTAAAAGCTGGTTACATGAAAGGAAAAACATAAACCCTGCTTTCACATCCTGAAAGCATATAAAATGTCTATTTAAAAAAAACACCAAAAATTGGATTTGCTACCACCTAAAAGGTGAATGAGGAAATATTAAAAACTATTGATGCAAATGCCTTCTTCTCATCTTTACAAAATCTTTATGAAAATAATCTACATATTTATGGAGGACATCCTTGATGCAAATATGCAAAGGGAAAAAGGCTTATGTAAATTGTTTTATATAGCAGATCAAATCGTTACAATTCCACAATTGACTAGAAAAGGGCAAAGAATAAAAGACCTCATTGTTCTTATTTATTGATTGTAAAAATGTTCAGTAAACAAAAAGCTACCTTTAAGACTCCCCTGCAACAAGATGTGTCTTATGCATGTGTTAAAGGTATATAAACTTCCTTGAACAATATGAGACAATTTTAATATCCTTTTGATTATTATCAGATGACAAATACAATAGGGAGATGATTGCTCACCAAAGGTATTGGAAGAGTCCAAATGAAAGTTTGAATCCCCATAAATGGTGAAATCCTTCATTCAGATGCCCCTATTTATGGATGACATTGTTTTGATCGCATCAATTCTTCTAAATTACACCTGTAATCATTCAAAAGCAATCAGCCTCACTAAAGACACACACACACACACACACACACACACACACACACACACACACACACATAAACACAAATAAAAAATCCTTCTTTTCAGATATTCACTTGGATGGACAGGCCACGGAGTTGGGCAGACATTGAACAGATATTGCAGAAGGACAGTGACCTGAACCCTAGAAAGAAAAGGCAGAAGAGAGGGCTGTATTGCATGTAGGGAGTTGTGAAGGACTTTCAATGGCCATAATCTTTTCCCTGAAACAAAAATTCACTCTTAAAAATGTCAGTATTTTTCAGTGATGCTGTATAGCTAAGAATAATGGTGCTATAGAAGTAATATTTTCTAGGTCCCTGCCATGTAGGATGGGCTAGTTTTTCCTAAGGCCCTATTGCATATAGGTTAGTCTAGGGCCCCTTTGCAAGCCCATATTCATAAATTAAGAATTCCTTTTCTAAGAGGATTCCTTTGGCAGACATCTTATAAGACATCTTATGGTTAGGAACGAGACTGGTAAGAATGAGAGGCTCCCAGTTTTAAACAATGACTTTTAAACTATCTAACATGAGTTGTGTGATGTTATGAGTGTGTTGGCCAATCAGTACTGAAAAGATTTACCTCCCCAAACCTGCCATTCAGTCTTTTCTATTCTGGTGAATGAAGCTCCTTTCTTTTTCTGCCTGTAAAGAAGTGTTCAGACAACATTATTATATCAAAAATTCCCATTAGAATTTGAGAAACACCTAAGGTATGTTTCACAGAAGCCAAGAACACAGCATATATTTGCCAGACACTGATGTATTTTGTGTCTTGCCATTGGAACAATACCATTTATTGAGGACAGGACTGTAGCAGGGCAAAGCAAGTTCATAGTTATTGTGATCTTTTGTTTGTCTGTTTTTAGGTGCATCTCCTACTTGGAATCTGGTATGAACAATAGGAAAGGAATAAAATGCTATGAGCCAGAAGTTTTTAACCCGGATTTCAAGGGATCCAGGTAGATATTTGAATAGAAAAAAAAATCTTCATTTCAATATCATTGGTTTACTTTATAATCCTATGCATTTTATTTTGTTAATTTAAAAACATTATTGTGAGGAATTCATATGTTTTGCCAGAATGCCAAAGGAGTTTATAACACACAAAAAAGAATCTCAGAAGGGACACTGGCTTAGAAGCAAAGCACATGTGAGGACTGAGACACCACTGAAGGACGATTGCTCCCAGCCATTTCCAGGGGAAGCCTTAGTGGCTGGCCAACTCGAAAGACCTGTCCTAGGTGCTAATTCAGTAAGAATGAGAATTGAGGTTAGTAAGCACTGGAGAAATGTGCCATCTATACACTGCTAGATTATGGCTACATCAACACAGAGACCTATGATTCTAGTTACCCCTCCCCCGATTCTAACTTAGGAGTCAGAGAGTTTTCATTCTTTCAGAAAGATTAAAAGATATTCCTATAGCATGCAACTACTGCCACATGTGGGGTTTGAACCCAGGTCTTCCAGACTCTAAGTCAAACATTTTATCCACTATGACATCTGCTTTCATCCATTCTGCCAGTGATATGGCAGAAAAGAATCTTTGCACTCCATAATTTGTTCATTCTATACTTTGCAGGATTTTTTCATCTTTCTTCCTTTTGGTTATAAATCAAATCATTTTTGAAAAAAAAATCCAAACATTTTTGGGTGAACTAAAGAGAAAAAAGAAATACGTTCATACTTGGGCCAGGAATACCTAAGAGTAGCCTAGAGGCCAGGTGAACACTGGTGGGCAAGGGAAGGAAAAGGGGAAAGGGAAGGGGAAGGGGAAGGGAAAGGAAAAGGGGAAGGGGAAAGGGATAAGTGTTTATATAGTACTTACTATGTGCTAGCCACCAAGCTAATACAAATATTATCTCATTTGAGACTCACAACACCCCTAGGAAGTATATGCTATTGTTATCCTTATTTTATACTTGAGGAAATTGAGGCAAACAGAGGTTAAGTGAATTGTCCAGGGTCATCCAGCTGGTAAGTGAGTCTATTTAGTGTCAGGTCTTTATCCCACTTTTACATCCACTGCCCCATTAATTGAAGCGAAGTGATACTCATTATGTTTCTCTTTTCCTTTCATTCCAAATTTTGGCCTTTACTGTTATTATTGTAGCAAAAGTGACCAAAAGTAACTATGTGAGCTCTATGATCTTTGAAAATCCATGCACACAATTCTGGGCACACTCCCTTATACGTAAATGAGCTAATTGGGTATTTGTAATTCGGTTGATAAAAGGGGGAATTCAATGTCTGAGCCTACTGGCAATGATGTTACAAGATTGATTTTTCTTTGTCAAGCTTACTTTTACATTCACTGATTCTAGAGAGCCTCCAAATTTATGATCTGATTTGACGTGATTTAGCTCTAGTTATGAAAGGGACCATAAAGTCATCATTAATCATTGATTATATTCAATCTGCTCTCAAGGTGACTTATGCTGCTCCACCACTTGCTATATTACAATCTGCCACATAATCTTCTTGGCATCAAACAGGGCATTTCTCTGTAAGTAGTTTCAATACTCTGTTCAGTTTGTATTAAATACTTATTGATTTCACTTTTCAATACTTTTCATTTAAAGGCCCAGATTCTGGCTGGCTGCAGCTATACTCTACCTAGTCAGTTCTTTCCTACTTGAGAAGGTTAGAAGGTCCATTAATCCAAGACCTGAATTTCAGCCAAGCCCTCACTTCTCTTAACCCAGAAAGAGAAGCAGCACTTATGATCCTAAGGCTTCCAGGTAGGGAGCACCTACAGTCTCACTTAGAATTCATAGTTTTGCAGCTTAATCTATAAAACAGTCTTCTGGGTGTTCCCACAACTCCCCTCCTCCACATTCAACATTCTGTGTTCACCAGTTACTTTTTCTGTGCAGGGCACTGTTCTATGTTTTGGCAGTGATTTAATGATCAATCAACAAGCTAAATCTAATAAAAAAATAAACAAGATAAATAAAGCACAATTCTAGCTTGATATATCTTCCATTAATAGAACACTTTATGGTCAGCATTAGAGGTGTAGTAGGTAGAGAGCTGGCCTTGAAGCTAGGAGGACCTAAGTTCAAGGCTTGACTCTGATCCACCTGCTGTGTGATGTTGGGCAAGTAAGTTTATTTCAGTCCTCTCTAGAAAACTCTAGGATTGTAAGTTGCAGGCATGCAGAAAATAACAATGTACTAAGTGCTAGGGATACAAAAAGAGTCAAAAGACAGTTGCCGCCCTCAAAGAGCTTACAATCTAATACAGAAGACAAATGCAAGCAAACATATTCAAAACAAGATATATATATATATATGTAAAATACATACATACATACATATGATACATAGGAATATATATATATAATATAATATATATATATATAAAATACATACATACATACATATGATACATAGGAATATATGTACTATAAATATATACAATATACAAGAAATATAGGAAATAATTAACAGATGGAAGGCACTGGAATTAGGAGGGGTTGGAAAAGCCTTCCTGTAGAACATGGAATTTTAATTGGGACCTAAAGAAAGCCAAGGAGATCAGTGATTGAAGCATAGGAGGGAGAGTATTACTGGCATGGGGAACAACCAGAGAAAATTCCCAGAGCCAAGAGATGGAGTATCTCATTTGTAGAATGGCCAGAAGACCAATGTCACTGAATCGAAGAGTATGTGTCAGGGAGGAAGGTGAAAGAAGAAAATCTTCTTTATTCCTTAACTCCCAAGTTGCTGGTTCGTTCCCTCCATAATTATCTCTGTCTGTTTTATATGCATTCATATATGTCTATATATGTATTTTGTGTGAACATCTAAAGGTACATATTGTCTCACCCATTAGGAGATAAGTCTCTTGATGTCAGGGACATTTCCATTTGTCTTCCTATCTTCAGGATCTAGGATAGAGTCTGGCATATAAGCACTTGATTTAAAAAAAGGTTTTTTTTTGCCTAATGGTATGGCGTGTTGGGGAGGAAAAAAAAAAGAAATTTACATGATAACTTTATTATATATTTAAAAGGAATAGCAAGTTGTACATAATAGATTTGTAGTTTCATATACAATCATCTTTTTTTCTATTCTACTGTTATAGAAATGCTTGTTTTATTTCTTAAGTTCAGAATAAAATAAATTTTAAAAATTAAAAATGTTACAAATAAGAAAAAAAAGTTTGATTAATTTAATGCCACATGTTGACTTTTTGGACAACTTTATTTTTTTAAAATTTTCTCTTTCAAAAATGATTTTTACAAAGGGGTGGGGCATTATCAAATAACCCTTCTTCACCCTTATCTTATCCAAAGTTAAAAATAGAAGTTCCTTCATTCTTTATCCTTAGAGATTGGAAATTTAGACTCATCCAGCCTTACAAGTAGAGTTCTTCAGAGATCTCCAGCAGTTGTCCATTCCTTTCCTTAGCTGTAGCCCAAGCTGGTCACAAACCTCCTGTTCACCTGAACAGATCTGCTCACTGGCAACTTGGTAATTATCACAAATGTTTGGCAAATTGACTTCTCTAATAGAATTAAGAGTGGATATAACCCTAATAAGATTATGACTAAAGAGAGATCAATTTAGAAAATTGAATAAAGCAAAGTAAAGGGTCTAAGAAGAGAATGTAGCCAATTTAGCTGTGTTAAAACATAATTAATGACAGCCTGAGAGTGGAAAGAAGACTGCATCTTGGATCAGAGGGCCAGGGTTTGTTTTACCCTCTACCAGATACTTAATGACTATGTGACCTTAAGTAAGTCACTTCCCTTTCTCAGTCTTCATTTCATGATCTGTTAATTAGATGAGTTTAAATACCATGAAGCTTATGGTTTGAAACATAAATAACCATAATAACCATGTTAAATATAGGTTATAATGGGGATTTTGGCAACAGATTTGACATTGGACTGTGATTATACATGTTATCTACTTCCATGAAAGAGGGAGGTTAGATTCCAGGAATTGAATGAGACATATATTTTTGGACATGGACAACTGAGGAATTTGATTTGCCTGGCTATGCACATTTGCTATGAGGGTTTTCTTATTTCTTTTCTTTTCTTTCCAATGGAAGTAAGGAGTGAGAGGAAGAAAAAATAATTCTTATTACATGAAAAAAGTTTAAAATGAGTCATTCAGTCCAACTTCCTCATTTTACAGATGAGGAAACTGAGACCCAGAGAGTTCAAGTGACTTGGCAAAGGTCACACAGAGAATAAATCATAGAAATGGCCTTTTAAAGCACTTCTTCTAAGTCTCTATGTCTAAGGTCCCTTCAAGCTCTAAAAACTGGAGTCTTATGACACTGGAGGAGAGACTAAGGCTGATGACTTTGTGCAGCTCTGCCTCACTCAAATCCAATTCACAAGCAAGTCAAGCCATCCCACTCATAACGTCATTGTTACTATTTGGGAATGAAGGAAGAGGAACAATAAGAAGAGTGACACAGAGGCCTGGAGAGAGACTCACATTCATCATACGAGATGCCTCAAGATACGCCGCCAACTACGCTATCATTTCTTCCCCTGTAAATAACTGCTTGTGTCCAAGAGTTCAGTACAACAGCTTTCCCTTGAGGCTTCTAGAGTGATTTTCTTAGCTTCCTTCTTCCGTCCTACCCAGTAGCTGACATTTTCATTGTCCACGCTGTGTTCCAGATGTAGATATTAACTTTGATGGAATCATGAAGACAATGGATCTAACATAATCATGCTCTTTGCCCTGGTTCTCACTCACAGCATTTTACTCATCATGAAATTCCCTTGCCTTAAAACTCAAAGTGATGTTTTCACTGCCGTTCCCTTGGCCTCAACATTATGCTATGTGTGGGAGGGTACCCTCTTGGCACTGGCATAGCACTATTGTTGGTTGGCACTTTACCTGAAGCCAATGTGGAGCCCAGTCAGTCTTGGATCAGGATGGAGGAAGGCACAATTGGTGACCAGTCAGCGAAGCATCATGATATGATGGAAAAAGCAATGGATATGGAAGGAGACAATCTAAGTTTGAATTCCTGTTCTTCCATTTACTGTGTTGTTACCTTGGGCAAATTCTTTAACTTCTCTGGGCCTGTTTCCTTATCTTGTAAAAGGAAAAGTGTGAGACTGGATAATTTATATGGTCCTTTCCAACTCTCAACCTACGATCTTATGCAGTGGAATCTCAATATTGAAAAAAATTCAAGACTGGCTGTCTAAATATTCTGAACCTTACTTGTTGGTATACTCAACCAAAGTCAAGAGAACCAGATAGCTAGAAACCCATATAAGGGTATACTACATTCTGAATTTTTGAGTGAATCAATGAAAAATGGCTAAGTTCGAAAAGAGACTAGAGTCCAACTCTACATAGGCAAATTAACAATTAAGAATATGTAAGAATTGAGAATATACAATCAAACCAAACTATGGAAGAGATCTAGAAAAAAGCAAAAGGAACTTCTGTGATATAAAAGAAATCAACAGGTTAGAAATGTAGGCGATCTCATTCTTTTTTTTTTTAAATACACATTCTCTCCCTCCCACCCATCTACCCAACCCCACTGAGAAAGTAAGAAAAGCAAAACCCTTGTACAACCACATAGAGTCAAGGAAATGAAATTCCCACATGAGTTACATTCAAAAGAAAAATATATCTGAATCTGTACTCTGAGTCCATCACTTCTCTAAGAAGAGGTTTCATCTTGAGTGCCCTAGATGTAGTGCCCTAGATCATCAGGTTAATTAAAGTTCCAAATTTTTTCTAGGTAGTTTATTGTTGCAATATTGATCTTATAGTATATTTTTTCTTCTGGTTCTGTTTACTTAATTCTGCATCAGTTTATATGTATTTTCCAGGTTTCTCTGAAACCATCCCCTTCATCATTTTTTACAGCACAGTAGTTTTCCGTCTTATACATATCCCATAGCTTGTTCAGCCATTCCTCATTTGTTGGGCATCCTTTCAATTTCCAAGACTTTGTCACTACAAAAAAGTTACCATAATCATTCTGTACATATGGGATCTTTTCCTTTTTCTTTGACCTCACTGGGTTATATACTTAGTAGCAGTACTGCTAACTCAAAGGATATATACAGTTTAATAGTTTTTTGGGCAATGTCTCAACTTGCTTTTCAGAAAGGCTGAAACAGTTCATAGTTCCACCAACAGTGTATTAATGTACCTGCATTCTTACAATCCTTTCAGAATGTTTTGGTCAGGATGACTGATGATGGCCCCAGATGCAGTGGGAGATGTTGGCTTTTTTAAGTTAGGGTCTTTCCCAGATCTCAGTTTGTTTAAGATAACACCCATTCAGTAGCTGAAGGCTACATAAGAATTGAGGCAAAAGATGGCCTAGTTTGCCCTCACAAAAGAATCAGTCTTAGAGGGGAAGATCCTAAGAGTTTCTGATCAGAACAGAAAACTCAAGGCTTTTGACACCAAAATGGATTGAAGCCCAGAGCACTGTAGCTCAGAACATATCAGGGAAAAGTTCAGAGCAAGGTACAACCTGTTGACTGTTAAGAAATAGCCTTAGAAACAGAACTAGAAAATGTCATTGTTTTGACTATTTCTAAACCAGAGAGTTAGAACTTAATGCTTGGTGATTTGTAAGTTTACATCTTCTACATAAAAGTTGCACCCTTTATAGATAGCATGACTCAGTACAGCAATCAACCAAATTACTACCATTATGAGTTTACTATGACCCCGTGCCATACATCTTCCCTACTGTAGCTTAGACTTTAATGACTCGCTAGTCATTTACTTACATTTGTTGGAACAAATTAAACTGAGCCTATTTTATTTTATCTCATTGTCTTCCTCCAGTGAATTTCTGCAGCTTTATCTTGTTACTAAAAGGAGGTGAATGGATGAAGGTTAAAAGAATTTCATTTCTCCTATTTAGAGAAAACGATTGTCTTCAAGAACACAATAAGCCTTAAAAAATGAAGTAGGGGATCAATTATTTTCACCAGTCAATGAGAATTCAAGCAGAAATTATCAGATCAACACAAAAGATTGTCTATAAATGGTGTTTTGGGTTATATATCTGTCTGAAGGGATCAAATGATATTGTTTTCTATTATATTTGCATCTGAAAAATGCACAATTTATACATGGCCTTTTGTCTCCCATGAAAGTTTCTGAGCAATTCTTAAAAGGACACAAAATAGAAGAGCCATTTTAAAGAACCTAATATTTTGGGATCAATACAGAAAGAAGACAGGGCTCTTTTACATGTGAATTTCTTAGTAACCAGAATGACCCTCAAGATACATGAATTTTGGAAAGTTTAGCATTGACTTATGCTCTTGAATTTCCTGAGTAGGTTATCAAGTAATAAATCAAATCTAAAAACTCATGGATAAAAACACAGTGCCATGCCTTATCCATTAGTATTAAATGAATTTTTAAATCTAAATTTCCAATATAATGATGACCAGTTCTCAACCATGGTGATATACAATTGGTATAATCTGTTTACATAACATGGACATTTTAGCCAATAGTCTCCACATCTTTTCCCACCCTAACCATTTCATAGGATCACAGGACCATAGATTCACAGTAGGAGGGGACCTCAGAGCCCATCAAGTCTAACTTGCTCATTTTATAGATGAAGAAACTGAGGCTAAAGTTAAGTGACTTGACCATAATCACAGAAGTGGAATTTGAGTCTCGATTCCGCACTCCTATACACTATACCCTGATGCCTCTGAAGTGACTATCAAATTGCAAAATCAAGAGATGTCCTTGGGCAGAGGGGGAAATGGTAATGCCAGGTCAAATATCAGGCCATGAAGAGGGCAGGATAATTATCATGTGAGTAATTCAATACAAATCACCGAGTATTTGTTGAGCTCCTATTCTGACCTAAGCTCTTTGAAAGAAGCTGTGGAGATTCAAATCTTCATATGGATCTGTCCAATGTAGACTTCCCATCTAGTGTTGACACAGGTCAAAATCCATCTATGCCTGACAATTCTGTGCAACTTTTGTCCATGCTTTCCCACAAGTTCATCCTAGTAAGTACACCTAATGTGCTAGAGTCCTTCCTCACTTTCTCCTAATATCTTGAGGATACCAGTGGAGAACTCTGGATATCAGTCTGACATCCAAAGCCCTCACCATATGATTAATATACTTTCTGTTCCTGTGCCATCTTTTTATTTATTTATTATATTTTATATAAGTATTCTCTGATATGTATGATTGATTATATGTTGTAATTTGCTCACGTCGATCATAATACTATTAATAATAATGATTAAAAATAACATTTATGCATTATTTTATACATTTGCTTTAAGGTTTGCAAAACACTTTATATATGTTATCTCATTTGATTCTCACATTGTGAGGTAGAATATCATTATCATGCTCATTTTAAAGAGGAGGAAACAAGGCCAAGAGGTTAAGTGATTTGTCCAGGGTCACATAGCTAGTGTCTGAAGTAGGAACTGAACTAAAGCCTTCCTTAATATGCCACCTCACTGCCACCATCTAACACTCTATTGCCCTCAGTTCTTTGGAGATTATCATGTTCTAAGTCTTTAAACTACAGAAAAAGCCCAATAGAATGCTGGTATTAAAAAGAGTACCTCATGTTTCTCAGAAGAGCTTGGGATTGTTAAAAGACATTGGGACATTTGAGAAGGCAATCCAGCCTCCCTTCCTCTGCTTAACTTTGGGTTTGTAGTCATGGTGTCCACCACCTCATAGTGTGAAGGTAATCCAGGGTTCTTGAGGCTATGCTAAAAAGTGTAAGGTATCATGGGTTCTACCATGCTAGAAAGTCTTGGCAACAGACTGAGTCTGCATTCTGAGAACAAGCTTGGCTAACTAGAGAGGTTTGTCACCAGTGGTTTGGCCATATGTCGATGAATTTTTTGTCTATGAAAATCCTTGAAACAAAGGTTCTGGGGTAACAAAAATAAAAATGAAAACATTCCCTGCTCTCAAGGAACTTACACTAGTCTGCTGGGCTACTAAAAGGTTGAATCTAGTGGTCAAATTGTTGTTCAGTCATTTTCAGTTGTGTCTGACTCTTTGTGATCCCATTTAGGGTTTTCTTGGTGAAGATACTGGAGTAGTTTGCCACTTCCTTCTCTAGCTCATTTTACAGATGAGGAAACTGAGGCAAATAGGGTAAAGTGACTTGCCCAGGGTCACACAGCTAGTAGGTATCTGAGGCTGGATTTGAGCTCAGGTCTTTCTGATTCTAGGCTCAGTGCTCTATACATTATACCTCATGAGTGGCATAGGCACTTTCCTCAAAATGAAGGAAGGAGGAGGAACCAATCAGAGGAAAGGGCCACAAGGATGAAGTGTACTTTCAGTGTACACAGTATACTGGCAATAAGGTGGTGCAGTGCATAGAGCACTGAGCCAGACACTTACTAGCTGTGTGACACTGGGCAAGTCACTTAACATTGTTTGCCTCAATTTCATCCTTTCCTCCTATTTAAGGAAGCTAGTTTTGGTAAGGGCAGCTAAGTGGTGCAGTGGGATACAGAACTGGGCTTGTGATCAAGAACTCACCTTCACGAGTTCAAATCTGGCTTTAGACACTAACTAGCTGTGTGACGCTGGGCAAGTCACTTAACTCTGCCTCAGTTCCCTCATCTGCAAAATGAGTGGAAGAAGGAAATGACAAACCACTTCATTGTCTTTGCCAAGAAAACCCCAAATAGGGTCACCAAAAGTTGGACGTGACTGAACAAAATATTATGTTGAATATCCATGCAATTCAGTAAGTTCAGAGCTCCCAGACTATGGGGGACTTGTTTTCCCTTCCTTCATCACTGAACAGAAACTAGCCTTTCTGCAAAAAATAAAAATAAAAAATAAAATAAGTGGTTGTAGAATGAGCTCTGGACTCAAAGACTCCAATTCCAATGTTGCTTCTTCCTCTGGGACCCCAATTCCAATGCTATTTCTACTCCTACTTCACCTCTGAGCTTCTATTTCTTCATCTTTAAAACTGATAATGAGTGTGAATATAAGTTGTAGAATATAACAAATTTTGCTTGATTAGCAATGTAAATATCTATATTTGGATATGTATCTTCTTACTCCAAGAGACTATAACCTCCTTGAGGGCAAGACCATTTGTTGGTGGTGGTGGTGGTGGTTGTGGTGGTATTTTTTCCTTTCTCTTTGAAGTGCCTTGTGCATAGTAGGTGCTTTAATAACTGCCAAATTGAATTAAAGCTATTTCAGGTGATGACATTTCTTTAACTTTCCATTTCAATTTAGTAAACATTTATTATACATTTACCATATACACGGCATCATGCTAGTCACTGGGGGAGATACAAAGTTTTGCACACAATCCCTGTTCTCTTGATTTCTGCCCATGAAGTCGTGTAAAATACATGACAAAGCCCATGTATGATCAGATAAGTTGATGGGCCAATATGGAGCAGTATGACAGCCAAAAAACAGAGAGCTTGAGTGCTAGCTTTATACCCTCAAGACATTAAAAGGAACTGCAGGAAAGCTTCAGAGCACTGAATAAGTGGATGAGCCACAGAGCATTTCTAGAGGTACCTGGGAGAGAATAATGCAACGTAAGGAGGCTTGAGGAGTTTGTGGTCTGCACTGATAGAGGGAGTATCCATATAAATTACATCACAGATCCCTTTAAATATTCATCTTACACACAGTCAATACATCAAAGATGAGCAAGCAAAATGCTACGTGTCAGACATAGACCTTAAATTCAGGTGTTCCTGCTTGTAAGGCTGGTGATCTTTCTATACTCTATACATGATGCCCCTACCACATAAAATATAGCCCTGTATCAGCAATGGAGACTTCTGGAAACTATGTTTTCCTATCTGGAAGGAGAGACTGAAGGATCATGGAAGATGAGAGCCTGGGAACTTTGGGGTTCTGTGGAGAGGGGCTCAGGGGTCCAAACATTTCCCAGCAATGGAGATCCAATTTTGAGCAAAGAAACTGCTACCCAAAGGTTAACTATAAGATCAGTTGAATTAGTCAGAGCCTTCTCTGGCTCAGTGTTATGCTTAATGACTGATCTGCCTGGACAGAACTTGGGCTTTGCCTGAATGCATCAGCTTTGTAGTGCTTCTGGAATCTGGTGAATTTATATACTCTATACATCCCTGCCTAATCACCCCTCCCCACCTCATCATCATGGAAGAAATCAGCATCATTTACCCTTTGGAAGTTTCTTATATTCTTCTTAAACTTTGTTTCTTTGCTATTTCAGATCTTTATATTGAGCTTTATCTCCAGATAGAAATGAGTGGGCTTTTATTATATTCTGAGCAAGTATTTGCCATAGAAAAATGGTCAAGAAAAAGAAATGCAGTGGCTAGCTGATATTTTGTCAGAGTTGAGTACAGAGCAGAGAGGCTAGCCTCTGCTCAGAGGTAAGGAGGGAGGGGGGGATCTTCTTTAGTCTGGAGGTTTTGAGCTTATTGAATTCAATGAATATTCAACAGAGCTAACTCCCTGAAATGAGGGTGGGGTGAGAGAATGGACAAAAGTAAACCCATGAGAACTGCCCTGGACTTAAAAGAGGAAAAACTGTGAATCTATACTAAATTATCTGGCAATACAAAGAAGAGCTTCAGAAATAAGAGATGGAGAAATAGGATGATGTAAGATTATGGAGAGGATGAACTAACAACAGCAATGATAATATCTGACATTTCTATTGTGCTCTGAGGTTTGAAAAGCACGTGATATAGATGATCTCATTTGATCCTCACATCAGCCCAGGAAAGTGGATACTATTATTGTCCTCATTTTACAGATGAGGAAATTGAGGCTAAGACAGGGGACGACTTGCCCAGTTTAAAGCTAGTGAGCATCTGAAGTAGTCTTCAATCTTAGATCTTCCTGACTCCAAGTTCATTACTCTACCTACTATATAACTTAGCTGCCTCCTTAATATCATATAAAAGATTTTGAGCTCTAAGCCCTAGGAAGGCAAATCTTCTCTAAGCATTGTATCTCAACTAGCCCCTATCAAAAGGTTTTATACCTAACATGCACTTAATGTATTTTTTAAATAGAATTAAATTAAATCCAACTTTACTTAGTAGTCAACTGATAACCCATGAAGTGTTCTGAGCAAATAGAAGATATTTCTATGTCTATGTGTAAGGAAGATTGCACGGATAACAGAAATATGAATGAAAGGGAGAAAGAATGGAAGTCAGGAGCCTTGAGCAGAGCTGCTTTTGGAATAGGACTGAATTAAGGTGGTAGCAGTGGGAATAGAGTAAGGAACCACTTTAAGAGATAGCACAAATACGTATTCTGTAAACTTTGGTTACTAATTGGATATGCAAGGTAGGAGAAAACAAAGAATCACAAATAATATTAAGGTTTTGAACTTTGGTAAACTGAGTAAATGGTGGTGCTGCTGGCATACCTAACGAAGTCAGGAGAAGGAGGAACAGGTTTTAGGAGAAACTTAAGCTAAATTTTGTCCCTTTTGAATTTGAGGTACTCTGACTTCTTGTTTCTTATTACATTTCTGTGTTTATTCATCGCTAGGGGAGAATAGTTAACTAATTTGTTCTGACATTTTAATAGTTTGCTGTGGCAGAAAAGGCATAGTCAAGTATAGAAATGTCTTAAATACTTTGTGTGTCAACTAACCAACCCCATCCTGACACAATCCCCAAGGCCTCACTTTAGCCTGACATCAGGCAGCTGCTCAAAAGGAGAAACTTACCAGGCTAGAGGGGGACATCTCCTTCGATTCCAATTCTATTTCAGTGTCAGCAAATGACTCAGTACCACAGAAAGCCTTTTCTTATTAGAAATGTACAAATACAATTTAAAAAAAAAAACCTGCTGCTGGATAAGCATTAAAGGTTGTTTGTTTTTTTTGAGAAGGTTTTCAATATGCTATTGCATTACAGGGTTTCATAAGTAGAATTGGAACACTTTAAGACACATGGGATATGCTGCTCCTGAGCTTTGCCTTTTTAAACTCCTCATGAATATTTCTATACCTCAAAGGGAAATAATATATAATAGCATGAAGGAGAAGATTGAATTGATAATCTATTACAAAGTACAAGTGGCAAAGACGACTTTCAAAGTGAGTTTGGAGGTTTCCAAAGTAGCACTGAAACAATCTCTTAGGACAACATAAATGTTGCTGCAAGGGTCCAAATAACATATAGAACGATGATTTGCCAAATGATCTGCTCACTTTTAATTATTTGGCTATTTTCTGGCCTTAACTTCACTACAAATGTTCATTTCCCACTAACCATAAAGCATCTGTCTTTTGACATACAGCCTCAGGTTTTACTACCTAGATCTGTGATCCTTTCTACCTCTATGAGCTAAGCCAAGTTGAGCTGGGAGATATCTTTAAGAGCCAAGGATTCTATGGAATGGTGTCAGAACTTTGATAAGACTGAACAGATGTGCTATCATGCTTTGGCCCCCGAATGAGCTGGAGACGCTGATAAATACAGCAAGACTTCTTTACTTCCCAAGCCTACAGTTTGGGCCAGTGTCCAAGTCTTGTCATTCACTCTCCCTAAATTCTCTCAGCAGTTTCAACTACATGTTCAAAGAATTAGAGAAATCATAGATGAGCATTAGACATAATGGCTTCCCTGCCTTCCTGGAACTCCTGCCAATTTCTACTACCCACAACTCTCTCTACCTCCTCTCACATTTGCTCTCCACAACAGCTCTACAAATGATAAAAATAAAAAAAAAAATAAAAAGAATCAACATGTCTTGGTTTAGCACAATAAAAATCCAAGCAGTGTGTGCCCTCTGTGGGGAGTTTGGATTTTCTGTAACTTGGGAGAGTCTCTAGAATTGAGATGTCGATAACCTTCCTGAAATTTATCTGATAAGCTCAAAACCTTCTAAGTACGAGTCCCTGTGATAAGAGAGAGCAAATACGCTATAACCTAGAAGGTCAACTGATGTCTTCTTTACAAGAATTGGCCCCAATTACATACAAGAAAAACAGAATTCAAAGAAACAGAGAAATATCTATTAAAAAATAAATGCCACAATTAATAGAACATGCAGTTGAGATCTTAAACAATACAGTTTCAGAAAAATGAATAGAACTAGTTGTAAAGGAACTAACAAAGAAAAGAATCCCATGGCCACATGGATTTATAGGTGAACTCTATCACATTTTGAAAGAACAATTAATACCTGTACTCCACAAATTATCATTTTTTTAATTGAGAAAGAAAACATGCTACCAAACTCCTTTTATGATACAAATCTAATCTTAATACTTGAACTGGGCAAGTATAGGGCAAAGAAATAAAACCAGAGACCAAAATCATTGATGAATATTAATGCAAATGCAACCTTGAATATAATTTGGTAAATGTTTGTTGAATTGAATAGAGCTAAAGGGGAGGAAAGAGTTGAACTGTGTAAGTTACATAAAGGTTCAATGTTATATAACATTTATTAAACACTGACATAATGTTTTATTCAGGCCAATAATGAATCTCATGAATGCAAACTAGGGCAACAGTGATGTGACGTTTGGATGAAGTTACAGGTGTTGATTGAATTGAAAATAAATAAACACACCACTTTCTTTATACTGAATGACAACTTTTGTCTCATACAGTAGAATTCACCCTCTTGACCTTAAGAATCAGAGTTCCAAGCATTACTCGAAAGTGTACTTAAAACAGCCCAAAGAGTCAAGGTCAGTCATGTGGCTGGTCATCTCAGGAAGACCTGAGTTGTAGTCCTACATCTGACATATGGCAGTTGTGGGAGAAGGAGCATCTCAACTAATCTTTTATCACCTCCCCACAACTCTTTAAGATTGTAAGTATAGAAAAGTTGCTAAACTAATGGGGGTAAATGGAGTTTCTATACTTAAAGTTAGCCATACAGGTGAGATCACAGGTTTAAAAAAAATTTTAAATGGTACAACACTGCCCAAATTCCCATTTTTAACCAATTGCTTAAAACTGTATCGCCCGCATAAGGCAAAGTAAGCCTGTAAACAATTCTGTCTTCAAACATCCCCTCTTCTGTGCATCCCTGACTGAATGCAATGATTTCTCTAAACAAGCATTTTTTTTAAATCAGCAATTTAAAACATTTAATAAGGAAACACGCAAGAATACCAAATAATGGAAAAAGCTCCAGAATTTGGAATTAGGTCTTGAGCTCAAATTTTGGCTCTGTAAATTACAAAAGGTTTGACTTGGGCAAGTCATTTCTCTTATCTGATTCTCAGTTTCCTCACCTGAAAAATGAGGGGGCAGGGAAGGGTTAGGCTATATAACATCAAAATACAGATAATTTGCAGTTCTAAATCTATGATTCTTTCATCCTATGGAAGAAAAATTAGAAAAAAAAAAACAAGATTAGCATCATTTTCCTATTGAGCTTTGATGATTTCATCTGCAGCAAAAAAAAAGGATTCACAAACATTTTCCTTACCTGTCTTTGTATAGATAAAGTCAACACTATTTTCTCAGAAAGACTAAATAGATTCCATGGCAACCATCTTGTTCTGCAAACACATAAATCAATATACCTGAGTAATGTAACTCAAGACCTTTTCATTCCATTCAATTGGGTTTCTAGATTTAAAACCATTTTCAATTATTTCTTTGCAAATTAGGGGCAATGTCTATAGTCTTTTAGCTAAATGCAAGTCATGGGATTGGGGCAGCAGAAAAGCAATATGTAAAGAGGACACAATTATTTGCCCCAAGAAGTATCTCACTAACTCACTGCCAATTGCTTAATCCCCCTTATTATTCAAAGTGGCTCTCACCTTAGTAATATACAACCAAAACATCACTCTGCTCCTAAAATAGGGCCTAATAGGGTTATGAGGTTTTTCAACCAAAATGGCAATTAATTAGATGCATAATGAAAAGGGATGAATGCAGTCATTCAATTGGATCTGATCTCATTTATCTCAGAAGTAGAAAACTACTTCAGTTTTTCAAACTTTTTTTCTACTTTAAGAATTTTGTTTTGACAAACTATTTCAAGAGAATATTTTTTGAGCCAGTTATGGCATAGTACATGCTATAGGCAAGGTGAAGGCTGATAGACCTCTGGAGTTCAAGAGTTCTGAGTTGTGGTTGGACTACAGCTGATCAAGTGTCAACAATGTCTGGCAGCTATATAGTGAGTCCCTGAGATGGAGTGGTACAAGGCCTGACAAGGCCTAAACCAGTCCCATTCAGAAGTGGACTGGATCAAAGCTTTTATGACAATTAGAAATAGCCAGTCCCATGAGAGTCAACTACATTTTCAGCTTGGGGGAGGGAGAGAAAGAGAGAGAGAGAGAGAGAGAGAGAGAGAGACACACACACACACACACACACACACACAGAATGACAGAGACACAGAGACACAGACAGAAACACAGAGACAGAGAGACACAGAGAGAGAGAGGGAAGGAAGAGAAAAGAAGAAAGAAAGGGAAGAAGAAAGGAAGGGAGAGAGGGAGGAAGGAAGGAAGGAAGGGAGGGAGGAAGGGAGGAAGGGAGGAAGGGAGGGAGGGAGGGAGGAAGGGAGGGAGGAAGGGAGGAAGGGAGGAAGGAAGGAAGGAAGGAAGGAAGGAAGGAAGGAAGGAAGGAAGGAAGGAAGGAAGGAAGGAAAATTGCTTGTTTTGAGTAAATGCTGAGTGATTTTTTTTTATTCTTAAAGCAACCTTAAACCCTGGTACTTCCTTCTTTGAGAGACCTGTATTTTGAGTCAGAAGATTTAGATTCAAAACCCCAGCTCTCTATGACCTTTCTTGATTTGCTTTACTACTCTGAGTCTGAGTTTTATTATCTGCATGTAGGGATAGAAACTAGAAGAGTGATTTCATTGATATTAAGAACTTCCATTAAGGAACCTCCACTAATACAGGTTAATACCTTTGCTTCAACTTACTGTCTTACAGAGTTGTCTAGATCACTAAGAGGTCAAATGATTTGTGGGGAATTGCACTGCCAGTGTGTCAAACAAGATTTGAATCCCCACACTTATAACACACACACCCTTAGTGGGACATCAATGAGAATCAAACAAGGGAAATTTTTGTGATCACAAAGAACTACACAAATGGAGGTGTTATTCTTATTACTCAATGTGAGTGAATATGAAATTAAAATATGGAATTAGCTTATTTATATAATCCTACTCATTTAGAAGATGAAAAATGACATAGGCATGGCCAAATATGAGAAATTTCTTTTCACCCAGATAATAGTAACATTGTGATAGGCTAATGAGAATGAAAGTTGGAAAAGATCAGCTCAGCCTAACCCCTTTATTTTATAGAAGATGAAACTAAGGTCCTGGGAGAAACTATTTGCCTCCTATCACAAAGGCAGTAAATAGTCTAGCTGGGAATTATATTCATGTCTATTCTAGATCTGCTTGATACTTATTTGGCCTTCTTTACATATCTCATCTAAAACACAGGAACTCACCTTTGAGAGGGTGAGGCAAGTCCAGAAAAGGCCACCTGGAAGAGGTAGCCCTTGGTCTAAATCTTAAAGGAAGCCAGAACTTCTAAAAGTTGGGGTTGGGAGAACATCTAATGAGGTTGTATGCCTGGAAGTGTTTTAAATCTCTAGTGCTATGCAAATGTAAGGCATTCTAATTATGTGTCAAACCATGTCATTTTTTTACAGGCTCTCAGCAGAAATCTGGGCCAATCTATATCTGATTGAGAACCTCAGCAGCATTCCCAAGTGGCCAAGGCTTTGCTTGAGAACTCAAATGAGAAAGAATACATGGCAGCTTTCAGAAACTGACATTTTGTTTAGCTTTAAGGGTTAGGAAGTTCTTCCTTATGTTGAGCAGGACCATGGTGACTCCCACCCATTGTACTTAGGTATGTCACTTGGAGGCTGAGTAGAACACGTCTCATCCTTTTCCCACATTACATCCCTTCTACTTGAAGATAGCTATCCTGTACCCCATCTCTTTCCTTCACTAATCTCTTCAGTCCTTGTTTAGTATGGCAATATATCCTTCACATCTGAGAATCATCTTGACATCTTTGACAGCAATCAATCCATGTGCACAGTTGTGGCTAAAATAATAATAATAATGGTTATATAATAGTTCTCTTTCTTCAAAAGTAAAGTTTATAGCTAAGAAAGTTCTTTGCATGGCTTGAGCAATATTTCCAGCTTTATCTAGGAGATTTACTATGTGCTAAAGCCTTGGCTCCAGACGGTGCTCCTTACCTCTGAGGGTTACTTTCTAAGCCAGGCTAACTGCTGTGGCTCCTGCTCGCAAGTTCTTATCTGTGACGTATCATTAGAAGCAGTGATCAAGTGTCCATAAAGGGTTCAATTTGCTTGCTTTTTATGATCACCTCACCAAATTATGGCAGAGAGATTATCAGTTATCTTGTTGTCAACCACTCTCTGAGCATGTTAGGCCATCTGAAGAGCAGACTCAAAAGGCCAGGGTTCTCCAGTCTAGAAAGGTGGCTAAGAGTGGATGTGAACAAGAATAAAAATTGGGACAAACTCTAGAATAACCAGAAACTTCAATCAACAAATGAAAGAGTAAAGCATTTATTAAGTTCTTACTGTCTATAAAGCTCTGAGATAAGCAGAATGTACAAATAGAAAACTCCTTGCTGTTAAGGAACTCACACTCTTATAAGGAAGATAACAAATATGGAAGATTTCAGCTGCAAATTAGATGGAAAGGTCCCATGATTCTTAGAACATGGCTGCTAAGCAGATGGTAATGCTTCTTCTTTCGTAGCATTTCCACTGATAAAAATCACATCAATTTCTGATGTTGAACCATTTGCCAGTGCCAAGAACTTTCCTTTGGTCTTCAATGACTGTGATGGGTCAGCTTCAAGAGCAGTTGCTGGGTTCATTTCCATAGAGGATGCTTCCCAGGATGATGCCTGAGGGTACAGGGCTGCAAGCATTGCTATTCCAAAAGCTCTGGAACTCAGTCCTTTTTCCTTAAGTTTTGGAATAATTGAACTAGGACACCCTTCAAAGTTTGAAAGATAACTTTAAATAAATAATAAAAGATAGTACTTTATAAAAAAAAAAAGAGTAGAATACTTCTGGAATTTGTTATTCCTAGAAGAGGCACAAACTGAAAATTCATGGAAGAGTGCCCCCAAATTGCTCTCAGCCTTGGCCTCAAAACCACTCACAATAACGCTCATGAGCCTCAAACTGCTGATAATGCCCTTCTTTAAACTAATCAAGATTTAATCATATAATCTCTAATCACAGGGAGAATAAAAATTATTTTCTTCAAATAAAAGTCATTATATCAAGAAAACATTAAGCAAGAAATAGTTCAAAATGTATCAAATGCATTAACAATCCCAAGACACCTTTTCTCATGCCTCCATCTCCTAACTTCCAAGTAAGTAGTGCTATGTGTTCCTTCCTCCTGCTCACCAGCACTTCCTTCCTTATTCCCCAGAGCAGAAAGCTAGAGAACAAGGTATAGGATGTTTCAATGAGATGATTACACCAATTGCTGGGCCTCAGTTCTTGGACCAGCAGCACATCTTACCTCTGGACCAGTGAACTCTACGCTGTTGCAGTTGCAGCATCCCGCACAAAGGGCACTGTAACCAGTACTACGTTGTCCCATTGAGTCCAAGATCTTTTCTTGCAAGAGATGGAAACAAAACCACCTGTTTAAAAGTTGGGCAATATGTGCTATACGGCTTTAAGTCTGGATAGGTTGTGACAACATACATCTCCACCACAGTCGCCGTGCACCTTTTTCATCCACTTCTGTTTTTACTTCCTGCTGTGTTAACCTTAGTGTTTATCTTTCATGTCAGCCCAAATGTCTGGCCACACCGAAGGTATGCTGAAAACACAGAGTGATGGCACCTGGTAAAACAAAGCTCTGAGAAATCTGGAGCCACGTCTATCTATATGACCTTGTATGTAACTCTTCAGTCATTCTAATTAACTTCAGCAATTCTGAGAATGCAGGCTGGAATAACTCAGAATCATCTTTGAATCTCCCCTCTTTCTCATCCCTACTGCCCAGTTCAGTCAGTTGACAAGTTCCTTTCTTCACAACACTTTTTATATCAGTCCTCTCCTTCCTATACCCACCATAATAATCTAGTTCAGGACCTCATCATCTTCTCTCTTGAACTATGTTAAAAGGACTCATAATTGGTTTCTCTCATGAAATTTTCTCTCACTCCAAACTGTCTTACACAAAGCTGCCAGAGTAGCTCTAATTATGACAACCCCTTACTAAAAAAAAACTTTACTGGTTTCCTACTACTTGCCCAATAGAGTCTGAACACTTTAGCCTGACATTCAAGGCCCTCTCCAACCTGACCTTAATCTTCCATTCTTCTTCACAAAATTTTTACTTCTCTTAAATTGTACGCTATTCAACATCCTCTGAACTTATTTCCCCTTTTACCTCGGTTCCTTTTCACACCTTGTTCTGCAGGTCTTCAATATTCCCTTCCACCACCCTAGCCTGAATCAACCATGTCAGTTTTTCTTCATGCAGCTTTTCTCTAAACAATGTATATTTCCCAGCTCTTCCCATAAACTTCAGTGATTAGTTTTGTGCAAAAATTGCCACTACAGTAGCTGGGATTCTTAACAGAAATTCCAGAAATTACTCCAATTAAGCACTGAACTTGGAGTCAGAAAGACCTGAGTTCAAATTCAGCTTCAGACGCTTACTAGCTATGTGACTCTGGGCAAGCCACTTAAACTCTGTCTGCCTCAGTTTTCCTGTGTGTAAAATAGGGATAATAACAGCACCTACTTCCCAGGGTCAGTGTGAGGATTTAATGAGATAATATTTGTAAAGCACTATATAAATGCTAGCTATTGTTATCACCTCTTAAAATATAAGGGTAGTCAAAAGGAATAAAACATAAAAATGGTTACTAACCTCCAGCCACTAATTTCCTCTGCAACTTTTTTATTTGATGAGATCCTTTGGCTGCTCTGGCATTTTTTCCCCACAATACTTATTCTACGTGAGCCAGCAAAATTCTCTTGGGCAAAGTAGTTTATTTTTATATCTTCTGACTTTTCGTTGTTTCAATGAGAATCCTGTAAAGAACCAAAACCTCACTGAGTATTCATAAATGCTACTTTAAGGAGACAAAAATTTACTTTTATTGTGATTTTCCCATTTTTTTTCTTCAGAGAGAGCATCTGTCTTTTCAAGTGCTCATTAGTTGCTTCTGGTGTAGCCAAGGAAAGAAGAAGATGTTCTAGGGATTAATAAAATAGGTGAGGTTTCTCTTTGTGTTGCAAATATCAGTTTTGACAGATTTTCAAGTGTAAATGTCAAGGATCTTATGAAACAAGGGGAAAGGGTTTTAAATAACAGAAATGATGAAAAATTTTAGCATCAAATTTAATAAAGAAGTTTATGCTGTTGGCACATGGTAGAAAAAAGACGAATTTTAATTAATTCAATAAATTGTGCTCTTTTCTCCCCCTACGTACAAAGGTTGACAAGGGAATGAAGACAGAAGTAGGTCATACCCTCTGATGACAGAGCACAACAAGTGACAAAGTATTATAAGCTTCCCATTTCCATTCAGAGCAAAGCTCAGCATCTCTGGCATCATTTTCCCTTCTAGAAGCTGATCTCTATTTAGCATTTTACAGTGAAACAAAATAAAATCAAATCTCTGTTGTTAGAGATTTATGAGTTTTACAAAGGGGTCAGAGGAAGTTTAGAGTAATATTTGTCAGGAAATAATATGAATAATACCTATTAATCAAAGTACAGGGCCTTTGCATGACACCAATCCAGGGGAAGTTTTTCCTACATTTGGTTTCTATTTTCAGGGGCTTCCAAAGAGGTGGCATTAATGGGAACTTTCTATTAAATTCATGGAAAATGGATAGTTTTGTGAACCTGGGCAAATTACAAATCCTAATTGTCTCAGTTTCCTCATCTGTAAAATGGGAATAATAATAACAATAGCATCTACTTCCCAGAGTTTCTCTGAGAATCAAATGAGATAAGCATTGTAAAGCTCTTAGCACAGTGCCTGGCACATAATAACTACTATATAAATGTTAGCTATTATTAGCTAGTACAGGCTCCAAAGACAAAAATTAGAGTCCCTGCCTTCCGGGGGCTTACAGATTGTTGGTTGACATGCATGATAAGTGGTGCAGTATATAGAGCTCTAGATTTGGAGTCAGGAAGACCAGAATTCAAATTCTGCCTATGACACTTACTAGTTGTATGACCCTGGCCAAGTCACTGAAAGTCTCTGAGACTCAGTTTCATCATAATTAAAATGGAAATAATGATACCATATTATCTCACAGTGTTGTGAGAAATAAGGAGCTTAGAAGCATTTTGCACCTCTAAAAGTTCAGAAGGCACCCTTATGGTGCCATTAGTCTTTATCGAGAACAAAGTACAAACAACAACATGAATGTTAGCTGTTATCATTCCGTATACAAATATGGTATGTTTATATACAAACAAGACAATTTCAAGCAAGACACTAGCAGTTGGAAGGGATCAGGAAAGGCCTCATAGGAAGAGACATTTGACCTGAGCTTTAAGGGAACCTGGGTATTCTAAGGGGCAAGGGTGAAGAGGAAGTAATTGGAGGAAGCCTATACAAAGGTATGGAGTCATGGAACAGAATCGCATGTGTAAGCATAGAGTAAGAAGGCCAGTTTGGCTGGATCTTGGTGTGGGAAGAGAACTAATATATAGTAAGCCTAGAAAGCCTAGATTTAACAGAAACAATAAAGTGGTAAAATTCCAATTAACCAAAATTCTCAATTAACCAGGATCTGCTCTACCTTCTACTTGGAGATGAAAGAAGCAACCCATAAATTAATGATGATTGATGACGATGATGATGATGATGATTTGGAACTAAAACACATGTTTTACAAGAGAGGTGTGAAATAAATGGCTCATGGGCTGAATGCAGCCCATAACATTCTGAGTACCATTGAACCAATGTAATTAAAATGTAATTGGAAAATACTTAACAAAATAAATAAAAATACAATAAAATATAAATAACATTACATTTTAAAGCTAAACTAATGTGCAGCCCATGGGTATCCTTATATATAGATTAGTGGCCCTCTTTCTATTTGAGTCTGATGCCACTGTTTAGTCTTGTATTAAACACTATGGAATGGTTAAAACTTGTGGACTATTCCTTATAGAATCTAGCACATCTTAAAAACCATCACTGTCCTAAAATGAATGACCCCATGAATTAATATTTTTTTTTTCAATTCAAGTACTACCCATAGCACATGTAGCTACAAATTGCCTGGTCTTAGCTTCTTTTTTTGTTTTTGAATTAAGTTTCACCAGGTAATAGGCTAGCTTCTTCATACTCACTATAGTTGCAATAATTGAGATCCAGTTCCATTGTCCCTGCAGAGGGATACAACAGTACTCATATAGTCACCCCAGATGAAAAGTAAGCAGTCAGGATCTATTTCAGAAGCTCTCCACAAGCCATAATTAGCCTCCTGAGGCACAATCTTTCCACCTTAGCCTTTGGAAATGCATGGCAAAAGCATTCTTCAAATATCTAACATCAAAGAAAGGTGTTTCCTTTTATGTCTACTCCTTTTTTTCATAGATTCAATTAATATTTAGGAGATAGAACAATTGTCTAGATATTCTGATCTCTATATCTTTCAAATGATGCCTTTAGCTGAAATCTAGCAATTTATGGGCAAATACATGAGAGTGGTAGTAATGATTATATAGCAAATTATTATTTGAAATATGTTCATCACCTTTGTACCCTAAAGCAGATATATTGGGAAAAAATATGAAGAAAGATTTTAAATCAAAATGCTAAACAATAAGAGAGGCATATGAGGAAACCGTGGCACATGAACATAGTTAGGAGCATTAAAAATATCATGAGGAATTAAAACAAAAGCATCCCTAGGAACAACCAAATCCTGGGCCCCAATATAACCTCCTCTTTTCAGGATTCACTGTTTTTTCTGATGCAGAGAAAGAAAGGACTTAACTCACTAGGTTCCAATTCAGAAATTTTGAGCCATGCCAGGGGTTCTTAGCCATCTTTTTTTTGGTCAGGAAAAAAAAGAGAAGAGGAAGGTAAGAAAAAGAAAATGGAAAAGAAGAAAAGAACCATCATGTGAGTGGCAGCAAAAACACGCCTTAGTGGTACAAGTGTTGACATACATCTAGTTCCTATGTACTACAAAGTTCCTTTGGCAGTCCAAAAGAAGAATACTGCCAAATGAGGTAGTTAGTTCTAACACCCTTGAGGGTTCCTCCATCTGTAGATGGAGATGGAGGACCCCATGTTGTACAGAATTAGGGCACAGTTTATCCCGGGTGACTGAATATGCTAATGCATATAAAGTTCTTTGATGATGGCGGTGGTGATGTCATGAGCTCTGAGACCATTTCCAATTGGGACTCTGTGAATCTAAGATCCACTTTTTTTTCTTGCCAACCAAAGAGAAGAACAGGATCCAGGGTCAAATACTAGGAAGCTTGGAATTCGTTCTCCACAATGAATAAATGAGGCAGGCTTCAGGAGTCAGGGGAGAGACAGGCACAAGTCAAGGAACCAGGCATGAATGAGAAGGCAGGGCAAGGGAAATAAGTATGGCATCTTCTCTGGGATCTCTGCCTCTTCAAAACTTGCGCATGCCATCAGTCCCTATGGAAGAGGTCAATTCAGGAGATCACTGAAGGCTGCAACAGATGTGCTCACCCCATGATATGCTGAGGACCACAGCTGCTGCTTCTCTGTATTCTCTCAGCATCTAGCAGAGCATTTTGTAAATAATGTCTTCAACAATAAATCCTTGGTGAATGAAAGAGGCAGAAGCAAGGTTTACCAACTCTTTAAAGCAATTAATGAAATGCCCATGTCAACCATTAAAATATCCTATATCATACTATTGAAAATAAAGTTTATGTATCAAAGATAGACCAAAAGCAATTTAAAATAAGTGAAATAAATAATTTGATAAATACATGAATATAAAATAATAAATTTAAGATGAATCATTGCAGCATCAAACTGTCCAAATACCATCACATACGTATTATTTAACCTGGTAATGTATCCCCAAAGGATTAGGGATACAAGATTTAAAATCGAATGCACAAAAGTTTGTTGTCCAGTTAAGGTTAAAATTTGATTATTAATATACAAATAAAAAAATAGCATTTTATATGAAGAAGCATATTAATATGAGGAAATCCAGGTACCAGAAGTGAGGAAACATAGTAGAGACCCTTTAGGCAAGGATTAACAGAGAAAGAAACAGAAGTGATATTTTGTGGAGATGCATTATAGACTGTCTGAAAAGAAGGATAAATTAGCTAAGGAATTCAGAAAACATTAAAAATGTATCATGAAATTATGATATGGTGGATATTGCTGGGGAGAGAGAATTCAACTATTCAGACATCTCTTGCTACTCTCCTCTCTGCTGCCAAAACAACTACAACAAAAAATTAAAAGCCTAAGAAATGAATAACACAACTGAATGATGCCATTCTTTACAAAACAATGGAAAATACCAAGGTCATGAATCTAGCCAACAAGGAAAAGCCATTTGCTGAAGAAATAATGGAATCCTTGGAAACAAGTAACCACTCTATTATAGAATTCACACTCAATGAAAGAAAGCAAAGAAAGACCTAGTCTGAAATGTACCCTAGATTCTGGAAGAGCACCTTTCAAAGGGTTAAGTGAAAATGTAGATAGGATCCAATGGTCTTATAGTCAGAGGAAATTCTGCAGTCTGACAGATGTAAAGCTCTCAAGAATGAAATTCTGAAAAAAAAATGATTCTGAGGAGGAGGAGGAGCAGGTGACCTCCTCAAAGAGACTAACATGGTATGTATATACATGTATGTGTATGTTTATGTATATGTGTGTATATAATATGGTATGTATAGAACATATTATCTCAGAAAATGGAAGTGAGGGAAGAATGAACTCAAATGAATGCATGGCATTATAAGAATAGTATAAAGAGTGTTAAATAACACAATTAGCTGTCTGGCAATAAATTCTAAAGGCAAGGAAAAGGTTTGGTTTTTTGGGTTGTTTTTTGTTTGTTTTGTGTTTATTTAAATCTTCTTATTGATGGTAAGAAGAGGTCAAAGAAGGAAGAGGATTACTGTTCAAGTGGATACAACAGTAGAAGACAGAAAGAATGCAGAAATAATCAACTCTTATTTTGTTTCTAATTTTTCTTCTGAGGACAATGTTCTTTGGGCTGGAAAGGATAGGACAAAAATGATAACTGAGTTAAAGCTGAGATAAATGAGATGTTGAGGGAGCACAAAGTTGTTTTCAATGACTCTGAGTCACTAGATTTAATGAACTCCATTTCACGATACTAAAAAGACTATCACATGTGATAGCTGTCTCTTATTGGTGATCTTTGAAAGGTCTGGAAGACAGAGAGAGGTTTCACAGAACTGAAAAAGGCAGATATTCTTCTATTTCTTTAAAAAAGGAAAGACAGTAGAAATTGAACTACAGTCTAGGAAGCTTACCCTTTATCCCTAACAAAATTATATAACATATTATTAAAGTGATGATTTGAAAATATTTAGAAATGGAAGCACTAATCATTAAAAATCAATATGGCTTCCCTGAGATCATGTCATACCAGACTAACCTCCTTTCTTTTTTGACAGGATAAGCAGACTAATAGATTGGGGAAATGCTATAGAAATAATATACTTAACATTTCAGCAAAGCTTTTTACAAAGTGTCTCATTTTATCCTTATACATAAAGCAAGGTGATACATATTACATGCGGATATAATGAAGTAGATTCAGACTGGTTGAATGATTGGAACCAAAGATTAGCCACTAGTGAACCAGTGTCAACATGAAAGAGGGCTCTAACAAAGTGTCCCCAGGAATTGTGTTGGTCAGCATTTTTGTCAATGCGTTAGATAAAGGCATCAATAGCAAATTTATCAAATGTAAAGATGAAACTGAGAAGGATAATTATATAATAGAAATGATCTAAAAAGATACTAACAAGTTATAACAAAGGGCAAATCAAATAAGCTGAAATTACATAGGGATTAAATATAAATATACACATATATATGCATCCATATACAGAATATATATATGCATACACATATGTAATATATGGAGAGACACATAGAAAGCTCTATATGGAAAAAGATATAGATATTTTAAAGTTCCACACTTGGGTTCCAAAAATCAAATTCTCATGTACAAAATAGAAGAGGAATAGCTGGAAAATAGACTTCTGTGGAAAAAAATATCTGAAGTTTTAATGGGCTATAATCTCAAATGGGTTAACAGCATGCCATGGAAAGCAAAAACAGAATGCGTGCTCTCCTAGGCTGCCTTAAGCAAAGCAAAGAATCTTAAACAATACAGGTAGTGAGGTATAGGACAGCCTATCCTAGGAAGGGCATGTACTGGACTGCAGTCAGAAGAGGATGTCCAGAATGGTAAAGGGATTGCAGACCTTTCTAAATAAGTGTAAATTGAGGAAACTGCCTTACAAAGATCAAGGATTAACTAAGAGAAGTGAGGACATTTAGTAACAAGGCCTAGGGAAAACATGCCAGCTATATTCGTGTATTTGAAGGGCTATCAAGCGAAGAGTGATTAAAATTGTTCTGCCCGGTCTCAGAAGACAGAATTAGGAACAACGGATAAAGTTGCTAAGGGGCAGAGATTTAGGCTTGATATAATTAAAAACTTCCTAAAATTATTTATCCAAGAGTAGGACAGATTGCCTCAAGAGGTAGAACATTTCTCTTCACTGGAGGTTTTCAAGTACAGGCTGGATGGTGATTTTTCAGCAGTAACATACTGTGGATGCTTGGTCAGGTATGGGGTGGACAAAATTCTGTCTCAAGTCTCAAACAATTCAGAGATCATGTGCTGTTATTATTGCTGTTGTTGTTTTTAAATAGAATCAACCAGAGAATGTCAGAAATAAAGAATCTGTAGAAGTCATTGAATCCAACCACCTCATTATACAGATGAGTCAATTAGATTCACAGAAGTTAAATGACTCCTCCAGTGACCCATAGCTCATTAATTGCAGGGCTAATGTGTTCTAGTACAAACAGCATAGGAATCTGGAGTCAGTACAACTGGGTTAGGATATCTGTTTTGTTAATGGGTGATCTATTCACTTCATTTATCTGGATTTTTTTTTACAAAATAGTAAAGTGGGTTGGTTGGACCAGGTCAATAGTGTCAAACTCAAATAAAATCCCTGCATAGACATCAAAGCCCCAGCAATCTAAAGCTATTGATTTAGTTTTACAGTGTAATGTTATCTATCTTGTATTATATTTTCATTTATTTTTAAAAATATTTCCTAATTATATTTTGATCTGGTTTGGGCCGCTGGAAGGAAGTCTTTGATACTTCTCTAGAAGTCATCTCTAAAGGTTCCATCTTTTAATCCTATGATCCTATGAAACATGCTCTCCTCATTCCCCATCCACTACTTTTTCTATTACACTATGTTGCCACTAATAAAACAATAAATATAATCAATAGTCTTAGTTCAGCTTTAAGTTTGAATAGCTTAAAATAGCACTAAGACTTTTGGGACACATTGTATGTATTAATGTCTACTATTTATGAAGTCTTGTGCTTGGTGAGGAATCAAATGGAAAGAAGCATAAAATAGTCCTTGACCTCAAGGTGCTTATGATATATTACTAGGGGAAGAGGATAAGGGAATAAGCATTTATATAGTGCTTGCTATGTGCAAAGCACTGTCCTAAATACTTTATAAATATCTCATTTGATCCTTATAGCAACCATATGACATAGGTGCTACTATCTCCACTTTGCAGTTAAAGAAACTGAGACAAACCGAAGTTATTGGCCAGGATTACACAGCTAGTAAGTGTCTGGAGCTAGATTTGAACTCAGATCTTACTGACTCCAGACCCAGGGTTCTATCTACTGTACCACCTAGCAAATAGACAGGGTATGATCATAAAATGAAATTTGTTTGTCTATTTTGCCCCTTACTCAGTTTGTCTATGCTATAATAGTACTTCATATGCCTGAAAAGATTACAAAAATTCAAGGTAGTATATAGCAGCATGATTTAGAATAGAGATCCGGCCTCATGGTCAGGAAGACCTCTATTTAAAACCCACTTCTGACACTTACTAGCTGTGTAACCATAGGTAAATTGCAACTTCTCTAAACCTGGTTTTCTTATATGAAAGTTGAGGAGTTTGGACTAGATGGCCTCTTAGTTCTCCATCTATTTGTCCCATGATCCTCCTGTGCCCCTAGGCAACTGAGATTATAAACATCAAGAAAACTTGTAATCTGCATCAATGGACAGAATTTTCATGCTAGGATTCCTCTACACAAATGAAGCCACATATATTGCTTAAAAACATGTGTACACAAAACATGTCCTTAGCATGATATAGACAATAAGAGCTAATAAGATTCATAAGAGGGATAATGTATATAGACAGTGAGAAGGGTATAGACCACTCTAGATGAGGGCAGCTTGGGAAAAGGAGAAGAGACAGGCAAAAGAAAGATGGATATTAGAACAACGAGCAAACACGTTTGATGGAAATAAAGGGTTTGGGTAAAGCAAGAGTGGGGGATGAGACTTTTGTGGGGATGCTTGCATTCCAAGAAAAGGCAGTAGGGAGCTATTTAAAGTGTTTGAGGAGGACAGTGGCATCACCAAAGTAATGCTTTGGAATGATTTATTTGGTGACAGTGTATAATGGAGAGCAAGGAGAGAGATTCAAGGAAAGTTAGACCATTAAAGGCTCTATCAACCAAGACTCATAATGGATTTATGTCAGGGGAAGATCTAACTATGCTGATTCTAAGATAGGTACCAGGGAAAACAAGACATGTAATGGGTTAATTAAGGAAGAGAGGAACATTTTACCCGTTTGCAAAAGAAATATGTCTATGGCTTGTTTTCAGCCAGAGAGATTTTGACATCTTTTTTTTATGAAGCCAAATATAAACACAATATCTCTCTTCCCAGATAGAAATGTAAGTTTTAAGGATCACTGAATACTGGTGAAGTTACCTAGGTAACACATTACATAAAATACCTGCATGAATTAAATTCTGATTGTAAGGGTTCTTTTTTTCCTTTTTCTGTCTGCTTTTAGCAAAAGGACAACAGGCTTTAGAGTCAAAACTTTCACTTAGCAAATAAATTAGAAAGAGCTGGGTACTTGGTTCTAAAGTATTTAAGTAATTATTTGTTAATTTCATCCTCCTTTCCTTTGAACCTATTATTTATAGAAGCACATTTCAACAAAACATTTTCAAGACTCTAAAAGTCAAATGAATCTACAAGACTCAATCTTCTTGACCCCTAAAGGACAGATTCATATGGATGTTAGGCAGTTCTGTGCAGTGGATAGAGCATCGGACTATTAGTCAAGAAGATCTAGGGCCGACTTTTGACTCAGATGCTTATTAGCTGTGTGAATAAAGACAAATCATTGAATCTCTGTATCTCACTTTTCTTACCTGTAAAATGGGGATAATAATAGCATTTATCTCACAGGGTCGTTGTGAAAATTAGCACTACAATAATGATATCTGTTATGATTATTTGGGAAGCAGCATGATGTAGGGATAGGTAGGTATGGCAGTGGACAGAGCACTGAGCCTAGAGTCAGGAAGACCTGAGTTCAAATGCAACCTCAAACACTTACTAGCTGTGTGAGTTTGGGCAAGTCACATAACCCAATTTACCTCAGATTCCTCATCTATAAAATGAGATGGAGAAGGAAATTGCAAACTGTACCTTTGCCAAGAAAACCCCAAATGGGGTCACAAAAAGTCAAACATGACTGAAATGACTGAACGAGAAGTATGATATATTGAAAAAGTACCAGACTTGGTGTCAAGAAAAGCTGTATGGCTTTGGACATTTCATTTAACTTCTCTCATCCTCAGTTTTCTCCTAAATAGGGCTTATATATACCTTCGTTGTTTACCTCACAACATTGTTTAGAGGACCAAATGACAAAAATATGCTGATAAGTTTCGTGTTATGAATTAGCATGGGACTTGAAATGAAGAATTATGGCTTCATCACATATTAGTTGTATAACCATATACCTGCCTTACCAACCTCATGAGGCTGATGTGAAGATCAAAAGAGAAAAGTATATGAAGTTGTTTCAAAGCTGTAAAATGCTACAGCAAGATAGTTCAGAATATTTCATAGTAAAAAATTACATTTAGGATTATAAATTACTTCGTATCTATTGTCTTGTGTTATCTGCCTCCACAATGACCCTGTGAGATAGACAAAGCAAGTATATAGTATGCCCATTTTGCAGATGAGAAAACTTAAGTGACTTACCCACTGTTTTAAGCCAGGAATCCAGATCTAACTTCTAAGGCTTCTGATTCTACTCTGCCAAACTGGTCTCTCTAAGAAGACTGAGATGAAAGCTTTGAATTTCTTAATCTGCTGAATAATCACTGGCAAAATTTGCTTGATAACAACAATAATGACTAACATTTATATAGTGCTTTAAAATTTGCAAAGCACTTTATATACATCATCTCATTTAAAACTCACAGCTATCCTGAGAGGTAGGTACTACTATTATCCTTATTTTGCAACATAAATGCAAATAAAAAAATGGTCTACTAAAACGTTAAGCTTTTGTTTGTTTGCTTGCTTTTATTCAGAAAATAGAACCGAAGGAGTTAGGAAGGAAATACAAATGATTTTTTTTAAAGTAGTGGATGGCATTTATTATATACTTTTTAAAAAACTGATATAAAATGGAGGGGAAAGTATCCCACCTGGCTGTTATCCATAATCTGTATGCTCTACATAATGTAAATGTCAATCTGATCTCATCCGCAGTGAACACTCAGATCTTTTTAGTCTTTATATTCTGACCGTAGTTCATCCCAGTCATACTGCCTTCCCTGCCACACTCACATTATGACTATCACCAAAATACTCATATGAAAAGTGAAAAATAATAATTAAACCATCTACATGTGCTGTTTGCATCATACCAAATCAAAATTGACTGGATTTTTCACTTTTTATTCAACTTTGTTGTCACCATTTAACAGGAATCCTGTCACAAAACAATTCACAAAAATCCTATGTCTATAGGAAACTGAGGCATTCTAATCAAAGTGAAATATATGTTTCTAAGTACCAGATATTTCTTAAAATATCTGGCTGGTTTACTAAATTGTTTGCTTTTCAGGTTATTTAGCATCAGCTAAACATGGACACAGTCTAATTTTAAGTCCTAATATTCATTTGGATTAAAGAAAAGGTAAAACAAACACACACAAAAAAATTCTGGTATCAATCCAACCTCATTGTAGCAAATATTTATTTGACACATTCCTGTATTCTTTTTCCAGGTTTATTTATTTTTAATCAATATTTGCTAATGATTTTAACCTATAGTTATCCTTTTCTTTATCCTTTCCTGGTTTAGGTACCAAGACTGCATTTATCTCACAGAAAGAGCTTGAGAGATTGGTTTTGTTCACTATTTTTTTACAATAACATTTGACATAGTAATTGTTTTTTAAAAGTTTGATAGAATTCTCCTATAAATCCACTAGGACCTGAGTCATCTTCTTTGGGAGCTTCTTCCTCTTTTTTGAAATTGGGTTATTTAAGATCTGTTTTAATGTTTTGTTAATTTGGGTCATTTATATATTTTAGATAATCTATTCCTTTTAAGTTCTCAGTTTTGCTCTAATAAGCAAGAACAGTTGGATTTAGAACAGAGATTTGAATATGATTCAACATTAGGAAAACAATTGACCTAATCTATCATGTTTCAAACAAAAATATCCAAAACCTCATGGTTAATCTACAGATACATAAAAAACTTTAATAAAGTATGTATTAATTTATGTTAAAACCCTACAAAGCATTCTATTAAAAATTTTCTCCTTTAAAAGTATAATAAAAAACCTCTCTAAATAAGAAAGCTAACATCATATACAATGGAGGAACATTAGAAGCTTTCTCAACAAACATAGGAGTAAAGTAAGGCTGCCCTCTTCTCATGTTGCTACTTGACACAGTTCAAGAAATGTTAACAAAAAGAACTAGAAAAAGAAATTAATTACATGAAGATAGGCAAAAGAGATAAAACTACCCCTATTTGCTGGTGATATGATGGTTTACTTAGAAAATAATAGACAATCAGCAAAGAAATGAAATGAGACAATTATTACCTTGAATAAAATTGCAGGATAAAATAAATCCACACAAATTTCTTTACAACAAAATCAAGATCAAGAAGGCAAAAGAAAACAGTTATCCTTTAACTAGTAATGAGTTAGTAACATCTACTTCATACATTAAGGTTAGGACATGAAAAGTAGCCTCAGTGAGTTATAACTAAAAGAGACCCTGGAGATGAACTAGTGTAATTTTTACTTTACAGATGAAAAAAAAAGGAACCCTAAAAAGAGATGAAGCAACTTAACATGGCTAGTAAGTAAGAGATGTGAACTTAGGTATGTTGCATCCAAATCTTATCCTACTACTCTACCATTAAGTCTCAATCTGCATTTAAATTTTGAAATTCCTAAAAGAGCACAAAATTAAGAGCATCTATATGGTCCTACCGAAGAACATTAATGCTCCAATACTCTCCCTCAAACCCACCCCACTCAACCTGGTATTCTGTTTCTAACCATAGCACAAAGGCATAGTTGGAGGAAGAGTATATTGAAACTTGAGACCTATGTCTTACTAGAAACCTTCTCTGGCCACCTCCACCCTCTGGGATTGTGCTATCTGCTTAGCATCTTTGATTGGCATGTTCCTCATTTGCCACTTAGCTATGGTACTTAGTGTAGGAGATGGATCCACTTGATGCTGTGACTAGAAGCATTACATTTGTTTGGGACTTTGAATGCATTTGCCTATGGAGGATGCAGAGAAACCATTGATATGTCACTAAGAGAGAATTAAGGATATCTCATGGGTCAGGGGGCTTGGTAACCTATTTTTTCATCCATGCATTTCTTAAAGTACTTCTTAAACCTATTTGGGTCACCATGAATCCTTCTAGAAATCATAGAATAACAACGTAAGAGCTGGAAAGCACTAAGAGGAGGGTGGGTTGGAAAAGTTTGTCATAGTTGCCTTCAGTCTTTCCAATTTTTACCCTTTTCCATAGTTCATGGCACCCTCTCCCCAGCCTTTGGGCACTGTTGGTGTGGGTGTCATTTAAACATAGATTGTATTGAAGGAACACATAATTATCATGGTAAGGACATCAATTTTACATTCATTTCTGGGAGCCATCTCATAGGTCTGCTTCAGGAGTGAAGAATCTGTGGCTTCAAGAGGGCCATGTGGCCCTCTTCACTCCACAAACTTCACAGAAGAAATCCTTTAATAGAAGGATTTGTTCCATAAAATGTGGACTCAGTCAAAAGGCCTCTCCTAAGGAGAAGGTCATATACATGCAGCTGGGAGACTGCAGGTTCCCTACCCCTGTTCTAGAACCCTTTATCCTTCCACCATAAAAACCTTGTTTTGGGAAGGGAACCGCCATCAGTCATTTACATTTTCATCTAAAATATTTGAATCCATATATTATGTTTCTTAGACATACTTCAGTCATTTTCACCTGTATGAATAAATTTGTTTATAAGTTATATTTCTCATGAAAAGTTGCAATTGAATCTCTAGCCCTAAACTATGGAATGAAGTTTTAGCCCTTAGGTGAAAGAATTCAGGATTTACCAGGGCAGAGTTTCTTAAGCTCTACCATAAGGGTAACAACCAACTTTGTTTATAAATAGGCTGAACCTATTCTACTGTTTCTTGCCTAATTCCTCTGCCTCTGCCTCCATTGAAATGGAGAGGAGAGCACAACCCCAAATCTGCCTCTGAAGTTGGATGCAGAGGTATGGAACCATAAAATGCTAGGAAAGATACAAAGGAGCAAAGTAAAATGCAAAAGGCAGAAAGAAAACTCAGCTTTCTGAAATGATTTGGCTAGGGCTGAGGGACTAGCATGGAGTGGGGGGAGTTTAGTAAGAACAGAAATCTGTTATGCTAAATTCCAAAGTTTGGGAAATTGAAATGTTCTGGGCTTTTAATTGTATCTTAATGGTCTACAGCATTCCAAGGCATTAACATTACTTTGTAGAAATGGAATGACTTAGAAACAAAGGCACCACTGGCTTTCTTAAATTCTCCATTAAGCTAACTGCAGCCAGCCAAATCCACTATCAGTGGTCTGGCTTAAAACATTCTAGAAAGCATTCTCAAAGAACTGGGCCCAACCCTTCCTTCCTAGGGGTGCTGGGAAAAATAAATAGCCAAATAATACTTTCTACTTACGTTAAGGTAGCAGTGTTCTTCAACTGAATAAAACCTTTTTGAGAGGAATCTGGCCTAGGAAGGAGGTCAGAGCTCACAAGAAAACCTACATGGGACAGACTGCTTTTAGAGCCAGAATGGGTGGAGTTGGGGCAGAGAGGTCTGTAATTTAGGGAGCTTGAAAAGATGGGTGAGCCTCAAGGCCCATTTTCACAGTTTGTTACTTAAAATCTGGATGATTTAAAGCTAATGTTTCTGGGTCTCTAATCAATCTCAGCCTCAGTTTCTTCTTTTGCAAAATAAGTGAATTAGATTAGGTTATCTCTAAGGAGCCCTAGAGCTCCAAAACTAAGGATCCCAAAATTTATTAGCTCTTTAACCTTCTACTCTTGTTGTTCAGTCAGGTCCACAATGCTTTCCCCATTTGGGGTTTTCTTCGCGAAGATACTGGAGTGATTTTCCATTTCTTTCTCCAGCTCATTTTACAGATAAGGAACTGAGGCAAACAGGGATAAGTGACATGCCCAAGGTCACACAGCTAGTAAGTGTCTGAGACTATTTGAACTCAGGTCTTCCTGACTCCAGGTCCTGTGCTCTATCCACTGATAGCCGCCACCCTCTAACTTGTTTCAAATCTGTTTATAATCTCTGATGGTCTTCTGCTCCTTCTGTACCTTTATTGCTTCCTCCAGCATCCTGAAAACAGTCTTACTAGATAGCATTTACTTTGCTCCTTACTTAAACTTGCTTAATTCAATTCAGTTGGACCACTGTAATTAAGCACCTACTATGTACACTATGCTAGGTCCTAGAGACATAAAGACAAAAATGAAATAATCCCTGATCTCAAGGAGTTTTATCCTACTAGCTGGTTGCAACATATACTCATATACAAATTGTATACTTAGTAATTTCAAGACTCATGTAACAGGGATATCACAGTTACTTGTGCCCACTTGTGAGTCACCTTCAGTCTGCTAATTGATTCATTACCACCCTTGTTGTCATACCCCTGAGTTCCAGAGCAATCCAGGGTTATGTGTGGATATTTTCTGATAAAATCTTAACCTCTGTCCTTAATTAACTAGCTAATCTATAGCCCCCAATCTGTATTTCTTATGTATTTTTTAATGAAAAAGAAAAAACTCTCACCATAAGCAGTTGTTCAAGTCTCTCTACAACAACAATGGCTAGCGTTTATATTGCTCTTCAAAGTTTCTAAAGACATTACAACTATTTCATATGATCTCCCCAATGACCCTGAAAGGTGTGTGTTATTATCCCCATTTTCAGATAAAGAAGCTGAGGCAAAAAGATGCTGAATGTCTGAGGCAAGATTCGAACTAAGGTCTTCATGAGAATGTGTTTTGGACATGTTGAGTTTGAGATGCCTATGAACATCCAAGTAAAAATATCGATGGCTATGACACCCTGAACACATTGGATCTTGTCTGATTTATGAAGCATCAGACTTCTGTATTACTTACCCCCTGTGCAAGCAAGCCCAAGAGCCTTGAAGTCCCAGAAAAGAAAGTTCTCACCATTGAAGTCCTTTGTAGTATCAAATGATCCATCATCAGAAACTGAAATGATTCCGTTAATGGAAATTCCGTTAAGCATGATGCATTACCATCTACTTTGCCATTGTACCTTAAGAACCATGGGACATTTTCATCCTACTTGCAATAAAACCACTCTATGGGTATCATCTCCCCCATTAGTATATAAATTTAGAGCAAGGGCTATCCTTTCTATTTGCACCTCCATCGTTTAGCATAGTGTTCTGCATTTAGTAGACATATAATAAAAACTTATTCCTTCACTCACAGAGGATAGGAGGCCCATTGAAAGCATACGGTGCTATTAATTTGATGCCAGTGTTACATAGTGGAAAGAACAGTGGCAATGAGGTATCAGGAACTGGATTTGAAATGTACCTCGAGGGGGGCGGAGCCAAGATGGCAGAGTGAAAGCAGTGACTTGCTTGAGCTCTCCTCCAAACGCCTCCAAATACTCATAAAAAATGGCTCTAAACAAATTCTGAAGCAGCAGAACCCACAAAAAGACAGAGTGAAACAAATTTCCAGCCCAAGAAAACCTGGATGATTGATCAGAAAGGTGTATCGCACCGAGCTGGGAGCACAGCAGCGCAGCGGTGTGGGCGTGCAGGCTGCAGCAAACCTGGAACAGGCCTCAGAGGACTGAATCATAGGCAGCTGTGGAGGTTTCCAGACTCCTCAATCCACTAATTAGAAGGTCAGTGGGAAAAGTCTGTTTCTGTCGGTGCTGAGACAGAGAAGGGGTTTCAGTCCATTCCCCAAGAGCGTGGCCCGGTGGGGGGGGGGGCAGCTGCTTCCCGAGCTTCTGGCCCACAGACTGAGGGGGAATCCAGTGGCTGATCAGAGAGGGATTACAGGGATCTCTTTGCCAGTGCTGAGGCAGGAATCTCTTGCTTTGCCTGTATTTGGATCTGGGTCACAGTTCTGGGCGGCCGTGCTGGGGTGAGGAGGAGCGCTGGCATGGTGGAGCTTGTAGTAGCTGTGCAGAGAAACCCCTCCTCACAGTTACAGGACAGAAAGGAGTACTTGTGGTCACAGGCCAGGAAAGGAGTAAACACCTCGCCCCTTATCATACCACCTTGGAAGAACTGAAAACTTACAGGTCCCTACAAGTACCTTGGAAAACAGCTACACAAACCCCTGAAGCTTGGGACATTACATTCTCCACATTGGAAGCAGACTCTTACCTTAACAAAGAGTTTAAAACTCAAGTAATTGGCCGGGATCATGAGCAAGCAGTGCAAAAAGAATCAGACTATATTATCTTACTTTGGTGAAAAAGAAGATCAAAATATACAACCGGAAGAAGACAACAAAGTCAAAGCTCCTACATCCAAAGCCTCCAAGAAAAATATGAATCAGTCCCAGGCCTTGGAAGAGCTCAAAAGGGATTTTGAGAAGCAAGTAAGGGAAGCAGAGGAAAAACTGGAAGAGAAATGAGAGTGATGCAAGAAAATCATGAAAAACAAGTCAACAGCTTGCTAAAGGAGACCCAAAAAAATACTGAAGAAAATAACACCTTAAAAAACAGCCTAACCCAAATGGCAAAAGAGGTCCAAAAAGCCAATGAGGAGAAAATGCCCTAAAAAGAAAAATTGGCCAAATGGAAAAGGAAGTCCAAAAGATTACTGAAGAAAATACTTCCTTAAAAATTAGAATAGAGCAATTGGAAGATAGTGACTTTATGAGAAATCATGACACAGTAAAACAAATCCAAAAGAATGAAAAATTAGAAAACAATGTGAAATATCTCATTGGAAAAACAACTGACCTGGAAAATAGATCCAGGAGAGAGAATTTAAAAATTATTGGACTATCTGAAAGCCATGATCAAAAAAAGAGCCTAGACATCATCTTTCAAGAAATTATCAAGGAAAACTGCCCTGATATATTAGAACCAGAGGGCAAAATAGAAATTGAAAGAATCCACAGATCTCCTCCTGAAAGAGATCCCCAAAGGAAAACTCCTAGGAATATTATAGCCAAATTCCAGAGTTCCCAGGTCAAGGAGAAAATATTACAAGCTGCCAGAAGGAAACAATTCAAGTACTGTGGAAACACAATCAGGATAACACAAGATTTAGCAGCTTCTACATTAAAGGACCACAGGGCATGGAATATAATATTCCAGAGGGCAAAGGAGATAGGATTACAACCAAGAATCACCTACCCAGCAAAACTGAGTATAATCCTTCAGGGGAAAAAATGGTCATTCAGTGAAATAGAGGACTTTCAAGCATTCCTGATGAAAAGACCAGAGCTGAATAGAAAATTTGACTTTCAAATACAGGACTCAAGTGGAACATGAAGAGGTAAACAGGAAAGAGAAATCATAAGAGACTTATTAAGATTGAACTGTTTACATTCCTGCATGGAAAGATGATATTTATAACTCATGAGACTTTGTCTATTGGAGGAAAAAAATTATATGTACTTATATGTAGATAGATAGATAGCGGGCACAGGGTGAGTTGAAGATTAAGGGGTCATATCTGGAGAATAAAATTAAGGGATGAGAGAGGATTATACTCGGAGAAGAAGAAAGGGAGAGGTAGAATGGGGTAAATTATCTCACAAAAAAAAACAAAAAGAAAAGTCTCTACAGTGGAGGGGAAAGGGGAAGGTGAGAGGGAATGAGTGAATCTTATTCTCATAGGATTTGGCTTAAGGAGGGAATAACATACACATTCAATTGGGTATGGAAATCTGTCTTACCCTACAGGAAAATAGGGGGAGAAGGGGAAGAGAGCAGGGGATGATAGGAGGAGGGCAGATTGGGAAAGGGGTAATCAGAAGTAAATACTTCTGAGGAGGGACAGGGTCAAAAGAATAGAATAAATGGGAGGGCAGGGCAAGATTAAGGGAAATAGAGTTAGTTTTTCACAACATGTCTACTATGGATGTGTTTTGCATAACTGCACATGTACAACCTATATTGAGTTGCTTGCCTTTTCAATGAGGGTGGGTGGGAGGAGGAAGAGAAAATTTGAAACCTAAAGTTTTAAAAACATATGTTTAAAAAAATGTTTTCACATGCTACTGGGAAATAAGAAATACAGGAAATGGGGTACAGAAATCTATCCTGCCCTACAGGAAAACAGAAGGAGAAGGGGATAAAAGAAGGGGAGAGAGATAGAAGAGAGGACAGACTAGGGGAAGGGATATTCAGAATGCATGCCATCTTGGGGTGGGGGAGGGGGAATGGGGTGAAAATTTGGAATTCAAAACGTTGTGGGAGTGAATGTTGAAAACTAAAAATAAATAAATTTATATTAAAAAATAAAATAAAATAAAATAAAATGCACCTCGACTGTTTAATACCTGTATGAGCTTTGTCAAATCACTTGCTGTCTCTGGAACTCACTTTCTTTATTAGATAATTCTGAAGTCCCTTCCAGATCCAAATCTATGACTATACCACTTAGTTCCTTACTAGCTTTTGAAGTTCATAAGAGCAGGAAAAGTCTTATTTTTATATTTTCCCCAGTCAGTAAAAAAATATTTAATAAGTACCTACTATGTGCTAAGCATGATGTTTTGCATATAAGACACTTAAATATGTGTTGCATTTGGAGAAGATAACATTAAAACAAGTAACCAACTCATTCCATGCTCTCAGAATCACCCTCAGCTACAAGTTCTCAATTCTCAGGGGTTTGGGCCCAATAGCTTTTTGCTGGGGCTTAGTAAGCTTAACTTCAGCATGATTAGTGCTCATGGCCTCTGTTAACCTCACTGCTTCCTTTAGGCTGACAAAGGTTCAATAAGATCAGCAGGAACAATCTTACAGAATCACAGATTACAGAACTGGAAAACTGGAGAGAACTCTAGAAGGGTTCCAGAACAGGAAAACAAAGATTAAACATTCCTGGAAGAGATGGTTCTTCTGTCTCTAAAACTCACTAATGCCTTTTTCAAAAATCTTTTATTCAATTAGGTTTAAATTAATAAATACAAATAAAGATAAATTTATAAATAAATTCAAATAGCATTGCCCTGAGGGAACAGAATGCAGAGTAGTTTCAGTTTGGTTTTGGTTTGGGGCAGAGGACAAGATGGTAAGAAGGTATGATAGGATGAAAAACCGGGGATCCACAAAGAAGCCTGTAGGCTTCTAGGTAACATGTATTCTAGGGTAGGGAGCAGTGGTGAGCATAGGAGTGGTCGCAGTAAAATTATCCTGAGTGGACTCTATCAATAAAACTGGTCATAGACTCATAGAATCCTAGAACTGAAGGGAACTGTGTAATTTAGAGATTTTCTAGTTCAACCCCATAATGTTACAGATGGAAAAATTGAATTTTTTTTTAAAGTAACTGCTTATCTTAAAACTCTTCAGACTTATGTAGGGAGGCATAAGATTCATCATAATTTTTTAAAAAAATACATTTCTTCCAATGACAACTTCATCTCTAATCCTCAGTGAAATTTGCTGAGAGGCAAAGGACATAAACAAATGAGATACAGGTATGGGCTGGGGCCTAGGGCTTAGGAGCATGCTGGAAAGACAAGAACAGGTTGGTACTAAAAGATAGGCCTGGACAGATGAAGGAAGGGCATAGTAACAGTTTCTGAAAGAAAGAAAGAAAGAAAGAAAGAAAGAAAGAAAGAAAGAAAGAAAGAAAGAAAGAAAGAAAGAAAATAATTTCCATTATCTGATTATGGACTTTCCAGTGATCATTTTCCTGGGCTCCAACAGTCAAACAAGTCTGGAGAATTATGGTTAATCCCTCTATTTAGGATATCTGAGTTAAGAGATATATTCAAATCTGGTTTACTACCAGCATGTGGGCAAAGTCTGACAGTCATTTCAAGATTCCATGTCCTGGGTCAGTTTGTAATACTTGGACATGACAGTATATATATTTTCTCCTTTGCAGCATTTCATGAGATATAAGCAGGAGATATTTGCTGACTCTCTCTAGCTTTTGTTGTTGTTGCTATATCACACTTTGCTTGAATTTATATTCCTCAGTCTTGTCAGAGTCATGTACATGTAAATTTAATATCAGTCTTTAAAGATGCTGGGCCTGTAGTATGCATATATTCACCGTGCTCTGACATAGGTACAACTCAAGAAATTCAGTTCAATTCAGCAAACATTAAGTAGACACTTGCTACATTCAAGGCACTGTGCTAAGCACTGGAATCATTCTTTTGCATCACAATCTTTTGTGTTTGCTTTTTCTCATAATCTTCCTTTGTTTTGGGAGACATATTTTATCTTGAACCTATATGCATCCTAATCCACTAATAGCGAATCTGTGAATTTGTCATCTCTGTATACCAAAATATTCATAGCATCTCTTTCTTTAGTTGAAAAAAAAAGCAAAACAAAACTAGGAACAAAGCGGGTGCCAACTGATTGAGAAGTGGTTGAACAATTTATGTAACATCCATGTAATAGAATATTATTGTAACATAAAATAATGGTGGTAATAGCTGATATTTTCATAGATACTAGCATGTGTCAGCCACTATGCTAAACACTTTATAAATATTAACTCAATTGATCCTTACAACAATTCTGGAAGATGAGTACTATTATTATTATTCCCATTTTACAGATAAGGAAATGGAGGCAAACAGAGGTTAAGAGACTTGGTCAAGGTCACATAGCTAGTGAGTAGTGTCTAAGGTCAAATTTGAACTCAGGTCTTCCAGACTTCAGATCAGTACTCTATTTACTGTACCACAATGAAAAGCATAAGAAATTAAATATATATATATATATACATATATATATATATAAAATATGTGTGTATATATATACGTGTGTGTGTGTATATATATATGTGTGTGTATATGTGTGTGTGTGTGTGTATAAAGTATAGTAAGAAGAATCAGGAAAACATAAACACGTTAACTACAGAAATGTAAAGGAAAATAAACCTTGAAAGGTTGTCAAATTGATTAATTTTAATTACCAATATCGTCTCTAGAATGGAGATGATGATGCATGTTTCTCTCTACTTGTAGAATGCAATGATTACAGATTAGGAACGTACTATCTGATATGGTGTTTTGTTGGTCGGATTTACTCAAATATTTTTTTCTATTTACAAGGGATACCATTCATTGGGGTGATAATATATACATCAGAAAGGATTGTTATATAAAAATGAAAACATTTCAATAAAACTTTCAAAAAATTACTCATATTTGTAGTAAAAAGTAAAATGAATTCCTTCTTAGCTTTCCTTAATTATCTGCTAATTAAACAAAGCCAACCTTTTTGGCCTCTTAATATTTTATATCTTAGATAATTGCATAATAGATAATTAGATAATTGCAATCTTCCTAGAAGGTTTTCTGTTATCTCTTGAAACTGACCACATATTCATTCCAGAAAGCTATGAGTCTAAGAACAAGGGGGTATTTACCACAATGCTTACAGGTTCCTTAAATATAGTTCATATGTATGTGATATCAACAAAACCAATGACAAAGGGGTAGATCAATCCAATAGTTGGATCATTTTTATCCAGAGAATCACAAAGGAACAGTGTGGATGACTGCTGGAATAGAATGAAGCAGACAAATCTCAGAGGCACTGCCACAGTCACAATTTCAGCTGGGATGGCCAGCATTCACATGCTTGTCTCATGATTCATGGTCAACACAATCTTTCTGCCAAGTACAGCCAGCCCATCTCTCTTTGTAATCTCCTATGGCCTATCTGCTTCATTTCCAAATCATTGACCATGATTTTACCTAAAATGCACCATTCCAAACAGAATGAAAAGGACAGAACCAAACAGGATAAATCATCAAATGGTATGTAATATGTCCAAAGACCCTTATATTTCTAGAGTGTTTAAATTTCATTTGCTTTCTTTTTAGATTAGGTCTTTGATTTCATGAGCATATGGAGCTTCTAGTGAGTAAATTCTACCAGTGAAGGTAAGGGCCTGCTTTGTAGCTTATATGCTTGCTGGGGGAGTGGGGGAGGGACTGAGATGTTAAGTAACTTGCCCATTGTCATATAATTGGATCATGAATCAAGATTCATTCATCCTTACTCTAAGGCCAGTTTTCTGTTAATTTACACTGAATCTTTTAACCTCATTTCTTTTATCCCCACTTAATAGTATTTTATTTTTTCCACTTACATATAAAGATAGTTTTCAGCATTCACTTTTATTAGATTTCGAGTTCCAATTTTTTTCTCCCTTTCTCCCTTCCCCTCCCCAAGACAGCAAACAATCTGATACAGGTTATACATATACAATCGTATTAATCATTTTTCCACATTAGTCATGCTGTGAAAGAAGAATAAGAACAAAGGGTAAAAAAAAATGTGAGAAAAAAGTGAAAAAAGTATGCTTCAATCTGCATTCAGACTCCATAGTTCTTCCTCTAGGTATGGATAGTATTTTCCATCATGAGTCTTTTGGAATTGTCTTAGATCATTGTACTGCTGAGAAGATTTAAGTCTATCATAATTGGTCATCACACAATGTTGCTGTTATTGTGTACAATGGTCTCCTGGTTCTGCTCCACATCAGTTCATATAAGTCTTTCAAGGTTTTTCTGAAATCTGCTTGCTCATCATTTCTTGTAGCACAATAGTACTACACATTCATAGAATATCACATTCATATATCACAACTTGTTCAATCATTCCCCAATTGATAGGCATCTTCTCAAATTCTAATTCTTTACCACCACAAAAAAAGAACTGCTATAAATATTTTTGTACATATGGGTCCTTTCCCTTTTTTATGATATATTTTGGATACAAATCTAGTAGTGGTATTGCTGGATCAAAAGGTATGCACAGTTTTATAGTCCTTTGGGCATAATTCCAAATTGTCCTCCAGAATGGTTGGATCAATTCACAACTCTGCCAACAATGCATTGGTTCAAACTAATTTCTTAACTTAATCCTCATCATATTTAGGTGGGAGACAGGTACTAATGATGATTATATAGTTCAATCAATTAAATTATTTTGATTGATTTTTTATAGGTGAAGAAACTCTAAGCTAACAATGTTTTGACCAGTTGCCCAAGGACACCTTAAGTCTCTACAATATATTCACTGAGGCATCTGTTATCCTAAATTCTGTTTCAGAGTAACTCATGATGGTTTTCAAAATCCGGTTGCCAATGAATTAAGAAAGGGAAAAAGAAGACATGCATTTTGTGAACTAAATTCCACCCGTTTTTTAAATATTCTTTTTTTTTTTAGGCTATTTGGGTTAAGTGACTTGCCCAATGTCACACAGCTAGTATGTGTCAAGTGTTTGGTCTGAGGCCAGATTTGAACTCAGGTACTTCTGACTTCAGGGCCAATGCTCTATCCTCTGCGCCACTTAGCTGCCTCTCCACCCATTTTTTAAAGGTGAGAATGATCCCTCTCATTTCATCATTTGTTTTAAAAATGATAGGGGAAAAAATTTATCTTTCCAATGGAATATGACTATAAGGGAAGACTTAAGGAAAGACCTTCCTCATTTCAGCCAAAATGCAATGTAATGGATAGAATGCTGATCTTGGAGCCAGAAATATATGGGTTCAAATCCAGCCTCAGATAGGTGACCTTGGGCAAGGCACCCTTTTGTCCCTCAGTTTCTTCAGTTGTAAAATGGTAAAATTGTATTTGATGTCCTCTAAGGTCCATTCCAGTCCTAAATGTATAATCCTATAATCCTAGAATACTGGAATTAGCAAAACAGTATTATAGTAAATAGCAGCTATTAGGGAGGCACACTGAAGTATGTAGAAGGATCATTACTTATAATTTAGTGGAGGGATTTGGGAACGGGGGAGTGAAAATACTTCAAAGATAATAAGCAATAAAAGTTTTTCTTATATGTTCAGTCAGTTTCAGTCACGTCCGACTCTTTGTGACCTCATTTAGGATTTTCTTAGCAAAGATACAGGAGTGGTTTGCCATTTCCTTCTCCAGTTCATTTTACAGATAAGGAACTAAGGCAAACAGGTTAAGTGACTTGCCCAGGGTCACCCAGCTAGTAAGTGTCTGAGGCTAGATTGGAACTCAGGAAGATGAGTCTTCCTGACTCCAGGCCTAGCACTCTATCTGCTGTATCACCTAGCTGAATCTTTTTCATATATATTATATTAATATTCCTCTCCTACATGTACATATTATTCCTAGCCTGTCCTTACCACCCACTAAGATATATAGATATAGATATGTATATAGCTATTGATATGTATACACACATGTACATAGTTACTCCTATGTTGATTTCTCCATTTGAATGTGAACTCCTTGAAAGCAGAAACCACATTCTGCCTCTCCTCACAGACCCATCTCTTAGCACAGAGCCTGGCACAGAGTAAGCACTCATTTAAAGTTTGTTAACTAACTGGAGAAGGGAAAAGTAATTGTACCCAAAGGTCCACAAACGCTGAGAAAATCAAGCAATAATTACCAATATTGAAGGTTCTGTTGCTTGTCTTTTTCTGAAGAATTAGTAGCCTTATTTTATTAACAGGAAATTATTCATTTATTTTAGTCTGTCCCTACAATTTTATCATTGTGGGAGAGCTTCTCCCTCCACCAATGAAGATTTGCAATGGTTTACCTTTCCATACTAGTCGAGGGACACTGAAAGTTATTGCTCTGCCCTTGATCACTTAGCCTGTGTGTGTCAGATATAGAACTAGAACCCAGATCTCTACTTCCTCCAAGGTCAGTCCTCCATCCAGTCTACTGTGCACCTCCTACTTTTTTTTCATTAGTTTTGTAATTTTCATGAGAAGATCTTATTTATTCAATAGACTGTTGAGTTCCTTGGAGGTATGGTTTGTGTGTCATATTTCAGCACTTAACATGGCCGTCAGCACAAAGGATCATTGATCTAGAGCTGAAAGGAGCCTCAGAGACCATCTAGTCCAACAACCATCTCATCTTTTACTGGTAGGGAAAAAAAACCCTGTGGTGCAGAGAAATCAAGATATTTGCCCAAGGTATCATACAGGTAGTAAGTGGTCAAGCCCAGCTTGGAACCTAGGTCCTTTGGAATGAATAAAATTCTAACCCAATTTAAGAAGGCAGAGCGATTCCAAGCTAAGATGTTTTATTGTTGTTTTTTAATGCCATAATCAAAATTATTTACTTCAAGGGCCAAACAGTGATAATATAAAGACCTAAAAGATTAAATAGCCATGCCTGAGTAGCTAATATGCAATCAATTCCAACTTGAAAAGTTATCACGTCTCCTGAGATGAAATTGAGAATTAAATAGACTTTGGATGGTTTTCAGTCACTAATATTCTACATATTTTCCACTTTAATTTAAAGTAACAACAATGTTCTGAGTAAGACTAATGGATCCCTTTTTGATCAATTCTGTTCATGCACCAGTTGTGAAAACAAAACCATAAATTATACTAATTCTCATTTTGGCTTAGTGATTTTCAGCTCTGTGTGTGTGTGTGTGTGTGTGTGTGTGTGTGTGTGTGTACGTGCATGCATGCTTCTGCCCAGTGAGGACCCAAATTGTCATAAATTCATCATCACGTGAACCTGTGAGTAATCACATCTAAGGCATTCTCCCTCACTGAACATGATCAGAAAGCTTTGGCACCCCCAGAATCAACCTGTTAAATAATTTAAGATTTGTTCATTCTTTATAAGAAATATTCCTCCATCCTACAAGAATCTTGAAAATAATAGCATCAGTTTTCATGATTGATAAATAGGACATGGCCCTACTTTGCATGCATATCATAACTGATGACATTTTAACTTTTGCAAAACTAGGCTTGCCAAGTATGTAGTAAACTCAACAGGGCCCTCTGGTGACAGCATTAGGAACAAGCAGGCTGCTTCCCCTTGGTGGGTTCTAAAAGAGATTTGACTGAAGTTCTGTCTCCATGATGTGACCAGATCAAGTGAGAAGTGAAAGTTGAGAGGGCGTTATAATGAAAAGGGCTCTAAACTAGGGGGAGGTATCAGAGATCTAGGCTCTAGATATTATTCTGCCATTATTTTAGCTCTGTGACCTTTGATAAATTATTTGACCTCTTTTAGCTTCAATTTCTTCAGCTGTAAATTTTCTGACTTTATTCAGCTACCATCTTTTATCTACAGGACAACCCCTTTGTTGTATATTAGGACTGTGTGTGATTTGCAGACAGTAAGAGCTATTTTTTCTGCTACACTCTGAGCCCTCTGTAGTCATGCCTGATCCTTGAAAGCTACTCCAACTTCAAAAAACACGTTAGGTCAATATATACTCAAAACTATAACTTACAACCCCCTATCAACTTTACTGGAAGAAAGGATAATGTGAGTCAATGCATAAGGTAACCTTGATAGTACTACATGGAGCCATCAACAACAGTCCTTCATCAATAGCTTTTGTTTCCTCTAGGATGTTCTCTGTACTTCTGTAACATGCTCACTGTTGCCACATATTGGTCATATGCTGAATCATAGTTATTATATATTTGCTTTCTCAAAAGGAAAGTAGCATATCTGTTGTTTTAGGTCATAGTCCCAGGAGCTATGCAGAGCTTTTTGTGATTCAGATCTAAAAACATAGACACAGCCATTGAATTTGTATTTAAATTTGTTTAAAATGAGATAGTAATTAGAAAGTACTTTGCCCAGTACCTAGCACATAGCAAGTGCTATATAAATATTAGCTATTATTATTTTGAACTACTCATTATTGATCTTCAAATTTATTCTACTTTTTGAGGTAGAATGAATGACATAAATAAATACTTCTGGTTTGTCTCAGGTTTGAATAACCTTGGGTGATGGGTGGTCTAATTATCCCCATTTTAAAGGTAGAAAAAGGCTAAGTGACTTGTCCAGAGTCACACAAGTAATACGTGTCTGAGGCTGGATTTAAACTCAGATCTTTCTGACTCCATGTGTAGCACTTTATCCACTGTACCACCTAGCTGTGTTTATATCATTTATATTCTATCACAGTACAGTTTCCCTATCACAAAGCTATACAAAATAAAGAAAGGTTTGCTGCTTCCAAAAGTGATTGTTCCACATTAAATGACAGAATACTAGAAGAGTTCCAAGCTTTTTAATCATCCTGAACTATTGCTACAATGTCTTAACCTGAAATGACTGAAACTTTTAGGTCCCTGCCAATTGTGCTACCATGTGGAAAGACTAGGCATGGTGAGCTTAACAGAAAGCTACAATGGTATTATCCTGGAATTGTCATGGCATTGAGCTGTGACTACAATGTAACATGTGCTCTGGAGTTACTCTCCCAACCGCCACTTGCTCTGGCAGGCTGGGTCCTCCTAAGACTGCTACTGCTCCCCTCCATGTTCTAGGGCTACATAGTCTGCGAGCCCCTACTGATACTCTTCTTCTATTGATTATGAATTAATATCAATTAATTAGCCAGATTTAATTAGCTCTTAGGAGTGCTTCCTAAGGTGATGTAGTAAAAAACAGTTGGCACACCTTGCCGCTCATCATCACCAAAGTCCGTGATATACTTTCCCTTAAGTAAATATAGAGTCCATGGGAAAGTGGTCTCATGCCTAGAAAGCACATGTGACAAGAGGGTAGATCTCAGACCCCAGCTGCTAGAAATGCTTTTCTCCCCTTTGTTAGGGACTCATGAAGTTAGACGTGGTCTAGCTTTCCGCTGGACTCCTGAAACTGATTTCTGCTTTGCAATGTATTTAAATTGTCCACAGATTCCCATCCAGGTACACATTACTTTTAGCTATTCTAAAGACAATTCAAAGACAAGGAAAAATCCGAATCTTCCAACCTTCCAAATTCACAAGGTCCTCTTCTAGCCAAAGAGGGTGGGGAGGAGACTACTAATTCCCACCCAGGTACTTGATTGGAGCATCTGCTTCTTCTCCTGCAATTCCTCAACACTTGCAGGTGCTACCAACACCAGATGAAAATGCAGTTGGGAAATATTTAACAAAATAAGTAAAAATAAAATAGAGTATAGATATTGTTAACGTATAGTTTTCTAAGTCAATATGTAGCCTGCTGGGATCTTGACACACAGTTTAGTGGCTCCTGTGTCTATTTGAGTGTGACACTAACTGCTCTAATCCAGGTTACAAACAGGCTGGCTATTTTATAGAAGACATATAGGGCATACTTGAATCTCCTCCTCAGCCAATACTGAAAAACCTGCGGGGCATCATTCCATTTCATTCAACGGCTTTAAAGGACTTTTACAACTTGGTATAATGCGCTTGATTAATTCTTTTTTGATCCAATAGGATTGTTTGAATTCACTGTTTCAATAGAGATGTAAAAGTCTTGTTCATACCTAACCCCTGTTCTTGATATGTAGTTAGGAATTCTTCAACCTGGAACAAAAGCCCTGCGGAGGTTGGCAGGATAGAGACACACACACATCCAGGACAGAGGTGCACAGAGACAATGACAGAGATATTAGAGATACTATGATATGGAGGATGATTACAAAGGGCAATCCAACCTCAGGTTATATTTGAACCACGATATGACCTGTGCTCCAGAGAGTTATGCCCATTACCCTAAAGAAACTGGGAGCAGAGGAAAGGTGAAAAGTAGGCTTCTCCCACCGCAATGGGGATCTGGGGGAGCTGGCCTGGGTTTGGATGAGAAAAGAGAGCCCTAAAAAGAGGCACAGGCCAACAGAGCATGGCACCAGGCATGACAATAGAAGTCTCCAAACTACCATGAGGCTGAAATGCACCCTCTCAGATGCCAGTGTCCTGGGGCAAAACACAAGTTGCCTTACCCTAGTTATTTCTTTGGGCACCAACATCACATGGGCTTTGCAAACGGTATTAAATATCGTCCTGCAGCAAAGGTATGACATTTAGACAGCTCCAACCTAGAAAAAGTGTTCCAAAGCACTACTCTGAGATTGTAATACTTCCCCATAACTCTGAGCAAGTTCATTTCCTTTGTGGCAAAGAAAGGCTCCAGTACAAGAGTAATGTGAAGGTAAGCAAAGGGTTGTACAGCAGAGAATGATAATACTCTTTCCCTTTTAAAAAGAAGCCGATGCTTCCTGTTTCTCAGTGCTATCTGAGCCTATCTAATGGATGTCATGCTGGTTCTAAAAAATGGTGGGGCCTTTTCATGGTTTTTCCCTTTGCTTGATAAAAAGCTGATCACTCAATTGCTCGTCCTATTGATTTGCTTTCTTTTCTTCCCTTAAAACCTGCCTTTTGAAAAATGGTCTTGTCCATGCAAACAAACCACATCAATAGGAGACCCATATACTGTCCTGGAAAGGACGGTGAAGGGTTATTCTCATGCCTTGAACTCTGGCTTGCTTCAGTGGTAGTCTATGTTTCCAACCTTTCCTCCCCAACCCTGCCCCCATCCCCAAATATTTGCTGATTTCTAGCCAACCGCAAGGACAAAAATGTTGTGTGGTAGTTTAAGAGCTAGTTGTTTTGCTCAAACCAGTTTAAATTGTTTAAAAAACAAAAGACAAAGCCACGTTTAGTAAAGGCTGTCAGCAATTAGTAAAAACAAAACAAAAACTTTGGAGAGAAGAGCAATTTCAATAAAGAAATGCAATTCAATGTAATTGAAGCCATTCCTGAGAAAGAGTTGGGGTGGTGAGTGAGCCAGAAAAAAAAAAAAGAAGAAGAATATAGGAACTTAGTCACCCAGGAAACAAAGTTTGCAATCCTAATGTCTTACGTATCAGTCAAAATGATGCAAAGTATCGCATCAGGCCTGTTCAGATGATAGAGGAAGGAGAAGGCTGTGTTGTTATTGTTGTTGGTTTTTCCTGACTTTCTGTTGAAACTTGAAGAAAGTGAAAAGAATTGGAACTGCCTGGCAGAAGCTTTCAGTGAGGTTTTACTGGCTAAGGTGTTAGAACAAGGCCCTGTTGAAGACCTGATACCTAAAAGATAGAAAAGACAGAGGAAAGGCTTTTCAGAAGAGATGTATGCCTTCAATCCAGATGTCTGATACCTCTAGATAACTAAGAGCCAAAAGAACTTCTGGTGACCTGTGACCAGATTCTCTGGGGATAGAAGGATAGTTAAGAATGACTTAAACCCCAGAGGTTAAAAATCTAAAGAGTTTTGGAGGATCCTGAAAATAAAAAGAGGGAAAAGTATGACCATAATAAAGAAGGCAGGAAAGCTGAACTGTGAGGAAGGCAGCAGCTTCAGCTAAAAGCCTCTAAGGAGGGCATGAGACTCTCTCTTGTGTTAGAGCTGCCTATAGTCAATCCTGAGAGAAGCAAGATTTATAGTCTGGCCTGTTGTATGCTGTCCTGTTATATAGAGAGAAAGCTATGTGGTAGAGAAAGTACCAACTTTAGAATATGAAAGACCTGGATTTAAATTTGGGCTTATATACATGCCAGTTGTTTGTGACCCTGGGAAAGTCATTTAACCTGTATGTGCCTTAGGCTATTCTCTAAGATAGGAATTCTTAACCTGGGGATAGGTAGGTAGGTAGATAGATAGATAGATAGATAGATAGATAGATAGATAGATAGATAGATAAGTACATTTCAATGTAATTTGTTTCTTTTGAAATCCTATGTATTTTTTTAATTTATTTTAAAACATTCTGAGGAACCCCAAGACTCATATAATGGAATATTATTGTGCCATAAGATATGATGAAACAGGGAAAAAAAACTTTGAAGACCTCTATAAACTGATGCATAATAGAATTAGGAGAATAATTTTTACAAAAAAAGAGCAACATTGTAGAGAAAAACAACTGACAAACTTTAGGACCCTCATCAACACACTGATAAAACTGAGTACAAAAGAATGCAGATGAAATAGCTTTTCTGTCCTCTAGGAAGAGAAGAGATGAATTTAACATGCAGAAATAGACATATAATCTCAGACATGTCCAATGTGGGAAGTTTGTTTTGTTTTGGTTTTTTGTCAGACTATTCAACTATTTATAGAAGCTTTTCTCTTCTTTTTTCTTTTTATTCCTCAGTGTTGGAGGGGAGAGTATTGAGGACAGATTTCTTTTAAAAAATAGAAAAGGGGGAGGAGAAAAGGTATCCATAGACTTCATCATACTTTTAAAGGGTTCTATGACACAAAAATGTCAAGACAGGTCAAAGGTCAATCACAATAAAGAGAATTGCCCATCTACATTAATAGAGAAAGTTCTCACCAAAGGCAAGTTCCCTATCAAGGAAGGTTTCCAATTCAAAAACAGTGGAACAACTGCATTTGCGAAATGCAGACTCCAGTTCTTAGACCTAAGTTTTATGCCTCCTTTTTCTTGTTAGATTCCAGGTCTTCAGCCTTTGATTCTCTTGCTCTTTCTACCATATCTCACTGCTATTAATAGATGATAAAGAGATAACTATTCCTATTATGCTTTATATCCTTTATCAAGGAGAATACTCTGAGCTAGAAAAGATAGAACAATCCAATCAATCACCAAACCCTCCAGATCCTATCTCCCTTCCATATTTCACATCTGTCCCCTACTCTCTTCTCCCCTGGTAACCCTGTGAGCTGCAAACTGAATATATTGTAAGTTGTAAGGAAGGTGACTACTCCCACCCCATTCCCCTCCTAGAACACATTAATGAAATATAATAGAGCAAAAGAAGTGAGACTTCTCCTGTACTCTGACCTGGTCAAACCACACTACTTCTAGCCACCACATTTTTAGGGGCTGGCAACAAGCAAGAAGAGCTTATCCAGAGGAACATAGCAGGAGAATGAAATTAGAAACATTGTCACATGGGAAATAGTTAAAGGACCTGGAGTTGTCAGGGGCATAACTTAGGATGCATTGACTCAAAGGCTCTGTGGATACAGAGGTCTATTACTTTGGGGGAAAATAACATATTCTTTTTCATTAACCTTTGGCTTCTTTTGTAATCCTATATAGCATATTCCATACATATATATACATATATATATATATATATACATATATATATATATGTATATGTGAATATGTATATATGTATATGCACACACACATATGTATGTATGTATGTGTGTATGTATATTCCCTCCAACTACCCTAATAGTGACAAAGGTCTCATGAGTTACAAATATAATTTTCCCATGTAGGAATGTAAACAGTTCAACTTTAACAAGTCCCTTATGATTTCTCTTTCCTGTTTATCTTTTCATGATTCTCTTGAATCTTGTATTTGAAAGTCAAATTTTCTATTCAGCTCTGGTCTTTTCATCAAGAATGCTAGAAAGTCTTTTATTTCATTGAATTTCCATTTTTCCCCCTGAAGGATTATACTCAGTTTTGCTGGGTAGGTGGTTCTTGGTTGTAATCCTATCTTCTTTGCCCTCCAGAATATTATATTCCATGTCCTGCAGTCCTTTAATGTAGAAGCTGCTAAGTTTTGTGTTATCCTGATTGCGTTTCCACAACAGTTGAATTGTTTCTTTTTAGCTGCTTACAATATTTTCTCCTTGACCTGAGAACTCTGGAATTTGGCTACAATATTCCTAGGAGTTTCCCTTTGGGGATCTCTTTCAGGAGGTGATTGGTGGATTCTTTCAATTTCTATCTTACCCTTTGTTTCAAAAATGTCAGGGCAGTTTTCCTTGATAATTTCTTGAAAGATGATGTCTAGGCTTTTTTCTTTATCATAGTTTTGAGGTTGTCCAATAATTTTTAAATTATCTCTCCTGGATCTATTTTCCAAGTCAGTTGTTTTTCTAGTGAGATATTTCACACTGCCTTCTATTTTTTCATTCTCTTGGTTTTGTTTTAAAATTTCTTGATTTCTCATAGAGTCATTAGCTTCAATTTGCTCCATTCTAATTTTTAAGGAATTATTTCATTCAATGACCTTTTGGACCTCTTTTTCCATTTAGCCAATTCTGCTTTTTAAGGCATTCTTCTCCTCATTGGCTTTTTGGACCTCTTTTGCCATTTGGTCTAGCCTATTTTTTAAGGTGTTGTTTTCTTCAGCATTTTTTTGGGTCTTCATTAGCAAGCTGTTGACTCAATTTTCATGCTTTTCTTGCATCACTCTCATTTCTCTTCCCAATTTTTCCTCTACTTCTCTTACTTGATTTTCAAAGTCCTTTTTGAGCTCTTCCATAGCCTGAGTCCAAGTCATACCTTTCTTGGAGACTTTGGATGTGGGAGCTTTGATGTTGTTGTGTTCTGGCTGTATGTTTTGATCTTTTTTCTCACCAAAGTAATATTCTAGAGTCTCAGTTTTTTGCCTCTGTTTGTTCACATTCCCAGACAATTACTTAACTTTTTAACTCTTTGTTAAGGTAGGGGTCTGCTTCCAGTGTAGAGGGTGTACTGTCCCAAGTTTTCAAAGATACTTTTAGGAACCTGTAAATTTTCAGTTCTTCCAAAGTGGTATGATCAAAGGAGAGGTGTTTACTCCTTTCCTGGCCTGTGCTCTGGTCTATGAGTAACCACAAGCATTCTTTTCTGCCTTGGAACTGTGAGAAGGATTCTCTCTACCACTGCCATAAGCTCTGCCAGGCCAGTGCTCCTCCTCACACCAAGACTACCACCCAAGACTATGATTCAGATCCACACACGGACAAAGCAAGCGATTCCTGCCTCAGTGCCAGCAAAGAGATCCCTGCAATTCCCCTCTGATCAGCCACTTGATCCTCCACCATCTTTGGGCTGAGAGCTCTGGAAGCAGCTGCTGCTGCTGTAGCCACCACCCTGGGACTGCACCAGGGCCAGGACCGGACCAGCTTCTCTCTCTCACTCAGGTCCAACAGACCTTTCCCCCTGACCTTCTAGACTGTCTTTGGCATTTATGAGTTGAGAAGTTTGGAAACTGCCACAGCTTCCCATGATTCAGTCCCCTGAGGCCTGTTCCAGGTTTGCTGGGCCCCATCTTTGCAGTGGCCTATGCTGAACTACACTCCTCTCCCAGCCCTATGCAACAGACCTTTCCTATCAATCATCCAGGTTGTCTTGGGCTAGAAATGTGTTTCACTCTGTCTTTTTATTAGTTCTGCTGCTCTAGAGTTTGTTTAGAGTCATGTTTGCAGTTATTTGGAGGTGTTTGGGGGACAGCTCAAGCAAGTTACTGCTTTTACTCTGCCATCTCAGCTCCACTTTAGACTAAAGAAAAGAAGACCAAAGGAGGCAAGGCAGTCATCTTTGAATATTTTGAAAAGTTGTCATGTAGAAGAGTGAATAGCAGACTAATCTTGGGTAATTATACAAAGGACAGAACTAAGAACAGAGACTAGAAGTTTCAGAAAGTGAAATTTATTTTGATACAAAGAAAAAGATTTCATATCAATGAGCCTGTTTTACTGGAGAAAGAGCCAGTCTCAGGGCCAGAAGATCTGGATTGAAGTCTGATTCCAACATGGAGTGGGCATATGATTCCAAGCAAGAATTCACTTAACTTCTTCTTGTATCCTGTAGTCATTTCTCTGAAACTAGAGTTTGAAGAAAGGGTACATATCTTCATCAATATTACAGAGGAAATTCCCTCACTAGTAGCTCTCTCAATGAAAGAAATCACAGATTCCAAAGGAATGGAATGATTTCTGATATAATGTGTTCCTCATCATGGGAACTTTTCAAAGAAATTAGATAATCACCTGTCAGAGATGAGTAAATAAGAGATTTAAATATAAGATAGATTTTTAAGTTGGATTAATTCAAAGGTCTGTTCGAACTCTGAGATTCTGATTCCATTTTTTAAGAGGTGTTGGAGTCTTCCTTTTCATTGGAAAGAAATTGATTCTCTGATTCTCAAATGGTGTAGTGGACAGAGGGCTGAGTTTCGAGGCAGGACAGACCTGTGTTTTTATTCCTACCTCTAATATTTACTAGTTATGCGACCATGAGCAAGGAACTTAAACTCTCTGATTTTCAGTTTTGTTATCAGTAAAATAGAGATAATAACATAATTCATAAAGTTGTTGTGAGGATCAAACAAGATAACATATGTAAAGTGCTCCCCAAACCTAAAAGCCCTGTGTAAATGTCAGCTATTATGATTAGTCACAGCTTCTGTACACTGAGGCAAGGGTTTGTGAATAACGGGTTCTTTGGTGGTCTGGACACCCATTCGACAAGAAGCCAAACAGCTAAAATAGCTAAGCCTGTTATATACTTATAAAAGCAAGTACATACCCCTTGGTCTTTCTTCTAGGCTTGCAAGCATTTCTGGGGAAGAAACAGAATATTAGCTGTGTCACGTACTTGCCTCTAGAGCTCTATGAGATTAAGAATAATACAGTCTGTTGAGCAAAGGCCGTAGTTTTTCTGTGTTCCTTTAGTTGCCAGATACATACTCTCAGTCTTCCTTCCCTCTCTCCCATATGCTTCTATTGGGCATATGATTCTTTTTGTTTGGGGGCTTTTTTTTTCTCCTACCAACCTTTCCAAAAATGTTCTCTGAGCCTCTGAGTAATGCAATTCTAATTTCAACAATCAAATGAAACATAATTTGAGTGGGAATTCCTATTAACATCTAATATCCATTTGGTTTAAAGCTTCTGTTCTCCATTATCTTGCTATTCCCCTCATGCACAGAGTTTATGATGTAGTACAAAATCTGCAATGATCAGTGCCCACCATGAATACTGCATTTGTAACTCAAAGGGATGCTACTCTGGAAATTTTATATAAAGCAATGAAATGAGCACAGGTTTTTGATTGTTTGGAATGCAGACATGGGGAAAACATTTATTTTTCAATCTAAGATTTTGCTTTGGAGGTGAACTCCTCCCTTCTTTTAGGATATGTTTTCAGGAGAAGAAATGATGCCGTTGCGCACCAAAGAAAGAGGATCATTACAAGGAGTATTATGTGCTCAGTGCTTCATGGTTTCACCCAATTACCACAGAGTACAACTCTTTGATTTCCACTCTAATTGTAGAAAGCATCTCTAATTAGTCCTAAATTACTTATCATTCTGCAAAAGGAAATTCCTGTTTTGGCTTAATTGTAGAAGAAAACTTTTCAAGGTGAACAAATTTCAACTTTGATGTGTTTCCTTCCCTTGGAAGGAAACTTTTTTTGTTTTTTGGCAATTAGGGTTAAGTGACTTGCCCAGGGTCACACAGCTAGTAAGTGTCAAGTGTTTGGTCTGAGGTTGGATTTGAACTCAGGTCCTCTTGACTCCAGGGCCCGTGCTCTATCCACTGTGCCACCTAGCTGCCCCAGAAACTAACTTCTTAAGGGATATCAATGAGGTTGTTGGCTAAAAAGAAAGCTGCCTTTGGGTGGAGAGGGAAGGTATATAGTAAAGCAATCATAGGGGCCATAAAGATCGTAGATCTAGAGATGGAAGGGAGATGAAGAAACTAGTTCGAAGAAGATTAAATCCCAAAAAGATCAAATGACTTGTCCAAGGTCACACAAATAGAAAGTGTCAGAGGGAATATTTGGGAACTCTCCTTCTAGGAGAAACCTTATAAGCTTCATGTAAAGGGATTGTTGAATCTACTGAATTAGGAATTTCTTGAAAGAAGAAATTGTTTTTTATCTATCTTTGTATTTCTACTGCTTAGCAAGGTGGCTGGCATATAATAAATGTTTGTTGGTTTTCTAATTGAAGAGACACAAATTTTCAATATAAGAGTGAACCTTAATGGAACATTGTTGTATATCCTGGGAATATAACACATGCTTCTGGGGAATAACATGAATAAGTTATTGGGGAGAGGGTAAAAGAAGGAAGAGAAAAAGGTCAGAGTCCCAATAATACAGACTATAAGTGGATGCTCTATTGACGGCATAAGACAAAGCATCTTGGGTATTCTTCAGGGATCACCAGCAATAGAGAGAGAGCAATTACCAGATACCAATACAGGCCAATAGTACATGGGAATAGAGAGCTATGCTGCTTCTTAAAAATAGGGGATGCTAATTGCTCGGTTGTTTTTCAGTCATATCCAACACTTCAAGTCCCCGTGTGGGGTTTTCTTGGCAAAGATACTGGAGTTGTTTGCCATTTCCTTCTCCAGCTCATTTTATAGATGAGGAAACCGAGGCAAATGGGGTTAAGTGACTTGCCTAATTACACAGTAAGTAAATGTCTGAGATCAGATTTGAACTCAGGAAGATGAGTCATCCTGACTCCAGGCCTGGAACTCTAGCCACTGTGCTGTCTAGCTGCCCCAGAGGATGTTAAACTATGAGCAAAGAGACAATAGAGTCCAGAGTTCACCAAGACAGAGAACACATTCACACAGATGGGAGTCCCATGAGAGACAGCTAGGTGGTACAATGGATAGAATGATGGCCAGGATTCAGGAAGATCTGAGTTCAAATTTCACTTCAGATACTTACTAGTTGTATGAGCCTGGGTAAGTCACTTAACTTTGTCTGCCTTAGCTCCTCAATTATGAAATCTGTATCATAATAATACCAACCTCCCAGGATCAAATGAGATAATATTGTTAAAGCACAAAGTGCAGTGCCCGGCACATAATAGGCACTAGATCAATGGCTGTTTCCTTCCTTCCTTCTTTCTTTCTTTCCTCCCTCACTATAAACTGTCCAAGTCCAACAGAATTGATTGGAAAAAAAAAAGTTGGTCAGAAGAAATGTGTCCTGCTCCTTGGAGGAGTAAAAGATAAAGGATGAAAAATATTATTTATGCCATGTAATGTAGTTGGAGTATCAGAAGTTTTTCTTGACCATTTTCTTTGTTACAAGGGCAAAGTATCTTTGAAAAGCAATGAGATATAAAAACAGGAGCTATAAATAAAACTTTAATTTTTTTAAAAAAGGTTTACAAAAATACAGAATTATAGAATTTCAGATTTAGAAGGAACTATTGAGGCCATCTGAAGGTCAAGAATCTCTTCTATAACGTAATTAATAAATAGGCAACAAATAGGCATAAGCCTTTGCTTAAAGACCAATAGAGAAAACCCACTGTCTCCTAGGGGAAGGAAGTATGACAAAGATATGAGTTGAATAGCTTTTTGAATTGCTTACAGAAGACAGAGGCACACTCAGTGATTCAACATGATTTGGAAGTGATCCTAAATTTTGAAGGCTACAGAATAAACCAATGGTATTTCCATGTTATAACAACAAAATTCAATAATAGAAAGAAAAATCACACACAAAATATGTAGACTATCTGGGGATCAATTTACCAAAGCACGTGAAATGTGTGAATAGATACAATCACAACATCCTAATTGAAGAAATGAACTTAAATAAATGGAGTAAGTTGTGTAAAATTCAGTGCTCGTGATTGTCCCATGCCAATATAATAATAATGATAATACTATCAAATTAATTTATAGATTTAATTATATAACTAACGGGATACTACATAGAATGTAATTAATAATAACAAAATTCATTTGGAAAAGCAAAAGATCTAGAATATCAAGGGAAAAAAATTTTAAAAGGTAGCAATGAAGGGGCAATAGCACTTCTGGATCTCAAAATATATTGTCAAGCCACAGTTATCAAAATCACTTAGTACGAGTTAAAAATTGAGAAGTAGATCAATGAGATATGATAGACAACTTATAAGACCAAGGACCATTCCTTAATGGATAAATCATCAAAGTCTATGAACAGGTAGTTAAGAAGGAAAAAAATCCAAGATATCAAAAATCAATTGGAAAAAATGCTCTAAATCACTCATTATTAGAGAAGTACAAATTAAAGACAATAGGTGGTATAGTGGATAGAGCACTGGGCCTGGAACCATGAAGACCTGAGTTCAAATCCAGCTTCAGGCACCAGCTGCATGACCCTGAGCAAGTCACTTCACCCAGTTTGCCTCAGTTTGCTCATCTGTAAAATGGCTTGGAGAAGAAAATGTCAAACCACTCCAGTATTTTTGCCAAGAAAACCCTAAATGGAATCATAGACTTGACTGAAATGAATGAACAATAAACACATTTAAGGAACTTTGATATTCAACTCCATACCTATCAAACTGGCAAAGATGACAAGAGGAAAGCAAAACATTTTGGAGGAGCTATGGGAAAACAGATACACCAACAAATTATTAGTAGAACTGTGAATTGATCTGGGCATTGAAGAAAGCAATTTGGACCTGTGACCAGAAAGTTAAAAACTATGCATAACCTTTGAACCAACTGTATGACTAGTAGTTCTATACCCCAAAGAAAGAGGAAAAGGATCATATATGTGTACAAAAATATTTGTATCAGCTCTTTTTTGTGATTGCCAAAAATTGGAAGCTAAGCCTAAGCCATTCCAATTGGGGAATGGCTAAATAAATTATGATGTATAAATATAGTGAAATACTCTTGTTACAAAAATTGATTAAATGGACAAGTTCAGAAGAAATTGAGAAGACCTTTATAAACAGATGAAGAATGAAGTGAGTAGAGCAAATATAATTTATATAATTATAGCGACATTGCTGAGAAAAGTAACTTTAAAAGATTTGAGAGGTGATGAACTTTAAATGCAGAAAAAGATAAACATTTTCAGATATGGCTGATGTAGGGATTTATTTTGACAGACTAAATAGATACAAATTGAGAGATTTGGTTTTTGTGTGTTTTTACAAATTTGCTTAATGGAGGAAGTAAGGGAGGGACAATTTTTTTTTAATATTGTTGAAAAAAAATTTTTAAGTAAGGGAAGGCCTTTGTGAACTGATGCAAAGTAAAGTAAGAAGAACCAAAAATACAGTACACACATTGACTACAACAATGTAAATGTAAAGAATATAAAAAGAAGCTGAACACAGTGTAATTATAATGACTAGGTTGTCCCTGAAGAAGAGATGAGAAAATAAAACTTTTTCCATCATTGGGCAGGTGGAAGAACATGGATGTTGAGTACTGCCTATAAGATCAGATTGGTTGATATGTAGGGTGGTTTTGCTGAATTGCTTACTCCCTGACCCTCTCTTTCTCTCTTACCCCACCAACACCTTTCTTTTTCACTGGAGAGGGAAAGGGTATATTCCAATATAAAGGGGACATAAAAGCAAAATTGTCAGTAAATTTTTTTTAAAAATAAGGCTTATGTCATAAAAAGCAGATCATGTAACTTTCACAACTATATGTAAGAGATATATTCTTAACCAAATAAGAATTAGAGCAAATTACAGAAGATAAAGTAAATTAATTCAATTACATGAAATTGAAAACTTCACATAAACAAAAATAAAGCATCTGGGTTAAGAAAGGCAGGTTGAATGGTGAAAAAAAATTGCATCAAATATTCAGATAAGCATTTGGTATTTAAGACATATAATATTATGTATATGTGCATAGTTATATATGTGTATGTATACATGCATATGTATACACATATATGTATATACAAATGTAGACATATATTATGAAAAGCCATTCTCCAGTAGATAAGTAATCAAAGGATACAAAGCATTCTCAAAAGAATTAAAAACTATTAACAACATATGAATGAATGTTCCATATCATTAATAACAAGAGAAATTTAAATCAAATAACCCTGAATTTTCAGCTCAAATCCAGCAGAATGACAGAGATGACAAAAGATGGCAGTGGGAAGATAGGTACACCTGCAAATGATTGGTAGAGTTATGATTTAGGGCAACCATTCTGAGGAGCAACTTGAAGTTATGTAAACAAAGTAACTAAAATGCCCATACTGACCCAGAGATACCACTACTAAGTATTTACCTAATGGAGGTTATTCATGCAAAGAAGGTCCCTACATGAAACAAAATATTTATAGTAGTGCTTTTTGTAGTAGCAAAGAACTGAAGAAAAAAGATCATGTCCTTCAATTGCCAAGTGGATAAATTCATTACAGCATATGAATGTAATGGAATATCAATATGCTACCAGAAATAACAAATATGATCACTCAAGAAAAGCATGGAAAGACTTAAATGAACTGATACAGCATAAAATGAGCAAAGCCAAGAAAACAATACATACAATGACTACAACAGTGGAAATGTAAAGAACACTCATGAAACAATTGAAAGTAAATATTGCAAAATTACAAAGAACAAACATGACCCCAAAGAAGTAATGTGAAGACACTCCCAGTCCTAATTCCTTTGCATAGATGGAAGAACGACAGGTGTGGAATATTGCATATATTTTCAGACTTTTTCATGTATTGCTCAGCTTTGCTGATTGTTCTTTTGCTTTTTTCTTAGTAAAGGCTGGTTAACTTGGGGAGACTTGAGAACTCTGATCAACAGCACTTAGTAAATGCTTGTCTTATACACAGTAAGCAATTAGTAAATGCTTGTCTTACACACAGTAAGCAATTAGTACATGCTTATGACTTGGAAGAGTTAGGGTGGAGTTAGAAGGAGTTAGGGTACAGAGTGACTTTTTTTTATATCACCAATATGGGAATTTGTTTTACTTCATTATTCATATCTGTTTAGGGTTTTTGCTTTTTTTTCCCTCACTGGGAAGTAGAAGGAAGAGAAAAATAGATTTTTCTGTTTATTTAAAAAGGAAATTAAAAAAGAAATACAGGCATCTTAAAAATAAAGATATCAATAATTTATCAAATGCTTGTTTAAATTATTATGAGGAACAAATGAGATAATATATAGACTGCAATATATAAACATTAAAGCCCTAAATTCTATGTCATTAGGGCTAGAGAGCTAGCCTCAAAGCTAAGAAGAACTGAGTTCATGGTCTGCCCCTGACACATACAGGCTGGATAACTCTGGGTGAGTCATTGAATTTCTTAGTGACCTTGGCCTGTCTAAAGTAAGGTCTTTCCCAGGTCTCAGTTTGTCTGAGGCAATGCTCATTCAATGATTAAAGGCTAAGTAAGACCTGAGACAAAAGATGGCCTAGTTTCCCATTACAAAAGTATCAGTCTGGGAGAAGAAGACTCTCAGAGTCCAGTAAAGCTTTGCATTTCCCTTCTAGGTTATGGAGAACTTCAGTTTACCTTCAGTAAAAAATGGATATCTGCTTCTCAAGCGTTTCTACCCAATAAATATTGAACCTGAGCACATATGTTAAAGTATATGAAGCATGAATAGTTTGCCTCTAGCAACTATCTTCTTTGGAAGAAAAGAATTAGACTGGGGTGGGGGAGAGGGAGGAGTATGCTTAGGGTTCAGTACATGTATCTTTTCAGAAATGTTCCTTACTAAAAACTCTGGCCCCAGGATGCACCCAGAAAGAGGGCCCAGAATGATTCCCTTGCTCCAGAATGCCCAGTTAGTCATGAGCTAAGCAAGAATGCTTGGACACTTTTTTGTTAGGAGTTACAGTCAACAGCCAGGGGAAATAATGCTTTGTCATAATGTTATCTGAAGTGAGATGTCCAGGTGTTTAGGCTAAGTGGAATGAGTCATTACTTGGCCACTGAATCCAACTCAGTTCCTCATTCAAAGCTTTCTAAAATACTTAGTCCCAGAATTCAAAAGAAAGCCCACCTCACTTCCCAGAAAGCAATGGTCAGGGTGTTTCATCCCATTATCCTTCATTTCCATGTATCCCTTGTCAAGCTATGCTTCACAGAAGATGCGTTCTCTGCCTGGAAGGACTTCATGTATTAGTGACTGAAAAGAGGAAAAAGGAAAGCTTTCCTCCCCCTTCCGTTGCAAGATTTGAATGTAAAATTCTGCATCACAATTGCCTGTAAGTAGGAGAAAAAGACATAACAGCAAAATGGAGCCTCCACTAGGGCCCCCTTTAAAAAAAATATCTGATGTTCACTGATTGGCCTTCTCTCTAAATTATATCAAATGCAGCACATCTCTAATTTTAGCAACCTCCTAAGTACCAAATTGCTTCATTCTGAGTATTTTATAGCAGGGCTGATCCTGGCAAAGCTGTGAAATCAGGAAGTCTGTCTGGGGGACCCGTTTATTTATTTATTTATTTTGGTTCAGGAATTCTCTCTCCTTTCAGTTGTTTTACACCTCCTCCTTTTCCTTCCCTCATTTTTTTCTTTTCCCTTAAATAAACAACTAATTTTATTGCCTTCCTCTCTCCTCCACCCACACCTCATCCTCTCCAGCTTCCAAGGTGAAAATGTATATCCTTTCATGGGTCTTTGCTGTTTAATGGTAAATTAACAGAAACCAAAAATGCCTTGAAAACCCCTGGAATGGCTCTGGTCAATTAATTATCAAGCATTCATTAAATGTCTATATTTTGCAAGGCACTGTGTTGAAACTTCAGGCATCCTTGTTGGTGGTAGGGAAATACTCTGGGTGAGTGAGCCTCTCACATCATTTCTTTTCACAAAACTAGTCAGGTTTTGTAGTATTAGATGTCTCTCCCTACTGGATTCCTCACCTCTGGTCTCAAAGCCTTTGTCCTGCCTATTTACCATGTCTCCAATACTCTCTTTCCTCAACTCCATCTCTAGGAATCTCTAGCTCTCTTCCAGATTAATTTCGGGGACCACATCTCCAAAAAAAAAAGAAAGAAAGAAAGAAAGAAAGAAAGAAAGAAAGAAAGAAAGAAAGAAAGAAAGAAAGAAAGAAAGAAAGAAAGAAAGAAAGAAAAGGCCTTTCCTGATTCTTCCCATTAAAAAAAAATTACTATGTATTTTTTTTTCTGTGTACAATACAGATCCCCTTTGGAATTAAAGCACTCTGATGGCAGGGAGTATTTCTTTTTTGTATTTCTATTACCCACCTGCAACACAGTAAGCATCTTAATCAATGCTTAAATTGAATTGAATTATTTTTCTATAAGTGATGCAATTTGTGCAGCCAAAGTGAACTGGACCATAGGAAGACTCCATCCTATGGAGTAAAGTCCTTATATACTAGACCCTCACCCAACTTCTTACCTCTTATAACCTAATGTCTATCAGCTAATCAATCCCCTGGGTCAGCCCACTTTTGCCTGGTAAAAATCCTTGTTATTTCCTTAGATTATCAAATGTCATAGAGAATTGTTAAATACTTATTCAAATAGTTCATTTTTCTTAAAACAATTCTTATCAGTAACAGTCTCATTCACAAGCAAAGCAGAATCAAGTAATTGTTTTACATAATTGCTTTTAGAATACAAAGGAAAAGGAAATAGAAGATTTGAAAAAGAAATTAAATCTACCTTCTAGAACTTCAAAGTCATTGACTAATTCAGGGGTGGGGAACCTGTAGCCTTAAGGCCACATATGGCCTTCTAGATCCTTAGGTTGGGCCTTTTGATTGAATCCAAATTTTACAGAACAAATCTACAAGATTTGTAAAATTTGGATGCAGTCAAAAGGCCACACTTAAGGATGGATTCCCCATCCCTGGAATCGGTTTCTCTGTTGCTCTAGTCTATGGAAGAAGGTAGGTGAGGCCAGTGTTAAGGAGACTTGACTCCCGAATCTTCAGGTTACAAATATAATCAATTATCTTCTCTTTCATATATTGTACTAAGTAGAGTTCAATACCTTTGCTTTGCTCTGTTCCTCTGGGGAAATTTCCCCAGTTGTGGACAAATGATGTTTTTTTTTCTTTGTTTGAGACAATGCCCCAACTCATCTGACCATAGTGGACAGCATACTCAATTTGGAGAAGACCTGGGTGAAAATATCCCTTCTGCCATTTTGCTACCTGTGTGACCTGAGGCAAATCAATCAGTCAGTCAACAAAAACTCATTAAGTGCCAGCTGTGTACCAAGCATTGCCCTAAGTGCTGGGGACACAAAAAAAAACATAAAAAGACAGTCTCTATTCTCAAGGAGTTCACGTGAATCAGTCAGTCAATAAATACTTATAAAACACCTACTATGTACCAGTTACTGGGCTAAGCACTGGGTCTAAGGTGGGGAGATAACATGTAAAGAACTACATACAAACAAGATGAATACAAGATAAATGATCCACAATTATCAACAGAGGGAAGCCACTAGAAGTAAGGGGAGTGGGGAAAGACTTTTTGTAGAAGGAGGGATTTTTAGCTGGGACTTAAAGAAAGCCAGGGAAATCAGAAGGTGAAGATGATGAAGGAGACTATTCCAGGCATGGGGAACAGGCATTAAAATGCCTGGAGCCAAGGAATGGAGTGTTTTATTGTTTTATTCATGGAACAAGTAGGCCAGGTGTCACTGGATCACAGAGAATGTGGAGAGGTGGGGCATAGAGTATAAGAATCCTGGAAAGATACAGTAGACTTCTTTTACAGGGCTTCTTGTGTTAAGCAAAGGATTTCCTAATTGATCCTGTGTGTGGTAGGGAGCTACAAAAGTTGAGTTAAGGGGAGGAGAGGGGTTTGAGCAGAGTAGTGTGACATAGTCAGACCTGTACTTTGGGAAGATCACTTTGGCATCTTTGTAGAGGTTGGAGGGGGACCAATTGGAAGGCCATTGCAACAATCTAAGCATGAAGTGTTAAAGGTGGTTACATTGTCAGAGCAGAAAAAGAAGCATATATGCAAGATATTATGAAGGTAAAATCAACAGACTGGATGGAGGTGGGAGGTGAAAGAGAGTGAGGTGTCAAGAATGACACTTAGGTTGTAAAACTGGGCAACTGGGAAGATGGCGGTACTTTTGTGTCAACTAAACATTGGCCTCTAATCTGTGGGTGGCTAGAGCCGAACAGAGCAGACTAGAGACAGAAGGGTCAGAAATCAAACAGAAGTTTAATTTCAAAGTGAGGGAAATTGCTTGCAAGCAAGGATGGAAATTAGACACATGTGCAGGGGTTCCCTGCTACTGGGGGGACATGAGGTAGTGTGGGGAGATGTCAATACTTATACCAGTGGCTATGCAATGAGCTGTAGCTCTGACAATGAGGGGTAACAGAAATAATGAGACAAGTTTGATTCATAGCAGGACTTCATGACCAGAACATGGACATAGCAGGTGCTTGTCTGAGCTCAGAGAACACCTGGTGCTGGTCAAAGCACTACAATAATTATGTGATTTTGCCAGGGGGTGAAATCACCCAGAGGGTGAGTGCAAAGGTTTGCTGTTATGCCAAACTCAGGGCACAGCTTGCTTGCTGAGCCTGCTATGGAAAACAGGTTGTCTCCTAATATCTTCACATTTGATCATAATAGGGAAGTTAGGGAAAGAGGATGGTTTGGAGAAAAGGAAGATCATAAGTTTGGTTTTATACATATTGAGTTTCACATGCCCATGGGACATCCAATTTGAGATGTCCAAGAGGTAGTTGGAGATGTGAGACTGAGGTCAGATAGAAACTAGGGCTGGACAAATAAATCTGAGAATAATGAATAATAATAAAATAAAATAATAATGAATCCACTGGAGTTGATCAGATCATTAAGAGAAGTGTGTCCAAGACAGAGCCCTGTGGGATACCCACAGTTAGTGAAAGTGGTGTAGATGAAGACCCAACAAAGATTTAAGGAAGATAAGATATATAGGAGGATTACCAAGAGAGGACAGTGTCACAAAAACCTAGAGATGAGAGTGAGTATCAAGGAGAAAAGGGTGATGGATGGTGTCAAAGGTTGCAAAGAGGATAAGAATGATTTCTCTGGGTCTTTGTTTCTACTGCTATAACGTGAGGTAAATTGAACTAGAGGTCCTTTCTACGTCAAGGGTTCTGAAGTGTTTTTTGTGTGTGTCAAGAACCCTTTTGGCATTCTTGTAAAGCCTATGTACATACCCTTTCTCAGAATGACTTTTTTCAAGTGCATAATGAAAAATATATAGGAGTACAAAGAGAAATCAATTATTGCAATACAACTATCAGGATGTTTTTCTTTTTCATCACTAATTCCATGCTAAGGATCTCTGTTTGAGGTCTAAATCTGTAACCTTGGAGTCATCTTCATGTCTTCCCTCTTCCCTCACCATCCCCCTTCCAACCAGGTACTAAATTTTGCCAATTCTACCTGGATAATTAACTTATCTCAAATCATCCCATCTCTTCATTCACAAGGTAGTCACTGTAGTATGCTTTCCCTCTGTATTATTGTAGCAGCCTCCTAACTGAAATGCTTACTTCAGTCTCATTCCTATCAAATCCCTCCTCTTATCCTGCTGCCAAAACAATCTTCCCAAAAGTAACCTTAGGCCATGTCACTCCATTAGTCAAGAAACTTGTAGTTCTATTGCCTTTAGAAAAAAATATAAGCTCTTGTTTGAGAATTCAAGCCCTTCTGCAATCTGGTTCCAGCTCTTCTTTATAAACTTATTCAAGCCTATAGGCTGTTTCATAGCCTTGACCTTTCAACTCAACTGGCCTACTTATTCCTCCCCAATGACCTTCTATCTCCTGTCTTAATTACCTGCCCCCTTGCCTTTTGTACATCTGTCTCTTATGCCTCTATCCCTGGAATGCACTATCTCCTCCCCTCTGCTTCTTAGCAGCCTTGAAGGCTCAGCTCATAAGTCAACTCAAATGGGAAATCTTTCCTGATGCCCTAGGTTCTAAATGTATGCTATGTCCTGCTCAAATTACAAACTCTGCTATCGAAATGTTGCATCCTCTCTGAATGTTAAACTCCTTGAGGGCAAGGGCACTGTTCTTCCTTTTATTTTAATGTTGTGCTGAGAAATGATAAGCATTTGTTGGATTGCAGCTGATATTTAGATTCCTGGAAAGCCTTTCATCCTCTTCACATCCCTCTTCTCAGTGCTGCTGAGGTCTTTGCTCAGACTGCCTCTCATTCCCCCACCCCAAACCATTTAACCTCTAGGCTCCCTCTGATGACTTGGTGTCATGAGATGAAAGAATCAGACATCTGAAGCTGGAAGGGACCTCAGAAATCATCCATGTCCAACCTTTTCATTTTTACAAATGAAGAAACTGAGGTGTAAATAGATTAAATGACTTGGCCAAGGTCACACAAATAGCAAATATCAGAGAACAGCTTGGAATTTGTATTCTCCAAGTCCAGAACTCAGGCTTTTCCCATTATAGAAGCTGTCTGCTGTCTCCATGTCTTGGCTCAATAAATAATCCAAGCAACCCCCATTTAACCCAGCCTAATCCCTTTACAGTCTTTCAACTCCCCATGTTTAAATGAATATACTTCAAATTCAGACTAGCTACACAGCATTATTCATTTATACTATGCTATGGCCCCCTGAAACATTATTTTGCCTAAAGTTGTATTGTTATGAAATCAACTAATAATATTAGGTAAGGTATGCTGATAATTAGAAACAATCCACCTTTCTTTTCCCTTTCAACATATAGCTTCTTCCCATAAACTAGCTGGATATTTGATTTTGATTTGTGTTTATGAAGTTGATGAGGTGGAAATAAAATGTCTGTGGCTGCCAGAGATACATGGCAATGGCTTGAATTTGTTCCCACTGAAAGAGGAAAAGAACATAATAAATTGGGCAAGGACACATTTATGAAAATTGGATGCTATCTAAAGAGTGTGTGCTTTGTTTCTATCCAATGTGGGTAGGGATAACAAAACAAACAATGCCCACAAGATAAAATTGTTCCTAGTAACAGACTGTTTAGGCCACTAAAACAACAGTAACAACAACAACAACAGCAACAACAACAACAAACATAGCCCTACAATGCTTTTGAGCTTATGGTAAAGGAAAGGGATACATAGTTCGCCATCTAACTTATTTTCCCAAGAATGTATCTAGGCCTGCAGAGCACTGTTAATGGATAGTAAGATAGTACCTGCCCTCATAGGGTGGACCAGTCTAGAAGAGGGATAGAATGTACACCCCAATGAGTATAATGCAAACTGAGGGAGGATTTATGGATAAGGGAGCTGCAATCGAAGCACTTTGTGAAACTAATGATTGGATGGAATGGTGGTGAAGAAAGTGAAGTATTATTGCTAAACATCAGACACTTAAGTAAATAAGACTGAAGTCATATATGATATTAAGAAAGTTCAGAAGAGAGGGAGATTGAAGCAGAAAGATAATGACACTGTTTTGGACATGTTGAGTTGGAGATGTCCATAGGATATCCAGATAGGAGAAAGAGAGAGGGAGGAAGGGAGGGGGAAAGGGGGGGAAGAGAGGGGAAAGAGAGAGAGACAGAGAGAGAAAGAAGGAGAGAAAGAGGGAGAGAGAGAAAGGAGACAGAGACAAAGAAGGGGAGAGAGAGACACAGAGAGAGGGAGGTAGAGAGGAGAAAGAGACAGAAGAGAGAGAGAGAGAGAGAGAGAGAGAGAGAGAGAGAGAGAGAGAGAGAGAGAGATCAGAAAATCATCTGCATAGAAATTATAATTGATCTAATGGGAGCTGATGAGATCACCGAGTAGGGTGATATAGAGGGAGAACAGAAGCTCCAAAACAGAGGCTGAAGAGACATCTACAATTAGTGATCATGACCTAGATGGAGATCCAGCAAAGAAGACTGAGAAGGAGCCATCAGGCAGGTAGAAGGACAAGCAGAATACAATGCCACAAAGCCATAGTGAGAAGAGAGTATCAAAGAGAAGTGGTTCATAGTGCCAAAGGTTGCAGAGGTCGGTGCACAAGTCACACAGAGTAGATGGGCACAGATTGGTTGAGATTTCCATTGCCATCAGAAATACCCACATCAGTGAGGTCACACGTCTATTTAAGTATTTCACAATTTTTAGTATGTCTTTGGATGACTTCAGAGGCAATGTGATTATTAGACAGAGAAGAAGCCTTAGAGTCAGGAAAATCTGTTTTCAAGGCTTCAAGTCCTGTCTATCTCAGTTCTCTTATTCCTATAGCTGGGTGGCCAAGGGCAAATCACTTAACTTCTCAGTGCCTCCCTGACAGCTGCTAAGCTATAGACAAATTGTAGAAAGGTAGAGGTAAAGAGATAGCAGCTGGTGGTGTAGTGGATAGAGTACTGGGCCTGGAATCAGGAAGACTCATCTTCCTGAGATCAAATCCAGCCTCAGAAAACCACTAAATATGTGACACTGGGCAAGTTGCTTAACCCTGTCTGCCTCAGTTTCTTCATCTGTAAAATGAGCTGGAGAAAGAAATGGCAAACCACTCCAGTATCTTTGAAAAGAAACCCCAAATGAGGTCATGAAAAGTCAGACGCTACTGAAACAACTCAACAGCAGCAGAGGTGAAGAGAGTGTCCATGTGGGAAGTTCATGATATCAGTGAACATTCATGAAATCAAACACCCCAGTAGCAACTCCAGAGCATACTTTATAACCTTTTGCACATCAGTGACTCTGGAAGCCAGGGGAGTGAGACTCAAATAGAAATTAGGGTCACTAATGTGTATGTAAGGATCCCTGCAGGCCATGTTTCTGACACCTTTGCTGTGAGCCAAGTGGACTTTCATTTAGTGTTACCTTCTCTTAGCTCTCCAATTACCCTTCATCTCTGTAAAACCAAGAGTGCTAACTGCCAGGAAAACAGGGAGAAAAGAAAATATTTGAATGGGCTCCCACTTCCTCCAGGGCCCTCCTGTTTCATTCTCACCTAAGAAGGTGATAAGTAGACTCACCCACTTCCTTACCTACTTTAACATGCTCAGGAAATGAGTCTCTAAATAGACCCAGTTGGAAGATAGACAAGTGGAAGAGCTAACAAAAGTAATTGTCTCTGCTTGGTCACTCTTGAGGGGTTTTTTTTTTTGACAGAGATTAAATCAGCCCCTTTATCTTCTCACCACAAGCTCTGTTTCTATATTGATCATTTTAGTCAGAATGGATTGCAAGTAGTCAAATATAACTTATGCCAAACATCTCACAGGGGATTTTTAGGAATTTTTGCAGGTAAACAGGAAGAGCTTTGATATTATGAACTCATGGAACCTAGTTCTTTCCAAGCCTGCTATTTAGAGGATATCTGACCTTTGATAAGTAACTTAATCCTCAGGTGGCAGCAAAGATGACAAGATACTGTGTCAGAATAGTTCAAATCTCTGTCTTGGCTCCTTGACACCTGCGTAACCACTCTGGACCTCAGTTTACTCATCTGTAAAATGAAAACATTGGAGTAGGTGACCATAGGTCTATGATCCTATGATCCCTCTTAATTTTACTGCCTTCTCTCTTTTGATTATTTCCTATTTATCTATATATATATATATATATATATATATATATATATATATATATATATATATAGCTTCTGTGTACGTATTTGTTTGCTTTTTTTGCCTCACCCACTAGATTGCAAGCTTCTTAAGGCAAGGGACTTACTTTTGCCTTTCTTTGTATCCTCGGCACTTAGCACAGTGGCTGGCATATAGTTGGTGCTTAACAAATGCTAGTTGACTGATCCCTCTGGGCCTTAATTTCCTTATTTGTAAAATGAGGGCACAGAGCAAATGTATCTCCAATTCAAAATATAGTCAATTCAATATTTATTAAAATACAATTTTATGTTTAGGTATCATAACAACCCTATTAGGTAGGTAGTGAAGGAATTGTTATTCCCATTTTATCACTGAGGAAACTGAGATTCTTAGAGTTTAAGTGACTATCATAGTCACACAGCTAAGTTGGCCTTGAACTTGAAGTCTTCCTAACTCCAAGGCAGTTTTTGAATCCAACTGTTCACTTCACTGATTAGGAAACTAAGGCTCAGAAAAGTAAACTAACAGCTTTCCAAGTGTCTCCCATGCACAAAGTGGGAGAGCTGGCATTTAAATTCAAGCTCCCCAAATCTAAATCCATTATTTCCATTTTGGCAGAACTCTATTCACATACTAGTGGCAACCTGGCCCTTCTGCCTCTACTTTTTAAAAATTTTGGTCTCCCAGTCTATCATTTGTTAGTTTGTTTCTGGGGCAGAAGAAATCAAAGGGCAACTTATGGACTTGGTACACTTCCCTGTTCTCCAGAAGGCAAGGGCAAAGGGGTGGGGAGGAAGATCAATATTTACATAATAGCACCTACTATGTCCCAGGCACTGTGTTAAACATTTTTTATCTCAGTTGATCCTCACAACAAATCTGCAAGGTAGGTGCTATTATACTCATTTTGTTCAGTCATTTTTCAGTTGTATCCAATTCTTCACGGCCCCATTTGGAGGTTTTCTTGACAAAGATACTACAGCAGTTTGCCATTTCCTTCTCCGGCTCATTTTACAGATGAGGAAACTGAGGCAAACAGGGATAAGTGACTTGCCCAGGGTCACACAGCTAGTAAGTGTCTGAGGCTGAATTTGAACTCAGGTTTTCCTGACTCCAGACCCTGTGCTCTATACACTTTGCCACCTAGCTGACACAAGTTTTGCTGTATCCATCAATGAAAAATCATCCTTTTTTACATCTTACAAATATCTTTGTAAGGCACAGTTGACCTCTCACTATTCTTGGTCCTGTGGATCCACAAACCTCACTTCCACTTGGATGTCCTGTTCAGATGTGGTAATAACATCCTTCAGTCCCTTCCTCTGCCTCAGTTACTATGGGCAATATCTCCAGTTTCCAGTTCCCTAAGCTCTTTACCTAAAGACCATTCTCAATTTTTCTTTCTAGAGCATCTATCATTTTCATTTTCATTCTTCCAAATATGTTATTCCATTATTCTAGGTGCCATATAAGTGTGCTATTATGGGTTGCTTTTTTACTCTGCTTAACTACAATAGTATGTTTAATCTGAGGCTGATCTTTCTTGGTTGAATGAATAAAGAAACATTCATTAAATTTTTACTCTCTGCCAGGCACGTAGTACAAAACTGAGATTTGCTACCCTCAAAAAGCTTATATTCAAATAGGGGTGAGATGACACATGTAGGGGAGAGCTAGCCTGGGATGGGAGCTTTGGTCTGGGGAGGTACAGGGATGGTACTCCAAAAAACATTAGATTACAAGCCCTTTTGAGAAGCAGTGCTTCTGTTGATTGGGATATTATCCTCAGAGTATGAAGCAGAAAGGACAGCTTGGTGGTATAGTTGATAGAGCACTGGATCTGGAGTCAGAGAAACCTGAGTTCAAATCTGGCCTCAGACACTTATTAGCCACGTGACCCTGGGTAAATCATTAACCTCATTTATCACAGTTTCCTCATCTGTGGAATGAGCTACAGAAGGAAATGGCAAACCACTGCAGTATCTGTACCAAGAAAACCCCAAATGGAGTCACGAGGAGTTGCACATGGCTGAAACAACTCAACGACAACAACATGAAGGAGAAAGAACAACATGGCCAGCATGGCTGACTGGTTGGGGTGCCTGATCTGGAGTCACTTAGATTAATGAGCAAGGCAAATCACTTACTCACCAAACAATGCAGTTCAGCTCTCGAGTGAGAGTTCCAAAATTGATTGTTTTAATTCCCCAGAGTCTAGTAGCTAGGTTTCTAGAAATCTGGTATGGAAGATGCTGTGGAGAGCCATAGCAAAACATGTGTCAAGATAGCCATGATAGCTAGCTGGCTGGAACATGAAACATGATCTTTGCTCTGGAGTTGACTTGATATAGATCTTCATTCTAAATATGTCCATAACTTTCTTGTCCTCACTTAGATTCCCTGCTCCTATTTTGCTATAGGGAGATCATATCACATATCTGCAACCAAACCAAATCACCTCCCTTCCATTCCTTTTAAAATTTTCACTACACTACTTTACAAATTGTTCGCTATGCTAGACATCAATTAAAGCACCCGCTCATCTTGTATATTATCATTGCAAATACTTATTTCATTTCCATGTAAACTCAAAGGAAAGAGAACTCCAATTTGCAATCTCCTAGCATGGTTGATTTACCTTCCAAACAGCATCAATTCTTGATTGATTGAATCAGTTCTAGAGTCCTTTCTCTATAAGAAGTGAAGTAACAGCAAGTGATATATGGAAGCAATGCATCTGAATTACGGGCAAATGGTTCACTTTCCTGAGAGGCTGGCCCAGTAAGTATTGTAAGCATGATATTCAAGTTGAATTTCACATTTAGTCCCAAAACATTAATCTATCATGATTCCTCTCTCTCCTCCACCTCCTTCATTTATTGATTAAAAAAAAGTCTATTGTACAACAAAACAAAATCATGATAAATGCTCCCAAGTTAACAAGTTCCCCATAGCATCACACTATTGTGGGCATGAAAAATAAGAAATATGAGAATGATAGCATTTAAGGCCTTGAATTAGATTTCATTTCAGGGGTATTTCATGGTCTCCAACCAATGTGATATGCATTCTGATAAGTTCTGCAGCAGCTAGGATTGGGGTTGTTATGTTAGTGCCACAATCAATCTATGGAAGCAGGGAACACATCAACATTGTGAAATGTAGGGCTTTTAAAAATGCATATTTGGAATAACTATAACAGAATTAAATTTGCACCTTGTTTTTATTCATTACTCACTTAACTACACTTACCTAAAGTGGGACATTCGGATCTCATTAACTGTATTAAATGATGATAGTTAAAGTCAATATGGAAGTATTCCAGCAATAGATAGAGAGTGCTTCAATTATTTTATGGGCTTGGTTTCACTACTATTTCAGCCATTCCTATTCCATTCTGCATGTGGGGACTATATGCTACCTTGGCATCAGGGCATTAAATTGGCACAATTGTGTAGTTATTCCCTATTGCTAAATATTCCTCTGTTGGGAAGAGGAACTCACCATTTAGACTGTTTAATGTCTCAACCAAATTATCCTAAAACAGAATCCATAGCTCTGAAACCCATAAACTTTCGGTACTCAATTCAATGCTCACTTCCAAAGACCAGGAAGTTATTTCCTCCTCTAATACAACCTGTGAGGAAAATCAGCAGTTATGTCAAAAAAGTAATATAGCAGAACTCGAAGCCATTCATTTTGATTCAGTAAGTATTTATTAAGTACCTATTAACTTCTAGGCACTGTGTATAGCTGTAACATGAGGTGCAGACTAGCTTCTTATGATGGACTTCATAGTATAACCCCTCACGTATATGTACTACCCACTCTCTCTGTCTGGGCAAGCTGGCTTTCCCCATCCTATCCACACATTGACAAGTCTGGATTCCCAGAGAAAGACCACCACCAAAACAGTTACACTCAACCTCATTCAGGGTTCTAGGATTAACCCCCTTACTCACCACTACAACTCTTAAGCCCAGCACTTTGTTTATGCAAAGCCAGCTGCTCACAATAATAATATCATTGAATCTAAAACAAAACCATATATTTAACAATAATGAAAAAATAAGAATCAATACATTGCAGATATTTAATATGAGAAAATGTAGGAATAGTCAGTATAACAGCCCACACATCAATTAGGTTTACACTCCCTCATCAATGCACTATTTGTGGGGGAGAGGGAAAGGCATACAATTAAGAGAAACTTGGCATGGAAACACATAAGTGAGAAAAACTTGTGTGTTCAGGACGACTTACATTTCTGGACTGCCATGTCACTAGCCTATTCAACAACGTCTGAACCACAGGAAACCATAGCTGTGCCAACTGTCCTCTTACTCATTCTCATTATTCTTCTACTAGGTAAATCCTCTTCTGTTTCATTCTCAAGTTGGTGAGGCATTGGCATTCTCTTTTAACTTACAACTTTTCAAGGGGCATCGAGGAAGTGATTTACCACTTTGTTGACTAGCAGTACCCCTTCAACCAAAGAACTGCAGAATTTATCAGGCTAATGTTCTCTGAGAAATACAGAGGAACCCAGTCAGTTCTTCACTACATAGGATACTGCATTTTCAATAACTCTCAGACAGACCATCCATTAGACAGCTACAAAGGCTGTTTTGCCCTTTTCTCATTTTCCTGAGGGCAGAAGAGAGCAAAAAGCAAGTCTAAGAGTTTTTAACCTCTCACATTATAGATTTTGCTAAGAGGACTTTCAATTGTCTTTCAATAAGAATTAATTTTTTCTGACCAATCAGGAAATGGCATATTAAGCCTTCTTATTACCTGCCTCTCTTGCTTCCAGATTCTCCAAATAGCTCCCTCAAAGCTGGCTTTTCCACTCCTCTGACTAGTCATTATTCTCCTGTTAGGTTTTCCTCACCTGGCCATTTATTAATTGCTCCAGCAAGGTTCTTCACCATTTTCAATGGCTTGAATCAAAGCTTCCTGGTCCTCGATGAATAACCTTTCTCCTTTTCTGTTAGTTGTAATTCTAGTAGTTAAAATTTAATTATCCCTGTCTTCAAAGTTATGTGATTGATCATTTCGTGAGTTTTAATTTCTTAAGCCTTAGAAAGAGTTACATGCAAATGAGCTGAGGGACCACAGTGCTCTACAGCCTTAGCTGTTTTTGAGTCCTCAACCTAATCAACATTCTGTGTCTCTGAAAACTGTATTTTTTCATGATTGCATTTTGTAACTTTTTAGTAAACAAAACTATTTTCCTGCCCCGCCCCCTTTAGTCTCCAAACCATTCACCTATGAAAGGGACATCAAATTGCATCTTTTACAAGGTCATTTAAGCCTTTTTTATTTATAAAGAAGTCCATTTTCTGTCCTTTTTAACATCCGAACTGCTCACCCGATAGCTGAAAACTGTTTTTTTACATGTGGTGTTTAGCATTTTATTGAACAAAAGTAATTTCACTGGCAATTTCAGCCAATAAACTCTTCACTTAGAAAAGGGAAATTACCTTACATTCTTCCCAATTGAATTTTGTCTTCTTTATACAAAAGGTTTTTTTCTATCCCTTTCAGCCTTTTCAGCCCTGTTTCCTGCTTACTTCATGTAGGGAAAGTACCTCACACATCGATAACAAACAGGTCAATATATTCATACTCTGCTATCCTGATATAATTAATGGTTCAAGGTCATTGTGACAGGAGGTCTCCAGTGGATGACCCAGAGAGCTATGTGTGACTCTGTGCTTTTGCGGGGTATCTAGGCGGTGCAATGGATAGAGTGTGCCAGGTCTGACGTCAGGAAGATGATTCTTCCTGAGTTCAAAAGTGGCCTCAGATACTTTACTAACAATGTGACCTTGGTCAAGTCACTTAAACCTGTTGGTCTCAGTTTTCTCATCTGTAAAATGAGCTGGAGAAAGAAATGGCAAACCATTCCAGTATCTTTGCCAAGAAAACCCCACATGGGGTCATGACAACTCAGACACAATTGAAAAAAAACTAAACTCAATTGTACATTTTCACATTTTTATTAGTAATTTAAAGATACATGGACAACTAGCTATATCAACTAAATGACACAGAAGATAGCATGTCAGGCCTGGAATCAGGAACATCTAAATCTAAACCCAGCCTCATACATTTAATAATTGTGTGACCCTGGGCAAGATGCTGAACCTCTGTTTGCCTCAGTTTCCTCATCTATAACATGGGGATAATAATAGCACCTACCTCTCAAGGTTGTTGTAAGGATCAAATGGGATAATAAAGTAGCTTAGCACAATGTCTGCCACATAGTTAAGTGCTACATAAATGTTAGCTATTATTAAATTATTTTTCTTGTCTGCTTATCAAATTTGATAGGACACTAGGTTCACTCTAATAAGATGAAATTCAATTCCGATAAGTATAGTCTTATACTCAGGCAAAAAAATCAATTTCACATGTACAACATGGGGAAGAATGGTTAGTTATCAGTTTATATGTTCAAAAATCATGGGGTTTTTGTGTACTGAAAGTCCAATATGAGTCAGTAGTGTGATGTGTGTGTGTGTGTGTGTGTGTGTGTGTGTGTGTGTGTGTGTGTGTGTGTGTAACACACAAGGTGTCTGACCTTGGGTTGCATTAAAAGAGGCACGGTTTTCAGGAACAAGAAGGTAATAGTCCTCTACTACCCTGCTATTATAGAATGTCATCTGAAGTCTTGTGCTGAGTTCTGGGAAGCACAATTTAAGAAGGACATTGATCAACCAAAAGACGTAAAGAGAAGGGTAATTAGAATGGTTAAGGGACTTAAACACACATCAGCCACATCAGGCTCAAAATAACCAGAGATATTTAACCCAGAGAAGATTCCAAGGGACATGGTGGCCATATTCAAGGATTAGAACAGCTGACATGAAGGGAACCAAGATGGTAGAGAAAAGGCAAGAAGTTGCCTGAGTTCTCTCCAGTTTCCCTCAAAACAACTTTAAATCAAGCCAAAATGAATTTTAGACTAACAGAACCCACAAAAAATGGTGCGAAACAATTTTCCAGGCCATGATAACTTAGAAAGACTGCAGAACAGGCATGTTTCACTTGGGTGAAAGGGGAACACAGCCCAGTATAGGGTCTGTCTCAACAAGCTAGCAAGAGGTCTCTTGCCCCAGCACAGATCAGCAACCTGGCTCAGCAAGCCAGTGGCACAGCAGAACAGCTGTGAGGCCTCCAATCCCCACGCAACAGGTGAGCTACCACAGAGAGCCCACAACAGGAGAGCCAATAGCAAGCCAAGGGGGTTGTTGGCCCCCACAACGAGCTTGGGACAGTGCCCCCAGGACCTCAGGAGGACAGCTCAAGTTTAAAAGTCATGAAATAGACAAGAAAATGAGACAAAACAAAAACAAAACAAACAAAACAAACAAAAAACCCTGACCATAGAAAGCTACTATGGTGATAAGGAAGATCAAAACATAAACTCCGAAGAGGACAACGATGTCAAAGTGCCCACATGTGAAGCCTCAAAAAGAATTATGAATTGGTCTCAAGCTCAAAAAGTCTTCCTGGAAGAGCTCAAAAAGGATTTTGAAAATCAAATAAGAGAGGTAGAAGAAAAATTGGAAAAAGAAATGAGAGTTATGCAAAAGAATCATTAAAAAAAATGTCAATAGCTTGGTAAAGGAAGCACAAAAACTAATTGAAGAAAACAACTCCTTCAAAAGTAAAATTAGCCAAATGGGAAAAGAGTTACAAAAGCTAACTGAAGAAAATAATTTCTTAAAAATTAGAATTGGGCAAGTGGAAGATAAAGACTCTATTAGAAATCAAGAATCAGTTACACAAAATCAAAAGAATGAAAAAAATAAAAGAAAATGTAAAATGTACTCATTGGAAAAACAACCTGAAAGCCATGATCAAAAAAAGAGCCTAGATAGCATCTTGTAAGAAATTGTCAAGGAAAACTGCCCTCCTGTCTTAGAACCAGAGGGTAAAATAGTAATCAAAAAAATCCATCAATCACCTCCAATATCTCTTTCAAGATCCCAAAATGAAAACTCCCAGGAACATTATAGCCAAATTCCAGAACTCTCCAGTCAAGGAGAAAATACTGCAAGCAGCCAGAAAGAAACAATTCAAGTATCGAAGTGTCACAGTCAGGATAACACAAGACCTAGCAGCTTCTACATTAAAGGATCAGAGGATTGGAATGTAATATTCCAAAAAGCAAAAAAGCTTAGATTACAACCACTTATCAACTACCCAGCAAAACTGAACATAATCTTTCAGGGGGAAAATGAACATTCAACAAAATAGGAGATTTTTAAACATTCCTGATGAAAAGACCAGAGCCGAACAGAAAATTTGATGTTTCAAATATAAGACTCAAATGGCTCTCCTGATTCTAATAGGGGACAAGCCACTTAATCTCTGACTGCCTCATCTGTTTCCTCATATGTAAAAAGGGGGAAAATAGTATTAACCACCTCATGTTGTGAGGATCAAATGAGATAATATTTATAAAGTACTTAGTACAGCACCTCACACATAGTAAAACTTAATAAATGCTTGATCCCTTCTCCTAATGCTCTCCTAATGGAAGCGGAAATTAGCCACATAAGCCCAGTCCAACAAGTAAACATCTAAGGGAATAATGGTAAAGACGTGTGACAGTCTTGAACTAGAGTATCAAATTCTTCTGCACTCCTGACATCTATGAGTTGGGGTAGTATGAGGTCTAGGCTTGGTTCAAATTTTGTTTCTGACACTTGCTAGCTGCATGACTTCATTTGTAAAATGAGGGAAATAATTTTTGTCAATTGCTCTCTATGGTAAGGTTATGGTAAGGTTCAAATGGAATAATGAATACAAATGTTTTGCAAACTGAAAGCACTAAATAAATGCCAACCACTAATTATTGATTCTTGAGCTATTTGTTATTACCCTGGGCAAGTCACATCATCTCTGTTCATTTATATCTCAGCAAAACAAGACAACAGATTTACCTTGAATTGATGTTTCCTGTGACCTTCAGAATCTTGATCAAATTAATTTTTCAGTATACCATCATAGATTTAGAGGTGGAAAGGACCTCAGAAGTCACTGAGACCTACTCCATTTTACAGATGAAAATATTCAGGCTCAGAGGCAGTAAGTGCCTTGCTCAGGGTCATAAGGCCAGTAATTATTTGAAGAAGTATTTAAACCCTAGTTTTTCTGATTCCAAGTCAAAGACTCTACTCAGCATAGTAGGCTTTCATCATCTCCGTGGAGAACTATTGAGTCATCCCTCTATTTATCTGAAGCATCCTTCTTCCTTCTAGTTTTATTTATCCCTAGAATGTCAAGATTGACATGATTCAGTTCTTCCCAATGTATTTACACAAAATTCATACATTTTAGAACACCTATGACTTAATTTTTGTAGACAGTCCCAAATCAGTGATTCTTAGCACCCTTCACCATGCTTTCTGCTACACTGTAACCATCACTGCAGAAGCAGAAATGGGATACCTGTACAAAATGAAAGGTCAATTTGTATTCTTCTCCCTTCTCCTTGCTATAGTCAAAGAATTTATGACCAAGGGACTGGCCTTCTAGAAGTGAGCCTCTCCCTACTTAGCAAGGTTGGCCCTCAAAAGGAAGATATGGTTTGTCATTAAGATCCCATCTGAATGCTTTTAGAATGAAGCTCATGACAGAGGTTACACTCTACCAGTAGAGCTTTTGAGAACCCATGCCATGATAAGGCTTCAAGAGTAGGACTTTGTGAAGGGGTTGTGAGGAAAGGAACAAGAGGCCCTAGTAAAAAACATGCCTAGAACATTTCCCAGATGATCTTAAAGCAAAGGTTCTTAACTTGAGATCTATTACCTTGGTTTATAAAAAAAAATGATAAGCATATTTTGATATGTGATTTCCTTGAGAATTCTATGTATTTTAGGGTATAGATTTAATTTTTAAAAAGTCCATAAACTTCAGCTGACTGCCAAAGGAGTTTGTGGTATAAAAATAAAGATTAAGAATCCCTGACTTAAAGGGTCTTTGTAACCAGAACTCAAATAGGTAAAGTTCACATTTTACTTTTTTTTTTTAGGCAAATGGGGTTAAGTGACTTGCCCAGGGTCACACAGCTAGTAAGTGTCAAATGGTTGATCTCAGGCCGAATTTGAATGCAGGTCTTCCTGACTTCAGGGCTGGTGCCCTGTCCACTGTGCCACCTAGCTGCCCCAAGAGTTCACATTTTAACAGAGTTGAAAAGGAGAGACAACATAACAGATTAAAACAACAACAAAAACAACAACCCAACCATTAGCAGTTATAACTGTCCATTTATTCAGTGGCGCATTGGCCTGCCTAAGTGTGGATAACTACTAATAGCCATTGAAAATCACTCAAGAAAGAAAATAAATGGCCATATAAATATGACTTTTGTATTTCTGATAAGCAGAAGAAATAGAACAATGGGAATAATTAGTGGATAGAAAGGTAATTTGGGCAGGGCTACCAAGGCTTTGACCTAGGGCATGCGAATTTAGAGGTTGGCAAAAATTCAATACATACATTCCTTTAATAACACAAAGGCCACTACACTAACCAATTTTCTCTTCCCATTCAACTAAACTTATCTTAATTACTTCTCATTTTATTTTCACATCAAGAATTATATAGTTGATTTCAGGGCTCATTTAATGCTTTTTATCTCTGGTGTGATTCATATTGTTTGCCTTTGGGCTCCAAATTGTTAATTACTTTAGGAATATTGGTAGGTACTTGTGAGACAAAAGGTTTTGAGAATTTGGTTTTGGAATATTTGGAAAGGAAGAGGACAAAAGAATGAGCTTTGGTATGAATTTGGGTAGGAGTTAAGTCGGAATAAAGAACCAACTTTGGAGACAGGAATGCCTAAATTAAAGTTTTGTTTCTGGTCATGACTCTTAGGCTGGCCTCTGACACATGTTAGCTAGTCATGGGCAAGTCGCTTTGTCTTACACAGCCCACAGACAACTCTTAAAGACTTTGAGTTACAGGCTAGGTCTGTCTTAGTGGAGGGAGCTTCCATGCCAGGAGTTCCTACATATTGATGATGTTTAAAAAAATCTTCCTCCCCCATCTCATTTATCCAAAGCCAGGGCCAACAATCCTAAGGACTTTTAATACTTTTGAAGTTTTTTGGTATTTGGGTAAGGCCTACTATCCCATTTATACATAGTTTATGTACAAATGGACTACCATATGTACAGGGTTGTTTGTTGTAGTTGTTGTTGTTGTTGCTATTGTTCACTTTGTTTTTAAGAAGACCAATGACATCACAAATGAGTGATGTCTTCATTTGCAAGTGAATTTGATAAGTGAGGCAGAAATGTGAAAATGGTCAGCCTCACAACCTCACTCTCTCTTCCAAAGGCATTGAAGTCCGGTGGCAAGACAAAATTCAGAATGACGGGTGATGGCCTGGGATGCAGTGGATGACCTCAGTGTCTTTGATGTCTGACCAAGCTCTGAGTGTTCCACGGTGCTCCTTTCATCTGCCTTTGTGACTTTTGGAACAAATTGTTCCTGTCTACCCATTCCACCAGGTGAAGTCTTTACGTGATTGGGGTAGGCATTCCCCCAACTTACCAACAGGTTTAAAACTTCTTGGCTGCCCTCAACCTGCTTTAGCCTGTCTACCGAGATGGTTTACCAGTGTGTGGCCACTGCACATCCTACAGCTTCTTGGAACCACAGGTGAAAGTTGGGTGACAGAAGGACACCAAAGGTGGGTGAGAAGCCCTGAAAAGGGCTCAGCAAGCCCTCTTCACCAGAGGTGCTAGTCCTCCCTGAATGCTTCATAAATAGATTAAGGGAAAATCTGTGTGTGTGTGTGTGTGTGTGTGTGTGTGTGTGTGTGTGTGTGTGTGTATCCTCGAGTGAGTAAATGATAATAGCTACCACTTACATAGCACTTTAAGGTTTACAAAATGCTTTACAAATATCTCATTTTATCCTCACAACAGTTTTGGAAGGTGGATACTATTATTATACGTATTTTATAGATCAGGAAACAAAAACATACAGCAGTTAAGTGACTTGCCCAGGATTTGAAGGATTTGAAATCAAGTCTTCCTGACTTGAGGTCCAGCATTCTATTCACTGTGATCTAGCTGTCTATATACAGAATTTTATAATATAAAATTACAGAACAATATAGAATTTTACATGCATATGTAGAATTATTGCATTCTCCAACTAATTATGTCATAAAACAAGACCTGATATATATGTGTGTGTGTATAATTTATGTATATGTATATCTATATAGATATACATACATACATATACACACACATATGGATCAGCGTAACTTATAAATGCTTTTCTGTAAGTATGAAAGTCTCCAGATTACAAAGGGAAATCAGAGAATTTTAAGGTAAAATAGGGCAAATCACACCCATTTCCAAATGGCAAATTTTTAGTCACACATAATAGCTGGTCATAGGTTAGACACAACCTCTCAGAGCCCCTAAACAATTCCCTCTAAGGCTTTTCAATGACTCATTCCTTCAATACGCATTTACTAGGTGCCCCAGTATAATGGAGCTTATATTCCAGTGATACATACAAATTTCATATTTAAAATTTTAGAAGGGAAAATTTCACTGGCCTAAAAAAAATTCTCTTTCACATTGTGTAGAATACAAGGTTTCTTGGGGCAAGATATGGAATACTGTTGTATGATGCTGAGACAATAAAATCATAGGATAGCGTTTGGTTTCTATAGAAGTTTGACAATGTGTGATGACCTAGGCTGTTACAAGTACATATTCATAGCAACACTGTAACATTTTACTGTTGTAAAAGAGGTTTTCTATATAAAACAAATTATCAATTATCCGCTAAGGTTCTTCTACTCTCCTATTACTATAACAAATATTTTCTACTACAATTGAGTTCATCGAGATTTATGATACCAGTTACAAGCCATTGGTAAGCCTACATTTTGCTTAATACTGCTTATTCATTGAGCTGTGCAAACAGTATAGTTAAAGTAAAAGGGAGACTTCAGTCAGAAATGAACTAGGCCTCTAATCTCACTTTACTATCCTTACAATTCTGACTTTCAAGGCTTGGTTTAGAGGGGCAACATGGTACAGTGGAAAACCTGCTGAATTTGGAGTCAGGGAATCTGGAGATGAATCTTGGACCTGCCACTAACTAGCTAGGTGATCTTGGGCAAGTCATAATTCTTGCCTAATTTTTTTCCATCTAGAAAAGGAGAGGATTGTACTAGATGGCTGAACTACATGGACTCTAAATCTATGATGCTATAGTATCCCCTACTAAAGAAGTCAGCCACAACAGAAAAAAAATTGAAGGAGAAAAATGGATGTGTAATATGGAATTATGAAAGTATTTGATCACACTTCCCTTTAAAAATTCATTGCCAATAAGAGCAATTACCCAAGAGAGGATTCTCAATTTTAGTTTAATAAGATGCAAATTCAGGATGAAAAGGATTTGGCTTAAGCTGATTAATTTTATCCATCAAGTACAGTATATAATAAAACTAGACTCAAAACTTGACATTACTGATCCTTTGTCTTATAAAAATACATTTTTCATTGGAGCTGGCCTATACCAAGGTACTCTTCCAAAAAAGGTGTCCATTATGAATAGTTAAATATGGAAAATTAATCCTGAGAGGGACATTAAAACTCTGTTCAAAGTTCAGGTAGATTTTTTTTGGACACTGATGTTAATTTCTGGGAAAAACAATCAAAATGAAAATATCACTTTCATTTTCATAATTATGATGAAAATATCAGAGCATTGGCCTGAGGAAATGCAAATGGACCCTACCTTGAAGATAGTTATCTGTCAATATACGTAGGGGCCAGGAAATCCAATATACAGAAACCAGGAGAAAAGAACTTTACTACTAACAGTCATAGTCAAGGTAGCCAAATTGATTAACACATTTTTCAGAAGTTCCATTGGTGCCTTTTGTTTTTATAGTCAATTTCCAGTTTATCTGTACTATCCACATAAAATCTTCCCATGCAATTGTAACGAGCCTGATCCCTTGCTTTGTATTTTTACCTCTGGATATCTTTGGGCCCAGGAAATCATTCACAGAGAAAGAATGTTTGAGCAATTTCTGATGATCCTGGTGTGGGAAAATGATGCCCTTCCCTCCCCCATCATTTGGGATAGATATGATCCTCTCTCTTTTGGAAGAAAATCAGAAGACATATATGATGGGATAAAAGGACGTTTTCTGTACTTTGTGCTCCCTCTTTCACATCCTCTCTCTTTCTGACCTTACAATTAGAACTTCTAGATCATGGTTGTCACATGAGAGGTTGGGAGTTAAGCAGCAATGCATAAAAACAGGGTCCTTGGAGCAATGACGGCAACTGGGAGGCATGAAAAGAAAAGAGACTACCAGTTATGAGTTGCTTAGGGCTGGTGAACAAGAGGAAGCCACTTTCCTAGTTTAGTCCATGAGCCTGAGACTGCAATAAATGTCCTTTGTCCCATTTCTTGAGCATGAACTCAAGGCATGAAATGAAGGAAGTTTTCTCTCCCATGCTAATGATTTGAAAGGAGGGAGCTCCTTGTAATACATTTATATATTTCTTTTGTATTTTATTCCATATTATTAAAAGCTAAGAGGCAGCAAGTTTGGTGGATAGAGAGCTGACTTAGCAAACCTGGGTTCAAGGCCCTTCTCTGAACCATACTGGCTGTTTGACCCTTGACAAATAGACCATAAATTACAGCAGTAAAAGTGCTGATCTACATTGATAAAAAAATTTTCCTCACCTGGAAGTTCTCCATACCAATGGAACCACAGATCCAGTTCCCACCTCTATCAAAAACCATCATGCCATGACATATTACATATCTATATCTATGAATGCAGTCAGAAGTGACCTGAGTGAGTGAACAACTCATGTGGGATTGGGGCTCCAAGTCATACAGAGAGTAGATTTTGTATTTTAATTGCAAGAGGTTGTCTATTACAAAACCTTTTCTTGAGGAAGCAGCAGAGCACCACATTGGAAGAAACCACTTAGATGTCCCCAGGCTTGAGCAGCCTAATGATTACAGGGGAATATGAAGACTATTAAAAATAGTAAATCCTGCACAGGTGCCAGAGAGTGAGTGAACAGACGTGTTGGTGATAGCTTAAAAAAAAAAAGAGTACTGCCTGGAGGCTAATTCAAATATTGAACTAAGCTAATAAAAACACCTTGAATGATTAATTCAAGCGACCATTGGCTCCTTGGATGCTTAAGGAAAGCAGCATTGAGCCACAAGAATGCCACATGACAGAGAAAAAACAGTTAATTAAAACCAATAGACTAACATCTTTTTAAGCTAGCAAATGTTTTCTTTTTTTAATGTTTATCAATAAAACTAAATTATATCATATAGAATTTTTGCCTATACATGCAGATTGGGGATAATAACAGCAACAACAGCAACATCAATCATTCTGAACTCATTTGATCAGTCTCTCCCTTACTCCCCCACCAAAAAATGCACACACACACACACACACACACACACACAGCCGCAGAGTTATTGGTCAAATAATCAGTGATATACTCCTTTGATGCAAACACACATATGGATATATTCATATGCTCCTAGACACAAATATAACATGTATACACACATATACATAAACAGCATAAATCTGGAAGAGGCATTTGAAGGCCAAATGTGAGTTCAGGAGGTCTCCTTTCAATATTCTGCTAGACCCTGAAAGCTTAGAACACAGACACCCAATCCCCATTCCCTCAGTCAGTGATCTGAGACCCACCTAGAAAACAAATCCTGAGAAGGTGAATCTATCACCTGTAGAGCAGCTATTCAGCCCTGCCCCGAAAGAGTTTGGGTTTATTGTCCAAGGCCCTGTTCCCTCAATTAGTGAGCCAGAGTCTACCCGGACGAGATATCAAATGGAGGCACACATCCAGAACATAAGGATTCTACATTCTAATTGGAAGGAACATGGTGCATCAGATTGCTTCCTGTGATCTTGGTTCCTGGTAATCAGGTCGCAGCAATTTGGATTTAAGCGTCATGCAATCTTCTTTCTTTTTAAACCTTTCTCTTTATTGGAAACACAAGAACCATAGATAAAGGTGGAACTACTAGTACTTTGTCCAAGGGTCAACATTTGGACGGTATTGAGAGTACTTACACTCCTGCAGCAGTTAAAAATAGTTTAACTTAATATGTAATTAGCAAGAATAATTAGTTAATATGAGGTGCCAGATGGCTTGCCTTCTCCCCACTTATTGACCTTAAACTGATGCAGGTGCTCTCTCTCCCTCTCCCTCTCCCTCTCCCTCTCTCTCCCTGCCTTCCCCCCCCCCAGAGGAACGTTCTGCCCTAATAAATAAGACTTGTATCCTGAGGTCTGAGTTCTCTCCTACCACCCTTCCCCCTCAACAGAATTTACCTTAAAAAGTACATTTGAGGGCACCTTTCTGGAAGCTTGCTCCAGGGCATCAGAATTTCTAGTTATAGGTCTGTTAATCTCTGGCCCCTCTTTAACCTGGTTTGTCTATAACCTAACCCATTCCATTGTGCCACTTAAAATCCTTGCTCTACTCTCCACAAACTTAGAATCCTTAAACTTTTCCATCTAATATTCCTTTTATTTATTTAAAGATAGTCAGCACTCCCTTGAATATACCACATTCTCTGCTCTTCCCTCCTGCATAGCTATTCCAATTCATTGAAACTTTCAAAACCAGAAGAAGGATTGATATATTCCATATTCCCCCACTGTTGATTCCACACCATTCCTCTGTATTCATCCATGAACTTTCTGATTGCTAGGTCCACAATTTAATTGAATTCAATTTGAAAAACACTTATTAAGCACCTATTATTTGCAAAGAAACGTTCTAAACACTGAACTTGGTGTTACTGCCATTCTAAGATATACTAAAGTACAAATTAGTCGTGTTGGTAATTATAACAATATATGATGTATTCTCATCAGTTTCCAAACTTAGAAGCACTATAAATAATGCCAGTTATTATTTTTTCATTGGTGGTGTTGTCTTTCTACTGCTCCCATTCTCACTCCCAAAGTATCTATTCTGTCATCTAAAACATGCCTTTTTGACTCATTGACTCATTCAGTGTCCTGTGTCCACTTCCCCAACTCTGCTTACTTGCCTCCTTACTCAGCCTTGATCCACTATGTGCTGCTGTATTGTCTTACAAATTACTACCTAGGGGGCAGCTAGGTGTCGAAGTGGATAGAGCACCCGCCCTGGATTCAGGAGGACCTGAGTTCAAATCAGACCTCAGACGCATAACACTTACTAGCTATGTGACCCTAGGCAAATCACTTAACCACATTGCCTAGCCAAAAAAAAAATTACTACCTAGACCCCTGGATTTTCTACTTCTCCTTATGCACCCAAGTAACTCCAACCATTCACTTTCTCCACTTTTGTTTCACCAGTTCTGTCCATAGGAAAAAATATATCTTTTACACCTACTGCATATCTGTAGTATATTACCTCAACGGCTTTTTCTGGATAAACCTGCCACTCTGCTCTAGGAAAGGGGGAAAGGAGAAAGGAATCAACATTTGTATGGTACCTACAATGTGCCAGGCACAGTGATAAGTGTTTTACAAAAATTATCTAGATGAATCCTCACAACAATCCTCCAAGTTAGGTGCTGTTATTATCCCCATTTTACAGTTGAGGAAATCGAGGCAACCAGAAAGTAAGTGACTTGCTGCTAACTGTCTAAAGCTTGGTTTGAATTCAGATCTTCATGACTCCAGGCCAAGCACTCTATCCTTAATGGATTCCTAGGTTAATTACTTAATTCTCCTCAGAGACTGCTGCCAGCATCTCTTTCTTTGCTATTCCTCCCACACTATACCTATAGCAGATGACCTAATTATCTATTGTCAGTAAGTTGACTGAAATCATTTGTGATATGATCTTCCTCAGTCTTGATCCCCCACTCTTCAAGATCTCTCAGTATACACCTCCTCTTTTCCTTGAGTCACAGAAGAATATCTCTCTGTACTTCAGTAAGGATGACTTCTCTACCTGCATCCTCGACCCCATCATCTCTCACCTCCTCCAACACCTTGCTCTATCCTTCTCCTTATTGTAGCCTTAGACCAGGCTCTTCCCCGTCTACCTACGAACATGCTCATGCTCCCTCAATGCTAATCAACAAAAACAGGACTTTTTTTCTTGACTATTCTAGCATATCTAGCTACCATCTTATCCCATCTCTCCTCTCCTCTTCACCACGGTGTCATTGGGCCAGTTGTGGGGCTTTGGTCAAATCTTGTATCTCTTTTGCCTTCACTTTTCTCATCTTTAACATGGAAATCATAACACTGGTGCTATTTTTTCTCACAGGGTTGCTCTGAGGAACAAATGAGGTAATTTGTGTCATATTTACTGCTCAGCAAATTTTAAAGTTCTATTATTTAAGTCCTGTGATCTATTTCCCATAATGAGTAGCCTAATTTTAATTCATTCCTGCCATATTTTTTCTAGTAGGATAGCAGGAAAATGGAAAAAGACATAAAATTCTCTCTATACAAACCTAGAACTGTGCAAAGGGTACAAGAAGGATACACTCCTCTACATACTACATTCCTGAGGACCTGGGGACTGACAGGAGAAGTTTTTTTGACCGATGAAGAAATCAAAGTAACTAAAGGAACAGGGAAGTAATAGGGAAAATCTAATAGATTATTTTAAGATACTTGTAGGTAATAGTCTTTCCTCTGGTAATTCTCACCAGGTGACTAGTTGTGCCTAATTAGTATAGCTAAGACACAGGGACTAGACTTACTTCGGTTCCAAAAAATTGAGAAAGGAAGCCAGGAGTGGGGAACCTGCGGCCTCAGGCACATGTGGCCTTCCAGGTACTCAGGTGCAGCCTTTTGACTGAGTCCAAGTTTTACAGAACAAATCCTTTTATTAAGGAGATTTGTTCTGGGAAGTTTGGATTCAGTCAAAAGGCTGTAGTTGAGGACCTAGAGAGCCATATGCATCTTCTAGGATGAAGGTTCCCCACCCTTGGAATAGACCAAGGGGTTCACATATTGTATATTCTTAAGTGGGGCCCTTCACAGAGTAATGATTGTTGCCTACTTTCATAAGTAAAGGAAATGCTAAATTTCAATTAGGCTAATTAGTTATTTAAAAAAATGTAATTTCCTCCTTCCAAGTTCACTGACCCCTTGAAATCTATCTACAGACCAATTGGGAGTTTATGAACCTGAGTTTAAGCACTTCTGCTTAAAAGACTCCCACTTCTTGGCTCCACAAGCTGATCCTGTAGCTTTAAGTTTCGATCCCTGTTTTCAGCCTGTTTTCAGAATGCTACTATACTAGGTAACATCTTGCTTTCTTGCTCACTTTTCTTTATGCTCTCTCTCCTCCTCCTACACGGCTCCAGGAAAGTTTATAGGTGAAGTTAATTTAAGGGGTGCATTTAACAAGACTGCTTCTTATAGGGGAGGCAGATAACACAATTGTTTACGGCATCAGCCATCTCTAATTTACTTACTTGTGCTACTATTTCTGCTGCTTCTGGAAGAAATGTTTTGTAATCCTTAAAACACTCTAGAAATACAAGTTGTTATAGTTACTACTATCACTATATGGATGACTCCATTTCCCCAGCTTACTTCCAGAAGAACTTTGCCTCTTCTGAATTTTGTTTTATCATCCCCAAAATAAATGTATAGATTAGCAAAGTGGAACAGGTTGATTTAAAGAGCTCCAATTTAGAGTCGTTGATTCTAGTGGTCTAAGGGAGTGGTCACAATAAGAGTAGCCAGAGTGTGATATTTACCGTGCCTCTATCCTAGGAAGAAACTATTAGTAGGAACCATCACTGCCTTCATGATCAATGCAAAGATCTTGATTTTGTGGTAGAAAGAGTCATTTTATATTTTAGAAGAATGAATGTTGAAAGGGGTAGGAATTTTAATTCGATTGATCCCAAAGCTTGGAGAAGAGAATAATTTGGCATTTCAGCAGATTATATAAAAAAGAAGGAAGTATAGAAACCATGTCAAAGCCAATTAGCAAGGATTTATTAAGTGCCTACACAACAGCAGGTAATTTGCTAAAGACAAGGTGAAACAGAAGTGAAACAGTCCCACCCTGGAGGACCTCAGAACGTACTCAGAGACAAACAGGTATGTTTGAAAGAGATAAAAGATACTAGAAGACATTAGCAACCTTGGGGATTGCAACAGGATTTGTGTACAAGTTAGAGCTTGAGCTGAGCCATGGAAGACAGGAGAAATTCTAGGACGTACAGGTGAGGAGGGCATCAGGACAATAAGGACAAGGGTGAGAGATGCAAGGGCGGATTGTAAATGTTAAACAACCAGTGGCATAACACATTTGGAAGTTTTATCTATACTGGTAACATTTTCTCCATTACCTTATTGAGTCTAGACAATCAGCAAAATAACAAATCAATCACAGGTTCGTAGACTTTGCTGATTTCTAAAGTGTAAATAATCGTATGGAATTTAACATTAGGCCCTGCCTGGGAGCTAGGTGGCACAGTGGATAGAGCGCCAGGCCTGGAGTCAGGAAGACCTGAGTTCAAATCCAGCCTCAGACACTTACTAGCTGTGTGATCCTGGGCAAGTCACTTAACCTTGTTTGCCTCAGTTTCCTCCTCTGTAAAAGGAGCTTGAAAAGGAAATGACAAACCACTCCAATATCTCTGCCAAGAAAACCCCAAATGAGATCACAAAGAGTCATACATGACTGAAGATGATTGAACAGCAAACAACCTCGAAGCAGTATGAGCTGGCTCCATCACATCCCTGAAGAGATGGGACATAGGGCATCATGTGTAAAGAAGAAAAGGTAGGCCATTATTCATGTACCATAATGTCCATGAAAGGAAGTAATGTGTAATAAGGCTTGGCAGGTAGATTGGGTCGATGCAAAGGGTTTTAAATGCCTAAAAGTAGAGTTGATACTTGAGACCTAAAAGTAATAGGGAGCCATTAAAATAAATAGAGTAGTAACAGGTTAGACCTGTGCTATAGGCAAATGACTTGTGGTATGTGGAAAATGGATTAGAAACTTAGGTTATATAAATAGAAGCCTATTTGGAGGCTATTGTAATAGTTCAGATGAGATATATAAGAGTCTGAACTAGGACGGTTGCCATGTGAGTGGAGGGAAGGGGATGGATATGATACATTGTTGAGGTAGAAACAAGATTTAATCCATCATCATCAATGAATCTTGGTGACTGATTTGGATAATGAAACAAATTTTCAGTGAAAGAAAATAGCTTACCTAATATCACTTATGGCTGGTAAATAATAGAGTTGGGTTTTGTTTTGGGGCTGAGCTCCTAACCCAATGAACACCATGCTGACTTTCATAATACAACTAGGTGTTAATTTTATGGCACCAATAGGAGTTTCCTGGAAGTTAGTGATGGGTCAGTATTTCAATAACCAGTCAGAGTTGCTCAACTTGATGCATCACTCAAAAGACTCCAAATAATGGCTTTAGGGGAAATATACTAAGTTATAGTTTATACAATTTAAGAATATAGGAAAAGGTTCAAATCAAGTGAGCAAATATTTAATAAGGATCTACTAGTGTATGCATGAGACACAAGGACAAAAAAAATGGTGGTCTCTTCTATCAAGGACCTAATATTATTTTGTAGGATCAATATCTACTACAAAGATAAACCCACATTGTATCAGGGTAGACCTCAGGGAAATTACAGATGATTTGAGGAGGAAAAGAATACTAAAAATGGAGGGATTAGTAAAGGTTTTTACTAAAGCTGAGTTTTGAAAGAAGTTAGGGATTCTAAAAGGTGAGGAAATGACTGGGAGAGTTTGAGAAACTGTAGGGGAGGCAGAGCCAAGATGGTGGAGTAGGACTGCTTTAGAGTCTTACTTTGCACAGAATGTGTGGAGGGAAGTAACATACATCTTGAAAACTTTGGAGAAGGAATCAGTTTGTGGAAAGGCTTAAATAACAGGCTAAGCATATTGTTCCTAGAAGCACCAGGGAGACACTGCAGATTTTTGCATAGAGACATGACATAGTCAGACCTGTGTTTCAGAAATATGATTTTGGTGGGTGTGGGGAAGGTATATTGGACAGTGGAGTGGAAAGAAGGAAGCCAATTACTGTAAAACAGTAATTGAGGCAGAAGGTGATGAGATGCTGAACTAGAATAGTGACTATATAAATGGAGAGAAGAGGATAGAGATGAAAGATAGTATGGAAATAGAATAAAAAAAGATTTAACAACTGATTGGTTATGAGAAGCCTGGGAGAGGAAAGAATCTAAGAAGACCCCAAGGTTGTCAACGTGGGTAACTGAAAGGATGGTAGTACCTCTTCAACAGGAAAAGGGATATTTAGTAGTAGCTAGGTGGCACAGGGGATAAAGCACTGGTCCTGAAGTCAGGAAGACCTAAGTTCAGACCCAGCTTCAGACAGTTACTGGTTATATGACTGGGCAAATCACTTAACCTCCCCTTGCCTCAATTTCCTCATTTGTAAAATAGATATAATAATAACAACTATCTCATAGGGTTGTTGTAAGGATCAAATAAGATAATATCTGTAAAGCAGCTAGTACCATACCTGAACATTGTAGGCATTTAATAACTTTATGCTTTCTTCCCCTTCTATTTCGAGATAGGTTATAGTGGGATGGAAGGAGGAAATAATGATGTTTTGGATGTGTTGATTTTAAATATTAGTGAGATATCTAGATAGACATGTTAAGCAGGAATGGGGTCCATGAGAGTGATTATATCTGGATATATAGATTTTGGTTTCATCTGCACAGATGTGAGACCTGGACTTTTGACAGGTGAAGAGATCACTAAGGAAGAAGAGATAGAAAGAGGGTTCTAGTAGAGAACTTTGGATGACACCCATTCTAAATGGGCAAAAGTTAGATGACTCGGCAAAGAATATTGAAAAGGAATGGGCAGAAGAGAGGGAAGAAATAGTTGTGTCATAGAAATCAAGAGAAGAAGAAAATCTTGATGGGAGTATCTAGGTGGTGCAGAGCCTTCAACTAGAATAAAGTATAAGAAAAGGGCACTGAATCTAGCAATAAAGAGGTTGTTAGTAACTTTGGAGAGAATAGTTTCATCAGAGTGATGGAGTTAGGAGTCAAATTAGGAGGGACTGAGAAGCAAGTAGGAGGTGAGAAAATGAAGGCAATGAAAATGAGTGATCTTTTCTTGGAGTATGACTCTGAAGGTTCAGAGAGATATAGGATGATATCATGAGGGTTGGGAGGGACAGGTCTTTGTTTTATTCTCTTTATTTCTTTGTATGTTGGTTTGTTTGTTTTTTAAGAATTCCAGAAACCAGGGCATCTCTATAAACAACAGGGAAGGAACTAATAGATAAAGAGATATTCAATATGACAGAAGGGATAATTGGAGGGGCAAGCTCCAAGAGGAGACAGGAGGTGGAATCAGAAACAAAAGTGGAGAGATTGGTATTTCTAAGAAGTACCATATCCTTGACAGAGGTTGGATCAAAGGAAGAGATGATATAGTGGGGTTTTGAGGTGAGGGGAGTAAAGGGATCTCATGGCTTCTATTTTGCTGATAAAGGAGAAAGTAGGTCTTTTGCTGAGATAGGGAGGAGAGATGATGGTTTAAGAGACTTGAGCAGGTAACAGAAGGTTTGGAATACCCACTTTGTAGAGTGTGACATAGGGTCCATGAGGAAAGAATAAAATAAGATTGCACATCGCAGTGAGGACCCAGTTGAGATACCATGAGTTTGCAGTTGATCTAGTTCACATGGTTTTCTGACTTTTTCTAGAAGTAGTCAGCACCATGTTCATGGAAGCTGCAAAGGCAGAGGATTGTGGAAACCTGGAGTTGGGGCTTGGCAAAGGGACAAAAGATTATAAAGGAGAATATAGTGGACAGCTGAATTGGTCAACTGTAGGGTCAAGATTGGAAGAACTGACACTAAGATCAAAGCCGTTCTAAGAGAACAGGCAAAGGTATAGTGATTAGAGCTTATAATGAAGACAAAGAATAGGTTTAGGAGAAATAAAGTAGGGCAAGATATAGAAGTAAGCTCTATTTCAACATGCTGGGTGCAATTTGTTTGTTTAGTTAGACTTCTGATCATATACACAGAAAATTCAGTCGCAGGGAAATAATTCTCTACAGCTGATTCTCACCTTTATGATAGAAAAAAATCAAGTCAGGCTCAGGTCTCTGGAGAGAAGAACCAAAATTAGAAATTCTTTCACTTGGGGCAAAAACAAATTGTGGGAATATGGAGAAGGAAGGTCTGTCAGAGGAGAGACAAACAAGGTCAGGAATTGATCTCAGAGAAAAGTCTGCCAGGGCAGCACAAGGTGGAAGAACACTCAGAAGTAAGGTACAGGGTGGTAGATGAAACAGGGAACAAGTAGGGTTGACCTAAAAATTAGCACCCTGGGGCAAAATCCCATTTGCTTCATACTAGTTATAGCTCTGCTGAAGACCATGAAAATGAAAGAATTTTATGGATGAGGGCCTGCTAAGCCCAATATTACCTGAACACATTTGTAGAGATCATTTTGATCCTTTCAACATTCCCAAACCTCTCTGATGTCTGACCTGATAAACTGTGGGTACTTCCCTTTGCAAGAATGAATTTAGAGGAGGAGGAACTCAGCAGGCAGTGGTTAATGGTCTCACTCTCTAGGCTTTATGTGGGCATCAAGAACAAAGCAAGTCTCTCATTGGAACTTCTTAATGGGAACAAAAATCCAGCTAAAAAGGCTTAATGATCAAAGCAACAGTAAAATTTCTAGGGTAGTGTTATAGAAAGGCTGTGGCTGTGATGAATCCGGGGATGGGAAACCTTCCTGAGTTGTTCCATGGCTGAGAAAAAGCAAGGACTTAAAGGTTTTTCAAATTGCTATCAAATTTAAAATAGAAACATGATTAGAGAGAGCTGCTGATGGCCTCTCTTCCGTGCAGTGTCGGGTGCATGGGTGCTGGCTGAATGACAAACAGTCTTGGTATAAATATTGCTCTGGTAGAGGGAAAAACTTTATAGACATGATTCTCTCCCTGATGCATTTTGAGTAAAATAGAGTGGGTCTAGAAAAAATACATATCTGAATATTTTGCTATCCCTCCCATAACTTCCATTATTGTATGAGATTTCCATCTCCATCGACTCAAGAAAAGCGAACTAATTCTGTTACCCATGATAGATGTAGATGTCATTTAATCTATGCTCTCCACTTAACAGCTAGCAACTGAGGCCCAAAGTTAAGTGATTTGTCTAAGATCCCATAGGAAATAAGTGGTAGAATCAGGATTTGAACTCATGTCTTCAGATTACGAATCTGTTTCTTTTTCTTCTACATCCATGCTGTGGTGGTAAAAGATAAAATGATTGAGGAACCAAAAGTTTGATCTTCTGTGCATATCAGTTTATTAAGCAATGCATGCAAATTGCCCAACAAATCAGGACCATGCCCCTTCCTCAGCTTAGGACTGAATCCTGAATACAGGAGGAGACAGCTTTTTATATATTAAAAATGATTAATCAAATAAGAACAATTAATTAAAAGGAAATAATATAACATTAGTGATCTGATTTCTAATCTGAGGAAATATTAGGAACTTTCCAAGTTGGGAAGGGGAGAGTGAACTGGTGCAATTCTCTGAAATCAGAAAAAAGAGGGGTCCACTCCCCCCGAGTGTCTGTGAACAAAGGAACATGGAAATAATAACTGATTGTTCAGTATGTGCCAGTTTTCAGATAAAACATATAGCTTGTTTGAGATGTACAATTGTGAGAAAACTTTGCATCTGACTGGGTCTCTGGTCAGTATAACCTACGTCTTTAGTTAAGGGACTCTAAACAGCAGGTAGAGGTGGTACAGCTTCCCAGCCACATAGGACTAAGTTCAAACAATGCAATAAGGTTTTCTCCCAATTCCCACAACTGAATAAAGTTTTATCACACAGAATCTGCTCTAGGTCCATAATTGAGTAGAAACTAAACTAGCTTCATACTTGAGGCACAAGACAGAATCAGTGTGGTTTGCTCAATTCCCACAATTAACCTTTTGCTGTCTTAAGACCTTCAATTCCCTAAATTTCCTCAATGCTATCTATTCCTATCTCCTCAGGAGGCTTCACAAAAAAAAAAAAAAGAATACAAACCCCAGAGAAGGGAAAGCTAGGTCACGCAGAGGATAGAGCACCAGCCCTGAAGTCAGGAGGACCTGAGTTCAAATCTGACCTCAGATACTTGATACTTGCTAGCTGTGTGACCCTGGGAAAGTCACTTAAACTCATTGCCTAGTCACACACACACACACACACACACACACACACACACACACACACACACCCCAAAGAAAAGGTTAAAAAAGCAACATGTGAAAAAACAGAACCAAGCAAAATTTTAAATCAGTAAGATAGTGTACTAAAAAATTTAAAATACTGCAGAAAAATCAGATAAAATAAAGAGATGTGAAATTGCAAAAGGAAACCTCAGGAGATATTCTGAGAAAGCTCTTCAGATGGTTTGTATTATGGTGCTCTCTGTCCTATGTCTGCTAAACCTATTTCACAGATGCAAAGGCTTTCACATGAAAAATTGCATTTCCCAGTACTAAACAAGGCTTTTCCTCACATGCCTCAAAACTCAGAAGACAGCTTAAAAGAACCAAGAGCTAAACGCCTGTATTTTGATGAAAAAAGAGATTAATGGACCTTGTTGTTTTATAGGTTCCTTTAAGGTTCCTGCCTTCATAGATACATGTAGACACGTATGCATGTACCTAAAATATGTGTGTGTACATTTTATATATATATAGTATATGTATAAATAAATTTGCATATTACTCCTCTCCATGCACATGGCCAAGACCAGTCTTCCTTTTATTTCTCATACTTGGCTCTTCATCTTCCACCTATGTGCCTTTGCAGTGGTTGTCCCCCATTCCTGAATGCACTCCTTCCTCACCTTGGTCTCTCCAAATCACTAGTTTCCTCAGCTTATGAACCACAAGAGGGCTTTTCTGATCCATCTAGCTATTATATATATAAAATTAATGTATGTTCTTGAGAGTAGCATTTAGCACAGTGCTCAGTACACAGTAGATTACAATGTTATTAATGGCTTTATTTGGGGGACCCCTTCATGAAGTAATGCAAATATAAACCCCCTTCCATTTGTGGGGAGATCTTTTTCAGGATCAGAAATACCTATATATTGACAAAATAATATAAAAACTACTACTCAATATATTTTTAGTGCTTATCCTGTTTTGTTTATCTCTTTTGTTTTGAATTTCTGAACTTGCATACATAGGAGAAAGTCCCCTCTTAAATGTTACCTCAGAAATCAAAATAGAAATCACTTTCTACTTGTCTTAACTTGGAAGTCATACAAATCAACAAGCATTTCTTAAACACTCTTCATGTGCCAGGCAGCTATCCTTCCTGGTAAAGTAGTATGACTAGTTATGATTCAATCTGTCCTCCCTAATTTTATTTTGCAGAAGCAAGGTAACTACCAGGGCCAATGCACCTTACAAAAGAGCTACCTTTGTCAAGGGTATTCTACCACCTTGTTGAGTTCACACATGGGAGATTCAAGAACCAGGGTTCTCCTAGGGACACTCTGTAAAGCAATAGAAGGGTTCCACAGGATACCTGAAAGAAAGAAACCACAATTTAACACAAGTAGATGTATCGATTCAATTTCAGCATTACAATGAAAAGGAAAACTACAACAAGCAGCCTAAAGTAAATAAATTGCTTTTTTGTTGTTTAGTAGTTTTTTTAGTTGTGTCTGACTCTTTGTGACCTCTTTTGGGGACTTTCTGGGTAAATATAATGGAGTGGTTTGCCATTTCCTTCTCCAACTCATTTTATAGATGAAGAAACTGAGGTAAACAAGGTTAAGTGACTTGCCAAGGTCACACAGCTAGTAAATATCTAAGGCTAGATTTGAACTCAGGAAGATAGACTCAAGAAGTCTTCTGATTCCAAGCTGCCCCAATAAATTAATTTTCAATCCACATTAATTATACTCATGTTAAACTCATCAAGAAGAACAAGAGAAGATCATGTTGAATGTGCCACTGAAAAAATCAAGAAGCATGAGTCACAAATAATTTATCCAACAAAACTGAACAATGCTTATGAAGACGAGAGATGGATACGTGAGAAGCAAAAAGACACCAAAAAATGCCATTCAAGAATGTATGTCTTAAATGACGTCTTAAGACAATAAACAATAAATAAGTTTCCTATCCCATTTGCACCTTAATTTTTAAAAATTTAAATATGCATTTGAAATAACCAAAATAAAACAGTTACTAACCAAATATGAGAAACCTCATAGAATTTTTTTTGGCCAAATCTCTAAAAGTTTCTTAAGTATCTTTAAATAAATTTTAAAAAACTGAGGAAACAAAAGGGGAAGAGGGAAGTGAGCTGGAGAGACAGGGAGAGATTGAAGTAGATGAAGGCAAGACGCTTCCAAAGTTTAACTTCTGCTTTTGATAAAGGGAAACACAATTCAAAGGAATCTGATATCTGTTGTTGTTCAATCATTCCAGTTGTGTTTGATTCTTTGTGACCCCATTTGGGGTTTTCTTGGCAGAGATACTGAAGTGGTTTGCCAGTTCCTTTTCCAGCTCATTTTACAGATGAGGAAACTGAAGCAAACAGGGTTAAATGACTTGCCCTGGGTCACCCAGCCAGTAAGTTTCTGAGACTAGATTTGAACTCATGAAGGTGAGTCTTCCTGACTCCAGGACTGGCACTCTACCTACTTTACCACCTGATTGTTCCTAAAGCAATCTACAACTTGATTAATATAAAACAGGTGGATTTTGTTTTGAGGGGTACTATTAGGTTTATATTGATAATGAAATTAAAAAGGATAGAGAATTTTACTACATATATTATGACACAAGAAAGCAGCATACTATTATGGAAATAGTAGTAGACTTGTTGTCAGAAGAGACTTGGGTTCGTATACTACCCCTGACACTGTTGTTCAACCATGATAGATTCACTTAACCTTTCTGAACCTCAGTTTTCATCTGTAAAATGGGGATAATAGCATAAAATGGGGATAGTAGTATCTGTTTCTCGGGGTTCTTGTGGCGATCAAGAGAGATAATGTATACAAAGCATTTTAAAGACCTTAAAATGCTGTATAAAATGCTATTATTATTCCCTTCTGAAAGAATAATTGAAGGAATGGCAAATTTAACAATTATAATACCAAATTCAAATACACTAAGCTCCTCAATAAAATGCAAAAGAATTACAAAGTGGATTAAGAAGGAAAAAGCTAATAATTTGCTGCTCCCAGGAAACATGTTTAATTTAGATGATCTATAAAGATTCAAGATGAAAGGCTGGTCTAAAATTTAACATGCTTTTGCCAAATCATGAAAAGCTAGAGTGGCACTAATGATATCTTTCAAAGTTGAATTCAAACCGGAAAGTATTAACAGAGATAAAGGACATAATATTATGCTAAAAGGTTCTATACAAAATGAGTGCATATAATCTCAAATATATTTGCCCATAATAATTCTGCAGCAAAATTCATCAGGAAAAACCTCACAATCTTAGAAGAGGAAATAGATAAAATGTTGAATCTGTGCATATTTACAATTCTAATAAAGCATGCTACCCAATGGCCAAAGAAAATGAACACATTCTATGAAGAATGAAATGTAAAATGTTAATAATCGCATAAAAAGATGCTCAAGTTTCTTAATTTTCAAACATATGCTTAGTATCATAAGATTTGGAGCTTTGAGTGACCTTAGATATAATCTAATCTAGCCCCTTAATTTTACAGGTGACAAAACTATGGTCCAGAGAGGTTATAACACTCCCAAGGTCCCCAGATGCTAAATGACAAAAGCAGAATTTGAACCCATATCATCTGACTCTAAATCCAATGCACTTTGCCCTGCCCACCACATAATGGTTCAAATCCAGACAATTCCACTAGAATAGAAATATGTATGTGTGTGTGTGTGCATATATATATATATGTGTGTGTATACTGACATACATGTACTCATATCCATATGTTCACATGTATTATATACATGTTATACATACACACACACACACACACACATATATATATACATTTTATTTATGTACTACACATATAAAATCCAATGTTGGTGGAATTGTGAGAAGACAGGCACTCTAATATATTGTTGGTAGGACTACAGACTGATGCAGACATCTTATAAAACATTATAGAAATGTACAACGGATCCATGAGTCCAGTGGTGTGCTAGAGCAAGTTCTAACTGGCTTGAGAGCTGATTGTTAAATTTTCAGTGTGAACATTTATACCTCAGATATGTTGATTAGAAATTAGGGTTTGATTTATTGTTTTGTTTATTGTCTACACTTAAGAAAGCATTAATAATGCAGATTAAACTTAAAAGTGAGTACATACATTTTTTTTCTGGGGAGAAAGGTGGCTAAACATTTACTAGTATACCCCTATATTGCTTTATAAACATTACTTGAATTCAGCAGCAGTATAGTAAAAGGTTTAGGGAATGAACTCATAACTAGATTGGAGTCCTGGTGATTGAATAATAATAATAATTAATAATAATAATATTTATATTGCAGTTAGGATTTGTAAAATGCTTTGCATCTATTATTTCACCTGACCTCACAACATGCCTGCACAGGGCTGATTACACATTTTAACCTGGTGATTCAACTGGAAAATAAATTCTGCCCTAAAAACTTCCTCGGGGGGGGGGTGGCCTATTCATAGACCTTATTTGCAATAACAAATAAAACTGAGAAAAAAACTCATATAAAATAAAGAATAGCTTAATAAATTATAGAATATCAATGCAATGGCATATTAAGATGCTATAAAAATCTAAAATGAAGCATACAATGAAATATGGAAACATCTATATATAATGTTGCAGAGCAGAATAACCAGAAGAGATAATAAAAGACCAGAAAAAAGTGGAGGAGGGCAAGGAAGAAGGAGAAAGAAGAAAAACAGAGCTAAACAGAGCATTGGAACTTAGGACAGGCCTGGAAAAGAACATGGAACTACAGCATTTTCTATGTTTACATTTCAGTCCTTACTAGTAGTTACGGGATTCAGAGCTGCTTGTCTAAGCCCAGCCTTGACAAGGTTCTGAACCTAGGGTTTCTGAACTTGTATTTTCATATACATATATACATACATACATACATACACACACACACATATGCACACATACACACATATACATATGTATATACACACTTATACACATATGTGTGTATATAGGTATGTGTATGCATGTCTATGTATATATACATTATGTGTATGTGTATTATATGTACGTGTATCTATGTGTATGTACACATGTATATATACATATACACACATATGTATACATGCATATATATGTATTGGGGGAGGGGTGAAGCCAAGATGGCAGACAAAAGGAAGGGACTCCCCTGAGCTCTCCTAAGTTCCTCTCCAAATACCTTTAAATAATGCCTCAAAACAAATTCAGGAGTAGCAGAACTCATAAAAGGATGGGGTGAAATAATCTTCCATCCCAAGACAACTTAGAGGGTAGGCAGGAAAGGTCTATCACACTGGGATGAGAGAGCAGCACAGTTCTGTGCAGACTGTGCCAGCGCAGAACATACCCCAGCAAACAAGCTGCAGGCCTTGGGAATAACTGAAGCAGTTGAGGCAGCTGCAACTCCCATAGCTCTCAGCCCACAGTAAGGGGATCAGAAGGAGATTACAAGGGTGCATTGGCTGGCACTGCGTGCAGGACTAAAGTGCATTACCCTTACTCAAATTCAAGTCACAGTCCTGGGTTGCTGCTGCAGGGGAGCAGGGACCCTGGTCACAGTTCCAGGGTGGAAAAGAGTACAAATGGTTGCTCAAAGACCAGAGAATAGGCCAAGAGAGTGGAGTAGTACAACTCTCCTTAGATCATACCACCTTGGAAGAACTAAAAGCTTACAGACTCCCCAGAAATAGCTCGGAAAACAATTGCACAAAAAAACATGAAGTTTGGGGCAGTGCCCCCTCCACATCTCGATCAGAGTCCAACTTTAATACAAAGTTAAAAGCCAACATATTGCCTAGAAAAATGAGGCAACAACAAAAAAAGATCTTAACCATAGAAAGTTACTATGGTGACAGGGAAGATCAAAACACAAACTGAGAAGATAACAAAACCAAAACTGCTGCATCTAAAGCCTCAAAGACAAAAAAAAAGTGAATTAAATTCAGGCCCAAAAAGAATTCCTGGAAGAGCTCAAAAAGGATTTTTAAAATCGCATAAGAAAGGCAGAGAAAAAATTGAGAAAAGAAATAACACTGATACAAGAAAATCATGAAAAAAGAGTCAACAGCTTGGTAAAGGAGGAACAAGAGAATACTGAAGAAAATAACACCTTAAAACCAGAATAGGCCAAATGGTAAAAAAAAATGCAAAAATTCAATGAAGAGAAGAATGTCTTAAAAAACACAATTGGCCATATGGAAAAAGTTGTACAAAAATTCACTGAAGAAAAGAAATCCTTAAAAGTAGAACTGGACAAATGGAAAAGAGAGGTACAAAAGTTCACTGTGGAAAATAATTCCTTAAAAACTAGAACTGGTTAAACGGAAGCTACTCCATGAGCCATCAAAAAGCAACAAGACAAAATCAAAAGAATGAAAAAAAATAGAAGAAAATGTGAAATATCTCATTGGAAAAACAACTGACCTGGAAAACAGATCCAGGAGAGATAACTTAAGGATTATTGGACTACTTGAAACCATGATGAAGAGAGACAGAGAGAGAGAGAGAGAGAGAGAGAGAGAGAGAGAGAGAGAGAGAGAGAGAGAGAGAGAGAGAGAACTTAGACATCATCTTTCAAGAAATTATAAAGGAAAGTTACCCTGATATTCTCAAACCATAAGGTAAAATAGAAATCAAAAGAATCCACCAATCACCTCCTGAAAGAGATCACAAAATGAAAACTCCAAGGAATATTATAGCCAAATAGGACAGGGAGAGAATATCACAAGCAGCCAGAAAGAAACAGTTACAATATTGTGGAGCCACAGTCAGGATAACACAAGATTTAGCAACTTCTACATTAAAGTGTTGGTAGGTTTAGAATATGATATTCTGGAGGGTAAAGGAGCTAGGATTAAAAGTATAATTCTTCAGGGGAAAAAATAGATATTCAGCTAAATAGAAGACTTTCAAGCATTCCTCTTAAAAAGACAAAGCTAAACAGAAAATTTGACTTTCAAATACAAGTCTCAGAAGCATAAAAAAATAAACATGAAAGGGAAATCAGAAGGGATTCAATAAGATTAAACTGTTCGCATTCGTACATGGGAAGATGATACTTGTAACTCCTAAGAACTTTCTCATTATTGGGGCAGTCAGAAGGAGTATACATAGACAGAGGGCACAGATGTTAGTTGAATATGATGGGTTAATTATCTAAAAAAATAAGATTAAGGGGTGAGAAAGAGGAATGCACTGAGAGAAGGGGGAAAATAGAGATAGAACGGGGTGAATCATTTCACATAAAAGACAAAAGTGCAAAAGACCTTTTACAATGGAGGGAAAGATGGAGGAGGTGAAGGGGAGCTTGTGAACCTTACTCACATTAGTATTGGCTCAAAGAGGGAGTAACATACACATTCATTTGGGTATAGAAATTTATCTTACCCTACAGGAAAGTAGGAAGGGAAATGGCTTAAGTGAAGAGGGGGCAACAAAAGGGAGGGAAGATTAGGGGAGGTGGTGGTCAGAACCAAAACACTTTTGAGGATGTACACAGTGAAAGGAGAAAGAGACAGAGAGAGAGAGACAGAGAGAGACAGATACAGAGAGACAGAGAGAGACAGATACAGAGAGACAGAGAGAGACAGAAAGATAGAGACACAGAGACACAGACACAGACAGACAGAGACATAGACTCAGAAACAGAGACAGAGAGACAGAGAAAGACACAGAGAGACACAGAGACAGAGAAGGATAAAGAAGAAATATTATGGAGTGAAATACAGAAATCATGGTTAGAAATCATAACTGTAAAAAAAAATTATAGCAAGTTTCTCTGATAAAGGTCTCACTTCTCAAGTACATATAGAACTGAGTTAAATCTGTTAAAAAAAAAAAAGAGCCATTACCCTAATTTATAAACAGTCAAATGATATGAACAGGCAATTTTCAGACAAGGTTATCTATAGTCATATGAAAAAAAAATTCTCTAAAATACTATTGATTAGAAAAATGCAAATTAAAACAACTTTGAGGCACCACCCCATATCCGTCAGATTGGGTAATATGACAGAAATGGAAACTGATAATCCTGGGGGAGGTAGGGAATGTGAGAATATTGAGACACTGGAGTTATGAACTGATTCAGCCATTCTGTAGAGCAATTTGGAACTATGCCCAAAGGGCTATAAAACCATTCATACCCTTTTGCTCAGAAATGCCACTACTAGGTCTGTATTCGAAAAATATAAGAAACATAAAGGAAAAGGATCTATATGTACAAAAGTGTTTATAGCAGCACTTTTAGTGGTAGCAAAGAATTGGAAATTGAGGGGATGCCCATCAACTGAGGGATAGTTGAACAACTCGTGGTATGTGATTGTGATGGAATACTATTGCATTATAAGAAGCAGGATGCTCTCAGAAAAACCTAGAAAGACTTACATGAACAGATGCAAAGTGAAATGAGCAGAACATGAAGAACATTGTACATAATAACAGTAACATTGTATGATGATCAACTGTGAATGACTTACCTATTCTCAGCAATACAATGATCCAAGACAATCTCAAAGGCAAAAAAAAAAAATTAATTGATGGAGTTTGAATGCAGATTGGGGCATCCTTTTCTAAACTTTCTTTTTTTTTGGTCTGTTTCCTTTGCAATGTGGCTTATATGGAAATATGTTTTGCATAACTGCACATGTGTGACCTCTATCAAATTTCTTGTCATCTCAGGAAAGGGGTAAGGGAAAAAAGAGGGGGAGAGGGAAAGAATTTGGAACTCAAAATTTAAAAAAAATATTAAAAATTGTTTTATATGTAATTGAGGGAAAATACAATATTAAATAAAGTATATATGTATATATAGATAGATAGCTGCATTTCAATTAATTGGTTTCTTTTTAATTCTATGTATTTTATTTTATGCATTAAAAACATCATTCTGACAACGGTTCCATAGACCTTACCATACTGCCAAAGGACTATAGGACATAAAAAAAGAGATAAAGAAACCTTTCAGAGGGTTTGATCAAAAGTAAGGAATGAAGATGTTCAGATAGAAGACATGTTGTTTAATTATTTCAGTCATGTCCTACTCTTCATGACATCATTTTGGGGTTTTCTTGGCAAAGATTCTAGAATCCTTCTCCAGCTCATTTTACAGATGAGGAAATTTAAGTATACAGAGTTAAGTGACTTGCCCAGCGTCACACAGCTAGTAAGTGTCTGAGGCCAGATTTGGGAAATGAGTCTTCTTGACTCTAGGCTTGGCATTCTGTGCCACTTACCTGCTCCGATTTTAACAAACAAACAAAAAAAAAATAAGCAAAGAGGTAGAACAGTCTTGCTGAAGAAGATAACTTGGTTTCCCAAAAGGATCTCACAAACCAGGAATCCATGGGGCAATAAGCCTTAAAGGCCTGTAGCCTAGAATGAAACAATCTGGAAAGCAAAGGGAGAATAGGTATAAAGACTCCAACAAAAAAGTCTCTGGAACGTTGAACGAACTCTTCTTCAGATCATGGCAGAGGAAGAAACAGTGTTTCTGGTATGCTGGGGTTCTTTGAAGAGGCTGCTTAAATTTGAGCCAGCCACCTTCACTAACAACAATCATTCCAGTTAATCTTGGGGGACAACTGGGGTCTCTTCACCTTCATAGAAGGAGAATTAGATGAGGCATTAAAGTTCACAGATTTAATAGGGCAAGAGTGGACTACAGGCAAGGTAATCCTTGTCTAGTTAGTTTCCCTGTTGTGAGATTGTGAGGGGTTTTTTTTCTGATGAATTTTGCTGCAGAATTATTATGTGCAAATATATTTAAGATTGATATGCACATTTTTAGAGAACATTTTAGCATAATATTTTGTCCTTCTTTATCTCTGTTAGTACTTTCTGGTTTGAATTCAACTTTGCATATTATTAGTACCATTCCAACTTTTCATGATTTGGCAGCAACATGGTAAATTTTAGACCAGCCTTTCATTTTGAATTCTATCTCTGACGTCAGAGGTAGGAAGCTTCTAGGGACTGGGGAACAAGCATAAGCTATTGATGTTTCCAGAACAGGCAGGGTAAAGGGGTTTGTCGAGAACAGAAATAACCTGCCACCATTGGACCTTTAGCTGTCTCTTAAATGATTTGTTAATTTACTTGGTTCGGGCTTGCTAGAGGCCAGAGATTTGGGGCAAGATTCTGTCCATCATTTCATATGTTCGATTGTACTAATAATTATTGTTTACATTTCCTAAAAATAAGAGAGGTAAAAAAAATGATTAGGATTTAGTGGAGGCAGAAATTATGTCTGGGTGGATGATCTGAGATTTCATAGGGAAGGCAGTTTTTGATCCAGACTTTCAAAGACAAATCAGATTTCAATAAGTTGTCATGGAGGCAGATGGCCTTCCAGAAAAAAAGGACTTATTGCCTACTTGTTTTTCTAGAACTAATTCAAATGCCACCGGCTCCATAAAATCTTAAAATCTCAGAATCTCAGTTTCCCCATTAGTAATATGGGAATAATTTCTTCACTACCTACCTTACATTGTAGTTGTGAGGCCCAAACATAAGATAGTGTTTTAATGAATGCCGAATTGAATGTGTACTTGGAGGGACCTTAGAAATAATCTCGCAAGGGGGCAGCTAGGTGGCACAGTGGACAGAAGACTGGCCCTGGAGTCAGGAGGACCTGAGTTCAAATCTGACCTCATATACTTGACACTTATTAGCTGTGTGACCCTGGGCAAGTCACTTAACCCCATTGCCTAGCAAAAAACAAAAAAAAAAATTAATAATCTCACCCTGTGTCCTCATTTTACAAATGAAGAAATTCAACAAGAATTTATTAAGTATCTACTATATGCCAGGCACTGGGCTAAGTGCTGCAGATACAAAAAAAGGTAAATGACAAAGTCTCTTCTCTTGCCAAGGAATTCACATTCTAATGGGGCGGGGGGGGGGAACAATATACAAACAACTTTGCACGTATAAGATAGACAGGTAGATAGATAGATAGATAGATAGATAGATAGATAGATAGATAGATAGATAGATAGATAGATAGATAGATAGATAGATAGTTAGAGGTAGACAGTATCAGACAGAAGGCACTAGTGTGGTGGGGGAAATAAGGCTAGGAAAGACCTCCTAAAAGAGGTTGAATTTTAGGTGAATCTTTGTTCTCTCAGAAGCCAGTGATTCCCCCTTCTACTGATCTTGTGGCACTTTGTACTTCTCTTATGCAATTACCATATTCTAATTTATATTATATTTATTTTCCTTCTTGTCTTACCAGAACTACAAGTTTACAAGCTCCTTATATGATTAGGCAATATCTGTTTTTAATCATTCATTGATTTATTTATTTATGTTGCTTTTAGATCCTTGGGGGTTGAGCAAATAGATGGAGGAAGGAAGGAAGGGAGGAAGGAAGAAAGGAAGGAAGGAAGGAAGGAAGGAAGGAAGGAAGGAAGGAAGGAAGGAAGGAAGGAAGGAAGGAAGGAAGGAAGGAAGGAAGGAAGGAGCAAGTGAAATTAACCAAGGAACAAAGGTATTAACAATTTGGGTCATGTTCAGGCAAACAGTGAGTATTCTAGGCTGCTGGCAAAAGGCAGCATTTTTGAGGGAATAGTAGAAAATACAGTTGAAAAGGTAAATTGATGACAGATTATAGATCCTTAAATGCCAGTGTTTCCAGGCTGCTTCTTACTTCTGGAGAGCCTCCTCTAGGGATGAGAAGTTGAGAGTGCGTTCAGCAGGAGCATTTCACACAGGCAGCTCAAGGCTTGATCTGACTGCATCTTTTATCATTATGTATGTAACCCCTGTCCCAAAGCCTATTGGTATGTAGGCATTCATTCATCTCCACCAGTGAGGAGAGTCCCATACCAATGGGTTCACTCCTCTAGTTCTGTTACACACTGTGTGAGAAGAGGGGGAAAAGGGGAACTGGGACAATCACAAGCAGCTACCATCCAACCACTTCAGCTATTTGAAAAGTCTCAAAGGGGTGAATGCATCCTAATACAATCTGCCCAACATGGCACAAGGTCCTACCTTCTCCCTCTGGATTCTGAATACCCTGTTGTATCACTCTGATCCATTATTAACAGCCAGGCTAAAGAGACTGAGTTCCATTCCAGAGCCATTGAAGAGTAATTGAAAGTTTCTGAGAAGACCCAAGAAGTGGTAGAGGTGGGCTTAGGTTTCTTCAGAGGTGCAAGGGCACAGAGGGTGGTAGACAACCCTCTTGCTCTAGCCTAAGGAAGGTAGGAAAGAGACAGAGAATGAGAAAAGGAAAGACAGGAGGGACCATGCAGAGGAGTTCCTAAGTAGCCCCCATATCTTTCTAGCACAGCAAGACTCAAGCAACCATACACTTATTCAACATTTCACCTTCTGTGGAAACCACAAAGCTCTAGAATTAGAGAAACTCATGTTGCTGACAAGGTTGCTGTTTTAAAACTGGAAAAACAATATTGGGGGAAATGGAATTATGTAAAAGAAAGCACATGCACACCTTTTCCCCCCATAAAATGTGTTTCAAGTAGAGAGGAAACCCATGTCAGGTATTTCCCCTGAAGTAGCTAGATGGTCTAGTGGATAAAGCATTAGACCTGAGTTCAAATCCAACCTCAGACACTGACTAGCTGTGTGACCCTGGACAAGTTACTTAACCTCTGTTCCTCAACTGTAAAATGGGAATAGTAATGAACATCCTGTCTCCCAGGTTTTCTGTGAAGATCAAATGAGATCATATTTGTAAGGCTTTTAGTCCAATGCCTGGTACATAGCAGGCATCTAATAAATACTTGATTCCTTTTCCCTTAAAAGTCCACACAATGGGCAGTAACAGAGAGGGTGTTGTTTTAGAGTAGCACAGGTTACAGGTGAGATGGGCAAATGAGATATCATTTGTGAAGCACTTAGCCTGGTACCTGGTACGTGGTAGGCACTGAATAAAACATAATTAGAAAATAAAATATAAAGGCTGCTGTTGTTCTTGTTTCCATAGGCATTAACTCCCCCCAAAATGAAAGCTCTGTAAAGCCAGTCCTCTACTGGAAAAAAAATGCAGTGGAGAATTAAGGCATATATTCAGCGAAATAAAAGGGATTACTTTGGTTTGTTTAATGGATGTGTAAGGAAAACATCTTTCTTAAATCAAACTTTTTTTTTTTGGCTAGACCTCTGATTCTATTAGCATAGTTCTCTCCACCTACACAGATAGCAGCTCTTCTGTAACATAGTCTTAGAAGTTTACCTAAGTTATTTTGATGCCAAGTGACCTGTCCAAGGTCACTCAATCAGGATGTGTCAGAGAGGGGTCCCGAACCCTAGTCTTTCTAACTTTGACATCCAGCTTCTTTATCTACTTCTCAAGTTAAACAGATAATTGCCTGAATTTCCCCTTTATTCTACTGAGACCTTAGTTTCAGAAGTTATTACTGCAATACACAGTGTCCATCATTCCTAAAAGATGAAGAAAATGGTGAAGGGATTTTATAAAACTGATCCTGTGCCTTTGTGACTCCAAAACTCAGTTCAGTTCAGAGATAGAAAGTCCAGCAATAGTCAGAGCAGTCATGTAGCATGTTAACAATGTACTTGTTTATTAATGGAGATTTTTACTTTTCTAGTGGTTGTTGTGGCCTTGTATAGCCAAAGTCTAGGTCACAGTCTTCTTAAATATCATTTACTATCCAACTGATTGACCGTCAGGGGCCCCAGTCTCAGCACATCACGTCTGAGGCCACTCTGGTTCAAAAGCACAATGGACAGATGTCCTCACCGCAAGGCCTTTTGCTTCAGTTATACCCTTCTTTGTGCTAATCTTACATAGAAAAACCAATGTAAGTTGTCATTGATTGCAAGGTACAGTGTTTGAACTATTCTGAGCTTAGCTAAAGGTGAGCAAAGATGACATTTCATTTAAGAAAGTTCAAAATTGGATGGTCATCTTGTGAAATCCTCTACCCTCAGTGCCAAAAGTCCCTTTTCTCTTTCTCAAATTTCTCTCAGAAATCTACCAAAACTGGCCATCTCTGGAAGTCAGTGGACCCTGAATATGATAAGAATTTGACTTTTATTCTTATGGTATCTTTTCTATTCAATGGTTTGTTTCAAATCATACCGAAGTCCTGATTCTGAGTCTTCAGGGTAAAACTAGGATAAAATGCACGTTCTAATCCACAGACATTTTCTGAGTGCCTACTACATGCCAGGAGCTGTGTTATGTGCTGAAAGGGACATACAATTAGTCAATAAATATTTATGAAGTGCACACTTTGGGCCAGACACTGTGCTATAAGCCCTGATGATACAAAGAAGGCAAAAGATAGTCCATACATCTCACATAGCTCACAGTCTAATGTGAGTAGGTGGTGCAGTGGATAGAGGCTGAGCATGGAATCAGGAAGGCTTGAGTTCAAATCCGTCCTCAGACACTTACACTTTACCCCGTTTGCCTCATCTGTAAGATGAGCTAGAGATGGAAATAGCAAACCATTCCAGTATCTTTGCTAAGAAAACCCCAAGTGGGGTCACCAAGAGTCTGAAATGACTGAACCTGTATACAGCTATCAACAAACAATACACAATAAATCAGAAATGTTGCATGGGAGCTGAGGTGGGAAAAAGAACCGGTCAGTACTTTTCTATGTGACTCACAGGAAGCAGAATTGGAGAAAGTCATGGCAAGGATTCATAAAGAAAGGATGAGAGAGTGGACTGACCTTCCGGATCTGAAGCCAATAATGCAACTTCATCTTCTTGAGTATACCACTCCTTCCTCTCCATTGATGATTCACAAATGACCAAAATCAGGCCCCATAAAATTTTTTGATGTGATCTTCCACACCAAGGAATAGCAACTCTGAGCATGATCTATGGAATGGCCTTTGCTACCCTTAGATGCTTCAGCTTTTACTAGGCCCCCAAACAAAATGACCAAGTTGGCAATCTGACTTCAGTATGCTCACTTCCTTTCTTTTCTCCTGCCCTCTCCACATATCATTATTTTTCCTCCCAAGTCTCCCAATAGCACTCCATGCTCTCCTCCTACTCCTTACATCATGACTTATCATAAGGTTATAAAATCAAATCTGGAAGATACCTTAAAAGCCATCAAGCTCAACCCCCCCCATTTTACAGATAAGGAAATTGAGGCAGATAGTGGTTAAGTCACTTGTCCAAAGTCACATATCTAATGAGTATCTGAAGTGGGATCTGGACCTAGCTGTCCTTAACTCCAGCCTAGTAACTTATTTATGAAATACTAGATTATACCCACTAGATTGAGAATTCAGTTCAACAAATAACTCCTATTGAACTCCTATTCAGAAGTCATGGCTCTTGCTCTCAAGTAGTTTCCAGTCTTGTAGGGACTGGGAGGACTTTGAAGCAAAGATGGAGGGGTAGGAGGTAAAGCTTTCTTTCTTTTATAACATTTTAAGCCTCTAGTTATGCATACCCATTATCCTATTTTGCAGTATTTATTCATAAATGCCTTAACTCTTTTACTAGATCTGGAAGCCATTATTTCCTTCTGTCCTTACCATTTGTCCTATTTATTTATCTGTATATGATCAAGGTCTCTGAGATTTCTTCTTCCTAGAATCTTTGGTACTTTTGTCTTTTTTCCCACCCTATTTTCCTTATTGCTCACTTCTGATTTCTAATTATGATTTACTTTGAGGCTATATCTGAAATCATTTCAGCTTTCTCCCACAATGGGCAATTCACAGTTCATCAGCTTAGGTCTCTTGTCCCAGCTAACTTTTGGGTGGTCACAGCTGGCTCCAGCTGGATTCAGTGCTCTTCCCTCAGGCCTGGTGGAGTACTGCACAACTACTCATGTATAGTGCCCTGGTCTGGTGACCTGTCCCAATCCTTCTGTTTCTTAGTTCTTTGGCCCAGCACAAGCAGTTCAAAGCCTGTAGGCACTGGAAGTTAAGAGTTTTGCAGCATTGGGACTTCTAGGTTACAGATCCCAGCAGGCTTTTGGTCCTGAAGGGCTATGGCCAAGTTGTTTGCTGAAGTCCAAGAAAACTTCCACATCCTGGAGCTGGGGATCTAGAAAGAGGGAGATGGAGCTGTGGTATAGGGGTGGATTTTGATGTAAGTCTGGGTCAGGTCCTTCATTCTGCTAGCGTGGCCTTGCTGCCAGTAATCTAGGAAGGGATGCTTGATGAGCTCAGGGTCACTGAGCATCAGTTCATGGAGAAAATGTCTAGTCCACTATCTTCTTGCTCACATGACCTGGAAACCTTGCCCTTTATGTAAAGGTAAAAGCACATGTCTCCCTGGAAGTGGCCAGGGCACAGGCCCAGCATTCCATGGGAAATGCCCCAACCAGAATACATGTCACTTGAAGTATCTAGGCCAGGGGTGGGGAATTTGCAACCTCAAGGCCACATGTGGCCCTCTAGGTCCTCAAGTGTGGCCCTTTGACTGAATCCAGTCTGGATTCACAGGTTCCCCACTCCTGATCTAGGTACAGACCTATGTCCATTTGTGTTCCATGAAATGGCCACTGTTACATATAAATATGAGCTATTAGTTTACATTTTCCTAAGAGGTTAGAATGTCCTCACTATCATAGAGTAAGATATTGTGTCCTAATAGGTGCCAGAAGGCAATGACCCATTAAAAGGAAGGAGTCTTCAATGGAAATTTGAGTTTGCAGAAGGCCATTGATGGGAAAAGTCTGGCTTTCCCTCAAATGACCCCCCTAGGAGGCATCTAAAGTTCCAGTTCAAAATCTATATGATTATAAAGTCCTATGACTATTAAGATCAGGCAGCCACCCACCTTACAGATGAGAAAATTAAGATCTAGAGGAGGGGAGTATCTTCCTCAAGGTCACATGGATAGTCAATGGCTGAGCCAAAACTGGACCGGATTTGCTCCATCCGAATCTAGAGCACTATATCATTATGCTATCTCTTACCTTTCCTTTGAAGAGTTTTAAAGATGATAGGACTGATTTTTTTAAAATCATGCATAGTTCAAAGTAGTTGAATTTTCTTAGGCCTTATTTTTTACTCATGCTTTTACACACATCATTAATTCCTAAAATTTATCTTAATGAACTACAACCACAGTGATCTCTAGATTTGAAATGAGTGACAACAGTAGATACATCTGTAGCTGGTACATGATGCTGGTCAGACTCCCCTTAAAACTACAAAAAGATCCTGTGAAAATTCAAAATATACTAAAATATAAAATTACAGTGTTTTTCACATTGTAGAATGGAAAGACCTTGACAGTTACACCTGTCTGGTGATGGGTAAATTATTTAATCACTCAGCCTCAATTTTCTCATTTGTAAAACCAAAATAATAAGGCTTTCCCTATTTACCTCCCAATGTTATTTTGAGGAAAGCACTTGGTAAACCATCAGGTGTTATAGAGACATCTTATTCTTATCCTAAATTCAAACATAATGGATTAAAATATAGAGCCAGTACTACCAGCTAGCTTGTGTAGTACCAGAACTTTAGCCTATATCTGCTAGTCCTAGCTCAGTTATTAACTTTTCACTCTTGTATACATTGAAGTATATCTCTTTCTTCAATGCCCAACTCAGGAATCACTTCTGCCCATGATACTCCTTCAGTCTCCCTGATGAATACAACGTTTTCTTCCTTGGTATAGTGGCTAGGGCATGGACTTGGAGTCAGCTTGACCTGGATTTGGATTCTGCTTCAGACAGTTGACAGGGGTGTGGCCCTGTGTAAGTTATTTAACCCCTTGGAGACCTCAGTTTCTTCATATGCCAATTGAGGGTATTATTCTGGGTGGCCTCTAAACTCCCTTTCAGTCTAAACTGTATGATCCTATGATCATATGAGCCATCCTATACACTCATAATACATTATATAAGCATAAGTTTTCTTTATTGAAATAAATTATGTATCTCTTATCTTTCCATCTAAATTTGGGTTGAAGCCCATGACAGTATTTGTACCACGTGCATTGCACAGAATAACCATTTGAATATATTTAAAGAATTGAAAAAGCCTTCAGTTTTCTCATCTGTGGAATGAGAATAATATTAATAACTACCTACCTCGTAGGTATTTGGAGATGAAAAAAATGAAATAATGTAAGCAAAAGCACTCTTAAAAGAATAAAGTGTTATGTAAAGTTAATTATAATCAATATGTAGTTGATGAATCATACAATTGACCTCTCAAAATGACTTTCAAATTGAAGAGCGTCTTTTTTTTGTTATTGTTTTTAAGTACTAAATGATCAATGCCATATCAATGGGATGAGAGGCATGGCACTGTAGTGGATAGAGAGCCTGCCTTGTTCTGCATCTGATATATGCTGGTTGTGTGATTGTGGGTCAGCCTCTCAGGGTCCCTGGGCAATTCTTTAAAACTAAATTACCCATGAGTAGTTGATATCTATGTCAAAGGGAGTTTCCAAATCAGGATTTCCCTATCATACCAAGTATATTATAGGTCTGAATATCAATGAGATATAGCAAAAAAGATGAATAAATGCAATTTTAAATACTTTAAAATTGAGAATGTGCCATAAATTTATTGTTTGTACATGGGAAGAAAATCCAACTCATCTTCCAAAAGTCTTTTAAAATGAGTTATGACTTTCAAAACTACATTGAAAAATCATATAGAAATGAGAGACTGAAACAAAATTTGAATATGACAGGCAAATCCAAAAAGACAGGAGTTGTAATCAAGCTATCAGAAAAAAGCAGAAAGTTATTAGACACATATGGCACCTCAGTAGTGCACCCTATATAAGCTATTTTCCAACTTAGTATTCACAGGTTTGCATGCTACAACTCTAGAGAAATAACTAATCCCCCAGGGGCAAAGATTCTCTTTGTAGCCTCCCCACTACTTGTTTTGTTTGGTTTGGTTTAAGACTAGCTCTACCTATCTTGCCAAGGCTGGAAATACAGCTGCTGCTCATGGGACTATACCACTACTGATCTCTCCCTCCTGGGCTCATTTTTCCTTATTGGGAATCTACCTGAGATACTGGGTATCTACCTTAGATAACCTGGTAACTTCCTGCTCTTAGGAACTTGGCTTATTGGTGCCAGGTTTAGTGCAGACACTCAATAGGTTTAGCCCACTGCTGCTCAGAACTCCTGCTCTCAAGCAATCCATCAGCCTTAGCCTTTCCAAAAGCGTGGGTTACAAGTACGTACAACCATGCCTGGGACCGAACTCCTAAAAACTATAGCAGATGCTTATCAATTAGGAAAAGGCTAAAAAAGTTGTAGCATTTTAACATAAGGGAGTATTGCCGTGCTGTAAAAAATAATATAATGAATACGGAGAAGCATGGGAAGATATATGCAAACTGATGCAAAGTGAATTTAAGATCAAGAAAATAATACCTTCAAATATAAGTGGAAAGAACAAAAAAATGAAATTTTTATGAAATTTCAAGCTTGGACCCAAAGAAGAAATATTCTGCCCCTCCCTCCCTTTTTTGCAGAGAAGTAGAAGACCAATGGTATGGAAAATCGCATATAATGATAGCTTTAGTTGATATGTTGATTACTATTGCTGGACTATTTTTCTTTTCTCTTTTTTATTCTTTATTAAAAGGGGTCATTCATTCTCTTAGAGAATTGAGGGAGTTGAAAGAGGAGGGATATATTGGGAAATGTAGGTTATGTGGAAACAAAAAAATGAAATTATAGATTTATTAGCTATTATAATTATAATTAATTTATAATTAGTTATAATTATTTTATTTTTGAATTTTAGTCTATTTTATTATAAAATGTTATGACTATTTTATGATAATTTTTATGAAGTTATTTTTAAACAACTATACATACAGTCCCTATAGGAAAGACTTACCTTTCTTAAAGCTGAGCAATGCATATAACCAAAGCATAATATTCTCTTGGTATCAATACCATCGAACTGCAGGCAGCACAAACGTCAGTCTTTTTGAAGAAAAGTCAAATCTGATTTATCTCTGTAGATTAAAAATCAAGGGCAGAATTGAATCTTTGACTTAAATTTCCAATAAAAATTCTCTCCCTTCAATCAAACAACCCAGAGTCAGGCACAATTATTTTGGAGGAGAGGAATGTAAACTACTTTCACATACCAGACTTCATGTCTATTGTACCCTACAAACTCCCAAAATTAGAAAGTTTGCTGAGAAAGTCATCAACTCATTTTCTGCTTCCAGGAAGCATGTATTCCTAGAAAGAAATGCACTCAGTTTAAAGGAGAAGACAACAAAGCAAAGACTATTCTTTTTATAATAATTCTGAATAGTAATGATGTGGGAAAGACAAATGATTTTTATCAGTGATACACTCCTGATTTGTGGTCCAGAAAGTCACATGATCTGAGCTACCCTTCTGTGCACATGTATGAGGAAAATCTCTGTATTATATTTTCTCCTTAGGAAGTGATATTTCATTGATGAGCACAATCATCCATATAAACCTTAATCCTTAGGAGATATACAAATGCTAAATACCAGAATAATATTTATTCAAACCAAAATAAATTAAAGGTATCTTTATGAGAATACAGCAATTAATGGGGGTGGGAGGAATGAAGAAGAACACATCTCATTGAAAATACAGAAAATGTGAAAATGGAATGTGGTACAAGCTGATTATACTGAAGAGCTAGAGTGATTAGTGAGGATCTATGAGAGTAAACCTTGGTTCTGGGGAAATTCTACAAATTCTACAAATCATTGTGATATATCTGATTTACTCAGAATCAGAGTTTTCAAAGATGGCTCAAATTTGCTAGAGATGCATTAGAGCAACAGTTCTTAAACTTTTTAGTCTCAGAATTCCCTTATACTCTTAAAAATTATTGGGACCCCAAAGAGTTTTTGTTCATGTAGATTATATTTATCAATATTTGCCATATTTGAAATTAAAACTAACAAAAAATTTAAAATATTTATTAATTCACTTAAATAACAATAAGCCAGTTGAGTGTCAATATAAATACTATTTTTTTAAAAAAAACTATATTTTCCAAATGAAAGTGAGAAAAGAGGTATTGTTTCAAATATTTTTGTAAATCTCTTTGATGTCTGGCTTAATAGAAGACAGATGGATTCTCATCTTACCACTATATTCAATCAATTGTGATTTATTGTTCTGGTTGTAGTATATGAAGAAAATCTGGACTCACATGGATATGTAGTTGTGGGAAAAAGCATTTTAATAGGCAAATCACATCTTAGTATTATTATGAAAATAGTTTTGACCACCCAAACCCCTCTGAAGGATCTGAGGGTCATAAAGGTGTTAGAGGACCACACATTGAGAAGTATTGTCATAGAAGGTCTAACATCCTTTGTCTGCTTCTATGTTGTTGTTGTGGAGTCATTTCAATCATATAGTACTGTCCATGACCCCTTTTTTGGAGTTTTCTTGGCAAAGATTCTAGAGTGGTTGGTTTGCCATTTCCTTCTCCAGCTCATTTTACAGATGAGAAAATTGAGGCAAACAGGACTTACTTGTCCAGGGTCACACAGTAAGTATCTGAGGCCATGTTTGAACTCAGGTTCTTCTGACTCCAGGCCCTCCACTCTATCCACTGAGCCAATGAGACATAGTCCTATTACTCTGAAGTATATATGGACCATGCAGAACCAGTTGGTTTCTTGGATTAAATTGGTAGCCTAGGCTTCAGTTACACAAGTCTATAACTTTGTTTCCCAGAGTGTGGCCAAAAAAGGGACTTGGGATGAATTGAAACCAATTTAATTCAACAAGAATTTATTAAGCGTTTACAATGTGCCAAGTTCTGTATTTGGTGCTTAGGACACAAGCCAAATTTAAAACAGCTCCTGCCCACAAGGAGCTTACAGTCTATATATCTTGTACCTTTTTTTATGAGTACTGAGTGTTGCACTAGTGGTTTGCATGTTTTTCAATAAATCCTATAGTTAGTGTAAAGTGGCTAAGGTTATCTCTGTTCTTTGAAATCCCCAAACCTGATTACCATATAATATAAGCCCAGAATTCAAATAGAAATGCAATTCAACAAGCATTTAGGGAGCTCCTACTGGGTGCTCAGTAGGCATCCTGTATAACATTGTAAGGAGTATAAAAGATTTCCATATCCTAAGACCTGCCCTCAATTAACAATAAAATTAGTGTCTTGGAAAATAAATTTTATTACATTCCTGTCCTAGGTCTGTCTCTAGTTGGTTGTACAATCTTGACTTTGATGTTGACTTAGCTGGGCCTTGTTTTGCTCTTCTTTAAAACGAGAGTGTTGGAATAGATTGTCCCTAAGCATCCCTCCAACTTTATGATTCCATTATTCAGTTCAATTCTGTTCCATATAATCGAATGCAAGGATATGTGGTAAAGGTAATAAATGCTATAAGACTTTAAAGGAGTCTGGCTAATTCCCAACTCACATCTCAGGAATTAAATTTCCTAATGTGTGAAATAGGTTTGTGTATAAGTAGGGAGCAGTATGTTAGAATGGAATGTTAAATTAGATGACTGATAAGGTTCTTTCCTGTTTGAAAATTCAGTGGTCCTACTGGGAACTAGGAAAGTAGGGAAGACTTCATAAGGCAGGCAGGCTGTAATCTAAGTCTAGATAAGGAGTTTTTAAACTGGGGTTTATAAACTTGGTTTTTAAAAATATTTTGATAACTGCTCCAATATAATTGATTTCCTTTATCATCTTTTGTATTTTATTTTGTGCGTTTAAAGACATTATTCTAAGGAGGCATTTATTAGCCTCACTAGACTGCCAAAAGTGGCTATGGCACAAAAAAGGTGAAGAACCCTTGATCCAGAGGCTATTTGTTTGTCTTTTAAAATTTATACTTACTGTATACAAAATAGAATAGAAAAAGAAGATTGTACCTGAAACCATAAATCTCTTATATGTATGTGTGTGTGTGTGTGTATCTTTTCTTTCCTTTTTAAGTATATCATAAATTTAATATGAAACTTTCAAAGCTGTCCTGCTTGTCTGTGTTTCCGTCTGGCCTTCCATCTACTCTATGCATGTTATTTAAAAAATGCTTCAATGACCATTTCTTTCTCTTTGGGAACTAACCTACTGCTAGCTTTCCCCTCACCCTCTCTTCTACCCAAAATGAAAAAAAAAAGTGAGATAAAGTCCATTGTCAATCAAAACAAATTTCCACATTGGTTGTATCTAAAAATGTATTTTTATTTTTGTACCTTGAGTCCATCACCTCTCTGTCAGGAGGTGGGTAACATGCTTGATTGGATCCCTAGAGATAGGGCATTCTAAAAGGAGAGAACAGCCTCAACAAAGGGGAGCACAGGTTGTGATGGGAAGGAATGAAACTGTAGCAAAGACATGAAATTTTTTCCAGGAAACTAGAATCAAAACTAGTATTTTGCATGTGATTTTAATATACATTCCTTCCAGTCCATATAAAGAAATCCATATAGATCTGAATGGGCAGGAGCATAATACATAAAGAAACAAATAATTTTGAAATTAATCTTCATGGTAGTTGTACAGAAACATTTCCAAGGGACTTGGGGATCCCTTAGGTAAACCATTGCACTCATACAAAACTGAGAAAATAAAATCACACACGTACACAGCCTTTTGGGTTTTTGTTGAATAGACTTCCCCACACACACACACACCATCACATACATAAAATGGCCTTCTTCCTGGAATGCTGCCACCTGGGAAATAGAATGTTTCCACCTACAATCAGAAGTACCAACTCTTGCTTTGTTACTTGACAACAAAAGTTTGTGTGTCTTCAGTCTGTAACTGAATAGCTTGTTTATTAGCACACAGGCCCTCAGTCACAGGCCACTAGAGTGTGCGGATGGCTCTGTGTAAATCCATCTTCTCCTATGAGAGGCATTCAAAAGTGAATACTTGCTCGAGGCAGGTCAGACTTTTATGCGAATGCTGGCTTTCAGGGATTGTTCAGCATCATGCTGCTCCCTTCTCCTTCCTCTCTCCATTGTTGCTCCAGGGTTGGGAATAGCATTGAGAAAACCTGTATTTTTCTGCCTGCTTTATTGGCGCAGAAAGCTCTGGCTAGCAGCTATAGGGAACAAGCTTGCAGAGCATCACAGAGTCAAAATGTCCTTCTCTCTCAGACATGTAGAATTAGCAGCTATCTCCCTCATTTCGTCTCTCTGCAGCCTGTAGGCATGCCCCGTCCCTCACTGGAATTGGCCCTACCAATTTGAAATTTTTTCTGCTATTCTCAGAGCCTCTTGTTTATGACTAGTAAGTCCTTCTGGCTGGTACCTGGTCCTATCTCCCCCTGCATTATGTGAGATAAAATACATGGGGCTGAAGAGGTCTAGGGGTTCTGGGGTGCTGAGACCCCAAGATCATGGTACCGGGCCCTGCTGAATGAATTCAACTCAAATCTTCTTCAGCCAAAGGAAAAGTTTATTAGTGATAAATCACATTGACCAGGTGACGCCCATAAGGACAGGCGGGCATGAGAAAGGCTCAGTCTTTGGGGCACGAGAGATTCTCAGCTAGGTGACGCCTGTAAAGACGAGAGGGCATGAGAGGTTCTCAGTCTTGTGGGCCTGAGATTCTCAGCATCTGAATGAGGGCCAAGGTGGGTCTTAAATACTAAAGTAACTTTGGGTGGCCAGAGAAGGGGGTTGGGTAAAGGGTGTAGGTAACAATTCTAATTGGGGAGGTCTGCGAGACCAAATAGACAATGGGAATAGATAATGGAGGAACAGGAAGGCAGAAGTTTGAAAGGCATCTGCACAAAATCAAGGCGGGGCTAGGACTTTCAAAAGGAGATAAAGGAAGGCCTTTCTGGGGCCTATAGACAAGAGGGAGCCTAAGGCTTTTAGGGTGCATCTGAATAAAGATTAAAAGGTAAAGCTAAGGCTTTCAAAGGGAGATGAGGGTCTGGGGCCTGTGAGTCAGATTCCCTTTGAGGCAAAGGGTGAAGATCTTGGCTTGGGCCCCGCCCTCATCAGGGCAATCATGACACTATACATTTTTAAATGATAAAAAGGAAACTAGCTGGGTTATTTCTAAATAACTAAATAGTATCCTTAGGCCTGAGAGAGGTACCTATTCATCCCCTGTTCTTCCCCAAAACACATACTCCTGCAGATTACAAGTTTCTTTAACTGCTTGGTTATCTCAACATATAATGTCCCTCTTCTTGGCAGAAATGAATCTAGAATTCAACAAATACCTTCTATGTATAGAGTGCTTGGCTAGGTGTTGGAAGAAATACCAATTTTAGAAATGTACTTCACCCACCCCCGACCACCAGCCCACCCCAGTAGCCAAATGTGTTTAGCTTTTAACATGCCTTATACATACTCATAGAGATTTGTGCAAAAATGCTGACACTCAGATTATAAGGCTGAACCAAGTCCAACATTCATTAAAATAATTGCCAGAAGAGTTGGCCTAAAAAACATTGCATTCTTCTCTCCCAAATGGCATATAAGCATTTTAAAGAGAGGAAGGATGGGAGATGAAACTCAGGGACTTAAGGATAATTATCAATTTGGCAAACAGAATTTCCCTGAGGCCAGAAGCAAAAGCAGGAAGTACAGAGGTAGCCTCACAAAAGTAACTACATCAGCAAGGTTGTAGGAAGCCTTGGAAGTCTACATTTGGAGAGGGCCTAATTTCCCATTCTTGGCTCCTTTCAGGTTGTTATTGTCATGGTAACACCTGTGCTATTCTTTTGCAAATGGAAACGGAGAGCATGCAGCTCCACTCCTCTAAGACCCCCTAACAAGGCCAATAGCCACCTGCTTGAGACACTGCTCCCTCTCTGCAGCTACATAGTAAGCCTCATACACATATGGAAACCAAACCCAGGCATTTACATCTTCTAAGAAAGGGATGACAAAGTATCTAACTAATACAAAGCTCAGAACTATCAGGGGCTCCCTCTGAACCACCCAAAATGCAGCCAAAAGAAGTAGAGAAGGAAAGACAAATGTTATTAGGTCTATACTGGAAAATGCAACTAGCTGAAAGGATAGAAGATTCATGGATACTCCAGCAGATACTCCAAGCTTACACACACACACACACACACACACACACACACACACACACACATATTTACTTTCTCTCACTCTTTCTCTCTGTGTCTCTCTGAGCTCTTCTTTCTGTCTGTCTCTCCCACTTTCCCTCTCCCTTTCTCTCTGCTCTCTCCCTCCTTCTCTCTGTGACTCTCCCTCTGTGTGTGTGTGTCTCTCTCTCCTCTTTCTCTGTCTTTGTCCTTCTCTCTCTCTGTCTGTCTCTCCTTCCCACCTTTCTCTAGCTCCCTCTCCAAATCTCTGTCTCTGTCTCTCTTCCTCTCCTCCTCTCTCCTTCTGTCTCTGTCTGCCCTGCAGAATAGTATAATAAATGGATGGAGGACTGACCTCAAGGTTAGTAATACTTGGGTTCTAGTCCTGTCTCTGATATATAATAGCTGTTTGACCTTGGGCAAAGTCCTTTACCCTTTCAAGGCTTCACACAACTCCCTAATTTTATACATTGAAGCCTGAAGCTCATTGTTAGAGAGTATTTTTTCAAGGAAAGTTTGTTACACCAATGAAATCACAGGTCTTATATTTGTGTATAAATGTATATACATATACATACAGATGTGTGTTTATAAACACTATATGGGGGAAGAGGGAGAGAGAGAGAGAGAGAGGTGTGGGGCAGAAGGAAGGAAGGAAAGAAACAAGGGAGGGAGGGAGGGAGGAATGAAGGAAGGAAAATGCATGTGATTTAAAATTTTTACAGTATTGGGAACCCTGGGTGTGGAAATCTCCATCTACCAAAGCAGACCAGCAACTCCACTGCAACTTTTAGTCTAAAGGAATTGATTCCCTGGAAATACAGGGAGATTGTGACTTTCGTAGTTGCACAGTCCTAGAAAGGCCCTAAACCCAGAGGACTGATGCCGAGACTGGCCCTCCACTCACTCTGCCATGCTTTGTTGGCTCTTACCAAGTGTGACACTCAGAGCAGATCTGCAATGTTGATGACTATAATTTGAGCAAAAACAACCAAGAACCTAAACCACTGGGTACGTGAATATAAAACAAAAGATTACAAAGGGAGACAATCATACCCCAAAAGATGTGATAGTTTAGTCTCAAGTGTATTATTAGCATTTATCATCAAACATTAATGTTAACATTTCATCAGACATCTCCTCTAATAATTCTGTTAAAACAAAAAACCATTGTTAATGGCTTCAATTGTTCCAAATGTTCTAAACACATAATAGTTTCAGTTCATCAAGTTCATTATAATATTTTTTTCAAAATTGGCACAATTTTACTTTCCCATTCCCGTTAATAAAATGTACCTGAGAAATGCATTACCAGAAGTAATTTCATTACTGGAAGAATATTCATAAAAATTATTTTAAAAAATCCTCATGAGTTTATGTAATCTGTACTTTATTCATAAACTTTTCAGGGAGGAAGCTTCAGAGTGGGAAATATTTTCAATCTCTCTCTCCTTTGTTGGTTCTTATAGGCCAATTATCAAGTGCCTTGGATTGAGTGGTCCTTTGTATCCTCAACTTGAGGCTCAACCATATTTGACAGCTTCCTAAAGGCACACAGGGAAAACTCTTCCTGATACTAAGGTCCTACATGGAGGCTGAAATAGCACTTTGGGGATGTGTGAGAATCATTACCATATAGAAGAACGATAATTAGATTTCAGTTCTAAGGACTCAGAAGTGAAGCAAGGAGGACTGAAGTAAGCACAGGTACTGGCTGAGCTTTGTTAGAAGGGAAAGACAACCAGATTTGAAATCAGGAAACCTGGGTTCAAGTCTTGGCTTTGTCACTTCTTAGCCGTGTGATGAAAGTCAAATCATATAACATTTCTGAGCCTTAATTTTTAATATGTAAAATTCCTACCTATTCCTCAGAGTCGTTTTAAGACTCAAGTAAGATATTGTGTGTAAAGTGCTTTCTAAACCACAAAGTGCTATGTAAATGTCTTATCATTATTAGCCAGAGAAATGGGGACAGAAGCAAATTTGGATATGTCTTGGATGTCAACAGCAAAAATAAAAACAAAAAAAAAAGGTGGGGTGGGATGTATACTAGATCTGGGATTTTATTGATGAAGGGAACTCACACATATATAAACTCCCTATACAAATGCAATTCAGTATCTTATTGGAAATTTAGAGTCTTGGAGAGTTACCTAGAATATTGAGAGGTTAAATACCCAAGATCATGTAAATGATCTTGTAAATGTAAATCATGTAAATGGAAGCAAAAGTAAAAATGTCTTTTTAACTGATTAAAAATCAGTTCCTTGATGGCAAGAGGAGGAAGGGCACAGAAAATGTAGTTTGTAAGGTAGTAGGAATGGGTTCCTTTTTTGTTATTTCTGTCTCTTTTTTTTTAACTACCTAAACCTCTTCCTACACAAAGATGGCAACTCAAGAATACTTTCCTTATGTTCATTCATTTTCACTCCGTGTTTCTCCTTTTATCCCATAGAGAACCCAACCCCACCCCAACTCTTCTTTACACTCCATTCCTGGCACTGTGTCTAATATGATTCTATGATAGTCTCTCCGTTTAGCTATCTAATGTGACTCTTTCTTGTCTATAAAAAGAAAAAAGAAAGAAAAATCCAGTTGGGCCCACTCTTCCTAGAGAAATCAGGTTAACAGTTGATTAAGAGGGAATTGCAATCTCCTAATCAAAGCCAAGGCCTTGGGGGTTCCAACTGTTATAAAACATATCTTAGAAAGACATTCTACTAAAGATATAATACTAAAACTAAGGAGAAGAAATAGAAACCAAAATTGGGAGGGTAGGCTCAAATCATTTCAGAACAGCTCTTGGCAGATATTTTTGTTACGATACTTCATATATGTATAATAGGGAAATTGGCCAATAAAGATCCAGTCTTTAAACTATGTTCGAATTTGTCCTTCAAATGGAGTATACAGAACATTCACAGATATACCTTACCTAGTTCCATTCTAGCAAATGGAGGCTCGGTGACTCTACTTGTGCTCATGGGTCACAAAGAGGCTGGTGCTATGTGGATGCTGAAGAATCTCTTAATTGGCTCTAGCACCAGAAGTAGCAATGACTCCAGTGGCTGACTTGGAACTGAGTGTGTACACCAGAAGTGCATGACAATGGTCTCTAATTCTCCTTCCTGAAATCCATCTAGGTGGGAGAAGAGCTACTTGCTTTCCCTGTTGTCTAGCCACCACATGTCTCTGAGAACATGGTGTCTCTATTTCTTTTGTGTTTATTCTTTCTGATCTTATAGGAATGTGTTTCCTGAGATGAAAAAGCTAGGTGGTAGACCTGGAGTCAGGAAGACTCATATTAGTGAGTTCAAATAGGGCCTTAGACACTTACTAGCTATGTGACCCTAGGTAACTCATTTAACCCTGTTTGTTTCAATTTCCTCATCTGTAAAATGAGCTAAAGAAGGAAATGGCAAATTACTGCAGTATCTTTGCCAAGAAAACCCCACATAGGATCATGAAGAATTAGACACAACTGAAAAATGATTGACTAATCCTAAGATGGGAGAGCCCAGACAAACAAGGACTTGAGGAAAACCATTAAAGTGATTAGAGATCCTGCCAGCAGTCAACCTGTGGTAGAGCGGGTTTGATGACAAAGGAAGTACCTGTAGATGGAGGTGGAAATAGTAATAATTACTTTTCTCCTACTATGTGCCAAGCACTGTGCTTGGCACTTTACAAATCTCATTTTATCCTTACACCAACCCTAGGAAATAAGTGTTATTATTATCCCCATTTTACAGATGAGGAAATGAAGACAAACAGAGGTTGTGGCTTGTCCAGGGCCACAGAGCTAAGAAGTGTCTGAGGCTGAATTTGAACTCAGGTCTTCCTAACTTTAGGCCCTGTGTTTTATCCACACATAATCCACCAAGAACAATAGCTTTAAAGCTGCATACTATAGAAAGACATTAGTTTCCTGAGTTCCACAGGGAACCATACATAAAGGAAATCTTGTGAGAATCCTCCGAAGGGAGAAAAGGACTTCTAGGGCCCATGGCCACTAGTGTTCTTTATACATGGCTTACCATTGTACTTTAAATTCAATCCCAATCTCCCCAGGGATCTCATACATTTATATCTTACAAATGAATGGACTAGGAAGAGTGGATCTCACTATGGGAAGGGGGATTTTTTTTTGTAACTATTGCTCTTGCTATACATTCACAGTAAATAAATATACTTGTTTTCTAAAAGTTAATGGTTTTATAGCTGATTGAGAATGAGGAGCACACCAGATCGGGGCTCATTTAGAAGTCACGACTCAGGATTTATTACCATTAGAATTCTAAGAAGAGTATCCCTTGGGAACCTAACCTGTTAATGCAATATAAGTTGGGCCAGTGTGTGTGTGTGTGTGTGTGTGTGTGTATGTGTGTGTGTGTGTGTGTGTGTGTGTGTGTAAAACAAAACTTTAGGATCAAGAGGAAATAATCAGACTATGAGCACAAAGAATAGAAAGAAAGATGAGGGAGAAGGAAGGGAGGGACTAGGGAAATGGTCTTTAGTAGAGAGGAAAATCAATTGTTACTGAAATATGGTTTAGATGAAAAAAATTCCTAAAAGGGAAGATGCCCTTTTGGGATTTTTTTTTCATTTACACTGTTTTGTTTCATCTCTACCATATTTCAAAATTCTCACAGTCTTTGGGGTTGTCTTTGAAGAAGAAGCCCTTTTACAGTTTCATCTCAAGAGAAATTGTTTGATGCTTTCAGATCGGTTTCCATGGCTGACTGACTCCCTCTTGTAGGTGGTCCCCTGGGGTGAAAAGGTATTGCTTCTCTCATCCCCACCCCCAGCTCACTGCTGACTACCCATCAGGCGGCTGATCATTTTATCACAGGCTATACCTTGGCCACACAATAAGTCATCAACATCCTGCCAGGAAGAATAAATGCTAGTGCTAACTGAATCAGATCAGGAGTAGCATCTACAACAGGTGACAGGGAGAATTCTTCTGATGAATGGCAAACTTCTAAGTCAACTTCCAGCCTATAAAATGGAAAACTATGACTCCCTGTCCTAGGCTGTCATCACCAGGAAGTGGTCTCAGCCCAGAATAAGAAAGGTGCTCTCTGAAGATGAGGGACAGTGAATGTTATTCCCTATCATGACATGTTGTTGCTATTAATGATTGTCAATATTGCTTATGATAGCATATATAAGTCCTAGGCTTCGATTCGGGCTTTGCTACTGCAAATGTAAGATTGGACAATTTATATTATCATCATCATCTTTTTTTTCTTCTTCTTCATTATATATAGTACATTAAAGTTTGCAAAGCACTTTTCAAATATTATCTCATTTGATCCTCACAACAACCCTGGAAAGTGAGTGTCATTATTATCTCCATTTTATAAATGAGAAAACTGAGGCAAACAGATATTAGTTGATTTGCCCTTGGTCACAAAGCTAGTAAGTCTAAGGTCAGACTTGAACTCCAGGTCAAGCACTCCATCCATTTCCTTTACTTTTCTTGTCTTCCATTTTCTCATTTGTTAAATGACCTATTGAATGGTCTCTAATGTCTTTTCCAACTCTAAATCTATAATTCTACAATTTCATGACCTTGGTTCAAATTCCAGATCTGCCAGTTTTGTAAACATAAGCAAATCTATTAACCCATCTGAGCCTCATGGTCCTAATCTCTTTTTTGTTTTGTTTCGTTTTTTAGGCAATTGGGGTTAAGTGATTTTGTTTTGTTTTTAAAGAGAAGGAAGTTGTGCTGGATGAATTTCAAGGCTTCTTCATCTCTAGATCTGATTCCATGACATTTAGATGAAATAAATGTAATAGAGGGTAAAGATTAAGCACAATTCTTTATAACTAGTGACAAGTAAGACTGGCAAGGAATATTAAGGAAATGTTAAGAATCAAGTAAAGGATAGAGCATCTTCACGAGGTGGATAGTATGATGACAATGGGCAACTAGGTGGCACCATAATGCATACAGTGCCTGGCCTGAAGTCAGGAAGACTCTTCTTCCTGAGTTTAAATCTGGCCTCAGAAACTTACTACCTATGTGTCCCTGCGCAAGTCACTTAACCCTGTTTGCCTCAGATTCCTCATCTGTAAAATGATCTGGAGAAGGAATTGGCAAACTACTCCTGTATCTTTGCCAAGAAAATCCCAAATGGGGTCACAAAGAATCAGATATGACTGAAAAAAACAACTAAACAACAACAATGATGACAATGGATGCCCAAAAGAAAATGGAGTTGGTCAACTCATAATTTGCTTAATTTTCTTGGCCAAAGGAATGTCCAATCTCCCAGTCAAATAACTTTTGAACAAAAGTGACTAACAAAAAGTTCAAATCCAATATAGGCAAAGAGTCATTATACAAGCTGCCATTGATGAACTGAAGTCAGATAAATTATAAATTTTCCAGACAGATTACATCTCAAGTTCCTAAAAGAAAGATATGGTTCCTAAGCCACCATAAGAGACCTCTGAAAAACTAGAAAATCAACATCTCATATCAATAATGGATACAGAAGCTAGGTATAAAAGGTAACATCACAAACAAATTAGTGGGACAAAGGACAAATTATTTTATAGATATATGGATAGGGAAATGACACATGACCAAAAAAAGGGGTAGAGAGGATCACAGAAATAAAGGTGGAAATTAAACAGATTATATGAAATTTTGAAGTTTTTACACAAATAAAATCAGTACATCTAAAATTGGACTGGCTAAGATTAAAAGGGGAACAACTTTCTGGGGGGAAAAATCTTTGCGGCAAATTTATCTGATAAGGATCTCATTTCCAATGTATATAAAGTGTTAATTCAAATGCATAAGAATAAGAATCATTTGTCAATTCATAAATGGTCAAAGGTTATGAAAAGGCTGTTCACAAGGGAAGAAATTCAAGCTATCTATGGCCATATTTTTTTAAATGCTCCAAATTACTAATAATTAGAGAATTCAAATTAACACAACTCCAAAGTTCTACCTCACATCCATCTAATTGAAAAAAAATTACAAAAAAAAAGTAAAATGACAAATGCTAGAGGAACTGAAAAAAGGCACATTGGTAAACTATTAACAGAACTGAATCATCACCATTGGAAAACAATTTGAAATAATGACTCAAAGGATACTAAAACTATGCATACCATAGATCCATTGATACCACTCCTAAGCCCATAGAAATCAAAAGAAGAGGAAAAACTTCATATGTACAAAAATATGCATAGCAGCTCTTTTTATAGTGGCAAAGAATGGAAACTAAGGGGGTACACATCAACTGGGGAATAGCTGAATAAATTATGTATGAACTAATGTGAAGTGAATCAAGTAAAATCAGGAGAACAATTTATACTGTAACATCAAAAATGTAAAAATAACATTTTTAAAAGTCTTAAGAACTCTAATCAAAGCAATGATCAACTATGATAGCAAAGAACCTATGAAAATGAATGCTGTCTAGTTCTTGAGATAGAAGTAAAGGACTAATGTCCACAATGAGACACATTTTAAACAGTGCAAATAGATGACTTTTTTTTACTATACTTATCTGTTACTAGGTTTTCTTTTCTTGGAGGTGGAGAAGGAGAGAAAATAGATGTTTATCACTTGGGAAAAATAGTTCAAAAAAATATTGTGGAAAATGGAAGAAATACCAATGGATTTGAGAAGAAAAAAATGTTCTGATACTTTTCTGCTGCCTGAACTCCTTTAACAGAAGACAAACCCATTCATTCTACAACAAGAGGTAAAAGGCTAGAAGGGACATTGGGCATTATCTGCTCCTCTTTATTGATGAGAAAACTGAGGAACAAAGAGGTTAAGTGAACATACAAGGTCACACAGGTAAAAAAGTAGCACAGTCAGAATTTGAATCCAGATTGTCTGATTGCAATGCTAATGCTTAAAATGCACATTTTTCCAACCAGAGAGAATAATTAGATTTAAATTCACACTAAGACATAAACGATTGCTATAGGATCCTTTCCTAGAACAGATTTTGGTAGGAATATGTAGGTTTTGGGGGGGAAGGAACAAAAGAGAGAAAAGAAGTTAAAAGTATTAATAGCAAACTTTGCCATATAATGATTTTGTGGAAAGTAAGATCTGGCTTCCTGTGCAGCATGCCATCAGAACAACATAAGGAAAATTATTTGATCATAATTCATGTACCAGTTATATAGTGGACTTAAATTTCAGACCATTACAAGTGACATGTTCATAAGAAGTATAAATGTATTCTTTTAAAATACATTCCTGTGAAAGGGAGGAAACAGAGAGAAGTATAAGCCTTTTCTAGTGCAGAAAAATAGAAAGGGAACAAAAAAAAATAATTTCCTTGCATTTGAGCATTGAATTAATGGAAATAAAGGATTCTCTTTTGAATTTGTTTTTGCAAGCACCACAAATCCCAAGCACCCTCAATAGCTAACGTCTGTTCTCATAGAGGATATGAGAAACATGGAAGTGTACTATTTCTGAACTCTTAAAAGTACTTAACGTGCTCTACTCCATTCAACAAAGCACCTACGATATAGTTAAACACTTATTATCTGAACTAGGCACTAGGGACTAATGAAATATATTTTAAAATGATAACTCATTCACTCGAATATTTTACATTTTAATGAGAGAAGGTAAGAAATTGTATACCAAATGCGTAAGGCACATGGTAGAATATGACAAGGACAATGGAAAGATATAGGAAAAGTCCTCTCATAAAAAGTTATGGAGGAAGAGACCATTTTAGCTGATAGTATGAAGGAAGGCTTCTCACAGGAGGTGGCATTACAGTTATCTTTAAAGAGAAATCCTTCAAAAGAACATGGTCAGGATATAAATAATGCAATTGGGATGTATGGCCAAGGGTAGAAGCCCATTTTGGCTGGAACATGGGAACAGTGAGTAGAAATAATGGGAAATATAGGCAATGGAAAGGTAGGTTGGATACAAATGTGGAGAGTTTTATATACTAGGTTAAAGATCCTTTTCTGGTTATCTTGAAGGTTTTTGAATAGGGCAGTGATGTGATCAAATCTGTGTCTTAAGATTATTTTGATTATTTATTATAGGAAGGATTCAGAGGGGAAAGGCTAGTAGCATATAGACCAACTTGGTTATAACTGCTGAAGTCCAGATGAGAGGTCACGAAAACCTGAACTAAAGTAATGGCTGTGCAACTGTAGAGCAGGAGGGAGATGGGAGAGATATCATGGATGCAGAATTAACAGAACTTGGTGGAGGGTAAGGAGTATGGTGAGTGCTAGGGAAGAGTCAAGATGACTGAGGCTATGAACATAGGAGGTTGGAAGAATGGTTGCACCAACAATAGAAATAGCAAAGTTAGGAGAATGGTCAAGTTTTAGAGGGAGGTTGATGAGTTCAATTTTAGAAATATTGAATTTAAGATGCTGGCAGGAAAATTATATGGATAAACAGAGTACTGAAGTTTGGGAGAGAAACCAGACCTGGTTGTATAGAGTTGAGACTGACCAGCACAAAGATGATGATTGAAACCAAGGAAAAGAATGAAATTGCCCAGAGATCTGTAGATGTTCTATTTAATTCTCACAGCAATCCACAAGTAATTTTATCTCTGTTTTCTCTATAAGAAACTGAGGCACAGAGGGTTGAGGGGACTTACCCAAAGCCACTCCACTAGTTAATGGTCAGTTCAGGGTGACAATTAAGGCCTCCTGATTCCTAAGCTCAGCTTCTTTCTACTTGGCTATTTCTCCTTCTCAAATTCTTCATCCTTTCCATAAAATAATGAAATTTTTGCAAATGTCAGGTTTCTGAAAAATAATAACTACAATGGAAGAATACATGAATCTTTCAAACAAAACTATAGCTCCTTTAAAAAAAAATGAAATACTGTCAAATACTTTCTGGGCTAGAAGATTCCCCAGGGGCACCATTAAGGCAGAAGCCAGGCAGGTTAGAACCCAATAACTGGAGAAGTTACTTGCAGAAACACTCAGAAGGTCTTCATTTTCAGCAGAGAGGCCAAACATACACATTCCTCTGTGGTTTACTTGAATGGTGATGGAAGATAAAGTGTCAAAGTTGAATTGTTTGCAAAAGGACTACTTTTTCAAGAGACCATGTGCTATAGGAACATGCCTTGGGATGGGACTTAAAAGACCTAGGCCTTGGTCTCAGTTTGGCCACTATGTTTCAGCATATCTGCCACATAGAAAAATGTGAACTTAAAGGTTTTAATTGATTTTAAAAGACATACTAAGTGGACATACTAAGTGCTTGAAACATATTGTGTAAAAAAAATACCCACTCACCCCCGTACACAGACATACATATGTATATTATAATATATGGGGCAGCTAGGTGGCACAGTGGATAGAGTGCCCCTGGAGTCAGGAAGACTCATCTTAATGAGTTCAAATCTGACCTCAGATACTTACTACATGTGTGACTCTGGACAAGTCACTTAACTCTGTTTGCCTCAGTTTCCTCATCTGTAAAATGAGCTAATGAAGGAAATGGCAAACAACTCTACTACCTTTGCCAAGAAAACCTAAATGGGGTCACAAAGAGTCAGACATGACTGAAAAACAACTCAACAACAAAAATTATAATATGTATATTACTTTTAGAATACATTTGCATATATATTTATATATAGTGAAAAGTCATAGTTTGGGAGCTATGGATAGCTATAAACATAAGGCAGCAGGGTACAGTGGATAAAACACAGGGTTTGAAGTTGGATGACTGGTTCAAATCCCATTTTGTTGCTTGTTACCTGTTTGATGATGGTCAAGGCTCTGTATCTCTGGGCATACAGTAAATATGGCCATGCGTAGAATGAGGGCGCTTGGCCCTAAAGCATCTTGAAGGTCAAGTCCAGCTGCAGTGATTTATGTTCTTGGGTCTTTTGCAGCTCTGCCGTTCTGTTCTATGGTTTATCTAACTAGTAACCTAAGGTAAAAGCCATGAGCTACCTTAAATTTTACAAGCAGCACAAATGACTCAGTTTTTTTTGTGGTTTTCCTTGTGCCTTGCTTTCTTGCTTGGTCTAGGCAGCAGCAGTGGAGGTTTTTTTCCCCTTTGTCCTGTTTATTTTTATCAGCTGTCTTGTTATCCAGTCTTTACCTTTGAGCAAAGACATTTTAAGGTAAACCAGAAATTAAGCTGTATATTGCTGGATGGTTTGGCAGAGATAAGATATAAATAACTGCATCGCAGCCACACAGCATCGCTCTCATTTTTGCAAATGTCCTGGATGCACTGAACTGAGGATATAAGTTTGAAAGCTCATAAATCACATAACCTCAGAGACTTGTTAATTCACAGTGTTCTATAAGGTGTTCTGCGAAGTGGCTGATCAGCCACATCATACTTCTGATTTATTTAACATAAGGTATATTCTGTAGGACTGTAAGCATCTATGATTTCAGCTGTGTGGGCACGGACCCCATCTTTACAGATTCATTGTCAGGGGTAAAAGAAAAAAAAATATTCACCTGGTGAATGAACCTCCTGTGATGTATTTCTTCTAATTTAACTAGGCTGTTCTTTTGATGACATATCACCAGACCCATACTTGAAACCTTCCCAACATGGTAGAATCTTATAACTATAGGATTATATCTTTAGAGCTGGAAGGAGCTTCAGAGGTCATTTATAGACCTACATGTCATTTTACAGATGAGGAAACGAAGACCTGGAGGAAGTTAAATAATTTGTCCAACTACAGATAGTAAGGGAGGCCAGATCTGAACCCAAGGCCTCTGACTCCAGGGTCAGTGCTCTTTCCATTGTAATGGGCTTCCTCTCCCCACATGTCAGACCATTCCTTCTCAGTATCTTTCACTGCATCATTATTCATTTCCTGCCTGCTAAGCATTGACATCCCCCAAGGCTCTTCCTTAGGCCCTCTAGTCTGCTTTCTCTATACTCTCTCCTTTGGTGATCTAATCAGCTGTCATGGGTTCCATTATAACCTTCATGCAAGTTACTTCTAAATTTAGATATCAAACACCAATCACTCTCTGGAACTCTGATCCTGTATTAGCAACATCCATCTTCTCCCTGGATCTCTTGTAGGTGCCCTAGGAACTCAGTTTATTTCCTCCTCAGTTTATTCCCTCCTTCAAACTACTCTGTTGAAGGTACCACCACCCTTCATTTGGGTTTGCAATATTAGATTCTTTCTTGATTCTTCCTTTTCTCTTCTCCCCAACTCCTCCATATCTTATTACTAAGTCCTATTAATTCTGCCTCCATATCTCCCATCTCTGTCTCTTTCTGCCTTCCATCAAACCACTGTCTTAGTTCAGGCCCTGTGACTTCTTGCTTAGACTACTGAAATAGCCTCCTAACTGGTCTCTCCAATCTATCTCTAATACCAACTACCGAACTGATATTTTGAAAACATGCTCCCTCATTCAAAAATCTCCAGTGATTCCCTATAGCTTTTAGAATAAAATATAAAGCCTGTTACTTAAAACACTATGCAACTGGGGGAGGGAGGCGGGCAAAGATGGTGAAGTAAAGGAAGGCATTTGCCCAAGTTCTCCCAATTTTTCTTCCAAATACATCTAAATTATGCCTCAAAACAAATAGCAGAGCAGCAGGGCCCACAAAAAGGATGGGGTGAAACAATTTTCCAGCCCAAGACATCTTAGGTCGGCAGGAAAGGTCTGTCGCACTGGGGTTAGAGTGGAGTGCACTCCAGTGCAGGATACAATAGTATAGGCTATGCCACTAGGAAGCCTTTGAAGGGGCTACTGAATCAGTGCAGGCAGCCACTGCTTGTGGAGCTCTTAGCCCACAAATTGTAAGGGGTTCAAACATCTGGTCAGAAGACTGCAGGGGCCCATTTATTGGCACTGGGAAGAGGTAAATTATCTCACATAAAATAGGCACAAAAGAACTTTTACTAGAGTAGAGGGGAAGATGGAGGAAGTAGGTAGGAATATTTGAACCTTACTCACATCAGATTGGCTCAAAGATGGAACATACATACTTAGTTGGGTATAGAAATCTATCTTATCCTACAGGAAAGTAGGAAGGGAATGGGATAAAAGAAGAGGGGCAGATGGAAGAGAAGGAAGATTGGGGGAGGCAGCAGTCAGAAGCCAAGCATTTTTGAGGATAGACAGGGTGAAAGGACAGAGACAGTAGGACAAACCAGGGGAAAATAGGATGGAGTGGGACAGCTAGGTGGTGCAGTGGACACAGTTCTAGCCTTGGAGTCAGGAGCACCTGAGTTCAAATCTGGCCTCAGACACTTGACACTTACTAGCTGTGTGACCCTGGGCAAGTCACTTAACTCTATTGCCTAGCCAAAAAAACAAAAAACAAAAAACAAAATAGGATGGAGGGAAATACATAGTAATCATAATTGTGAAAAAAAATTTATGGCAAGTATCTCTGATAAAGGCCTAATTTCTCAAATATATAGAGAACTAAGTAGAATTTGTAAAAGTAAGAACAGTTCCCCAAATGGTCAAAGGATATGAACAGGCAGTTTTCAGACAAAGGAATGAAAGCTATCTATAGTCATAAAAATGTTCTGAATCACTATTGATTAGAGAAATGCAAATTAAAACAACTCTGAGATACCACCCCACATCTATCAGATTAGTTAATATGACAGAAAAGGAAAATGACAAATGTTGGAGATGTGGGAGACACTAATACACTGTCGATAGAGTTGTGAATTGATTCAACCATTCTGGAGAGCAATTTGGAACTATGCCTAAAGGGCTATAAAACCATACATGCCCTTTGACCCAGCAATACCACTACTTGGTAAGTATACCAAATAGATAAAAAGGAAAAAGGAAAAGGATCTGTATGTACAAAAATATTTTTAGCAGTTCTTTTAGTGGTGGCAAAGAATTGGAAATTGAGGGGATGTCCATCAGTAGGGGAATGGCTGACCAATTTGTAGCATGAGATTGCTTTGGAATACTATTATGTTATAAGAAATGACAAGCAGAAAGCTCTCTGAAAAACCTAGAAAAACTTGCATGAACAGATGCTAAGTGAAGTGAGCAGGACTAGGAGAACAGTGTACACAGTAATGGCAATATTATATGATGATCAGCTGTGCATGACTTGGCTATTCTCAGCAACACAATGATCCTACATAATCCTAAGGACTTATGATGAAAAATGCTAATTATCTCCAGAGAAAGGACTGATAGAGTCTGAATGCAGATTAAAGCATATTTTTTTACTTCATTATTCTTTATTATGGTTTTTATTGTTGTGTGTTTTCTTTCACAACATGAGTAATACGAAAATATGTTTTGCATGACTGCATCTGTATAACCTATGTCAAATTGCTTGCCTTCTCAGTGAGGGGAGAAGGGAGGAAAGGTGGGAGAGAATTTGGAACTTAAAGTTTTAAAAAGTGAATGTTAAAAATTATTTTACATGTAATTAGGAAAAATGAAATATTAAATAAATAATTTTAAACTATGTAAATTAATTTCTATCTCTAATAAAATTTCCTACTATTCCATTTCCTGAATGCCCCTTCATGTATTTCAGGCAGATTGGCCTCCTTGCTATTTCCCATAGAAACATTCCATCTGGAATATGCTGCCTCATTGTGGTTTGTCCTTTGTTCTTGAAGAGGACCATGACATCAGGGAGATGATGACATGACTTGCAATTGAATTTGACTTGAGTGAAGGAGGGTTGTGCAAAGTCACCAGCCTCACTTTCTCATCCATCTGAGTCCAGTGGCCAGATATCGATCAGGGTGACTGGAGATGGCCCAGGATGCAGTGGGAGATGTTGGCCCTTTTAAGCTTAGGTCTTTTCAGGTTCTCAATTTGAATGAGCCAACACCTAATACTTTAGAATGAAAGAACTGCATTTCAAAAGTCACTGAGCTCAACCCAAACATTGAGGGAAACTGAGGTGTAGGAAGGTACAGGGGCTTCTCCAGTCTCCTATACCTAGTTCATGGCAGTGCTGAGACTAGACTCCAGTGCCAATTGTCCCTGAGGACAGCGCCAAAGATTCTGCTTCTTTATTTTGTAGTCAAAAAAGGAGGTGAACAAGACCATGGAAACCTTGGACAGAGCTTTTCCCAGATTCTGTAGTATAAACAGAGGCCACTTTTCAGAGATGTTTAATACCTTCCTAGCTAGCAAATCCCACGGTATCAATGTCTCCATCCTGTTCTAATTCAATTAAGAAATTAGGAAAATAATGTTGGGAGCCCACATAGAATTCTACTTTATCCCACTCCACTGACATACAAGATTGCTAACTCTGTTGGTTTTGATGGTGCTTTTTAAATTTGTTTTTAGATTTTCCTCATAAATGCTAATGTAGAAGTCCTGGATGCTAATGAAAAGGAGGCCTCTTTAGTTTGAAAGACAGAAGAACCAAATGAGGCTGGGGCCTTAAACGTGAATTATTGGCTGAGTATAGCAACACCCTTAGTGGCAGCATTGATGAAGTGCGGAGCATTGAACTGAAAAACCTTAATTCTGGGGCAATGGAGGTAGAAGAAAGCAACAAGAAAACGGGCAGAAAAGCAGAGGCAATTAACCATCTGAGATACTGCTTGGACAGTTAGAATAAAATAGCTGTAATTATTCCTTTGCTGGAACATTAGCCTTTCTTGAAATCCTGGGAAATGACCAGGGGTGGGCCTATGGCTACATATTTACATACAAATAAATATAAAGAGAGGAAAAATTGTAAGCTACAGAACTTCATCACCCAGGATTTGTATGTCAGTGCCCAATGGATAGTAAATCCTGATATAATAATAATGGCAGATAACCAGATTTTTTTTCATTGTAATTAAGACTCCTTTCCTTCACGCTGCCTGAAGTGCTCAGTTAATGTTCATCATGCCATCTGTTTTGGCTTCTTGTCCCACACCCCCCTTCTTCCTCCCAGTGGAATCTTTTAAGCTAGAAGACATTGGAGATCCATTTTGAACTGCATTTACATATCTAACTAAATCTATTTTAAGGTTCTTCATTGTAACCCCAATGGCCAGCCATTTTAGCATATTCAAAGACTGATTGTTTTCTCCTTTGGAGTCTCCTCAGAGGGAACTTTAATTCACTAGGGTTTGTGCTTGTCTTAAGCAAGATAAGTCAAAGACCTGTGCCAGGCACTGTGCTAAGCACTGGGAATACAAATACAAGCAAAAAGAAAGCCAGTCCCTGCCCTTGATGAGATTATATTCTAATGGAAGAGATAAGTTACAAAGTGGGAAGCATCTTCAAGGGACATGGTACCAAAATCTGGAGTGAGGAACTGAGATGGGAAAGGAATGATGGATGCTGAGTACTCACTCAAAATGGAAGTTCAGGCAGATGCTTTCCCAATGCTGAAAAAAAAAATCTGATAAAGCCTCCTTTGAGTATTTGCCATTTTCTTTGCATCAAAATTGTATTTCCAGAACATTTTTTTCCTCTATCTATCCACTGAAGAGTTAAAGACAGGGACTAGAAACGAGGTTTCGTGTTGGTGTTATAATTTGGCATCTAGCATCTTCATCAGCTACCAACAATAGAGTGTAATTGAAAGATTGCTCAATCCAGATTCAGGAAGCTGGGGTCCAAGTTCTAGCTCTGCTATTTACCACCTCTGAAACCATAGGCAAGTCACTATTCCTCCTTTGGCATCAGTTTCCTGATCTGTAAAATAACAATGTTGGACTAGTTGATATCTGAGTTCCCTCCTACATCCAAAACTGACCCTAAGTTTTTTGTTGTTTGTTGTTCATTCATTTCAGTTGTGTCCATGACCCCATTTGGAGTTTTCTTAGCAAAGATCCTAGAGTGGTTTGCCATTTCCTTCTTCAGATCATTTTGCAGATGAGGAAACTGAGGAAAACAGGGTTAAGTCACTTGCCTGGGGTCATACAACTAGTAAGTCTCTGAGACCAGATTTGAACTAAGGTCTTCCTGACTCCAGACCCAGAGCTCTATTCATTGAGCCATATGGCTGCTTGACTTTAACTTTACAGATAAGTAAATACAAAGTTCTTTCAGGGTGCAAAAAGCATTAATAACTAAGGGTATTAGGGAAGGCTTTTATAGGATCATAAAATCATAGATTTAGAGTTGACAGAGACCTTAAAGTTTGTGTAGTCCAACTTCTTTTATTTTTAGCTAAGAAACCGAGACTCAGGGGTGCTAAGACATTTGTTCAGGGTCACACAGTTATAACAGGATGGAACATGCTCAAACTCACCATTGCTGGTCTATTATAGAGAGCTTTCACAGACATATTCTTCTTGGTTCCTCAGTTTCCTCCTTATAGAAAGTTGAGGGAAGCCTACTTCTAGCCATGTATGACTTGAGGGCTCACAATAGGTATTGACACTGAGACAGAAGAACTAATGAATGAGCAGATCATAATGAGGAGTGATGAGTTCTTTAACTGGCTGTTAGGTTATATACTGAGGACATGAAAAAGGGGTACCCTCACCCACTTGTTCTTCCTTTTACCTTTGTAGTATGAATAACTGCTACCTCTTTAGATTAAAGAGGTAGAGGGACAGCTGACTCCATTCCCCCACCCAGTTGCCATGTGTCAATGAACACATGGCCAGGCCCATCTCTTTTGTGTCTATTCTTTCATGATTTTATGCAAATGAGAATCCCAAGATGGATTATCCAGTTTATTTTGTCAATTCTGAAAGGTGAAAGAGTAATTCCAGACACGAGGGACAATCTATCCAAAGGTACAGAGCTTTTGAGACGGCAAGTCAAGCTCATGAATGATAGTGATAAGAAGTCAATCTGGAAAGGGAGGTAAAGAAGGAAAGCCCTATGAAGGCAGGCTCCAGTTTAGGATATCTTTGTTTTTTATATTCTCAGCATCTGGCACAATGCCTTATACATAGTAAGTACTTATTAAATATTTGCTGAATTTAATTTAATTTAATTTAATTTAATTTAGTTGGATGCTGACTGTGGAGGGCTTTAAGTTCCAGGTGGGGGAGTTTGCTTTTTTATCTTAGAAGCAATAGTGGAACCCTGAAGGTTTCTATGTTCAGACCTCTACCTTGAGAATATTAATTTAACAGGTGGCTAGAGAGTAGATTGATGACAGGGAAAATCAATTAAGATTTTATTTCAATAGTCCACGTGATGAGGGCTTGACCTACATGGTGGCCATTTGACAGATGTGAACAATGTCAAGGAAGAATAAACAAGTCTTGGCAGCCATTTGGGGAGAGACACGGGGAGAGGCATTCATCACACATATCCCAGAGAGTGATTCATTTTTCTTACTTAATAAAGACATTTAAATATAAAATATTACAAGTAGGCATTAATCTAAGAGGTCACCAAAATAAAATTACACTTCTACAAAGGGTACTTGGGTTCAGCATCTCTCCAAGTTATCCTGTGCCCTGGCTGGTTCTTTTATCAAGCACTAATTTAAAATAAAATTCCACTTGGAAAGGCTTCAACCATTCTAGTCTGAGAGTGGAGCAGGAAGGCAGAACTGCAGGTATCAGGCCACTGACCCGGACAACTTTGGGGCGGCAGGCAGAGCTGACTAGTGTGAGTGGAACCACTGCGGGTCAGAGCAGGAAAAGACAAGGGGCCCTCCCACTGTGACAGCAGGGGAACAGCGGGAACTTGAGCCGGGGGTGGGGGAGGGAGTTGGTGGAGGCATTCAGAACCACAAGAGGCAATTCTTTTTTAAAAATAACTTTGATTTTGGATGGCAGTCACACACCTCTCTATTTATAAAGAAACCTAGCTGGGCCCCAGTCTCAATGTGTTAACATAGGGAGTGGGTGGCAGCGGGCCACTCTGGCTTTCGCTCCTCTATTTGTTGCTCTTGTGTTGGATGTTAACTGTCTCCAGTAAAATATTGAACAGGGAAAGAAACCCCAGGAAAGGTTCAAAGATGAATACCGAGGAAAGAGCGCATTATAATAACAGGTGAAAGAATGAAGCCTAGAAAAGACCAGGGGAGGGCAGAAAGAAGGTTCTCCTGTCTCAGTAAAAGTAAGAGAAAACAAAACAGCGATCCAGGACAAAGAGAAGAACCATCTTTCTTTCTTCCCTTCCCCCTCTTCCTCTATCTGGAATCAACCTCCAGCACACATAACATTTTCCTTTCTGCTTCTAGCTCTTTGTAGTTTTCACTGATGTTAGGTGCTTTCTGTGAGGAGGATGACCTAATTCTACACTATAAGCCTTGCAGCCACCCCCCACTAGGTTCTTTATAATTCTTTAATTAAAAAAAGAGTCAGCATCTCCCTTGTAATTTCACTTTAAGCTACCTTCCTATGTTTAGATCACAGAATCACCGGGATGGAAAAGACCTCTGAGGCTTTCCAGTGTCACCCCAACTTGACCAAGATTTTTTTCTCTAACTTCTTGAATAACTTAAGTTATACTTGAAGAACTCTAGGGATGGGGAACCCACTACTTTCCAAAATAGCTCATTATATTCATAGATAGATAATGATAACAATAATGATAATAATCTGATGGTGATAGCATTTATACAGCATCTACTATATATGCCAGATAGTGTGCTAAGTGATTTACAAGTGTTATCACATTTGATCCTCAAAACAATCCAGGGACATATGTGCCATTATTATTATCCCCATTTTACAAATGAAGATATTGAGGCAAATAGAGATTAAGTGATTTGTCCAAGATTACATAGCTACTGAGTGTGAGGCTGAATTTGAACTCAGGTCTTCTTGACTCTAGGCCCAGCCCTCTGTCCACTGTATCACCTAGCTGCTCCTGCTGCCCTAATTGTTAAAAGATTTTCTTTACATTGAATAGCAATATTCCTCTCTGCTGTTCCCACTCATTTCTCCTCAATCGGCCCTCTTTCAAATACTTGAAGACAGCTGGCATGACCTCCCACACCCTGCACCCAAACATTCTCTTCTCCAGTTGATTCTTCCCCATATAGGATTTTTGTTGTCTAACAAAACCTATTTTGTACTTCAACTGTTATTCAAATTTCTTAATTATTTCTATTGTTATTACTTCGCCAAAACACACCTTCACCAAAGTCTCCAACAAACCCCAGGTAGCTTCCTTGTTTTGGCAGATGTCTTCACCAATCACATCAACTGTGACCAGATGGGAAAGAACTCCTCAAGGATGGCTTCCCTAACCAAGGCTTCCAAGAGTGATTCTGGCCATAGATTCTCCTGCTGATTTTTTGGCTTACCACCTTTCACAATTCACTGTCTGTGCCTAACTGCCCTCAGACTCATCACACAGATCCCATTGCTTGAGCAAAGCAACCCTTCTAGCTCACTCCATCCATTTTTCTAACTTCTACCTTCAAGCCTCATTTCCTCCAGTTTGTTATGCCTTTGACAACTTCACATTTCTCATGTACCAGGCTGCCCATATTTGTTATGTGAAATTGACTTCAACTCCTATCCATTAGAAGAAGCATTTCCTAATTAACTGACTTCAGGATAAAAGGTCCTTCTCTCTCAAGTATAATGCACAGATATTTTATAATCATCTTCCTCTTCTTCTTTTCCTTCCCCTTCCCTTCTCCTTTCCCTTTCCCCTCCCTCTTCCCATTCCCCTCCCCTTTTTCCTTTTCCTCCCCCTCTCCCTGCTCCCGTACTCTATTTCCAACCTAGACCCAGTTTGCCTCTCCTTAGGCAGCTTGATGGTGTCTCACTTGGCAGAACTCACAATATTGCTGCTGTACTTGGAGCCAGAATCATCAGTTTAGCCCTACTGCAGTTCAGAACCTCCAGGCCCAAATGATTTGCTAGCCTTAGCCTCCCAAGGAGCAAGGATTACCTGTGGGCACCATCATATTTGCAGACACTCTCTTTTAAAAGTATTTTGATCTGATAGAGGACAAAATTCAATGAAATAATTGAGTTCAAAATTAGAAGGGACCTTTGAGATCATCTAATCCAACACATTCATTTTATAGATAAATAAACCAAAGCCTAGATTAAGTTGTGACTCACACAGAAAGAATTTAGCAGAGTTAGGATAAGAAAATGATGAAACTTGCTTGTATGATTTTCAGATTAACTAACCAAATGCTAAATGTGTGTGTACTATATATATATATATATATATATATATATATATATATATATATATATATATATATATATATATATATATATATATATGTGTGTGTGTGTGTGTGTGTGTATATATATATGTGTATATATATATATACATATATATATACACACACACACACACACACATATACATATACATTATTTTGTAATTATCACATCTGTTAAGGAAATTTAAATTTAAAAAAACAGAAAAAATCAAATCGGCCTTTCTAAATAAATCTCTCTCAGCAGATCAAACCCTTATTATCTGCTTATACTCTTGTAACTTGATTTCTAATCCCTTGCAATGTATTATTTCCTTTCATTACTAAGTCAATTATTATGCTGCATTTTAATTTAAATTAGATTTTTTTTTAAATAGTGAAAGAAAAAAGAGCTTGCACACAGCAGATACGGTTGTCTCATTTGGGCCTGCCATATTAAATGTGACATGTAGAGACAGCTAGCAGCTAGTTGTTTTTAGACACATAAGTGAGTTGGTGACTAACATAATAGAAAAAAAAATCTTACCTCAGATATTTTCTTGTTAAATGATCCTAGGCAAGTCTTAAACCTTTCTGTGCCTCAGTTTCCTCCCTTGTAAAATGAGAGATTGCACTCCAGACCTTGGAGGTCCCTTCTCATTCTAAATCCATGATCCTATGATGCTTCTGCCTTAGGACCCATCTACCAAAGAGTACTGAGAAACACATCTAAAAACATCAAAGGAAGCTGAAGCAAAGACAAAGAACAAATAAATCAATAAGAGAGGAAGATTGTTGCATCCTCCCATCCGTTTTAGAAATCAAATTCCCATGACTTCAAAGTAGGGTCTGGTCCATGAGATGTGTATCTACTTTTACATATGAAGAAGACCCAACTTGAAGAAAAACGGCCATTTCCTAAGTGTCTACCATGTATAGGGCTATAGCTATGTAAAGAGATATGACATAATCCTGCCTTCAAGGGGATTATTTGTGTTCTAGCTCAGAGATATGATTATGTGTACATTCCCCAAACTCTCTACTTTGCATCTGCTGATCTGCCTGGCTCCAATTCCATGGAAGAAGATATCCCAGTAGGTATCCCCTAGTGGCACCTCTCCTTGCTTTCCTGTCTCCGTTTGTGTATTGTCTCTCCCCATTAGACTATAAACTCCTTGAGGGCAGGGACTGTCTTTTATTAGTTATATCACCAGCACTTAGCACAGTTCCTGGCACATGTTGTTATTCTGTCATTTTTCAGTCATGTCTTACTCTTCGTGACCCCATTTAGGATTTTCTTGGCAAAGACACTGGAGTGGTTTGCCATTTCTTTCTCCAGCTCATTTTACAGATGAGGAATTTGAGGCAAACAGAGTAAACTTTCCCAGGGATACACAGCTAGAAAGTGTCTGAGGCCAGACTTGAAATGTGCTATCTAGCTGCCCCACATAGCTGCCTTGCACATAGTAGCTGGTTAATAAATATTTATTAGATTTGTTTGGATGTACATCAAAATATAAATAATAGTACAAAGTCTAGCAAGGAGCTATTGGCATGGATAATATTACCTGAAGCTCAGAAAGATTGAGTGACTTGTCCATGGTTTTACAAGTAAACACCAAGTGAAGAACTTAAACTCAGGTTTCCCTGACTCCAAGTCCAGTGTCCTATCTATTATATCTATATATTAAATATATTAATATATCCTATATCTATCTATTATTTAATTACCATGTTTTCTATCTAGATAATGCAAAGAATTATATGCTAAATTCAAAAAGTTATGGACAAGTGGTGCTAGGAAAAATCAGAGAAGGGACTAGTGATGAAAGTTGGGGAATTATGTAGGCAAGATAGAAAGCAAGTTGGGTCTTGATTAAGAGTAAGACTCAGATGTGGCTGGAAAGAGTAGGTAGGATGAGTTGGACAGCAGAGATAGAGTAATAGCACAGGTATAAGGTCATAAGGGCTGGGTCTCAGGAAACAATGGTAATAGAAAGGAATAGATGGATATGGTAGACTTTTTAGGAGGAATTTGTAGAAACTGGGAACTGACTAGATGTATGAAAAAAGAAAAGAACAAATTTAAAGATAACTACAAAATTTCAAGTCTTAGTGACTAAATACCATCGACAAAATTAGATAAATGCAAAGAAAGAGCATGTTTGAGAGTTAGGAGGAGAGAAGATAATGAATGTGACTTTTGGGAATGAGTTTGAGATTCCAGAAGCTATCCAGGTGAGCTTTATCTTCATGTACCTTATGTTAGCCAAGTTAGACATCTTATGATTCTTCAAATCTTGACAGTTTAAAACACTCTTTCAATGAAATGATTTCACACTTCCCACCACCCTTTTGCTCATAATGGTCTACTTCCCTTCTCCTCCCCACCAGAGAAAACATACTCTCTTTTTTTTTTTTTTGCTTTTTAGGTGAGGCAATTGGGGTTCAATGACTTGCCCGGGGTCACATAGCTAGTAAGTGTCATGTGTCTGAGGCCAGATTTGAACTCAAGTCCTCCTGACTCCAAGGCCAGAGCTTATCCACTGCATCACCTAGCTGGCCTAACACATTCTCTTTCAAAAAGACTTCTGATATCTAAGTTCTGCTCAGCTGGTAGTAATGTCTCCCTCATGAATCATTATGTTATTTGCTATAGGACTCTATTATATACCTACTGTAATATATTATATATTGTATTTGTGGTAAATATTTTATCTGTCTTGCCAGTCTGAAAGTGCTAAGAAACTAGGGATTATGTCTTAAACACACACACACACACACACACAGAGACACATACACGTGTGTAAGCAGTGTATAAAATAGATTCTTTTATAAGACTAACTCCCTTAAGAAATGGTTACCAAAACTTCTCAGAGAAAATTTAAAAAAAAAAAAGCTAAGAGTTTTAATTGTGTCTTGGGCAAGATTTCTGTGTGGGACACACATTCCTGAGTCACTTAATCTGTACTTTGCCAAAAAGCAAGTGGGAAAGCAGCTCTCCGTAATCCTTTAGTAAACCTAAAAGCTTGCCAACATCATGGGATTGTTACAAATAATCCAATCATCTTGTAGATAAAAACAGTCTTTCTCTCTATAGTATTCAAGTTTTATTTAGAACCCAAAAGGCAATTATATTTCCTCTCTTTGTGAAAATATTAAAATGGTTTTGTCAGTTTCAAGTAGGTTTTTTTGCCCACACTTCTCTTTCCTACTAGCCTTGATTATGTATCAATAACAAATTATTCAAAAACTTTTAAAAAATCATTCTTAAGATGTTATTTTGCCATATTTAACTGAAAGGGTTATTCCCACCTGGCTTGCTTCTGCAATGTATTAGTCGGGGTTGCCCAAATGGGATGAACCTTTTTACAAGGTTGATAAAAACCCTGTGGACAATCTATTTATGTACAGTTAGCAAATAAAAATTGCTTAATAATTTTTCCTATGAAGGTTTTCAGTCTCCTTACCTGCACAATGGCCTGGGATTGACAGCTATGCAGGGCAGAAACCGCACATAAGAACATGCCATTCTTTCTAACAGTCATGAGTGCTTACCACCCAACGCCTGTATAACCCAAGTTTCCAATACTAATTTTATCTATGAAGTGATTGTATTGTTTTGCTTGCCTCTGAATATGCAGAAGGAGACTCCAAATAGGTAGAGAAAATGCTAACTTAATATTATATGCCCCCAAGGGGGCAGAATTGGTGTGAGAGTTTGGGGGAAAACATGCATGACTGCAGACTCTTTTAGGGACTAACTGAAGAGATGAGAAAGAAAGACTTTGGAAGCCACAGACATGCAATGGAAGCTGGTTCTTTGGCAGGTTCCTCCTTTATTTCCAGTTTCTAGGGAAGAAATTTTCTTTTGGGTAAAATCAGGGCCTCTCTCTTTGGTTTAAATTGAGTTTTATCACTCCACTCTAGAAAACTTTTTCATTTCTGTTTTTTCTGGTATATTCTAATGCACAAAACTTTTCCAATTTCCATTTCATGTCTGGCTTGGATAAATATTTGAGTTGGTCTTTTGTGTAACCAGTGTTTGGTAGGAAGGGGCCAAGCTTGCAGGTATAGAGTGAGGACTATTTATTATTCTCACCCTGCCCTTATCATTAAGAGAGACCAGGAAAGTAGCTTTTGTTCTGAATAAAATCACACCTTTAGGTAAGAAATATTTAGGAGGACAGATAGATATAATTTAAATAATTATTAATTATGCCTTTCAGAAATGGGAGGAAAAAAACAACCACTCAGCTTCTGGCTGCTTCTAGTACCCACCTATTTCTGCCATCCCTCTCCTCCCACTCCTACCCCCACTTCCCAACTCCCAATGGGTTGGAGTGCTGTGGGTACTACACTGAACTCTCCCCAGAACTGAATCAGAGAGATTCTATAGATGCTGCATTGGCCAAATGTCATATAACCTACATGGACACACACACATTAAACCTATGTAAGTGTTACCTCTGTCTAACTTCTTGGTTCTAATTCCCTTGTATTGATAATGAAAGTGCTCCCTCATCAGAAAAGATTGCATTCATCCCTGTTTCATTCTAATACATCCTTCAGATTCCTGCAAGATGCCTTCTCCCTGAACCTCCCAAATGCCCCTGGAGAATACTCCTCAGGAGGAAAAACTGTTTTCACTCCATTGGCTGGTGCAGAACTAGCAAAATCTTAACTGCTACAATGCTTTCCATAATGCCTGCTCTTTATGATTCTATAACCTTTCCTATTACATGTATAAGAATATGGTTTTGCTTCTTGAATTTTTGCAATTTCAAGTGATATTCTTCACTCTGTAATCTTAAAGCTAAAGTATACCTCTGAGCCTAAATGGCCCCATAGCACCTGGCATTATAGATAAGGAACTCCATATTCATTTTGTTAATTAACCTGGGGTAAATCAGGAAACATTCACTCTCATTGTTCCATCTCTCTCAAGCAGTTAATGTGCTAAAAGATCTCAAAGCATAGATATTGAAAGGAAGGCAGCAAATCATACCTTTCAGCTGTATTCAGTTGTTTTTCAGTCACATCCAACTTTTCACAATCTCATTTGGGGTTTTCTTGGCAAAGATCCTGGAGTGGTTTGCCATTTCCTTTTCCAGCTCTTTTTACAGATGAGAAAACTAAAGCAGACAGGGTTTAGTGACTTTACCCAGGGTCACACAGCTAGTGACTGTCTGAGGCTGAATTTGAACTCAGGAAGATGAGTCTTTCTGACTCCACACCAGGCACTCTATCCACTGTGCCACCTAGCTGCCCAGATAATACCTTGCTCCCCACCAATCACCATATTGCAACCCCTCAGAAGCAGAGAACATCACTAGCGTGCCATAGATAGTATTTACCTACACAAAAATATAAATCTGAGAAGCCATATTTGTCACAGACCCACCACCCCAATCCAGAAAGCAGCCACTCCATCACCCTGCTCTGGACAAGGATTTGTAGACCTATAGCAGAATTACATTTCCATCTCCAACTAGCTGTAAAGAACATCTTTTAACAAATCTCCTTTGGACATGTAAGTCTTATGCATGGACTTCCTTTTCTCTTCCTGTTATGGACACTTAGATTGCTACATCATCAATCACTCAGATGCATTTGTCACCAAATGAAGATACTCTGTCTCCTGACTGGGTATTTTCATTGGCTGACTCCCTATGCCTGAAATGCTCTCCTTCCTTTTCTGGCTTCCTTCAAATCCCAGATAAAATCTCATTTCCTACTGGAAGTCTTTCCAAACTCCTCCTAATTATATTGATAATTACTTATCCTGGGCATAGATTACTTGGACATAGTTGTTTACATGTTGTCTCCCCTTATCAGGCTGTGAGCTCCTTGGGAGCACAGACTGTCTTTTGCTTTTCCTTGTATTCCTAGTGTTTATAACAATGCCTAGCACATGGGTAGGTATTTAATAAATGTTTATTGATTAATTGACCTACTATCAAGAGAAACTATTTTAATTTCCTCCTTATTTTTAAACTCATGACACTCAAATAAACCTCATTCCAATTGTTGCATCAATAAAACTAACTTTACTGAGGTTCATTTTCTCTTCCTTCTGAAAGAGAAGGTGGAGAATGGTGATTATCCTTTCTGTTTGTTCAACATTCCAGTTTTTATCTTGATGGTATCAAAACAATAAATTTAGCGTTGTTCAAACTATTTCAATTACATAGGGTTAAGATTTGTCTTAAGCAGACTTGGGAAGACATTTTTTTTCTTCTACAATATCTGAGGTTAGCTTTTCCACCCTCCCAGGCTCAGAAACCAGGAAGAAAAATGTGAATGAATATTTGTTCCAGAAATGCCCCCATTTGCTCCACATATCATTGGATATCTGAACCTCTATTAAAGGAGGCACAGACAAGACTGCTTACACAGATCCCAGGCCTAGGTTTCTTAATTGATAAAAGTAATTACCTGGCAACATGTATCAACACTGACTGACTAGTTTTTGGAAGTCTGACTTCCAGCAACCTCCACTATTTCCCTAGTGACCATCTAAGGGGCCACTAAGTGAAGCAGTAGAAAGAGTGCTGGGCCTGGAATCAGGAAGAGTTCAAACCTGGCTTCAGACAGTAACTAGGGGTGTGATCCTGTTCAAGTTACTTAACCCTGTTTGCCTCAGTTTCCATATCTGTAAAATGAGCTGAAGAAGGAAATGGCAAAAACCACTCCAGGATCTTTGTGAAGAAACCCCAAACGGGGTCACGAAGAGTTGGATATGACTGAAATGATTAAATAACAACAGCAACAAAGAACACTAAATTCCAGTTGAAGGGTGTAAGTTAAGTACCAAGATCCTTTACCAGGATAGCTTTGTTTAAATTGATATTGGCTAACAAAACTAACTTCCTAAAGACTCTTTGTTCCCTAAACAGAATGCTCAATTTTACATGCGCAGCATTCAAAAGGAAATTCCTGTTTTCTATTGTTTTGTGCTAAGTTCAGACCAATATAAAGAACACAGAGTAGAAGGAGCTTGGGTCAAGGACTCTCTGAGCTCATAAGATCTAAAAGTTAATAGACTGGTCCCACTAAGTTGAAAACTATCTCATAATAGGAATCATGTGCTCGTAAAATGAGCCAGGGGAAAGGAAATCTTATAGCCCTGATCTAGGCTGCACTCCTGAGCTCCAATTTTAGTCTTTCCTTTGATTTCTATTGGGCACCAAGTCATTGCGCAGAAATCTACTTACATTCATCCTGACACTTAATGAGAATGCGCAGCAATAAGTTTGGAATAAGGCCACAGATATGCTAGCCAAAAGTCAAGGAAGAGGAACCCCTGATGCTGAACTGGGACTTGCTCTTTTCCACTTCTGGGGGAAAGATACCCTAAAATCATGCCATTCCTTATACTAACTAAATTATGGCAACTCATTGCAACGATTAAAGTGAGGTCTCTGGCTTCTGTGTGGTTATATGGGCCCAAATGGACACTATTCGGGAAAGGAAGGGGAGAACTTCTCAACTTGTTTTAGGGGTAAAAGCAAAGCAAACAGGCAAACAAACAAAAAAAGAGACAATTAACGCTTACAGGATACATGGCTATTATCTGAAAGGTGCCAGGAGTCCAACCTTGAGTTGTTCTCTCAAGTAAGGAATCAAAAAATCTCATTACAATGTTTATAGTTTTTTTCTTCCTTGGAATTCCAAATATGAATGCTTTCCACAGGAGAGGGGGAATAACCTTTCAGTACTCAGTGATCCTAACAAGGAGGTAAATGTCTTCTTTATTAATATAACTATGTATAAATATACACATTTTTATATATATATATATATATATATATATATATATATATATACACATATATTCAATAGCAAGAAATACTGATTAATTTGCCTTCCTCAGACTTAGAAAGGACAACACTTGAATTTATAGAATTCTAAGAAGCAACACTATATGTGTAGGGTGTGCGTGTGTGTGTGTGTGTGTGTGTGTGTGTGTGTGTGCGTGTGTGTCTAGATTGAGACAGGCAAATAGACAATAGGTAGATAAATAGATACATACATGGAATTTATTATGAAATAGACTGGAAAGGGTATAGAAGTATAGAAACAGACATTATAGAAAGCATTGCAGAATACAAGATTTCATTGGCCTTGTCTCCCTAACCCTCCATAGGAATTTTGTCTTAGGTCTCAGTTTCAGCTGTAAAATGAGGGTTTGGGACTAAACGATCTAAAAGGCACCTTCCAACTTTCAGTCCCCAAATCCTACATGAAACATCTGGGGCATCTCCCAGCTTGTACACAGGTTGCTTAGTAAAGCTATCCCACATTTAAGGTTCTCTGTACCTGCATCCACTCAATACTATAGCAGATGAGGCTCTACTGAAGTGTTTGATTTTACTAGTCAGCCAGAGGTCACAAATAGATAGAAGCAAAAAGTATCATAGGAGGAATGATGGAACATCCCCCCATAAACCTGGAGTATACTCTCTTACCAACCCATACCCCTTCAGTGGGAAGAGTGACTATGTAGCAAGGTCATACACAGAGGGACAAATGATGCCTTCAACGCTGCAGGGTCTCTACAGCTTCTGGTAATGTCCTTGCACTCCTTTTTCTGGGCCTGAACCGGAATATGATGTCATATATCTGCTGCTCTCCCATGGTGACATTTGTCTCTGCTGCTCACCACAACCCTCTTATAGACTTCTCTGATCTCTTTTTAGCATATCACTTTGGAGGCCTTGTGGCCTCTGCTGGACAATAAATACTCCTGGATGCCGGCTTCCAGATCTAATATAATCATGGCCATCTGCTTGCCATCTCAATTACAGTCTGCTAAGATGTGGTGGGTAATAAGAGTCAATAATTATAGCTAACATTTAAATATCACTTATTACGTGCCAGGCACTGTGCTAAGTGTTTTACAATTATCGTCTCATTTAAAGTAGGTAATCTTTTCTTGAGAAGGGCAGAAGGATGGCTTTCTAGTTATAATCACCAAACCCACAACCAACAAAAGCAAGACTGAGCGCCCCCAGTTTGTTTTAAGTCTTTTCTTAACTCCCAGGTCTGAGGCTGAGATTATAGTCCTTTGTCTCAGACAGCTGTCCAGATTTAGGGTTAGAAATTCCCCAGATGCTTTCTGGCTTGGCATATAAATGAATTTGAGCCAGTACAGAAGGTCATTGAAGAAAACAAGGTCATTATTCTCTATCTACCTAATCTATATTCCTGCTTTCATTATGCACATTTCACCCCAAAAATGACATTGCTTTGGTGCTATACTTTAGCCAGTGGAACTTTGCGTGTGTGTGTGTGTGTGTGTGTGTGTGTGTGTGTGTGTGTGTGTGTGTGTGTGTAATACTTCTTTTTACAGTCAGCTCCAACCAGATTCAGGAATAATACCACTAGATTCCAGAGACATTTAAAGGGGCAATGTGTGCTACGGAGTATGTCAAAAATTTAAATGTTACTGTTGGACAAATTGTAGGCGTATTTATCACTTCCCTCTCCATTATTCCCCAAAACATCAAATGACTCAAATATTTCACCAAGGCTGCTGTTGGTTAGGCAGGGGACATTTAGGGAGGTGGATTGGTAGTAGTCATTGAAGGCAGTGGGCAATTTCTCCTACTTTCTCCCTTTGTGACAAAGAGTTCCACAGTTTCTGAGTATCTTTAAGCAATAAAAGTAATGAAAAGCATGCTTAAACGATTTAACTCTTGGATTCGCTGTGAAAGCAGAAAAAGTGAAGGATTTTTTAATGAGGAAACACTGGGTAGGTTTCAATTCACCAGCTGAAAATTCAGCCTCATTCTGAATGTTTGACACCAAGAGAAGTCAAGAAATTGATTACATCTTCCTGTTACCTTTTTTTTTTTTGGAGGGGGAATCGCTTGCCTAAGCAAGATATAACTTCCTTGTCTAGGGTGGAAAAAATTGAATTCACACCTTACCTAACAATGAGGTTGAATAGACCAAGAAAACAGTTACTTATGTTGTTTGAGCCAATATGTCGGCTCAGATATGCCTACTTCTTTGGGTGTTTCTATACAATCTGATCTGTTCACATCACTCCCCTCCTCAAAACCTTTCAGGAACTCCCCATTGCCTATAGGATTTACTTCCCTCATCATGAGATATAAGGTTCTCTATAGTCTGACTCTTTTCTAGTGTTATTTCCTACTTCTTTTGAACTCTACATTCTAATCGAAAACCAAACAAAATGCTTCTCCAAACTGATACACCACCTCTTGTCTCTATGCCTCTGTACATGCCATTCCATGTTTCTAGAATATACCCCCTCAATAAGCAGAGTAGGAACTTAATATATGTTTATTGAATTTAATTAAACCGTGTTTCTAGGGTGAAAGTCCTACTATTTACTCCTTATTTGGTAAATTTAATAGATTAAGAAGGTAGTTGTTAAAGGTCTTTAGTCAATCAACACCATTTATTGATAAAGCTTGGATACAGAGCAATATTTTTTTGGGGGGGAGAGAGAATAAGCATTTATGAAGCACCTACTATGTGCCAGGCACTACATTAAGTTCTTCACAAATATTATTTCATTTGATCTGCACAACAACTCTGGGAGATAGGTGCTTTTATAACTTCCATTTTACAGTTGAAGAAAGTGTGTCACATGGAAGTTACTTGCCTATGTTACTATGGTCACACAGGTAATATGTATCTGAGTAAATATCTAAGGTCATATTTGAACTCAGATCTCCTTGACTCCATACCCAGTGCTCTGTGTCCTATATTACCTAGAAATAAAAAAAGACAGCCTCTGCTTTCAACAGTTTTAGAATGATAACAGTTATAGGGCCTAACAGGAATTGGGCCTGCGAGTTGACTGTTATACAGAACTCCCATAGGAAGAAACTCCATCCACCAATGTTAGCACTACCTTTACAACTTACAACATAGTCTTAAAAGGATACTCCAGATCCCTGAGAGGCTCGATGATTCAACTAGGGTGATATAGCCAGCATGTGTCAGAGGCTGGACCATCAGAAAGAGCCAACATGGCTTCATGAACAGCAAGTCAGGCCAGATTGTTCTCATTTTCTTGTTCAATAAGATTAATAGACTGATAGATTGGAGAAATGTTGTAAACGGTTGACCTAGATTTTAGAAAAACATTTGACAAAGTCTTTCATGACATTCTTATGGAAAAGATACAAAGATTTGGGCTATACAATTAAGTGGATTCAGAATGGACTACCAGTCTAGACCCAAAGAGTTATCATTAATGATTTGATGTCAACTTGAATGGTCTCCAGTAGAGTGCTCAAGTATCTGTCCTTGGTCCTGTTTTGAACATTTTTGTCAAATTATTAGAGAAAGGCATAGATGATGATGCTTATCAAATTCAGAAATAACAAAAATTTCATGTGGTGGCCAACATGTTGGAAACACACTCAGGACCCAAAAATAGCCCAGCAAATTATACTGTAGGGGAAATCTGAGAAAATTCAATTCAATGGAGGTATATGAAAAGTCTTATACTTGGGTTAAAAAAATCAGCTTCACAAGTGCAAGATGGGAAATATTAACTAGACGAGAGTTTCTCTGAGAAAAATACAGGGACTTTAATGGATTACAAATGCAATAGCATGACATAGCAACCAAAAAAATGAAGAATAATATAGGCTGCACTTAGTGAGGCATGGTTTCCAAGACTAAGGAGTCAACAGTTTACTGATATGCCTTAGTCAACCACACTGGGAATATTGTATTCTCTTCTGTGAGCTATTTATTAAGAAGGACATTGATAACTCGGAGAGCATCCAGAGGAGAGCAAGCAGAGTGGTGAAGAATCCCAACATCATGTCCTGTGAGGATCAGCTAAAGGTACTGGGAATTTTTAGTCAAAAGAAAAGAAGACTCCAAAGGGAACATGATAAATATCTTCAAGTATTTGAACAGCTGTCTTGTGGAGGAGGGATTTTTTTTTTTTTGCTTGGTCCCAGTAGGCACAACTAAGGACAATGGCTGAAAGTTGTAAAGCAACCAATTTAGCTTTGATGTTAGGGAGAACTTTCTAACTAGCTAAAGCTCTGCAGAAATAGATTGGAATCCATCTCGAGGTAGTGGTTTTCTCCCTTGCTACTGGTCCTCCCTCAAAAGCTCAATGCCTGCTCACCTTGGTCTAATGGGAGTTGGACTATATACGACCTATAAGGTCCCTTCCAACTCTATGAAACTATAATTCTTGTTTAGTACTTTAAACTGCACAAAAGAAAGACTATTAACTTATTAAACATAATATCTCATTGCTACAAAAATAGGACAGTCAGAATAAGAGGTATAGAAATATTAGGATATTTTAATATTTTGTTCCTTTAAAATGGGGGGGAACTTTTACTGTATTTTTAATCTACCTCACCTAATCTTATTTTACTTCTAATAGTAAAATACAAATTCTAAACTCTAGAAGTTCCTGGCAGTCTTTTAAAATTTTTTAAAAGAATTTCCTTAAACCTTCACTCAGAAACCAGTTCCATTTAATATTCAAAGTTAATACAAAGAATTCTGCTGAAAATTCATAATTTTGAAGGAAACCTGATTTTACAAAGGAAGGAAATTAAAGGATTTAATGTCATTATGCTTATGAACTATTCGAGTTTCTAAAAGGAAGTTCAAAAGGGCAGCACATTCATCCCATGGTGCACATGGATTTTCATCAGAAATGTAGCAGGTGGCCTGGAAGAAATCATTGTCAGATTCAAAATCTGGCAATCTTGGGTGTGCCATCTTTTAGGTGAGAGCTGGTATGGGCAAGAGTTAACTCACCTTGGTTTTTGTTCTCACCAGGGCCTGGGCTGAAAAGAGCAGAGTAACTAGAAGAAAAATCACGAAAGCTCAGTGACAAGGCTGCACAAAATAATGAGAGCCCACATTACCAAACCTTTCATCACAGGCTCCCCAAGTGCTTTATACACATTAAATTATTACTGTGCCCTGAGTAGATAAGTATATGGTGTGACGTGAGGTAGGGGGAAGAATTAGCAGCAAGCTTCCCCAACGTGCTCCAGATACAAATAGTACATCTACTGTGTCTTGGTTCTTGGCTTCTGCTTAACAGCACAGATCTCTTTAAGGTGGAGGGGACTAGAAAACAAGGGGTATTTTGTTATTATTGTACATCCTCCTCAGAGAAATAAGAAACTCATTCTACACAAAGGGATGGATGTGGGTTACTGTGCGAATTATCATGTTCACCTGGGGTGAACAGGAGAATTGCAGAGGACAGTTGGGTAAAGTTGTATCAGGCAACCACTCAAAAGGGGGCTGGAGGGAGGGAGGGAGGAAAGGGTAGAAATAAATAGTAATTGTGCTAATATGGTAGGAAGGGATTAGGAGAGAGCCCTTCTACTGAGGGACCAGCAGAGAGCCATGGAGCATGGGGATGGTGGAACAGGAAAAAATCAGGGAATTCAAACAGATAGTGAAGCCCAGGAGCAAAGCCCCAGTCACCCCACTCTAAATATGGCCTTTTTACTATAATGTAAAGAGGCCAAAAATGGGAAAATAACATGAGAAAGAATTCAACATAAGATATCCCTTATACGTCTAATTTTAAGAACCTACAGCATATTCTTTAGAATGGCCTCAGCAGAGCCGGATTATTATGCTATCAGGATAGATGAGGGTTCTGGAAATTTCCCAACAGCATTTGGAGTTAAGTTCAAAGAATGAGAGTGCTAGGTTGCACTGTTTCAGCAAGGGCACTAGACTTGGAATTAAAAGATCTGGCCTCAGATACAGGCTCTATTACTTACATCTAGTGTGGCCTTGGTCAAATCAGTGACCTGTGCCCCATCTGTAAAGTGAACAGCAATACTCTTACTATCTGCCTCACCAGGTTGTCATTAGGAAACAGGTTATGTAACTCCACAAAACATTGCTTAAGGACTCCTAAATGCCCATCACTGTGTTAGGCATAGGGGAGATACAAAAGTAGAGATAAAACCTGGCCCCTGCCCTTATGAAGTTTACAGTTCAGTAGGGAGGTAAGGCATGAACATAGATAACTCTAACACATACTAACGGCATGAATAAGAAAGGTACCCAACAAAATGTTACATGAGTTCCAAGGTCATTACCAAGAAAAGGCATCAGAAAAAGTTTCATGGAGGCACATTGGTTTTTGCAGGATGAACAGGAATTCAAGAAATGAAGGGGGATGGGGAAATAATCTAGAATAGAAACAGCATAACAAAGGTATGGAGGCCAGTAAGTATAGTGATAAATGACCTCCAATTTGGCTACAGCCAAAACACTAGATGAAAGTAATTTGTGATGTCTGCAAATTTTCTTATAGCATTTCCCCATATCTTTCCCTGTTCCTATCACATTCTACCGAGAACCATACTCATTTGAATATATACAGTATCCCCCTTACAGAATGGAAGCTCCTTCAGGGGAGGAAGCATGCTGTTTTTCATCTTTATTCAGCATCTAACACTTTGTTGTTGTTATCGTTCAATTGTTCAAGTCATGTCTGACTCTTCCTCACCCTATGCTGTTCAGGGGGGTTTTCTTGCAAAGGTACTGGAGTAGTTTACAATATTCTTCTCCAATGGATTAAGGCAAACAGAGGTTAAGTGACTTACTCAGGGTCACATAGCTAGTAAGTGTCTGAGGGCAGATATTTAACTCAATTCTTTCTGACTCCATACACAGAGCTCTATTCTACATAGCACATAGAAGGGTTTGATATATGCTGAAGGGTTGAATTATTGAGATGGTGTCAAAATACAGAGAGCCTTGAATACCAAGAAAAATGGGTTTTAATTTTACTTAGTTAAAAAGAGAGAGCCATTGCAAACTTTGAGCAGAGGAATGGCATGACTATATTTATGCATAGGGAAAATTAGTCTAATAGTTTTATGGTAGATAGAAAAAACTGGAGACAAAATTACCTGGAGATAATTTCAATAGACTAGAGTGGTGGGAGTGGGAAAAGAGAGGAGAGAACAAATGTGAGATACGTTTCAAAGGTAGAATCAATAGGTCTCGATTACAGACTGAACATGAAAGGGACAGAGAAGATACAAAGATTTCAACAAGTTTTCTAAAGTGGGTAAATCCTAAAGTGGGTTTTATATGTGTAAATGATGATGACACAATTAAAGAGAGAGAACTGGTTTTAGAGGAAATCATCAGCTCTGCTTTTGACAAGCTGAATGTTAGGGGCTTATCTAGTAGGGATTGTTTCAGTCTTCATTTTTGTATCCCCAATGTCCAGCCCAGTGCCTAGTACATTGCAGGTGTTTAATAATAAATGTTAATAAACAATAAATGCTTTTATTGATTGATTAATGTTCTGTGGGCCTTGCAGATGCAGGGCTAGAGCTCTTAAAAGACTTCAGGACTGAAGAGGTATATTTAACTGTAATAATTAGCATTTAGATAGTACTTTAAAGTTTGTAAAATACTTATATGTTTTAATTCATTTTATCCTCACAAGATTGTTGTAGATGTTGTTCAGTCGTATCTGCATTTTCGTGACTCCATCTGGGTTTTTTGGCAAAGATGCTGGAGTGGTTTGCCATTTCCTTCTTTAGTTCATTTTATAGATGATAAAACTGAGGCAAACAGGGTTAAGTGATTTGCCCAGGGTCACACAGCTAGGAAGTATCTGAGGCCAGATTTGAACTCAGGAAGATGAGTCTTCCTGACTCCAGTACTGGCTTCTATCCACTGAACCACCTGGCTGCATTCTAAATAATATATTGTTGTTGTTGTTCAGTTGGGTCCAACTCTTCATGACTCCACTTGAGGTTTTCTTGGCAAAGATGCTGGAGTGATTTGCCATTTCCTTCTCCAGCTCATTTTACAGATGAGGAACTGAGGCCAACAGGGTTAAGTGACCTGCCCAGATTACACAGCTAGAAAGTATCTGAGGCAAGATTTGAACTCAGGCCTTCCTGACTTCAGACCAGGGCACTCTATCCACCGTGCCAACTTGGATGAGGAAACTGAGACTGAGAGAGATTAATTGACTTGCCCAGGATCACACATCTAGAAAGAATCTGAAGCAAGATTTGAATTCAAAGTTTCCTGAATAGCTAGAGTACAGGGCTCTAGCTATTCTCTCATTAGGCTCTAAGTTCCTTGAGGACAAGAACTAGTTTTTGCCTCTTTTTAAGTCGCCAGTACTAAGCACAGTGCCTGGCACATAGGAGGTGCTTAATAAATGTTTATTTGATTCAAAACTACTGAGACATCTGGTTGACACATAGATCTGAAAGTCATTTGCATAGAAATGGGAGGTGAATTTTGTGAGCTAATAAGATTGCTAAGGGACTGATTGCAAAAGGATAAAAGAAGAGAACCAAGGAGGGGACCTTAAGGAAGAAGTATTTGAGATGAAGAAGGGGATAAAGAGGCAGTGGAGACAAGAAAGTACATGTCAGAGAAGTGGCAAGAAAGCCTGAGGAGTTGGTGTTTCTAGAATGAAGAGGAGTGAGAGTTTTCAGTAGGAAGATGTGGCCAAGAGTGCCAAATGCTTAGGAAAGGTTGTCCAAGATGAGGCCTGAAAAAAGGCCAGTGACGGACTCTTAGGATATCACTACTGATATTAAGGAGAATGAGGGAAGCCTCCTAGGTATGAAAGTATTCTCCACAAGGATAACAGAAAGCTCTCTGGATTATTGACTTGTAGACAGTATGGCTATCCCTTGTATGAACAGGGTCAAAACCACTTTCCCATATGAACCACACATGAGGACCACCCTTTGATTTTGTTCTGTACTTCTTGTTTGTAGGATCTGTCATGGCTTAATCTTTGTCTTTTTGCCTTGCTGGCTGTCTCTGTGGAAAAAAAAAAAGTATTTAAAGAAAACCTCACTGCTATTTATTGACTATAAAGGACCTGTGAAGAAATATGTTATCTGCATCCTAAGAAAGAACTAACAAATAGAAGTATGTGTGTATATATGTATATGTACATACATGTCTATATGTGTGCATATGCAGACGTGTGTCTAATATAGCCATCTCTAGGGTAGAGGAAGGAGGGAAGAAAAAAAAGGAAAAAATTACATGATAATTTTGTTGCATATTTGAAAGGAATAGCAAGTTGTGCATAGTAGGTTTTCAGTTTCATGTATAATCATCTTTTTTTATTGTACTATATTATATCTTGTTTTATTCCATAAATTAAAAATAAAATTTAAAAAGAAAGAAACCAACCAAGTTGACAGCATTAGCTGATGAGATATTTATGAAATGTTTTTGGAGAATTCCAAAAATATATAAAATACATGAACAGAAAAAAAAAAACCTCATTACCATTGAGAGTAACGCTGAAGTTCTCAAAAGGTGTGCCGAGAATTTGACCAGGTGATCTGGGAACTTTGTGAACCTTAGCTTCGGAATCCCATGGAGTCCCACGCACAGGTCTCCCTGCATTCCTTTTTATGTGCTGCAACCCTCCTAGTAAAATAATAACAATAATAATAATAATAATAATAATAATAATGATGATGATGATGATGATAATAATAATAATAATAATGATAATAATAATAATAATAATACTGTGCCAAGGATCGGGGGGGGGGATAAGTTTGAAAACTCCTGCAGGAAAGCTTAGTAAAATACAAATAGAAGAAATCCCTGAATACTTTTCTCTTGGTAGAAAAACTTCAGGTTTTGGTTTAGTCTTCAGATGGGAGAGAGTGAGAAAGTAAGCATTCAAGTTCTCTCTCTAAAAGGCTTCAGTTAAATCCTCCTGCTTCCCAGCAGGGGAAGTGTACTTTGGGATGATTTCTCTAAGTACGTTGCCATGTTCTTCCATGTTCTTTTATTCTCTTCTCTTTCTCCTCTCTCCTGGGGCCCCGGGGATAAAGGGACAAAAACAGTCAGGGGCTGATAGGCATTCAGAGGCAGGAGGAATAAAAACATTTCAGATCTCTACCAGGCTTCCCCAGACCCCTCAACATGCAGTCCTCAAGCCTACTTCAGACAACCACGAAACTCCAATCTAGCTTTCAATACAGATGGGGATGTCAGAATAAATAACGAAACACTACATACAACACTTGTGTTGAGTTCAACCATGTACCCCTCCACCCCAAGGATAAACAAAGTGCTGGGTTTAAGAATACTGGGGCAAAGAGAATCACATGGTAAAAAGACCTAATGAATGGCTTGAAACATTAATAAGCAACTTCCTTTCTTTAGAAAGAATTTTATCCAAGCGAGGGCCTTATCATTGTATGACCTGGCTATTGTTTTAGCCCCTCCCCCTTTAATTAACTATGTAGGAATAGTTCTAATGCACGTTTTCTTCAAATGAAACTTCAATGCTTAGAAAACATTGTCTCCTTTCAGAGGGGAACTTGATTAAACATGGATATCCTAGTTACCCAACTATTGTTTTTCAGGAGGTTTAAGGTAAAACTTTCAAAGATATCACCACTGCTACTGAAAAAAAAAACTTTTAGAATTTTGTTGTTTATACTGATGGGCAGTTAGGTGGCACAGTGGATAGAGTGGGGGGCCTGGAATCAGGAAGACTCATCTCACCTAGCTGTGTGACCCTGGGCACATCACTTCATCCTATTTACCTCAGTTTCATCATCTGTAAAATGAGCTGAAGAATGAAATGGCAAACCATTTCATCAACTTTGCCAAGAAAAACACAAATGGAGTCACAGAGAGTCAGATATGACTGAAAATAACTGAACAACAACAACACAGTGATGGTAAGAATTTCATTTTTTAAATGAAATTGAACCTAGAACTCAATTTAAAAGTGAATGTTGAAAATTGTTTTTACATGTAATTGAGGAAAAATCAAATACTATATTTAAAAAAGTAAAAAAAAATGAAAATGAAATTTAGAATGTTATTTTAAACCACTTAGTACAATGGATAGATCACTCGGCTTGAAGTCAGGGAGAGTTGAATTAAACCCTGCCTCAGACATTAGCTATGTGACTCTGAGCAAGTTATACTCTCTGCCTCAGTTTTCTCATTTCCATGTAACAATGGATTGAGCAATGAGGGCCCGTTCCTAGGAGCATAGTGGGGCAGGGGAGGCATGAAGTTGGTGAACCTTCTTCTGTAAATATGTAATGCCATGAAGCAGAGGGGCCTGGTCCTGTCTCCTGTAACCTGTAAAATAAGAGGGTTGGATTGAGGACCTTTTCAGTTCCTTCTAGGTGAAAGCAACTCTAAATCAATGAATCCATGATATGCTCCATATTAGACAACGTATCTAACTGAGAAGAATGCATTGAAGTTACTAGTGGAGCTTCCAGTAGCCAGGGTGATACAAATACATTGTGCCTACATCTAAAAAATGAGCCATCATGTGACATATTTTGACCATGTAATGTGGGTCACCTTGCTTTAGGGTGTCAGATTCCATAAGCATGTCTCTGAAGAGCACCTGCCACACTGTAGTTATTTGATATTTAGTACAACTTACAGTGTAACATACTGTAACAAACATAGGCCATTCCTGAATATAGGCTGCATTCCTAAAATAAGACATCTTGATTTTTTTTTAATTAAGAGTAGGCGTTGCAAAAGAAAAATATTTATTGGTCACATGTAGGTTTTATACTACTCGGGTTTGTGGAGGGCAAAAGTGTGGTATATATTTTAAACAAGAGACTACCTCTTACATATATAACTTTATACACACCCAAATATAATAGGCGACTTTACGTAGTATTTTAAGGTTTTTAAAATGCTTTACATAATAATAGCTAACATTTATATAGTACTCTAAGCATTCCAGAGTGATTTATATATGTTATTTCAAATAGGTGCTATTATTATCCCCATTTCATAGATAGGAAAATGAGTTCCAAATAGATTAAGTGATTAATGCAAAGTCATTCTGTTATTAAGTGTCTGAGGCTAGATTTGAACTCATATCTTCCTGACTCTTAAGTCCTACATGTTTTCATTCTGGTTGGTCTCTCTGCTTAAAAAGTCTCTGCCCACTCCATTCCATCTTTCACTCAGCTGTCAAACTGATCTTCCTAAAGTACATGTCTAACAATGTTAGCCTCTTAGCTCTGCCATTCAGTACACTCCAGTGGCTCCCTAATATCCCCCAGAATGAACTGTGAAATCCTCTGTTTGACTTTTAAAGCCTTTCACAAGCTGATGCTTTCCTGCCTTTTCAGTCTTCTTACACATTACTCCATTCCACACACTCCAGTGTAGTTTGTCTTGCTGTTCCTTGAGCACTCCCTGTTTTGGCTCCCTATGTTTTCTCTGGCTGTTCCCCATGCCTGGAATGCTGTCCCTCTTCATCTCTGCCTTCTGGCTTCCCTGGCTTCCTTCAAGCCTCAGTTCAAGTCCCAACTTCTGGGAGAAGCCTTTCCCAGTTCTCCTTAATGCCAGTGGCTTCCCTCCCCCTCTCCACCCCCCCCCCGCCCCACTGATCAACTCCAACTTATCCTGGGAATATTGTATTTGTATTTAATTGTTTGCACATTATCTCCCCCATGAGATGGTGAGAACCTTGAGGACACCAAACTATTTGCCGCCTTTCTGTGTATCCCCTTCAGCACAGCCCAGCTGCTGACACACAGTAAGCACTTATTAAGAGCTTCTTGACTTGACTGTCCACTATATCACCTAACTGCCTCTCTATATACAGTCCCTCCTCTGAATTTGATTCTCACAGTAATCCTATGAAATAGGTAAGAATGCATGTTGTGATTGTACCCATTTTACGACGAAGACTGAGTCTCGAGAGGATAAAATTTGCTCAAGGATATAAGCAATAATATGTAGCAGAGCTAGAATTTGAACTCAGGTCCCCGACTCCAAATCCAGTGATATGTGCATCATATTAAACTTCCTCTTTTTGTGCTTTCATGGAGAGATGATTTGTTTGGAGTTAGAAGAGCGGAGTTCAAATCTCTGCTCTGCCATTTAGTATACACACACACACACACACACACACACACACATACACACACACACACACATACACACACACATTCGTTGGAGATTGAGGACATGTGATCTATATCTATTATTTCATCTGTGTATATAGCCATTGATGAGAAAATTATCTTTACCAAAGCAGATCAGCAGTTATTCTACAACTAATAGTTTCAGAGACCTGTGTAGAGCAGCAGTCTCTAAACTTCTCTGATTGTGTACTCCTATTGCTAAAAAAAAGCATGCTTGAGTGCATGCCCCCAATATGTGTATATTTATTTATCTATAAAGTATATATGTGTATGTGCTTTATTGTTTATTAACATTACTACATATTTATTTCATTCTATTTATTATTATAGATAATAATGATAATACCTTAATGAGCCTGCACAAATTAGAAATTTAAAAGGATAAGATCAAGATGAAATAATAGTGAATAACAGCCAAGTCAATAGAGTTTATGAGCAAGATAGTGACATGACTAGATCTGTATTTTAGGGAAATGACATTAGCAGATTATGGAGAACGCATCAGTGTAGGAGAGAAGAGGCAAGGAGACCAGTTAGAAGATATTGCAAGAATCTAAGGGATGGGTGATGAAGTCTTGAACTAGGCTGGTGAGTAGACAGAAGGACATGGATGTGAGAGATGTGGAGGCAGAATCTCTAAGATCTTCCAACTGATTAGATCTGTGGGTTTGGGAAGAGGAAGGAGTAAAAGGTAAAACCCTGGGTGACTAAACAGATGTTGGGATCCTTGGCAGTAATAGGAATAAGTTGGAAGATGGAGAGGTTAGAGTAAATGTTATATAATGAATTTTATATAATGATATCTCCTATCTAAATCACAATCTATCCATATATGCCTACTCACCCACTTTGCTGTTTTTCAGTTGTTTTCAGTCATCTTACTCTTCATTACCGCATTTGGGATTTTCTTGGCAGAGATACTACAGTGTTTGCCACTTCCTTCTCCAGCTCATTTTACAGATGAGGACACTGAGGCAAACATGGTTACGTGGCTTGCCCAGAGTCACACAACTAGTAAGTATCTAAGGCCAGATTTGAACTCAGAAAGAAGAGTCTTCCTGATTCCAAGCCAAGTGTTTTATCCACTGCAACCCATATCTGGCCTGTTATCACATCATTTCATATTATATATAATTATTACTAACATCAGTATAATCATATTGTGTATAATATGTACATCATGGCATATTATATATGCTAGAATAAGTTGCATTATATAATACCATAATAACATATTACATACAATGTGCCTGACTTGAGGGGGGAGGTAATAAGCATTTATTAGATTTCTAGTATATGCTAAGGCCCTGTGCTAAGCACTTTGCAAATATTATCTCATTTGCTCCTGGGAGGTAGGTGCTATTACTGTTCACCTTTTAAAGTTGAAAAAAAAAATGAAGTAGGCACAGGTTAAGTGACTTGCCCAGAGTCACACAGCTTGGAAGTGTCTGAGGCCAAATTTGAATTCCAGTCTTTCTTACTCCAGTTTCAGCACTCTATCCACAGCCCTACCTCTCTGCCAATATTAGGATTATTAAGATAGTATTGGTAACTGCACCTGGAGTTTGGATCTAGCTTATGCAAAATAGACACACATTCAGATATCTGTCCATCTAGAGATAAATGCAATAGACTTTGCCCAAGCCCCAAATGTTTCAAAACCAACTGAAAAATCATCATTCTTTGAAAAAGGTCAATTAATGAAACTTGAATTTTCTCTGACTTGAGGCCTGTAGAACAAATAAATGGCATCGTAAAGGTGGGCTCTATAGATCCCGAAATGTAAGTATAGGATGGTTTGACTCAATTGAGCCCAACTTGTACATTTGTCTAAGTAGAAACTAACTCCTAGTCTCAAAAAAACTATCTAATTCTCATAAGCACCTGGTAATTGGGTCATTGTTTAATTATTCTATTAACTCAAATCAGAGCTTATTTGATATTTATATTCAGGTAGGACCATAAATTTAGAACTGGAAAGGACCTTAGAGGTCATCTAGTTTACTCCCACCTAATTTTAGAAATGAGAAAACTGAGTCCTGGGAAAATGGCATTAAATATTTCTTCAAATGTGGGCACTGTCCATTTGCCCTAAGAGAGAGGTAAATTTCTCAACACTATACAAAAAAAAAAATTCTGTGGTATATTCATTTTCTATCTATTCTGGAAACCACTGAAAAGCTTAGCTTATAAATCATAAATGACTCAAACTCAAATAACAAAAATAATCTATTTTCCTGAGAAATTAAAATATAATTTACCATAGCACACTTTCTCTGGGTAGAGTATTCCCCTAGTAACACACCCTGTGGATGACTGGCTATTTATTTGAATCATTTAAAGCTATTTGAAGACAGATGAGTTTAAATCACAACTTTAAACAATGCAAAATAGGTTTAGACTTTCACAAACAACTGTTAATTTTTCATACATACTGACTTCATTAGGATAATTTACCTTACACAGTAACTCCCAACAAGAAGCCAGGCTTCAAGGCATAGAAAAAGGGGAGATTTAGTTATGCAGATGACTTCCATTCAAACAGTGCCCCGTGAACAACAGAGAGAAGTGAGGGAAACTGCATGCTAATCACCTTTACAGTATATCACAGAACCTGGAAAGTGGTACCAGGAGAGCTGAAAAATCAGACCATGCAAATGCAGATTTTTGTGCAATATCTTAGCCTGTTAACACCTCAAGCACAGGGGCTACCTTGTGAATTTCTTCTGCTTCTCTCACGCCACACTGTGAGATACCCTGGAGATGCTCAAAATCTACCTATGTACATAGCCATGCCTACTACCCACTTGGTTGACATTATTCCTCCAGCTATCCTGAGAATGTCTAATGGTCCAGGCCATCGAGGCCATGTTTGAAAATCTCATTTTGCCAACAAAGGGCCAAGGTAGCTTGCCAACAGTTACCTCAGACTAGCTCCTAGGTACTGTTCCTGATCTTTGACCATTGAAACACTAATACTGAGGACCATCACCTTAACAATGTTACTCATTATTCTTGAAATTTACAAGAAATATAAAATGAATTGAGGTAAGCCTTTGTATTCCATCAGGCTTCCCCTTGCATCATGAAAATAGATAGGGGATTGTAGACTTAAGAGATGGAAGATTACGCCCCCCCCAAACCAGAGGAATTCTAGGGCCCTCTAGAGGATTATGGTCTTTCCAAATAGGGTATAGGTACTAATTTAGTACTCCAAAGTATGAAGTATCTATTTGCAGCTTCTCTGAAAGAATTGGAATTCACACTGGGAGAGGTCTAGAAGTGGCTCCTTCATGAGAGAATCTTCTGGACCAGTCTAGGTTCTAAGTTGACTTTTCAGGGAGCCTCCAAACCAGCACACATCCCCTGAGGTCAAGGGTTTTTAACTCAGATCCATAAACTTTTTAAAACAAATTAATATTTTGTTAACTACATTTCAATATATTTAGTTTCCAATCCTATGTATTTTATTTTATACATTTAAAAACATTATTAGTAGAAGGGGTCAGTAGATTTCATCAGACCCTCCACAGGGATCCAGAACACCAAAAAGGTGAAGAACTCCTGCCTTATATGGTTTAAAATCTCTAGAATTAGGATGGGGGTGGGGGAGGGAGGCAAGGTTCTAAGGAAAGACCACACAGGAAGCTTCCATCTGAAAACCAATAAACCAATGCATATACACACAGTTGACATCTCTATAACATTTTAGGGTTTTATAAGCAGATTTTCTCACCCCAATATACTAAGGTAGATATTGGAAATATTGTTATACCCACTTTTTAGACATAGAGACTGAGTCTCAAAGAGGTTAAGTGACTTAGGTCATCCATTGTCAGATGGCTAGCAAGTGAGAGTGATGAATTGAATGAGAATGGTAAGTCCATGGTCTTTCTACCATAATTTCTGCCATTGTGCTGCTCCCCTTGCTGTACCCCCTCCCCACCAAGCAATTCCAGTATTCTCTGAGGGAAGGAAGGAGAGGCAGAGGTGCTGAAATATTTGACAGTGCTGTTAGGATAATGACATGACTCCAGTACTGAATATGAAGCCCAAGCGTTTAAAAAGGAAAAGAAAAAAACTTCACCAGCTTCACAGAGTATAAAATTCACAGACTGGCCATGTTGTCATGCTATTAGAATCTTTTTTAACTGTGGGCTGCTCCAGGATCCTGGTGTTCAATTAGAAGCAAGTAATAATCAGGTGGTATTCAAACCCTGGGATATTATAATTGAGGAATTATGCAGGCCACTGAATAAGTTAAGTCTGTGCATAGCAGGCAATGCCTCCCACTCCCTAAGACTACTTCCCTTTCCAGGATCTGGCTTTGCTCAGCCTGCTCCTCACATTTCTCAGAAGGAAGTGCAAAAAGCTGACCTCTTGTCCTGTTTATAAACAATAATATCATGATTTTATGTAAATTACTGCTGCTCAATTGTAAATGAACTTTCCAGTCAAATGGGGGAGGGAAGAGAGACTTAAGGAAGTAAATAATGAATGAAAATTAAACTCTTTTTTGGGCTTCCTGCTGGGTGACAGGAAGGGCACCTGCCCTGACTAGCCATTTTTCAGCAGGTTTTATTATATGTAAGTAGTCCTGTTTCAAAGGTTCCATTTTGACCTGTGGTTTCTCTGAATCTGTGTAATGAGCAACTGTGCTATAATGAGCTTCTAATATAACTGAAAATCACTGTGGAGCCTTGATATGCTGTAAAAATGTAGGGCACCCTATAGCATCGTTGAGACACAGAGCCAGAAGGATCTAAAAGGCTATCTAGTTATAGTCGCAGCTCTGGAGCTGGAAAGGACCCTAGAGGCCACCAATCCAAGGACCCCATTTTATAAAAGAAAACCAAGAGCCAGGACTTTAAGTATTGCCCACTGCCCATTTAAGTATTGCCCCTTTAAAAAGATGCAAAGGTTTCTGGAGAGGATAGTACAAAGGCATATAACCTAGTGAGAATTAGTTTATCAAATCCTTTTTTCCCTGACAGGGAATTAGGGAAGCATCCTGGCCACTAAAGAAGTCCCTGTCACAGGGGTATTCAGGAAATATAATCTGGATGGACAATACTGTGTTAGTCAGATTAAAAGTTCCTCTTGAAAAGTGAGTTGGGGGGGCAGCCAGGTGGTGCAGTGGGTAGAGCACCAGCCCTGACATCAGGAGGACCTGAGTTCAAATATGGCCTCAGACCAAACACTTGACACTTACTAGCTGTGTGACCCTGGGCAAGTCACTTAACCCCAATTGACTAAAAAGAAAAAAGAAAAAGAAAAGTGAGCTAGGAGGTGTAGTTCAGGGATATCTAATTATTTCTACTATACAATAGTAGTAGATTCATGGAATATGGACGTAAAGTCGGGAATATGGATGGGAAGTGATGATGATGATGATGGGCTGGGTGATCAAACCAATGAGGAGAAGAGAACCAGACATGGTGTACAGAGCTGAGGTTAAAATATTCAGACTACTATTATGTGAAACTCATGTTGTTTATCGTTGAGTCATTTCAGTTGTGTCCAACTCATCATCACCCCATTTGGAGTTTTCTTGGCAAAGATGCGAAGTGGTTTGACATTTCCTTCTCCAGCCCATTTTACAGATGAAGAAACTAAGACAAACAGGGTTAAGTGACTCTCCTGGCATCACACAGCCAGTAAGTGTCTGAGGCTTTGCTAACATCTGACTAGCTATGAATCCTGCATTATAGGGGACCCCTTGAGAAGAAGAATGGAGGGTTATGTAGCTGTCAGTCATTCAGCCAGTCAATAAGATTTTATTATGTGATCACTATTGATGAATTGTAAGAGCTGGAGATGAAGGAAATATGAGAGAACAACCTTAGGACTGGGGGCCTGGAGAGGGGGTATTGCTGAGAGCAGGGCAGAGATGGGCCGTGGAGGTTGATAAAGGCATCATCTTCTCAGGGGCTCAGAGTTGGAAGAGAATTCAGAAATCAACTACTCCAGTAGAGATTTGGTCAGGAATTCTGTCCCCAGCATACCAGAGTAGTTGATCATCCAGCCTTGACACGAGGACTTTTGTGAAAGGGAGTCCACCACCCTTGGAGGTGGCCCATGCCGCTTCTGGAGAACCTCTCGTTTCTAGGGAGATTTTCCTTCCACCCAGCTTGTTAGCTCAGATAACATATTAAAAGATCTTTGACTTTCCATCTGACTCTTCAGTCACTTTCCAATCTCTAGGAAAGAAAAGCCCAGAATGGGTATTGAAAAGCAGGAATGCCTGGAGTCAGTTGGAGAAAAGCTTCATAGTTCAACTTCAAAGTATTCACTTTGACAAAGTGCTATTTTAGATTGAAAACAGTATAAAGGGGAAGATGGATATCTTCATTTGCTTTATCCTTTAGGCTAGTCTAGGACTACAGACACCAAATTAACAGGCTGATGGGAGGTGTCTTCCTTCTAGCAAGAATGGAGATCAGGGAGAATTTCACAGTGACCTGCATAGAGTGTTAGATGTTTGCTTTTCAGACATGGTCACATAATTGTTATCCATGTGAGGGCAGGTCTCCCTCCTGGAATAGAAGGGAAAAGGGAGTAAAGAATGTTTTTTTTTCTTAGCAGGGAGAATGGAGTGGTTCTTTAAAAGTAAAAAGAAGAAAAAAACCTTTAATATAAAAGTGTTATTCCATAAGTATCACTGGTAAAATGGAGAGAGACCTGACCTCAGAGCAGGGAAGACCTTATGCCCTGACTCTGAGCTATATGGGTTGTGTCACCCTGTCACTAACCTCCTACTGCTCTAGGAAAAAGACTGCAAGTTGCAGGTTCCTGTTACCTTCTCCCTATTAGTTTGATCTCCCTGATGCCTTGACCTAGCCCATCATCCTCATCATCATCACCATCACTTTCCATCCCTTTTCCCAATTCCACATTCATATTCCCTGAATCTACTACTATTGTACAGTAGGAATAATTAAGCATCCCCTGAACTACACTTCCTCACTTCCTTTTCAAGAGCAACTTCTAATCTAACACCGCATTGCCCATCCAGATTATATTTCTTAAATCGCAGATAAGGTGCTGAAGGAATTTCCTTATCTGGAGTTCACTGTATCAACAAAATCACAGGTCTGGTCCCTATTCCTAGTGAAAAAACAAAGGAGAAAGCTCTCAAGAGGGAGAGGGAAGGGAGAAGGAAAGGGAATAAGAATTTAAATATCTACTCTGTGCGAGACACTGTGCACTTCGCAAACATTATCTCATTGGATCCTTGCAACAAAACTGGGAGGAAGGTGCTATTATCCCAATTTTACAGTTGAGGAAACTGAGGCAGACAGGTTTAGAGACTTGTCCAGGATCCATAGCTAGTAAGTGTCTGGGGTTAGATTTTAAACTTGGGTCTTTCTGACCCCAGACCTAGTACTCCATTCATTGTTTCACCTGCTGCCTCTAAAGGCAAAGGGCAATCCTGACGTATGTCAGGGAGTTCAAAAGTGGAAGAATGTAACACAGAAGACAAAGAGAAGAATGATTGGATGATGAGAACTAAGAAATAAAAACAAAACTCTTTCCAGAGATGAGAAATTTGGATGGGCAAAGAAATGCCTGCTTATCCTCCAAGGATCAATGAAGATGTAGATCTACAGGTACCATTAGGTTAGAGAGATGGATCATCTGGGAATGGGAAGAAGAAGAGGAGAGAAGTAGGGAGGCATGTGGGACAATGGGAAATGCACTGACTCTGGAGTAAGAAGAACTGGGTTCCGATTCCATTACTGACACTTCTCTGAGCAACTTTGGGCAAGTCATTAAACTTCTCTTGGCCTCAGTTCCCTCATTTGTAAAATGTAGGGGTTGAACCAGATGGCTTTTAGGTCCCTTCTGGCTCTGATTCTGTGGTCCTCTTTGGTAACTCCCTGCTACTAAGGGGTGCTGAGGCAGCTGTTTATTACTCTGAAAATAATTATTGGTCTATTATCTTCTCAGGACATGATTTTTCAGGCTCGATTGCTTCCTTAACATCTGATGGACTGGACACTGCTGGACTTGACGTAAGTAAAGAAATCGTTGTTAGAATCCCACTTTCAACACTTACTAGTAATTTGGCCATGGGCAAGTCACTTCATCCTTTTGAGTTTGTTTCTTTATGTGTAATAAATAGATAGATAGATAGGTAGATAGATAGATAGATAGATAGATAGATAGATAGATAGATAGATAGATAAAGGAGATAGTAATAATACCTGTCATGTTCAAAGGATCAAATGAGATAATATTTGTAAAGTGCTCAGCAGAGTGCCTGGCACATAGTACGTGCTTCATAAATGCCTCTTCTCCCCTTCATGACTTTCCCATAGGGTTGTTTTACAGATTCAGTGAGATAGTATATGAAAAGCACTTTGTAAAAACTTAAAGTACTATATAAACATCTCTTATTATTATATCCTGTTCAATTTCTTTATACATTGTCAAATACTGTCTTAGATTAGGTAAGGCGCTACTTTAATGCCTACTATGTGTCAGGCACTGTGCTAAGCACTGGGAATATAATTGGAAACAAAGAGAAATGGCCCCTGTCATCAAGGGTCTTACATTCCAATGGGGGAAGAAAAGGAATAAAAGGGAGCAGAAAGGAGGAGGACCCCACTCCAGTCCCCCTCCCTCTCCCAAAGGTGGAAAAGTAGTCCAGAGAGAGAGAGGATCTGAGTTAGGTTACAAATGAACATGGCTGGCTTGAGTAAGTCCACAGATATAAGGTTGAGGGTAAAGAGGGCGGGAGTAGGAAGGATAGGTGAGGATTCACCAGCTGGAAGGGCGCGTGGCTGGGATAAAGCTGGGAAAGTAGTTCAGAATCAGATAAACTACGTACATAAGGTCTGACTAGATAGATATTGGAAGCAACAACTTTCCTTGCTGTGGGAAACAATTTTTGCACATCACATCTAGTGGATAACTTAAAGCCTTAGAGAGTTTTCCAAAGCTCAGAGAAGGTAAGTGATGTGCCTGTGGTCCTACAGCAAATAAGTATTAGGATGAGATCTAAATCTGAGCTTACCCATCTCTGAGTTCATTACTCAGTGTTATAGTGCCTTTCCCTTGAAATAGTAACAGTACTCAAATACCAAAAATAATGCTAAATGCCTAATTTATTCAGAGATCAGATCTCAAGCTCGAGGAAAAGTTTTGACTCTGCCTTGAGTCCTGCCGGCTTCTAAGTGTTCCCATTTCCACTTGGCTCTTGGCACTTCTAATGCTGCTGCAGCAGCTGAAGAAAAGGTTTGCTCAGGCTTCTTTGTTCCCTGCCTGCCCTTCACTGAACTGTATACTTTTACAGGTGAGAAACACTGAGTGCTGGTTCTGGAAACATCTTTGTCTGTGGTTGCCATGCAACGCTGACGGGAGCTACTGGGGCTCAAATGTTGGCTCTTCTTTTAGAAATGGCATGTCAATTGTCTCGGCTGCCTCCTAATTCAGCTTATTGCTTTGTCAACCTGCACAGTTGCTTGAACTTCTCTCATGAAAGCAAAGGAAGGGGAAACAGTTTGCTCTGAAGACTTGTCCTTACACTTAAGATTGCCATTTGGTGATGCTTTCTAGGGTAACAATGGAATTGCATTAATAAATCTCAAGGTTACTTAGGCTAAAGCACTGGATCTTAGTTTTGCTTTCTGCTCCACTTTTTGCAAGTTTGACTTTTTTTGGTACACACAACTGTCACTACATGAGAAGAAAAGGAATTTCAACTTTCATCTCCGATATTTTGCTGTTTCCTCTCTTTTCTGAGCCTCCTTGCCTCCTTTTCACTTAATTTAGGAATCTCAAACGAAAATCATCACTTTGTCCACCTTCATACCGTTTTTACAACATTTTCCACCCTTCCTACAAGTCCTTTGCCCTCACTTTTTAATTGTCAGGGAATCTATATACCTTCAACAACAACAAGAACAGCTAAAATGTATCTCATAGTGATTTAGAATTTGTAAAGCATTTGACACTGATTATTTATTTCATCTGATCCTCTCAAAGACTCTGTGAGGTAGGTACTATTATCTCCATTTTATACACAAGGGAACTTAGGCTAAGACAAGTTAGGGATGCGTCCAGGGTCACATAGCTAGTCTGTGTATCAAACAGACCCCAACCCAGGTCTTCCTGACTCCAAGTCCAATGTTCTATTCACTGGACTACTTAGCTGCTATCTCTGGTAAGTCTGGTACATATCTGCCATTATTCTACTCATTCTCTTTCTGGGGAAGAGACATTCCACAGTTCCTACATAAGATCAGCGATGATGGCACAATATCTCCTTATCAGGTGAGGCAGTGCTGGGAGGGAATCTTGGGGCCACTGTATCCTGCATGTATCAATCATCACACACACACACACACACACACACACACACACACACACACACACACATACACACACACACTCTGGTCCTCCACTACAAGGGACCTCTCCAGATTCTCCCCTCTCAGACCCATGCTTCACACAGCTGCCAAAATAAGCGATCATACCAATCTCTCATACAAAAACCTTTGATAACTCCCAAATTCCTTAGCCTAGAATTTAGGGCCTTTTATGATTGAGCTCCAAGCTGAATTTAAACGTGGGCCTTCTTGGTTTAAAGTCCAGTGGGCTCTAACTGCCAATGCCACCTTCCTTATTTCATAATTAGGAATCGCAGCTTCATAGATCTAGAGCTGAAAGTACCTTCTGAGTTCATCTAATCAAACCCCCTGGTTTTATAGATGAAGAAGCTGAAGCTCAGACAAGTTAAGGAATTGCTCATGGGCACACAGGAAGTAAATGGCAGAGCAGGAATCGAATTCAGGTCCTTTGATTCCAAAAGCAGCAGTCCTTCCACTGTACCATGCATTGTATGTCTGTCTTCAAATATCTCATGATATTTGAGCCTAGAGCTCCCTTTTTCAATTATATCTCCCATTCGTGTTTCATAGTTATCTATGTACTTGCTCTTCCTCCCTCTCCCCCTCTTGCCATTACATTGTTAACTGCCTGAGAGCAGGGTCTCTGCCATATCTGTCTTTATATCTCCAGTGCTTAGCACAGGGCCTTGCAAAAAGTAGTTGTTTAATAAATATTTGTTAAATTGAATTTCATGAGACATGCATACAAAGAAATATCATCCCAATAGATGTTTGTGTCCATGCTGTATCATTTCCCTATCATTATCTCTGCCCCACTATATTAAAAGCCTCTTTTGTAGCAATATAGCACTTTTAATAGAGTAATGGAGACCAAAATAATAGGGCTGTAAGGATACACCTGCCAAAAGTGATGCCCTAAAGGGCTCTTTTTGGCTGATTGCACAACGGATTCTCTCACTTGGATTAGGGAGAGGATGCTCTGTCAGGGATGATAAGAGCAAGCTCTTCCTTAACTAAGCAAGCCTTAGTCCTGTGAGTACATGGGGGTATTATCTCCCAGTGGACATTGTACAGCTTAGTATCACGTTCAGCCAAAGTCATAGGGTATCATTTCCTGTCCCAAATGGAAGCATGTCCCACCCTGCACCAGGTCTATCATACATCCCTACTTAGCTTGCTTTGGGATAATGCCTTTGGTTGAAATAACTGTGGTCTTGGAGTCACCAACATGAGACATCACTGTGACAGCTGCTGGAAGGGGAGCTAGGTATAAGGTGGTAGGCGGGGCCATCATGGTGAATGGGATGGCAGAATACCCCTCACTTTCAATTTCTTCAGCATCAATAACAACTGTGCTCACTGTAGTGGCATTGACAGCAGCAATATTGGGTGTGGTGTTCTTCTTGGTTTTTGTCATAAACTGAAGTTTTGTTTGCTCTTTTTTGGCCTTTTCCAATTAGTCCCTTTCAATCTTCTCTGCTTTTGCTGGTGCCTCATAGTGTGAGTCATCAGATCACCCTTGTGGGTTAAACATATCTTTGAGATAATTGTTGCAAAGCTCATCAGCTGAACAGAACTGGATTAGCTTCTTATAGTTACTGAGATTGCAAAACTCTTTCTTCCTCAGGATAACAGTTTATATCTATCTCCTCCATTGTCTTTCATTCATGCAGTGTCTACAGCCCATATCCTAAAGATGATCTGAGCATCTGCCAGAAGGTTCTAAGGGAATTTTAATCTCATCAGGAGAAATATTCCTGACCTTCTTTGAGAAGGAGGCCACCAACTGCAAAGGATATCTCTCTCCAGGTCTGAAAACGCCAGTTGTCTGCTGTTTTCTTTAGTCTTTTCCTTATAAATGTCTTTATTTCCTTCAAGGTCAGACAGATCATCTCCATAGACTTAAGACACCAAATTACTTTTCTACTCAGCTGCTGCCATGCTCCTAGTCACCTCCACCCAGGCCTCACTGTCTGACTAAAAGCAATGACAGAATATTCTTTTCTGCTATCTGTCCTAAATTATAAGCTCTTCATTCTTTATACTCGTATTCCCAGAACCTAGCACAGTTTCTGACACATGGTAGGTACTTAACAAATATTGAGTGATTAATTCATGGATCGATCCTCTATCTCTAGCATTTAGCACAGTGAATGAATGAATAAATGGACATTTAGGAGGCACTCAGCTTTTATCAGATATTGTGCTAAGTACTAGGGAGATGATAGGAACTTAACAATTAATTTGTTGAACTGAATTAAACTAGGTTTATATTCTATATCTCCAAATAAACTTTTCCTCTTTGTGTGTGATATATTTCACATATCTGCTATTCAGCAGAATATGGGATACCAAAACACAATTTTCTAGCTTTATCCTGAGTAACCCTAATGTGAGATTCAGTCAAAGATTCAAATCCAAAATTCTTCACAAAAAAAAAATGCTCACAGATATAGATTCTATGAATATTTCAAAGTCATTTGTCATCAACTTGACACAAAGCATCGACAGGGCTCTATACGGGAGCCCCATGTCAGGATTCTTCACAGGCTGTGTTACTCTTTGACAACTGCTTCCAGCTAAGCAAACCAGCTGTCAGCTATGCCAGGTAAGGAATAAGAATTTTTGTACCAAAAAGATCCTATTCAGGATTGTCAGCACAGCATCATAAATATAAAGACCCTCTCCCATAGTATTATCTTCTTCTGAATCCCACCTTTTATTTTTATTCCATGGAATTATGACAAAATATCAAACCTCAGTCTAACACCAATACAGGTGTGCCAGAAAGGAATCACAGAGTGCAGGAACAAAGACAGAAAGGGAAGTTGCCCTGGTCTGTTGTCTAGTTTTAGAGTACAGAGAAGGAGATGCCATCTTGACTCCTGGAGTGCTGGACTGGAGAGGGCTTGCCTGACCTGAGCTGTTGCAGTTGTTGTTGTTTGTTTGTGTGTCCTTCCTTTTCAAAGAGGACCAATGACATCATGACGTGGTCTAGATTTGCATGTGAATTGGATCTGAACAGAGTTGCATGAAGCCATCTGCCTCATTCTCTCTTCCAGAGTCCTCAAAGTCTAGTGGCAAGACAAAAGTCAAGATGCATGGCAATGGCCTGGGATGCAGTGGATGACCTTGGTGTTTTTGATGTCTGACAAAGCTCTAAGCATCTCATAGCATCTGCTTCATTCACCTTCAGTGGTTATTGGAACAAATTGTTCTCATTTGCTCAGGATAGTAGCCCAAATAGTCAGAGTACTGCACTAGAAGTCACACCTGCTACATAGTAGGCGCTTAATAAATGTTGATTGATTGATTGACTCTTTCTGTCACTCCCTAAGCAGATATAGATAAGTCTTCTTAATCTTTCCAGGATACCATCCCTTCATGTATGAAATGAAAGAATTGGCTAAATGATATCCCCCATGCTTTTCAGTTCTGAACTATTTTGATTTTGTTTCTGGGAAGGATGTAGCTGGTTAGTTCTGTCAGTTAGAGCAGGATACTAATGAGGCCAAGTTCATAGGTTCAGCCAGCTAATTGCACTGTGTTCCATGGCCCACGGACTGCACACTTTGCCCTCAGCCAGGAAACTTTGCAAATCTGGGCCCCTGTTCACAGAAGGAAGAAAGCACTGTGAATCATCCCCACGAGTGGAAAAACAACTTAATCCTCCTGCCCTCCTTCACTATTTTGGCACATGAAGGATAGAGATATTGCTCAGAAGGAAAATCAGTTTTCCAGGCCAAGAAAGAAATCATTACATGGAGGTTTTTCAACTTGTCTTTTTTTAAAGTATCTTCATGTTCATCTTCTAACTGTCTCAAAGCACTGGATTTCATAGAGCCAAATCAAGACTCAACAATGTAGGCGACATGATGTGGTGAAAAGAACATTGAATTTGGAGTTAGAAATCCTAGATGCAAATTTTGCCTCTTTTACTGCAATACTGGGCAAGGCCCAACTCCTACCTATCAAGTGAAAGGTTGGACTAGATCCTGTCCTGATTGCACATCTATGGTCCTAGGAAGGCTTCAGGTAGCATTTACTCATCCAAGCAAAGAATCACAACAGTGGAAGGGACCTAGTTTAAACAAAGCACAAAAATGGCTGCTATAAGCAAATTTCTCTTAATCATTGATGGGAAATCTAGACACAGTGCACAAGGTTACAGTGCTTTTGAGAAAGTCAGAGCATTTCAAAGTTCTACAGATTGGTTCTAAGATTTTGCAGTGGAGCTCTCAATTTAGAAACTCTCGATTTGGGAAAAAGTTGCCTTTTGAAAGTTGATTCTTCATCATCCTCCACCTCTCATCTACCCTTGGAGGAGAATGCTAGCTGCTTTAGGACAGACATGATGTCATTTTTATCTTGGTATACCCAGGACCTAGCTCAGTGCCTTGCACAAATTTAGTACTTAATAAATGGTCTGGTATAGAATTGATGATACATTGTAAGAGTATCTCAGCACCAAAAATGATATAGAATGGCTATCATTTATATAACATTTACGAGTTTATAAAGTGATTGCCTCATAACAACCCTGACATAAGTTGTTTGTGTACTTACCTTTCTCTACATTTTCTTGTATGTTTCTTAGATCTTATAGATGAGGAAACTGAGGATCAGAGTTTAAGTGTGTTGTCCACCATCACAGGGCTACTAAAAGGTGGAGCTGAGACTAGAGCTCAGATCTTGTGACTGAGTTGATCGCTCTTCAGTATTTCCTCACTACTTGGATGTTCCCAGAACATGATAATCTCCCATCTCTATGCCTTTGAACAGGGTCTCTGCCGTCCCTTAAATGCTCTCCCTCCTTACTTCCCAAAATCCTTGGTTCCCTTCAAGAAATAGCTGTGACACATAGGAGACCTTTCCTGATTTCCTCATCAGCGCAGAGACTATATAATCAATGTCTAGCCTTGTGTGTGGCACATAGTAGGTACTTGGTAATTACTTGGTGAATTGAAGTCTTACTATCACCAAGTTACTTTCTTGGACTGCCAAAGCAAATGCCTGACAAGCAGTCAGATCAGTAGAACTTCGTTGATGCCAGATTATTAAATACAGTCCCAACACTGCTTTTCATGGGATGAGGGGGAGTGAGTTGCCTCAGGAATATGAATGACTTTCTAAAATGAACAGCCTTATAAAAAGCAATCCCTAGTAGAGAAATTCATCATTCCTTTACAATTCAAATTTCTAAATGTGTCAATGGGATAATGAAATTCAAAAAAGATGATTGAAAATGTAACAACCAGAGAGGTCTTGCTCTTCACCATACAGATGAGCCTCTACGGTAACAATAGGAACTCACACAACAGGTCTCTATTTTGACCTTGGAAAAAGCCAGTGCAAACACGACAAAAACTGAGTTCTACTTTTCTGTATGTCATAAACAAAACCACCTTGTAATTAAATTCCAATCACTTGTTTTCTGCTACTCTTACTCATCCTGAGTTGAATTTTTCTATAGGATTTGTGGTCTGTAAATGGTTCATAGCACCACAGTGTTATCCAGAGGATTCCTGGTAGAATTCTTTCTTCCATCAGCCCTAGAAGGAAGACACCACCGTAGCACTAGGACCACAGGACCGGGGGACTAAATCCATAGACTCAATGGTACAAGTGATAAATTCTAGTTTAGAGTGTGAAATCTGATTAATGTAATCAGGACATCTCTAAAATAACAAGGAGAGAACCTACCACCCATATCTCTTAGGGAGATTAACATTAACATGCACCTGTAATTATTAAGCACTTAGTCCATGTACTGGGAGCTTACACAGGTGCTTAAAGGTGTAACAGAATCTCAGAGCAGGAAGAGACTTCAAAGGCCATTTAGACTAGCTCATATCTAAACAGGAATGCTCTCTACTAAGTCTTTCTACAATGACAAATTGTCATCCTAACCACGGGAAGCCCATTATTACCTTTCTAGGGAAGTGGAGTGGTAACATCACTTCCAGTAGGTTTTACAATGTTCCAGGCCTTGATGTAAGCAGAGCAATGACCTCACTATCCACAGAGAATCCCTCTTCACCCGGACTCTATATTTAGTATCTTTCATGACACTTGCAAATACCTTTGGCAAACATACGTTTTCTGTTTCATGCTTTGTCTGATATTTACGATCAGAAGGTCATTGAATAGGGTTATTCCTATTGTTGTATCTTTCAGGGAATTTTGAATGATTTTGATATCTAAGTGGGAAAGATATTGTTGGAGAAATGCTTTCAATGTGTCATTTTGCTCTACCAAATTGAATGCCTTTTGACAAAAAAATAAGCATAATTGGGTCATATATTCTCTATATTAGTCATTTATAGAATGGATAAGATGGATTGGGATTTATATTTCAATTATTTGTCTATAGCTGACTTTCAACAAGATTTATGTAGATAGGAGAGTCAGGCATATAGGTTGGTAGTTGTAGATTTTTTTTGGTCACCATTTTTGGCATTAATAAAGTCTCGGAATTTTTCTACACCTTCCATATCTTTCTTCCCACCTTCAGGTACAATGTATACTATAGAATTGCTCCAATAATTGTGTCACCTCTATCATGGCTCTTCCCTATATACATTTGATCCAATATGGCCATATGCCTTGTCTTTATTCTCTTAAGTGTCATTTCTACCTCCTACGAAAACACATGCAGGACTGTAATATGAAGGTCAAAATATGGGCCCTTAATGGTGACAAAGTGTTCTATAATATTCTTTGTAGATCTTTTCCAGTTTACTCCTATTTGTTGTCCTATTTTTGTCCTCGTTTTTGTCACTCATGAGTTGACCTTGCTTAGTTGTTATCTCTGTGCAAGCTTTGTTTTTTTAACTGCTTTAAACAAGCCTTAGATGCTTCCCTTTGCTTTGTGAGACAATGGGGACAGGGAGAAGGAATGGAATTGTGGTTTTATGAATATAAGATAGTCCCAGGTGAGCTCTACCAATGAAAGCTGACACCTTCCCTACAATTTATGGTGTTCAATAGTTGCCTGGAGTATAAAATCCAAATGGAAATGGGGTCACTAATCCACACATAAGGATCTTTTGGAGCAGTATACTGACTTAGCTTTAAAATGTAATTTATTTTTGTAATTTTATTTTGATATTTCCCAGTTATATTTTAAACTGGTTTGGGGCACTGGGGAGTTTAAAGTTGTGGGTTTGACACTTCTGCCTAGAGAGGTTAAACTTAACCTAAGTTTACACAACCGGGATATATTAAAGGTAGAATTTGAACCCAGATCATCCTGGCTTCAAGCTGGCTCTCTATTCCTAATGCTACATTGCCTCTCTCTCATAAGATGATACTGAGCATAATCTTTTCTTCACTAAATTTTCCAGATAAGATGACATTCTGAATCAATTCCACCTTCGGTCACTATTTTTCCACCAATTGGTAAGTCAAATGTCTGCTGAGTAAGGTACTTTTTGTTCTCTTTGGTCTTCTTGTGATGCTACATTTAAATCAAACTGTATAAAATTGTAACTAATTTTGATGTAATTTATGTCATCTTGTTCCCATTTTTCTTTGTTAACTGTTCATTATTTGGAATTGGGTTCTTTTATTTATATTCCATGCTTGCTGCTCATTATTCTTTCTGGTCATTTACTAATTCTGATCTTTGCTCTGACTCAGTTTACAAAGAACTGATTTTGGGATAAACACATCAATTACAAGTGGCTTCTCAAAGAAAATGTTCAGGATATAAAAGCAGGAGGTTTCTTTTTAGACTAACAGTCTTTGGTTATTCTTGCTCCTTCATCCCGACTCATGTGTATGACAAATGTATTATATGTGTTTACACATATATCCTACATATGAGAGGCAGTGCGGTACATTGGATAGAGGTTTGAATGCTTTACAGCCAGGAAGACTCAGATGTGAATTCTTATTCTGAAACATATTACATGTGTGACCTTGGGCAAGCTATTTGACTCCAGTGACAGGCAATTCTCTAAGTTTGTAAGTTATAGATAAGATGCCAATCTGCTACAGTAGAGTCAGTTTTTTCAGCAGAGATTCCTAACACTGATGAAATCATAAGAATTGATCATACATTTTTAAAATGCTATACACATATGTACACATAAATACATGTACATGCATGTAGGTGTCAAAGTGGTACAGTAGATAGATCACTGGACCTGGAATCAGGATTCAAATTCAGACCAGCCAGACACATACTTTCTATGTGACTCTGGGCATGTCATTTAACCTCTGTCTGCCTCTGTTTCCTCATCTATAAAATGGGGATAATAGTATCATCTACCTCCTAGGGTCATTATGAAGATAAAATAAGATATTTGTAAAGTACTATGCAAAACTTAAAGCTATATACACATTTTATGTGTATGTACATATAATAACACATATATGCACACATATATAAACACATACATACAGATTTATTACATATACTGAATTCTCCCTCTTGGTAAGATCATCTTTGATACTACCCGTTCCACATCTAATGTTCTTATAGGTGTTTTCAGTTGCCCATACTGCAAAAAAATCAAAATAAAGGCAAAGTATTTTTTCAATACATGACTTTGACCTATGTTGCTACATGACTCTATGAGAAAGAAAAAGAACTTCATGAGGTAAAACCCTGTTTTAGGGGATTCCTCTCACATATACACACATACTTACACACACCTACACACACACACACACACACACACACACACACAAATTTTATGGCAGAAAAAATGCCAGGTATCATTTACTGCTATGTTTCTCTCTTATGTCTTGCCTGGGACTTAATAGTTACACTTTTAATTCACCTTCACATTTTGATATAGATGCCCTGCTTGCTTGTTATCAAATATACCTTTACTGTTAAAAAAAAAAAGGGGTTATCTTGGAACTTCCATCTACGAAACAGAGCAGATGCAGGTTACTTTGAGGAGGAAAAGCAGTCAACTGTATTTCATCAAGAAAAAACTTTCTTTTCCCCTGTAAGCAAGGCCAGCTGCTCCAGTTGTAGGGCAGCTGGTAAACAAATAGCTATGAGAAATCATAGAGAAAAGTGATTTTCAGACATAAAAGTAGATATCATATTTGATTTGAGGTTCTTTATTCTTTGGTATAAGACAAAGGAATCCACTTATTTTCCATCAGAAATAGAGAAAGATAAATTTAGGGCGTTTTTCTGATACAGACTTTGGGATCTCTGATATCATCAATGTGGGTCCTTTCCTCCAAAGATACATGTCATAACCCATCATTATGTTTTCATCTTAGGCAAATCCTTTCTTTTCTGTTCCTTTTTTTGGTGGGGGGAGGGGGAAGCAATTTGGATTAAGTGACTTGCTCAGGGTCACACAGTTAGTAAGTGTCTGAAGCCAGATTTGAACTCAGGTCTTCCTGACTCCAAGGGCCAGTTGTCACCTACCTGCCTCTAGTCAACTCCTTTCTATGTCTTCCTGTAAAGCCTTCTGTAGGAGGTTAATGCCTCTGATCCTCTTGTTATTCTCCAACCTGTCTTCCCAGACTCACTGCACATTTGTTGTGCCCACAGGCATTGTAGATTCTAGCCAACCTTACCTGCTTGCTATTCCCTATACACAGCACTTCACCTCTCACTTTTGTGCAAAGGCGCAGGCTGGCCCTCACACCTGTAATATTCTTGCTATTACAGCCACCTTGTTAAATCTGCAGACTTTTTTGAGGAGTAGTTCGGGTACCACCTCCTACATAAGGCCTTACCTGATCCCCTAAGTTGTCAGTGCTATCTCCTAACAAAAATTACTTTATGTTTCTTGTTGTTGTTCAGTTATTTTTCAGTTATGTCTGACTCTCCATGGCCCTATTTTGGGTTTTCTTGGCAAAGATACCAGAGTGGTTTCTCATTCTCTTCTCCAGATCATTTGATAGATGAGGAAACTGAGGCAAATGGGGTTAAGTGACTTGCCCAGGGTCACATATCTAGGAAGAGTCTGAGGCCCGATTGAACTCAGGAAGATGAGTCTCCCAGGCGTCAGGCCTGGCATTCTGTCCACTGTGTCACCTAGCTGCCCACTTTATATTTTACTGCATATTTTATATTTATATTCATCTGTGAAGATATTGGTTTTCCCCCAATAAAATGCTCCATAAAATCACGGATTTTTTTTCCCCTTCTTTAAATATCCAGCATTGACCACAGTGACTGGCACATTCTATTACCCTAAAAACAATTAGAGTTCTTAAAAGACATGTGTTTCTCAACCTTCTATTAGAATATAAACAATTCATCTCCACATATTTCTTTCCAATTAAATACATGTGTGTGCCTCTCTGCATTTCTCTTAGTTCTTTCATGTTCATTTCATAATGTCTACTTGGTTACAACTTTTGTCATTAGGAATGCTTGCAAATTCTCTATTTCATTAAGGATTCATTTTCCCCCTTTGTGTAATTATATGTAGTTTTCCAGATAGTATATTCTTAGACTTTATCTTTCTCATTTTGTAATATCATATTCTAAATTCCTTTCTTTGTTGTGGCAACTGTCAAGTCTTATATAATCCTTATTGTGGTCCTCTAGCTCTTTATTTTTGGCTGCTTTTAGTATTTTTTTTTCTTTGACCTGGAAGCTCAGGACTTTGGTTATGATCATCCTCCAAGTTTTCATTTGGAGATTTCTTTCAGGCCGTGACTGATGCATTCTTTCTATTTTCCCTTTACCCTCTGTTTCTAAGAGTTCTGGAAGGTTTTCATTCATCATTTCTTGAAATATGATACCTAGGCTTTTTTTTGGTAATGAGTTTTATGTTCTAATAATTCTTAGATTATTTCTCTTTCACCTGTTTTCTAGGTTGGTTGCTTTTTTATATTACATTTCTCACATTTTTCCTGTTTTTCAATCATTTGATTTTGTTTTATTATTTCTTGTTGTCTCATTGAATTGTTTTCTGTTTTGGTCTATTCCAACTTTCATGGAATTACCTTCTTGAGTGAAATTTTCTGCTATGTGTTCTAAGGTATCAATTCTCTTTGCCAGGGTTTCCTCTCCAGTTATTCCATTTTGTATCGCTTGTTTCCTTTCTTTCTGGCATCCTTGTAACAGGACATTTTTCCCCTGAGTCTTTACTTTAATTTGTTTTATGGTCATACTCTTCCTTAAGATTTACCCCATGTGTGTCTCTCAGTCCAAGGTATTTCCTCAGAGTACTGAGTGCTTTCCTTGGATTGCTCATCTCAGTAGACTCAGTGGCTAGGTTGGGGAGGTTAGGCTTTAGTCAAGTTTCACTTGTACTCCTAAATGGCAATGCACATGCCTACTCCAAAATGTTGTGGCCAAAACTAGGCTCCTCCTTTAAGGGACTCAGGGCTACTCAAGAGGGGGACTCTACCAAAGGCACACAGGGCTTGAAGGCTTTTTTTTTTTTGGTGCGGCAATTGGGATTAAGTGACTTGCCCAGAATCACAAAGCTAGTAAGTGTTATGTGTCTGAGGCTGGATTTGAATTCAGGTGCTCCTGACTCCAGAGCCAGTGCTCTATCCACTGTGCCACCTAGCTGCCCAAAAGCTTTACTTTTTACCCCCTGAATTCATACCCACCTGAGTCCCTTTACCCAATGTTGCTGGATTCTTGAAATGAAATGTGATCCTTGTCCTTGAAAAGCTGTGCTCTGAGCCTAGTTTAAGTTGTTACACTAAGCATATTTTCAGGTGACAACAGAAAGATAATTATTATAGTAGATGACAAAGTCAGAGTCAGGATCCAAAAAGGTTATAACATTGGGCTGATTCCAATAAGATGAAATATAGTAAGGATTACTTTGGGTTGAGAAAAATAATAAAATAACAACATAGCAGGTCTAGAAGGCAGTTTAGCTGAAGAAGATCCAAAGGTCTTAGTAATCTATAAACTCAATGTGAATAACAATGTGATAAAGGGGCCAAAAAAAAAAAAACGGCTAATGCATTCTTAGACTGCTCTTAGAGAAGCATTGTGCCCAGGACTTCTCTTGGAACCTCTATCCTGTCACCACTGATCTTCTTTGTACCCCACTTTCTGTGTACTTTGGCTTGCCTACTTCAGAGTTTCTGCAAAGTTACTACAGTTATCCTAAGCATCCCTAGACTGGCTGGAGGAGACTATTCTCTGAAACAGAGATAATTCTCTGTTTCTTTTTTTTTTCCTAGTGCATTTTTAAGCTGTACTAAGATGTTTGTGAGAATCTTCTTTTTTATGTGAAACAAAACACCAGACTCAAAAATATCCAACCCCCCAGTTTTCATCTTTCTTAAATGGCAAATTGCGATTATGACACACTTGATCCAATCAGCTTGCTAATATTTTAGTCCTCATCAAATCACCTACTTGTATAAATCTATGATCTCATCCATATGGGTATTCCCTCCATTGCTTCCATTAATAACCTTCTTGCCCATGGCCTCCTATACTTCCTCCAAAGAAAACCTATCCAATACACTAGCGCATTTTGTTTGGGTCTTTTACTATTTCATGGGTAAAACTGCAGCCCTTGAATTGTCCATTTGCCATTTCTCACTCTTACTATAACAACCCACATCCTTTTTTAGTCACACATCAGAGTCAATAAACATTTATTAACTACCCACTATGTCTGGCAATGTACTAAACATGAGGATACAAAGAAAAAGCATAAGATAGTCTGCCCTCAAGGAGCTCACAATCAAATGGGGGAAGATAACACATAAAAAGAAACTAAAAAGGGGACAGGGATGCAAAGGCATGATGAAGTCCTGTAGCCAGTGTGGGAAATGAGGTGAATAGTCTGGATCAATAAATAGTGGAGGATTTGGGAGGAGCTCTCAGATACTCACCCTAAACCCTTTCCAATTGAAAGAAGGAAGGAGGTCCAAGGGCAGGGTGTGCTGAAGAGGTGTGAGTTTCAGAGGTGATGTCATCTTGCGTAATGATGGGCTCCTGGAGAACCAGAAGTCCAAGAGAGCAGCAGAGTGAGAAATTAAGAAGTGAAAAGTATGTATTAGATGATGTCTTTTGCTCCTTTTTTCACATTCAAGACATCACCTACCATAGCCATTGCCCATTTAGATACTGTTGCTTAATTTTTAGAGGTGGTTGCACACTTGGGAAATGATTGGCTTAGTCACATTTTCCACTAATATAATACACACAAAAAAATCTTAAGTTATTTATACTTGCACAGTGCCCAGAGAGAAATCTACAATTCCTTCTCTTGTATTTAGGAAAGACAGTCAGGCTTAAGATAGAGCTACCTCTCAGATAGAGTGAGGTCACTTTCTCTTTGGAAGCTTGCCTGTTCAAAATGCACAGATGTTTAATGCCATCGTACTGGGACCTCTTTTACAGAACAATTTCTCTCCAGTAATTAATGTCACCCAATGTGTTGATGTAGGAAAAAGTCCAATACTCAGAGAACATGGAGGTTAGCAGAACTTACCTTGATGCTCATTCCAGAGAACACTAATTGGGACTCAACATCCAGAGGGGAAAAAAACAAAAAACAGAAAAACATTGAATTTAATGAAACTGTGTGGGTGCTTCCAAAGTAATGGGGAAAAAGATCTTGGTATCAATTCTGATAATTTACAGGAAAAGAGATTTTGACATTTTACTTATTATCTAAAAGTCATATAAATGGTTATTTACTAATAAGTAGTAAAGGATTCAGAACACGTTATGTATAATGCATATTGTACGCATATAATGTACATATCCCACCAATGTCCATATAAACACATGCACACATATGCATGGAAATAAAGAATTTCAGATGGGATAGAATAAGGTAATCCACTATTTGGCTGCTCTTTGGAGGGCTTTAATTTAATCCCATATTTTCTAAATCTGTGAAACTATTCTGAAGCCAATTCGCATCTGATTTCCTCCCTTGTTTTATTTTTCCATAGTTTTGCTTTGTCGTTCCCCCCGCCCCAGTGAAGATTACTCTTTAGTCTGTAATGGCCGCCTCTATTTTCAGCCTCATGCTATCTGCGGCTGCTTAGATTCCTATTTTTCCCTTGGACCTTTGCTCATCTAGAGCCATCTGGTAACTAATTAATACATGCCAGGTTGTTCTATTGGCCACTGGAGTGTAACAAAATCCATAGATACAGAAGGTCAATTAAAGTTGTATTTCCATGAGCCATTAAAGCATTTATTCTGCTATTTGCAGTAGCCCAGTTACAAAGAACCTTGATTCTGGCATCAGAGGATCCAGGTTCAAATCCAAACTTTGATGCTTCATAGTTGTATGAACTTGAGCAGATGAATTAACCTTCCTGGGACTCAGTTTCCTTATCTGTAAAATAAGTGAGTTAGACAAGATTGCTTCTTAGTTCTCTTCTAGATCTAGACATATAAAGTTATAAATTTTATGCATTCCAATGTCATCCATGTTTGATAAAAGCTAGTTTTATGGAGTGAAGAAAGAAAAAAATGTTGCAATTTTAAGCTAGTAGGAAAGGGTGATTACTAAATATCTAAAATAGGAAATGATCATCACAAAAAGCCAAACTGGACTTATCAAGAATTGGTCATAGCAGACTAATCTCATTCCCTTTTGTCTATCAGTCAATAAACATTTACTAAATGCCTACTATGTGCCAGGTACTGTGCTAAGCACTGAAGAAATACAAATGTCCCTGCTCTCAAGCAGCTCACAGTCAAATAGGGAAGAAAACTCCAAAATAACTATGTACAAAAAATTTATGTACAGGATAGCTTTGAAATAACCAGCCAATGGAAGGCATTAGGATTAAGAAGGATTAAGAAAGAATTTCCATAAAAGGTAGAATTTTAGCCAGGACTTGAAGGAAGCCAGAGAAGCCAGGAAGCAGTTAATAGACTGGATAGATCAGAGGAATAGCATAGACATAGTTTACCTAGGTTGTAGCAAAGCAGTCATCAACAAATATTTATTATACAAACTTTATGTGCAGGGACTGTGCTAAGTGTTGAGAATATAAAGACAAAAATAAAAGGCTCCATCCTGACTGGGCTTACTTTTCAGGAGAGAAATCTGATAATTTTTTTCAGGTCATTCTTGTGGATAAGATAGAGAGATGTGGACTAAACAGAAAAACAATGAGGTAGATTGTGGAACTAGTATGAATGACTCAAAGAGCAGCCATTTAATGTACCAGAAGTTAATTTAACTTGACATTGTAATGCAAGGAGTTAAGTATAACCTCATAGTTTTTACCAACATCCAGTGTCACAGAAATTAAATAATAAAAGGATAGACATATACTTGTTCAAATGGGGGAAAAAAATCAGATAAAGGGGGCACTCGAGTGACACTGAATATATACCCTTGTATGGAAATCCATAAACAATGTATAAACATAATAGAGTCACATGTTGTCAATACTTTGGTTAAAAAAAAGTCAAAGAAGTCAACTTTGGGGAAAAAAGGAATAGTAAAATTTAAGTTCAACCATTACTGTTTGCTCATTCATTGGTTTAGAAAAAGAAATAGATTATATGTAAATCATTTAGTCTAGTTGAACAATGGAAAACAAACATCTTGATTCTTTTACTTCAAGAAATACATTTAATTAACTTTTCTGTGGCTTGTATAATAGCCACTAACTCATATTAATATAGAGCCTTAAAGTTTACAAAGGGTTTTGTTCCTCAAAACCCCATGATGTCAGTAGTACAACTATTAGTACCATTATTTATTACCATTTTACAAATGAAGAAAATTAATCTTAGAGAAGATAACTCACTTGCCCAATTGCTAGTAAGTATTAGAGTCAGGTTTTGAAACAGGTTCATTGGCAGCTAGGTGGTGCAGTGAACCTGAAGTCAAGAAGATCTGAATTCAAATCCAACCTCAGATACTAATTATGTGGTTCTGGACAAGTCATTTAAGCACTAATTGCCTCCATTTCTTTACCTGTAAAATGGGTATGTCTGTAGTACTTACCTCTCATGATTGTTGTGAAGATAAAAGGAGATAATATTTGCAAAGTACTTAAAGTGCTATATAAAAGCTAGTATTATTGTTGTTATTATTATTTTTATTGTTACCATGCTTCGCCTGTGATAAACTATAGCACCAAAGCAGAGATGGTCTATAAAAAACTATCACAGATTAGTATAAATGCAATATATTTGTTCTTACAAAACTTGTTTTTAAATTATAAATTTCATATTTATATATGATAATCATTAGATTCTCATTATTACATGCAGAAGGCTGTCAGTGAGTGGAAAAATGAAAATCCAGTAGATGGTACAGAGGAGAGAGCACTGAACTGTTAGCTAGGGGACTTGGGTATGCCTTGTGGCAATGGATAAGTCACTTTGTCTTTATATGCCTTAGTTTTCTTACTGATACGTTAATTAGATTGGACTAGATAGTCTCAAAGGTCCTTCTTAGCTCTAACAGTATATATCTATGATTCAATGAATACAATTTGTAGCAGACTAGAGAGAAGCAAGGTTGGGGAGGGGATGCAGAGTGATGTTTCCCTATTGTGAAAAACATTCCTAAGGCTTAAAATATATTGAATTTAAGAGGTAGTATCATACCAATAATTTCTGAAACATTAACAAATCTATGAAGCTCATAGAAGCCAAAAAGTTAGCAATTGCTAATTATTGCCTAGAATAGTAAAACAGGATAATGAGGACTCTAGATGATAACTGCACTTATATACTACTGTCATCAGAAGAACATTATTCTAGTTAAGTTCACCACCCTTGGAAAATTTAAATGCTAATTTTGGGGGGAGATCCTCCTTCATTAAGGTGGTACAGTGGCAGTACAAATCCCGGTTCTACAGTCACATACGGAAATCAATGTTGTTGGTGTGAGGAAAGCTAGCTTCCACAATCTCCCTATAGTTCCCCCAAATTTTGGTAGAATATAACCCCCCAGTATGAGAAACACAGACAAAAGGGACTACAAGATGGTAGCTATTTACATTGACCATAAATATTAGAAAATACTAAAAGATATGATTAAGGATAGAACATGTCTCCCAATTATTTCATACTTTTGTACTAATAATTGCCATTTGAGGAAAGGAGGAAGGAAAGAAGGGAGAGAAGAAGGAAAGAGGGGAGGAAGGATGGAGGAAGGAAGGAAGGAAGGAAGGAAGGAAGGGAAGGAAGGAAGGAAGGAAGGACGGAAGGACGGACAGAGGGAGGGAATGTATGGTGAGGAAATGTGGTCTCTTTAATTCTGTTCCAGAGGGGACTGTTCCAAGTAAACATTTGGGAGCAGAGATGAAAGAAGAAGAAGGAGGAAACAGCAGACCAGATGGGAAGATGCTCAGGGAGGATGGTTGTGATGTGAAGTATAGCTTGATACCCCTTTTAATGAAAAGATTTAGTAACAAGAAGATGAGGTTTTGTTTTTTTTTCCCCACTTGCACACTTACCTAATTTCCTCATTGAGGTCCTGCAAAATGTATTTGCCAGTTAGTTTTTAGTGACCTTTTTATCCAGTCACAGTACGAAAAGCATGATTATTATTATTTTTTTACAATTGTAAATTGTGACTTCATCTATTCAGATCCAACAGAAGAAAAATAATTTGGTAAGGGGAGGGTACTTGCCTATGGTGGTAAGGAGACAAGAGCAGAGGGAGAAGGAGAGAGATTGAAGAGAGGGAAATGGAGGAGAGACAGAGAGAAAGAGATAGACAAGCATTAAGAGACAGAAGAAGAAGAGACAGAGACAGAGAGATAGAGACAGAGACAGAAACAGAGAAGAAAGGAAGTAAAGGAGAGGGGGATAAAGGAGAGGATGACAGAGTGACTCTGTTCTACTGAATCGAAGGCATTCCCAAGTCTAAACCTAATGTTTAGTTGCTTGTAAATTGCACCTTATTAGGGTCACTAATAAAGTCGTTATTAAAATCTTACGTTAATTCTTTCTCTTTGAACTGACAATCATGGGCCATTATTGTCCAACATGGAAACTCTTGCCTAGTATAGACATAATCTTAATGTAATTATCTTAATGTATCCATTTAAGCATTACAATCGGCCATACATTTTTATCTTGCAATTTCTAAAGCAATTAAGTGGCTTTGGGGAGATTTTTGGAAGCTGAATACCTGACAGAGTCACAGCTCTTCAAGAGCTCTCATGCAACTGCTTCTGCAGGTGTTACAAACCCTGCTTCCCTAGTAGCTATATCTGTTGAAGACCCAGAAAAGACTGTTCTTGCCACCAAAGTCCTTAGTGATGTTAAATGGTTCATCATCCTATTTTATCAGTAAAAAATGGCATTGAAGATGGCCATCTGCTTTGCCATTGCATCCCAAGGATCATGTGACTTTTCCATCTGACTTATAGCTGAAACTTTATTTATGTGACTTCTCCTTAATTAGAATGTGATCTCTTTGAGAATAGGGACTATTCTACTTTTCTATTTGCATCTCCTGGGCTTAACAGTGTATTGCATATAGTAAGAGCTTATTTTTTTTATATTTCATTCATTCATTTAGAAAAGACACACCTGCCATCCAGGTGTGTAAAGTATTTTATTTTCAAGACTGTTTACAACCCAAGGAATATGAGTTTATCTTCTCACTTATATGTAAACAATATTTAAAAGATAGAGGCAGCTAGGTGGTGCAGTGGATAGAGCACTGGCCCTGAAGTCAGGAGGACCCGAGTTCAAATCCAGCCTCAGATGCTTGATACTTACTAGCTGTGTGACCTTGGGCAAGTCACTTAACCCCAATTGCTTCACCAAAAAAGCAAAAAAGAAAAAATTTGGAAGATAATGAGTTGTAATTTGTTTATAAAGACAACCAAGCAAGCTCAATTTTGTATTGTCCATAGGGCTTAGCAAGGTACTGTATATAAACAGTAGTAGAGAATGCAGAAATATTTGTTGAAAGAAGGAAGATAAATTTAAAAGAAAATCTGATTGGTTGATTTAACAAAAGTCAGTATAACAAACCATAAAGAAGAAATACTTTGAGACAAACTGGTAAAAGTTTGAAAGGTCTTTATGAATACTGATGGATTTAAAGATACTCACAAATGAAAAAACTTATTTAGTCTCATGAAAATTTAATCCTAAGGAACATAGTTAGTGAGACTGTTTTCTGTTTATGTGTGATATATGTATGAGAGAGAGAGTGAAACAAAAAAAATACAGAATGCTGGGAATACAGCAAAAACAAAAGAGGCAGTGCCTACCCTAAAGTGGTATACATTCTAGCGGGTGAAGACAGAATGTAAAAGAGAGATACAAAGGGTGGTGAGTGTACCTGAGTAGGCTACTAGGAAGGAGGTGGAAGAGTCCTGGAAGTTAGGAGCACAGCAACAAGTGAAGCTCACTGCAGAGCTTCAGACGACCTGGGGATACCTCATGAAATGCTGATTCAGGGCAGGGACTCACTAATTAGAGGGAAATGTAGGAGTTCACTTTGGTATTCATTTCCTTATAAAATTATTCCCCCCTTAATGTGTAACTTTTTTAAAGTCTGCTACATTCATGTGATTTCTGCACTTTCTTGCATCTAATGTATTTTCCCTGTGAGAATGTGTTTTTATTATGAACTTTTTAATGGCAGCCTAGGAATCTCCTCACCAGTCTGCCGTTCCAAAGTCCATGGTTGACTCTTCTGGCTGCCTCTCCCAAAGGTCTTCAAAAATCTCAAATCACGTGGATGAGGGACCTCATTCATGTGGATGCTATCCACAGCATTATTAAAGAAGTCTCTAAGTCAATCAGGAATCATATCCCCTTAGAGAAAGGAAGAGTCACAGGGATATCCTTCAGGGAGCTGCCCAACTTGGGGGAGCAGAGGTGTTACACTAATAATGGATATCCACAGGAAATGTACATCATCTCCAAATTTTTAGAATTCCATCTGGCCCGGTATCTCCAAACATTACTGATCATTTTGGTGTAACTGAGATTGGACCCATGATCTAACTGGTAAAAGGAAATTCCTCCTTGAAATTTCCACTTCCCATACAGATATGCAGTTGCTCTGCATCCTGGAGTCTTAGAGAGTTGCTTGCAGCAATGAGATTTTAAATAAGTTTCTTTGGTCCCATTACTCTGCCAGTTAGGTGTCAAAGGTTGAACTTGAACCAAGGCTTTCCTGACTCTGAAATGAGCTCTATATCCACTGCATCATGATGCCTCTCTTTCTGAGCATTAGGAATTATTTTTAAAATACAATAAATTTTAGAGTCCCCTTTCCACTCTAGAATTTCCATGGAAGGAGAAAATACATAATGGCTAAAAAAAACCCCAAAACACTATAAATTCAGTAATACTTCAAAAATGGATGTGTACAGTATTTGAATAGTCACCACAATATCTATGATCATTTGAAAAATAGTAATTGAGATATATATGTAAGATATTATTTATTGTATACACAAGGCATGTTTGTGTATTTTATTATAGTAAAATCATGAAATCAGGAGAAAAATGCTCTCTTAAAACTTTCAGAGTTTGGAAGTCTGGTAGAAGCAATGTAAGTGCCAAATTTAGAAATAGTTCCACATCTATCTTTTTTTTTTAATTCTTTAACATTTTTATTTAAAGTCGTGAGTTCCAAATTCTATCCTTCCTTCCCTCCTGTCCCCCCTCCCTGAGACAGTAAGCAATCAGATACAGGTTATATATGTACAATTATGTAAAACATCTCCACATTAGTCATTTTGTACAAGAAGTCTAGAATAAATGAAAGAAAGTGAAAATAGCATGCTTTAGTCTGTATTCAAACTATCAGTTCTTTTTTTTTCTGGAGGCAGATCGTATGCTTTATCATCACTCCTTTGGGATAGTAATGATGGATCATTGTATCGCTGAGAACTAAATCATTCACAATTCTTCATCAAACAATATTGCTGTTACTGTTACAGCATTCTCCTGGTTCTATTCACTTCACTATGCATCAGTTCATGTAAATCTTTCTAGGTGTTTTTAAAAGCATCCTGCTTGTCATTTCTTATAACACAATAATATTCCGTTACAATCATATACCACAGCTTGTTTAGCTGTTCCCTAATTGATGAGTGTCCCTTTGATTTCCAATTCTTAGGCACCACAAAAAGAACTGCTATAAATATCTTTGTACAAATAGGTCTTTTTCCCTTTTTTGGGATGTCTTTGGGATACAGACCTAGCAGTTTTATTGCTGGATCAAACAACATGCACAGTTTTTTAGCTCTTTGGGCTTAGTTCCAAATTGCTCTCCATAATGACTTGATCAATTCACAATTCTGCCAACAATACATTAGTGTCCCAGTTTTCCCATATCCCCTCCAACATCCAACATTTTCCTTTTTTGTCATATTAGCCAATCTGATATGTGTGAGATGGTATCTCAGAGTTGTTTTACTTTGTATTTCTCTAATCAATAGTGATTTAGAGCATTTTTTCATATGACTATAAGTTGCTTTAATTTCTTGAACTGAAAACTGCCCATTCATATCCTTTGATCATTTACCTATTGGGGAATGACTTGTATTCTTATAAATTTGACTCAGTTCATTATATATTTGAGAAATGAAGCATTTATCAGAGATACTTTTTGCAAAATCTCCCCCTCCACCCCAGTTTTCTGCTTTCTTTATAATTTTGGTTGCATTGGTTTTGTTTGGGCAAAAACTTTTTTTTTTAATTTTATGTAATCAAAATTATCTATTTTAGATTTTGTAATGCTCTCTATATCTTCTTTGGTCCTAAATTCTTCGCTTATTCATAAATCTGACAGATACACTATTCCATGCTCTCTTAATTTTCTTATGATATCAACCTTTATGTGTAAAACATGTACCCATTTTGACCTTATCTTGGTATACAATGTGAGATGTTGGTCTATACCTACTTTCTGCCATACTGTTTTCTAGTTTTCCCAACAGTTTTTGTCAAATAATGAGTTTTTGTTCCACAAGCTTGGATCTTTGGGTTTATCACACACTAGATTACTATGCTCATTTCTATAATGTAATTTCTACCTAATCTATTCCACTGATCCACCACTCTATTCTTAGCCAGCACAAGATTGTTTTGATAATTACCACTTTATAATACAGATTGAGATCTGGTATAGCTAGACAACATCCTTTCACATTTTTTTCACTGATTCCTTGATATCCTTGAGCTTATCTCCTCGCAGATGAATTTTATTACTTTTTTCTAGCTCTATAAAATATTTTTGATAGTTTGGTATGGCACTGAACAAATAGATTAATTTAGGTAGAATGGTCATTTTTGCTATATTGGCTTGGCCTACTTATGAGCAACTAATATTTTTCCAATTGTTAAACTGATTTTATTTGTGTGAAAAGTGTTTTATAGTTATGTTCACATAGTTCCTGGATTTATCTTGGCAGGTAGACTCCCAAGTATTTTATATTGCCTACAGTTATTTTAAATTGAATTTATCTTTCTATCTCTTCCCACTAGACACTGTTGGCAATATTTAGAAATGGTGATTTATGAGGGTTTATTTTGCATACTGCAACTTCACTAAAGTTGTTAATAATTTCAAGTGGTTTTTTTTAGTTAATTCACTAGGATTGTCTAAGTATAACCATATCAGCTTCAAAGAGTAATAGTTTTGTTTCTTCTTTGCAGATTTTTATTCCTTCATTTTTTCTTCTCTTATTGCTATAACTATCATTTTCTAATACAATATTGAATAATAGTACTGATAATGGACATTTTTGATTCACCTCTGATCTAACTGGGAGGGCTTCAAGTTTATCCCTATCATAGATACCGGTTGCTCTTGGTTTCAGATAGATACTACTTATCAGTTTAAGAAAGGCTCCATTTATTTCCATTTATTCCTATGTTTTCTTGTGTTTTTAATAGGAATGAGTATTATATTTTGTCAAAAGCTTTTTTTGCATTTAATAAGATAATTACATTATTTTTGTTATTGATATGGTCAATTATACTGATGTTTTCCCTAATATTGAACCAGCCTTTACTCTTGATATATTGCTGTAACCTCTTTACTAGTATTTTATTTAAAATTTTTACATCAATATTCATTAGGGAAATTGGTCTATAATTTTCTTTTTCTGTTTTGGCTTTTGCTGGTTTGGACATCAAGACCATATCTGTGTCACAAAAGGAATTTGGTAGGACTGCTTCATATCTATTTCCAAAGAGTTCATATAATATTGGGATTAATTGTTCTTAAAATGTTTGATAGAATTTGCTTGTGAATCCATCTGGCCCAGTTGTTTATTTTTTTTTTCCCTTAGGAAGTTTATTGATGGCTTGTTCAATTTCTTTTTCTAAGTTTGAGTTATTTAAATATTTCATTTCTTCTTCTGTTAATCTCGGTAATTTATATTTTTGTAGATATTCATCCATTTCATTTAGATTCTCAAATTTATTGAAAAGTAAGTGGGCAAAATAGCTCCTAATAATGTCTTAATTTCCTCTTTATGGCGGTGAATTCACCCCTTTCATTTCTGAAACTAGTAATTTGGTTTTCTTCTTTCCTTTTTTAAAATTAAATTAACCAATGGTTTATCTATTTTATTGTTTTTTCCCATAAAACCAGCTTCTAGTTTTATTTATTAGTTTAATAGTTTTCTTACTTTCAATTCTATTAATCTCTCCCTTGATTTTCAGGATTTCCAATTTGGTGTTTCATTGAGGATTTAAAATTTTTTTTTCTAGTTTTTTTTTTTTAGTTGCATGCCTAATTCATTGATATGCTTTTTCTCTATTTTATTGATACAAGCAATTAAAGATATAAATTTTCCCCTAACTACCATGTTTTCTGCATCACATAAATTTTGGTAAGTTGTCTTATTATTGTCATTTTCTTTAATGAAATTATCAATTGATTCTAAGATTTGTTCTTTGACTCACTTATTTTTTAGGATTAGATTATTTAATTTCTAATTAATGTTTAATCTCTCTTTCCATTGTCCATTATTAAATGTAATTATGATCTTAAAGGAATCATTTACTATTTCTGCTTTTCTGTATTTGGTTGTGAGATTTTTATGTCTTAATATATGGTCAGTTTTTGTGTAGGTGCCATGTAGTTGCTGTTATTGTTTACCCTTTTTATTTTACTTTCTTGAGTTTATTTTATTGTATCCTGGTGTCTCATAGAGTCATTAGCTTCCACTTGCTCAATTATAATATTTAATTAATTATTTTCTCCAGTGAACTTTTGTACTTCCTTTTCCATTTGGCCAATTCTATTATTTAGGGAGTTATTTTCCTCAGTAAATTTTTACATATCTTTTCCTATGCTATTGCTTCTTTTTTCATGATTCTCTTGCATTACACACATTTCTTTTCCTAACTTTTCTTCTACTTCTCTAATATACTTTTAAAAATCCTTTTTAAGCTGCTTTTGGGGCCTGAGACTAAATCACATCTTTCTTTGAGGCTTCATAAGTAATCATTTTGCTACTACTTGTTATTATTTGTTAACTATTGTCCTCTTCTAAATTTATGCCTTGATCAACCCTGTCACCATAGTAATTTTCTATAGTTGGTTCTTTTTGTTTGTTTTTTGCTTATTTTTTGTTCTTCCTTTTTTGTGACTTTGTGTTTTTATGTGAGAATTAGGCTCTGGTCTTGCCCTGTTCCGAGCTTTTTGTGCTGGAGCTCAGGGTCTTACTACTGGCTTTCACTGGGCTTCCGGACTTAAGCTTCCTGCTTTCACTAGAAGGTAGGCTTCCCTCCTGGCTTCTGCTAGGCAGTGGGAGTGGGGGGGGGGAGGTAGTCTCCCTGGTAACCTTCCCTTGGTGTAGGAGTTAGCTGCTGCTCTGCCCCAGGGGTGGGGCCTTGCTACTTGGTTGCTATGGTAACAGGGCCTCTCAGCAAGCAGGTCTTTGAGAAATAATTGTTGCTGGTCTGCCTTGGGGTGGAGGCCTGTGGAAACAGAGTCTCTCTGCTGCTAAGCCCTAGGGGCAAGGTCTTGCTGTTAGCCAGACACAGGGTGGAGCTTCACTGCTGGTCCGCAATGGCGTCAAGGCCTTTCTGGCGGCTTGTGCTAAGAATGGCGTCACTGGGGTGAGGCCTTGCTGCCCTGAACAGGGTGCACACTTGCCTAAGGATCTGATGGTTTGCAAGAGGGTAGGGCCTCACTAGTGGATGGTCCCAGGCTTGAAGCCCTGCTGCAGGCCCCTTGTTGAGAGGCTGGCTGCTGCTGCTGCTTTTGGACCTTGCTCCCCTCCTACCTGAGACAGACAGATCTTTCCTGCCAGGCTGGTAAGCTGCTGCCCCTAGATCAATTGAGGTAGTTTTTTCTTAATTGTTTGGAGAGGGATTTGGAAGGGCTTCAGAGGGTTCTTTCCTCACTCTACCATCTTGGCACTGGAAGCCCATCTAGCTTGTTTTGATATTTATATATGAGTACAAAATAATAATCCACTTTCACAAATATATGTTTCAGGAAAAGGCAACAGGCAGTTCGTAGCTTAATCAGACATTTCTGGCTATTCAGACCCAATATTACCAGATGTCAGCCAAGTGCTTTCAGAAATTTGAAACTTTATGAAATCTGAGAGTGAACAACTGAAATGACCCACCCCAGGCTGGGGACCTCTGCAAAAGAAAAAGTATTATTTCATTCTGAAAGGCCAAAAATCAGGCTCCTATCCGGCACAAATAAAACATTATTTGTATTAAATTTTAACACAGAACTAGGTGAGATGAATGAAGAACACAAGAAACAGAGTTTCTGGGTAATTAATAATAATCAATAAATCGATGGTGAGCAGTTTATCTTAGTAAACAAAGACACTGAATGGAGACAGTGAATATCTTAAATATTTTTTTGAAAGGGAATGCCTCTGACAGGAGAAATCAACTGTGATTGGTGGATATTTAAATGAGGAGGTGGGCTAAAAGTCTTCAGTTCCTTATGCTGAGACTATGGCTTGATCATGAGATTCAGCTGCCTCTAGCAATCTGGACAGACTACTCTGGTTGGTTTTCTCCTTCATGAGCTGGCTTACCCTAAACTCCAATGATGGGGTACAAAGGCATAAGCTTAATGCTTTGGGGCAGGAATTCACCTAGATTAGATTTTGTTTACACTCTAAATAGAAGTAAGGTCTCCTAGTTAACGGGTTTCCACCTTCCCCCAAGATTAAGGAGCATGGTACTGGAGGATTTGGGCTATCTCATCTATCTGCCTTGTCCTTCAGAGATTCACTGACTGGCCTACAGGTCTCGGGTCTTTGGATGAGAGGAAATAAAGAGAAAAGGCCTTAACCTTAATTTAATAATTGGTTATTAATATAATAGAAAAATAATTTCCCTCATTGGTATGTGCTGAAGCCAGCTCATACTAGATTATTGAATTTTCAGTGTAAGTATTTATACCTTGGAAATTGTTGAATACTACAAATCAGGGCTTGATTTAATGTTTTGTTGATATTTATACTTAAGAAAGTGATGTGGGAAATGTTAATAATAAAGGTTAAACTTAAGTATGTTGTGTATACTTTTTTTTAGACAGCTTTATTTACCAGCACAGTCCTATGTTAAACCCATTATTTATGCTGTAGATCTAGTTGAAATTAAATGAAGATCAAAATGGCAATACTTTATGGATATATGGATTCTCGTATCACTTGAAATAACACACACACACACACACACACACACACACACACACACCCCTCCAATGGGGAAAATATAGTATGTGATGGTAATGTTTGTATCTTGTAGGCGCATTGTTGTTTGCATATTGCCTTTCCCCTTAGAATATGAGGTCCTCGAGAGTAGAAACTATGTGTTTGCCTTTTTTGTCTGCATCCACAGTACAGAGTACAATGCCTGGCACCTACTAAGTCTTTAATAAATATTTGTTGATTGATTGACTGATACACATCTATGATGGTCAATGCCATGACATACATTAACCAAGTATTCTTAAATAACCTCCTAACAGCTGTAGGGAATATAAAAGAATTATAACCTCAAAGAGCTTCACATTTACCTGAGGTCTTTCCTGTTCTAGTCAATTGTGTTTCTTCTTCTCTCTGCTCCACCCCCCCCACCACCTACCCACTCATTCACACACACACACACACACACACACACACACACACACACACACACACACGTGTATATGTGTATACACATATATATATATACATACATATGTATAAATATATGTGTGTATGTGTATATATACAGAATACCATAATATATATAGTATGTGTATATATACACATATATATTATTTAGATTTATTTTAGTATTTACTAGATTTCACTGCATTTCTTCCTTCCCCCTCCAAGAAAGTCATTCTTTATAACAAAGAATTGGTTTTTTTTTCAAAAACAGAAACAAAAAGAAGAGAAATTTAAAAAAATAATCAAGACAGTGATAAAATCTGATGGCATATGCAATATTCTATATTTATGGACCTAACCTCTAAAATTGAGCACAACTTTTCAGGGGGTTTTCTTTGTCTTGTAGTTGTTCTTACCATTTCCATTTTTGTAGTCATTGTGTATGTCGTTTTCCCAGCCCTGCTTAATTTTGCATCAGATCTTTTGTCTTTCCATGCCTCTCCATCATGCTAATTATCTTTTATAGTGCAAAAATATTCCATTACATTAATGTACCACACTTTGCTTAGCCATTGATGCCCAGTTGATGGGCATCTACTTTGTTTCCAGTTCTTTGCTACCACTAAGTGTCAGCAGACCATTCCTAAGATCATCTCGTGACCTTTTCTCTTAGACAAAGCTTAGTGAGGTTTCTTTTTGCTAGGAAGGCCCTATATGGGTTCAAGGCTATCTTTGTTCCAAACTACAAGGGCTATATAGTATTTCCATTTTAAAGGATCCGTTGATTTTCAGTTAAGAAGAGCCTGCCATGTTAACAGAAAGCCTCCTTCTCAATCCAGGCACATGAAGGTGGTGACCACTATTTTTCTGGGTGTAGCCAAGTGGGAAAGAGATGAATCAACATATCTGTTCCTCTCTCAATTTGAAATCAAAGATATCTTAGAATCCATTGATAAATAAAACATATGCAATGGTGGCTAAGCAGGCTACTAAAAATCACATACATGAAATCTGATGTGGAAAATAATTCCTCAAAACCTCTCTTCTCATGCTTTAAATAATACCCTCAATAAATGAATGAACCATATTAATAAAGATTATATATATTGTTCCTTATTTCCTAATATCTTCTTGGTATCCCATGTGTGTATAAAGCAGTATCCATTATCTTTCTTCATTCTTTTCAAATACTCCCCTCCTTAAGATATCTTGAAATTTATCCCTGAGGTCTTTCAAAAGTATGCTGCCTATAGCACATATCTTTTTGATCAGGTTGAGCTTCTCTTCCCAATATTATCTTCTTAATTTCTGTTGATACTTCATCACATAATACATCAGGTACTGAGGTTATAGAGTCCAACTCAGTAGTTTTATTTCCATGATGACTGAAAAAGAGATCACTATAAAACATTAGCAGTACTGTTTCATTTTACATCTATTTATTGTCCTCCCTTCTGTTTTATATGTATACACCCTCAAGATCATCTGTCTGTTTAATTGCATGCCAAATTCCCCATGGGATTATTTTCTCAATTATTTTTGCTGTCTTGTTAGGAGACACTGCTCATAATCTTCTGTTATTTTCTATTTTTTTTCTTTTGGTTTTTAATTTTTTTAAAATATGTTTTATTGATGCTTTTTTAACACAATAGTACACATTAGTTTTATACATGTATTTAGTCATTTTTTTTCTTAATAGTTCATTTTGATTTCTCAACAATCACTTCCATAAGCTTTTGAGTTTAAAATTTTTCTCCTCCCTTCCCTCCCCAAGATAGTGCACAATCTGATATAGCATTATTTTCTTCTTGGTGTTTTAAATGTCTTCACCTGGCAAGAAGTGTTTGATGATTGAAGTGATTTCTGGATTTTTTCAGCCACCTTTTTGTGGTGCCTTTTTTTCCTGGTTAAACTTCTCTTAGAAAGAAGCAATTAAGTGGCATAATAGAGAGGTTGCTAAACTTGGATTTGGGAAGACCTAAGTTTGAATCTTGCCTCAGAGCCTTAGCTAGGTAACCCTTGGTATGTCGCTTAAGCTCTGTCTGCCTCAGTTTTCTCATATAAAAAGGAGATAATAATAATAATAATAATAATAAATACCATAATAAAACCAAGGGTTGGTGTGAGGATCAAATAATATATGTGAAGTACTCTGTAAACCTTAAAATGCTATGTAAATGCTAGCTATTATTATATTATCTTTTTTTTTCCATTTTATTATTGACAGTTATTCAAGTAGATTGTATTGGAACTGTGACCCATCTCAAAACACTCCTGGAATAGAGTGAGAAAATGGGGGAAAGAATGTTCCAGTCACTAAGAAGAACATGGGACAGGGTAACAGAAAAAAGATCATACATGGTATTTGGGGAATACAAATAAGAAAACGGTTTGTCTGATTTTTATTAGGGATAGTAAAACTGATTTTTATTGTGATAGTAAAATAAGAAAAATCTTACAACCTGTGGGTCAGAAGTGCGACTTGAACAAAGGTACACCTTACTCTAGGACCAGTTCTCTACCTACTATTCCAAGGATGGCTTGCTTCTGAAAATGCTATATGCAGATAAAATTTGTCTAACCTGAAAAACAAATGCAAAAGAGAAATTTGGCTGTTGTGGGATCAAATGAGAGAGAAATCACTCATGGTTAGACATAAAACTTTAGGAAAAGCCTCATGAATGAGGAAGAATTTGGACTTTACCTTCAAAAACAAATAGGATGACATATGGTCTATGCCATGCCAACATGGACAGCATGTTGATATTAGATTTAGGAGTATTACCTTTGGATCCTGCTTCCAGCATTTAACAACATGACTATAAGAAAATCATTTGACCCCTCTAAACTTTAGTTGCCTCATCTATATAATGGTGATAAATAAAAATTAAATTAAATATAGATAATTATACGTGTAGGGCCTCCCTCTTAGAATGTTATGAGATTTAAAGGAGATGTAGCATGTAGAAAGCTCGGCAAATCACAAATGAATAAATTTTAAAAATGGGTAAAGTCAAATCAGGGAATGCCCTGCCCTAGGCTAAAGAATTCAGGCTTGGTCCTAAGGGTGATAAGAAGTTATGCTGGGTTCTAAAGGAGGGAATAATATGCTGAAAGTGACATTTTAAAAATTAGTTTGGCAACAGGAGGGACTGGAGAGGAGAAAGACTAGAGACAAAAATGAGAGATCCCCTTTGGAGAAAGGAGAAGATATTTGCAAATTCACATTTGCACAGATCATGATATTGAAAATGAGAATAGAGGGAGTAATGCCCATCTCAAATTTTGTAGTTAAAAATAGGTTTCATTGTATTTAAGCAACTGTATACTTTCTTTCCTTTGGGATCTTCCTAAAAAACATTTTAATTTTCCCCAAATCTTCAGCAGTCACCTTTAAAAACTAATGAATTCAATTGCTGCAGTGAACTCCACCACGGGAACAAACACTCTACTCAAATATAGCAGTTTGTGACTCTCTTTTCACACAGCATATACTTAAGATTTACCAAATTATAAAACCAATGTCAACTTCAACAACATAATGAGACCAACTTTAAAATGTGTTTCCTTTGTCTTTTTATTCATGTTCTAGGCCATGAGAGCCAAGAATATCGTCTTTGTTTTTGCTTCATTTCAGTGGTTTTTTTTTAAGATCCACTTTCTAAGCCAAAAATTTCTCATTCTTTTTTTGCTCCTAACACCCTCATTCTTACTGCTTTACTTTAAAAGTGCTTCCTGCAAAAATGCATTTTTCTGGTTGCAACTTTACTTTTTGGCATAAACAATATTTAGAATCCGTTATTCTAATTGGATTGGCAAAAAAAAATCACTCAACTCAAGTTACATAATCCTGAATTTATTTTTTAATAAATTTGCATATTCTGAATCAAAATATTTTACAAATCTGGGAATATCTTTTAAAATTATCATAAGAAAAATAGCCGAGTGAATAGTCATGCCTGTATCCAGCTCCCCATCATCATATCAAAATAGCAAGATGTGGACAAAATAAAGTAAAGTGGCAATCACAACTAAGTGAATAGGAAAAGAAAGAACTCCTCACAAAGGAAATTCCACTGAAAAACCAAAAGTGATACTAAATAAATGAGCAAACAAAGAAAGACTTTACAATGAAGTAATATAAAGAGGGAAATAAATGCAAGGAAGCAATTTCCAGAAAATAGCACCAATACTGGCATAACTACAACTGGATCCACAGAAATTATATTAGAACAAATACAAGGAGCTCCAAGGTATTTGAGAAGTTAGATTTTTTTTAACATTTACAAGAGAAAGGGCCAAAATTAGAGCGCCATCTTTTTTTAAACGGAATTGATGATTTAAAAACAAGAGGTACAGAATTTAAGTAAAGTGGTAAGATATGAAGAAAAAGAGAATGGTTGAAACAATGCACAAAAAATCAGTGATATAATGAAAACCATCAGAGAAAAGTCAAAACACAGCAATATAATACAAGGGACCTAAAAGCGAAATAACTTACTTCAAAGATAGAGTATGTTAAGGCAATCTGAGAATTTTTCATCTGCCAAGAAAACATCATAAACAAAATCTATGAATGTCACAATCCAGGTCATTATAAAAGAAAATTATCCAGAGATATACTGAAAATAGAGGGCTAAATATGAATTGATAGGATCCAAAGGATTCTGGCTGAGAAGAACACAAAGTTAAACTCATAGGGAAATCAAGTAATCAAGAGTAATCAAATTCCATAGCTTCAGCATTAAAAAAAATCAAGTCATGAGGAAGGGCCAAATATGAAGAAAATTATAGGTTTGGGGTTTTATTTTAACTTGATTTTTTCAATTAACAACCTATCGTTCCCATGTCCCTACCACATCCTACTAAAAATAAAAGGAAATTAAAACAGAAACCTTTTAACACACATGCATAGCCAAGAAAAATAAATTCCCATATTGGCTAAGTCCAAAAATATATGTCTCATTCTTCATCTTGAGACCATCACTTATCTGGCAGGGTGTAGGCAGCTTCATCACCTATCTTCTGAGAACAGCATTTGGTTATTGCATTGATTGGGGTTCTTAGGTATTTTAAAGTTGCTTGTCTTTTCAATATCATCGTATAATGTTGCATACAATTTATCGTGTAAGTTGTTCTCTTGGTTGAGCCCACTTCACTCAGAATCAATTCATACCAGTTTTCCCAGTTTTCTCTGAAACCATCTTTTCTCTCATTTTTTAGAGCACAACAGTACTCCATTATATTTTTATACTATAATCTATTCAGCCATTTGCCAAGTGATATGCACTTTTCCCAATTGATGGTCACCCCCAAGTGAAACTATGAAAAATTAGAATAAAGTCTAAAATTAGCAGACCTCAAATTAAATTATAAAGTAGTAATTATCAACACTACATAGGACTACTAAAAAAAAATAGGAGAATAAGGCTAGCTAGGCAAGACCTAGAAGCAAAGTGTTTGATAAATCCAAGAACATAAATTGAATTATTGGAGCAATAACTATTTGATAAGAACTCCCTGAAAATATGAATGCAGTTTAACAGACAATAACTGTAGACTAGCATCTAATACCATAGTCCACAATAAATTCCAAATGGATAAGCACTTTAAAAATAAAAGCTACATCATTAAAAATTAGAAGTAATAGAAGGTTATTTCTTTCATAGCCATTCATAGGAGGAACGTTTATAACCAGACATTCATAGCCAAAGAAAATTACAAAAGACAAAATAACTTATCTCAATTATGTAAAATGGAAAAAGGTTTTGTATGAAAAACAAAAAAGTGAAAGTCTGTATGGCAAGATGGGTAGAAAGCTGGCTTCAATTTCAGGAAGACCTGGATTGAAGTCATGCCTCTGACACATACTGGCTGTGTGAATCTGGGCAACTATCTAAGGATATAAGTTGCAAACCAGTTACATTTCTGTATTTGTAGAGAGAGTTTCTTCCTTGGGAGTTCCCTGTAAGGGCAAAATCATAGAACCAGACTAAAATAGGGTAAAATCAGTGGATCCAGAATCAGAAGGAAAAAAGCAGAGTGAAAAAAATAAATATTTGCATCAAACACCTTTATAAAACACTGAATATTCTAAATCTGTAGGGAATTGATATGAATCTGTAAGAATAAGAGTTACCCCTTAGACAATTTGCTCACATCAAAGGAAGAAGTACAAATTATCAAAAATAAAATATATATTAATAATCGACACATGAAAAAGTATTCAAATCACTAAATAATAAGAGAATTTAATTTGTACAAATAAAGCAATTCTTGAAAATTACCTATCAATCTGTAATGATTTTTTTTTTAAATAGAGATAGTCAAAACTGTAGGGCCCATGAGATTAGGGGCACACACATTTTTGGTTAATGGTGCTGCAAACTGAACTAACTCTTCTGGAAAACCATTTGGAATTATGCCCTGCCTCCCCCCAAAAGTCATTAAACTATTCATTTCCATCAATCCAGCAATCTCACTACTTTGTTTATACTCTATAGAGGTCAATGACAGAGAAAAGGTCCAATTTGTGCCAAAACATTCATAGTAACACTATTAAAACACTTAAAAATGTTGTATCTTTTGTTTTTTTACATGACCATCACCCACCCCGCTCATCTCCCCAGAATGACATTCCTTTGTAACAGAAAATTTTAAAAAAGCAAGAAGTTCTGTAAAACTAACCAACAGAGCAGCTAAGTCTGACACAATGCACGATCTTTAACACCCATACTCTGTCACTCTCCCTTGTAAAGAAGGGAGGAAGGTAAATTTCCTTATCTTTTCTTCTCAGCTAAACTTGTTCATCATAGAACGTTTAGTCTTCTTGTTTCTGTTTTGTCTACTTAGCGATTCTGCTTCTTCTACTCTGCATCCATTGGTCTAAGTCTTCTCATTCTTCTGTCTGAATTGTTCATATTCATCATGTCTTACAGTGTTATTGTATTTCATTACATTCGTGCATTATAATTTTTAGGGTACTCACTAATCAATAAACATCTGCTTTGATTCAAATTCTTTGCTTCTACAAATAGTGCTGCTATGAACATTCTGACGCATCTGAGATCATTCTTTCTGTCTTTAACCTTCTTCAGGGTATTATGCCCATCAGTGAAATCTTTGGGTCAAAAGGTATGAACATTTTAGTCACTTTCTAGCCTAATTCCAAATTACTTTCCAGAATGTTTATGCCGACTCACAGTTCCACTAGTGTAAGTGTAACAACAACAAACATTTATATAGCACTTACTCTGTGCCAAGCACTGTGCTACACCCTTTACAATCATCTTTCCACAATTAATCCAGCACGATTCCCATGTTTCAGTGTGAATTTTTTTTTTATTTTTGGCAATCAGCAGCAGTATTTTTAATCAGAAAAGGCCGTAGATAAATTGTGTAAGCAACCATTGTAAAATGGCTGAACAAATTTTAGTGGTAGCTGAGGAGGCGAAATCAGTGGATCCACAGAAGGACAGAAATTGGGAAGACATGGGCTCGTGACCCTCCTCTGACTCATTTTATCTGTGTGATCCTGGGCAAGTCACATGACCTCCAGTGCCTCAGGGATTTTCTTCACACTGGTGAAATCACAGGTCTAACTCTAAGAACAAAGTGAAACAGTAATAACTGGCATTTATACTTGCTATACCAAAACTCAGTGCAGTTTTAAGCCTTAAGAGCATATTAAGGTTTGAACGAAATTTTAATTCATTGCTTCATTTGAGCCTTGCAAAATTCTTGTGAAGTTGCTTCTACAGATATAATTTCCCCCATTTTACAGATGGGGAAATTAAGGTTAAGGGAGATTTGGCAATTTGTTTATTTTATTTTATTATTGCATATTATCACATAGCTAATAAGTGTTGGACAAGGAACTTGTACCCATCTTCTATACTCCAAGTCCAGCTTTCTAAGCACTATGGAATAAGATGGAATATTACTTTACCATAAGGAAATGTGAAAATGAAGAATTCAGAGAAAAGTGGGATAATCTATTTACTGAGGCAGAATAAAGAAAGCACAATGATTTGTTGGTTCCAAATGACCACAACAAAATGTATCAGTGAAAAACAAAAATAAAAGCATAATAATCCACAAATTTCTATTCAGTATTACTCATAATACATGTCCATATTCTCATAATACATTTTGTATTATTTTCACATATTTTTAAAAAGCCTTTCCATAAACCTTCCCCATATAAGATTATATTTTAAACACCAAATTATTTGCTTGTACCTCATAAGAGAGTGATATAGAGTAATACTGCTTTCATTCAAAGAGTTTAATTTTCTGGACCTATCTAGTTTTCCATTTTCCCTCTTTTCACCTTGCAGTTTTCTTCTGTAATTACTTTTATAAGATTATAGAATTTACAGGGAAGAAGTTTAGCCTGACTCCTTCATTTTATACATGAGGAAACAGACCTAGAGAAGGGAAGAGATTTCCCCAACGTCACAGAGGTAATAAGTAGCAGAATTGAGATTTCAGCCTAAACTCTCTGCCTCCAAATCCATTACTGTTACTTCTATATCAAGGCTAAGGCTGCAGCATCTTTTACCCTTACCAATATTCAAACCATCTGTGCAAATTCAAATTAGTTAAGTACTTTAACTTCTTTTAGTTAGGGCACAGACTAAATCTTAGGGTGACATGAAGTCTGGATAGGATGTATATTTCCTGACAAGATCTACCTTATATTACTTACATTTAGGTTTAGATCTATCGACAGGAAGAGGATATTTTGGAGCTAATTAGACTCTTAGAAATTTTTATCTTTCACCTCTACTTGGCCACATGAGTTTTATCTGCCTTCTTTCTTATACTTCAAAGCAGTCTGCAGGAGAAGCAGCTCCTCTGGAAAATTTGGCCTGCTGTTTTATGGCCTAATTTGTCCTGTCTTCTGATTTTCTCCCCAACTTTTTGGGCTATTTTTCACACATTCCGCTGCTTAGCTTACTCTGCAATGACAGCTGCTGTTTTTGTTCCCTTTCTATCCTGTCAAAGTCAATATTCTATACAACTCTTCTTTCAGAAAACCTTGGGAACATTTGTGAGTTCTTAAAAGTGAGCGTTCCATTTTATTATGCAGAGGCAAACCTCCACCTCCAAATAGCAACCATACAAATAGCAAGTGATCGTTACAAACAAATGTTTCTTACAAAACAGCATCAAGTATTTTGGGGACAAATGAAGCAAAATGGTCTAGGAAAATATCAGACGAAATAGATCATTTCAGGCTGAGGATGGTGGTAGTGGTGGTAGGGATGGCAGCAGAACCAGAAAAGACTTTATGTAGGAGGTGGCTACCTGAGCTGACTTTTGAAGAAGAAAGAGGAGAATTTCAATGGGTTGAGATCAGAAAGGAGTGCTTCCATTGAGTCTGGACTGTGTAGGACAAGTTCAATGAACCGCTAATCATTTGGTTGGAACACATAATGTGTGAAGGGAATAATATGAAATAAGTTTTAAAGGCACATTGAAGGCTGATAATGTCAAGCTTTAGTCAATCAGTCAATAAGAATGTGGCACTTGCTATGTGCCAGGTGCTTCAAGTGCTGGAGATATAAAAGAAAGGAAGGAAGGAAGAAACAAAGGAAGGAAGAAATAAAGGAAGGTAGGAAGAAAGGAAGGAAGGTAGGAAGAAAGGAAAGAAGGAAGGGAGAGAAAGAAGGAAAGAAAGAATAAATGAGAAAGAAAGAAAGAAAGAAAGAAAGAAAGAAAGAAAGAAAGAAAGAAAGAAAGAAAGAAAGAAAGAAAGAAAGAAAGAAAGAAAGAGAAGAGAAAGAAGAAGGAAGGAAGGAAGGAAGGAAGGAAGGAAGGAAGGAAGGAAGGAAGGAAGAAAGGAAAGAAGGAAGAGAGAGAAAGAAGGAAAGAAAGAATAAATGAGAAAGAAAGAAAGAAAGAAAGAAAGAAAGAAAGAAAGAAAGAAAGAAAGAAAGAAAGAAAGAAAAAGAAAGAAAGAAAGGAAGAAAGAAAGAAGAGAAAGAGAAAGAAAGAAGGACGGAAGGAAGGAAGGAAGGAAGGAAGGAAGGAAGGAAGGAAGGAAGGAATTTAAAAACACAGTTCCTGGCCAGATTCAGGGAGGTGGATGAATTGGGAAACGCTTGTCACAGAAGATGCAATTTAAGCTGAATCTTAAAGGAAGCCAGGAAGTGAAGGTGGGAGAGGGGGGAGAACATTCCAGCCATAAAGGTAAGAAACAGTCAGAAAGCCAAAGTCACTGGCCTGCAGAGGGCACAGAGGGGAGTAAAGTATAAGAAGAGTGAAAGGTAGGAAAGGCACAAGTTGTGAAAAGCTTTAAAAGCTGCAGGGAAGATTTTATATTTGATCCTGGGGATAATAGGAAACTATTGGAGTTTATTGAGTAGAGGGGTGATACTGTCAGAATTGCCCTTTAAAATCACTTAATAGCTGAATACATAGGTTGAAGTGGGGAGAGACTTGAACCAGGAAGCAATTGGAAGCCTATTGGAATCATCCAAACATCAAGTGATGAGGACCTTGGTGGCCATATGAGTGAAGAAAAGGGGATATATGAGAGATGTGAAGGTAAAAATGACAACATTTGGCAACAAATGGAATATATCGGTTGAATGCCATTGAGAAATCAAGAATGACACTGAGGTTGCAAACCTGAGTTACTGAGAAAATGGTGGTGGTACCCATGGTGGCAATAGGGAAGTTCAGAAGAAGGGAGAGTTTGGGGGGGGAGCAGATAATGGTGTCTCTTTTGGACAAGTTAAATTTGAAATCTCTATGGGACAGCCAGTTGGAGATGTCTAAAAGATAACTGATGATGTGATAGAAGGTCAGGAAAGAATTTAAGGCTACATAAATTCATTTGTGAATCATCTGCATAAAAATAAGAGTTGAAACCATGGGAGCTAATGAGATCACCAAGTAGAACAATTTGGAAAGAGAAAAGACCCTAAAACAGACCCCTGAGAAACATCTATGGGGCAGCTAGGTAGCACAGTGGATAGAGTGCCAGGCCTCAGACACTTAGTGGCTGTCTGACCCTGGACTAGCATTGAACCTGTTTGCCTCAGTTTCTTCAGCTGTAAAATGGGATAATAATAATAGGTACTTCCCAGTGTTATTGTGAAGATCCAATGAGATCATAATTGGAAAGAGCTTAGTGCTGTGTCTGACACATAGTAAGACACACAATCAATAATATAAATATTGTTGTTGTTGTTAGTACTTAGGGTTAGTATCTGTGATCTAGAGGAAAACACAGCAAAAGAAACTGAGCAGTGATTAGGCTGGTAGGAGAAGAACCAGAAGAAAGCAGTGTCACAAAAATCTAGAGAGGAGAAAGTATCTAGGAGAAAAAGATGATCAGCAATGTCAAAGGCTGCAAAGCAATTAAGGATTAGGATTAAGAAAAAAAAATTAGACTTGGCAATTAAGAGACCATTGGTGACCATGGAGATGGAATTTTCAGTTGAATGATGAGGTTGGAAACCACAAGGCAGAGGTTTTAGAAGGGAGTGAGAAGGAAAATGGGCATAGCAGTTGTAGATAAACTCCGTTCCTAGGAGTTTAGTCATGAAAGAGTGAAGGGTTAGAGAGCATTGGCTCACAGGGTCAGTCCGATCGAGTGAGGATTTTGTTTTTAAAGGGTGGGGGAGACACAGGCTGTATTGAAGACTGCAGGGAATAGGCCAATAGAAAGGGAAACTAAAGCTAGTGAGAGAATAAGGGTAATGGAAGGGATAATTTGCTGGGAAAAAAAATGGAATAGACTCATGCATCTACAGAGGTTACTCTTAAGGAAATATGGAGTTACTGGAAGTTTTTAAACACAGAAGTAACAGAATCAGACTTGTGAATGAGGTTATTATAGCAGGCAAATATAACAGGTAGAAGCTATATTTTATCCCATTAGTACTGAGAAGTAGCTGAAGAATGTTTAATAGAAGAGTGGTATGATCAGATTAATGTATAAAGAAAATTACTGGGGGCAGCTAGGTGGCGCAGTGGATAGAGCACTGGCCCTGAAGTCAGGAGAACCTGAGTTCAAATCCGGCCTCAAACCAAACACCTGACTCTTACTAGCTGTGTGACCCTGGGCAAGTCACTTAACCCTGATTGCCTAAAAATTAAAAAAGAAAATTACTAAGAGAGTAGTGTGGAGGACGGATTAGAAATGATATAGATTAGAAGTAAAAAGTTCTATTAGGGGGAGTGATTAAATTATCTAGGGCATAAAGGAGGCGGTGTTGACCTTGTGTGGTTAGTAATAGAATGACTATGGATGGGAACAAACTTTAACGAAACACTTTTCTCCAAGAGCTTTAAAACTTCTTTGATAAATCTAATGGCTTTTTCCTCCTGTCCTTATCCTCTAATATCTCAGGCATTTGACAACATGGACCACTCTACTCTTTCTTGATATCATGGACCATTCTACTCTTTCTTTGTCCTCCCTTGACTTCCCTGACATTGCACTCATTCTCTTCTGGCTGCTCTACCTATCTTTCTCACTGGCTCCTCATTTGTCCTTCTACTTCATTTTGAGGTGCTTCATATGATTCTCTGCTAGGTCCTCTTTTCTCTCCTTTAGTAATCTCATCCCCCTGATCCCATGTCAACAATTATCCTATTTATGTAGAGCATCTCCCTTGAATCAATACTTCTAGCTCCCATCCTCATCCTAGAGCCACGGTCCTGTATTTTCAATTGTTTTCTAGATAGCTCCATCTGTATGTACCACCAGTACCTCAAACTGGACTAAACCTGAACTTATAATTTTCTACCCCAGTGGAAATATCTTTCCTCCCTCCGCACAAACTTCTCTATTCCAATTTATGAGATTTTTCCAGAGATACATTTATTCCTCTGAGAACTGGATTTGAAACAGTGGAAAACACTTTCTCCTAGACTTAGTAATAGAAGAGGAGAAGAAATCTGGCATGGTCTAACATGCATCCTATTATTTATTCACTAATAGGGGCCTATCAGCTTTAGCAAATGAAACATTAATTCTCCCACTTCCCTTCTCATGACTCAAATTTTCCCTTAAACATTTAGCCACAGATTCTTTTGTCTCTTGGCAAATTTTCTTTGTTCTTTCTCCCAATCCTTAATCAGATTTCTTTTTTTAATTGTTCTATCATTTCCTAGAAACATTAGAGAATTTAATTCATTACTTAGTGTTATCTCGATAACTGTACTTATTTACCTTTCATGTGTTTCTCTGGTTTAGAGTGTTTGCAAGTCAAGACCATTTGTCTTTTTTGTAGGATTTAATCACATGCTTATCTTTGGTTAAAGACATATTTTTTCATCGATGATTTGGATTAGCTTTGCAGCTTCTATTTTAAGATGTGTCATGAACTATTTTGATTTTTGGAATATTGCATTCCAATCTTTTCTTTGATGCCCTGTAGAGGTAGAAAAATCCTGTACTATTAAAATGGATTTTCCTTGACTCTAGAAGACCTTTTTCTTGCATGCTTGCAGAATGTGTTGTTTACCATTGTAATTTTGAGATTTCACTGCAGTAGGCCTTGCAGTTTTTCTCTGTCAAAGAACTATGGATCTTCTCTCTTTTGCTATCTCTTTTCAAGTGGATAGATTTTCTGCACTACTCCTAAAGTATGGTATTCAAGATTGCAAATTTATCAAGTTTTTTATGTTTTCATCCTTGAAGTATCTCTGCATAGTCTATATTAAAGGTCAGTTGTTTTGACTTGTTTAAAATTCAAAGTCATTTTGTTTTGTGCTTCTATTTTTCAAAGCCTCTGCTATTCCAGAGAATCTTTATCACGAGTTCTAACTGCCTACCCTCTTGTCTTTTTGCTTCATTAAAGCCTAATTTTTTGTCCTTATCTTCTTTAGAAGTTCAATTTCTCTTTTCAACTTCTCTTGAATTTCTTGATTTTGCTTTATGATTTCTAGGAACTTTTCAGAATTTGTCTTGCTCTTTTTCTCTAGGGACTTTTTGTTGTCTTCCTTTTAAAGTTCACTACATATTCATTGAGGCAGCTAGATGGTTCAGAAGATAGAGCCCTGAGTCTGGAGTCAGGAAGATTTGAGTTCAAATGTGACCTCAGACACTTACCTGGGCAAATCACTTTACCTCCGCTTGCATTGATTTACTGGGAAAAGGAAATGGCAAAACACTCCAATATCTTTGCCAAGAAAAGCCTATGGATACATGATCCACTGAGTTATGAAGAGTCAGACATGACTGATCAACAACATATTCATTATCTTGTCCTTTTTTAGAAATTCTTGGCAATTTTTTGTTTCTGTTTTTATGAACTTCATTGTTGGTTTACCTGTTTGGGAGCTGGGATTATACAATGAACTTTTCCTTTAGATTTTTTGTTTTTCAGATTGTTCTTCTATTCATAGGATTTTTTCTCCTGGCCATTCCTTCTCACTGTTTGGCTTTTTTCCCTTCCACTTCTGTGGCATATACATTCTTCCTGCATAGACCCTCAAGGCAGGAGGCCTGAAAATCCTTGAGTTTTATGTAAATTCCACTAGGAGTAGAATTACTGAAACTAAATTTCAAATTTCTTTTCCCTGTAGCTGGCTCTGCAGTGTTACATATATCTCCATCCCATCCCCTTACATTCTGTGGGGTTTTCAGACTAAATCACTGCCAGAAGGGAAATGAGTATAATTAACCACAGCTAGAGCTAGAAACACACACTTTTCAGGCTATTTGCCCTATCTGTGCCAAAGTGCAGGTGGGTTAGATAGTTCAGGGGAGGGCTTTAAGTAATTCTGTCCTCCACTGTTGTTTTAGAAGGCTTTACCTTGTGTAACTATATAGTTTTTCTATCTTTTCTTTTTGTTTTAGGTTTGATTACTATAGATTTGACTACTTTCTTGCTTATTTTGAGGACATTGGGAGTTATATTAAAAACACCTACTCTGCCATTTCAATTACATGACCCTTTATCTGTCGATAGCATCACCATCCTTTTTGAACCCAGGCTTTTAAGTGTGTGTTTTAATCTTTGTATTTACTACCCTTCCTTGCATCATTTACCAGTTAATATCATTTCTTATCTTTGCAATATTACTTGTGTCTAGTTCCCTATTTTCAGCCCTACCGCAACGACCCTGGTTTGAATACTCATTTCTTATAAGTGATTGTGATGCCATGAAAAAAAAAATAGGTGTAGCACCAGAGGGCCTGGGTTCAATTTCCCCATCTGTTAATTAATATCTGTGTGACCTTGAGTAAGAAACTTCCCATCTCTAGGACACCATTTCCTTATTTGTAAAGTCAAGAAATCAGGGAATTGGACTAGATGATTTTCAATTTCCCTGCTAATTCTAATTCTATGATCCTATGCTTCCTATGAATAATTTAGTAGCCTTCCTGCTTCTAATCTCTCCTCTTTGCAATGCATCCTCCACACTGATCTGATTAGTCTCCTTTCTAATGCATTTCTCCGATCATGCCCCTCTTTTGTTCAAGAACTTTTAATAACTCCCTACTACCAACTGCATAAGGCATAAATTTCTGACCTGCCCTTCAAAGCCCATTATAATCCAGCTCTCTCTCATTTCAGCTATATTTCATACCACCCTTCTTTTACATAGCCTATATTCCAGCCCAATTGGAATATTCTGTGTTCCTATTCTCCCATTTCCAATTTCCATGCCTTTTTCCCATTAGAATGTAAGATCTTCGAGGACAGAAACTATTATACTTTTATCTTTGTATCCCCAGTGCCTTGTACAGGAGCCAGTACATAGAAGGTGATCAATAAATCATTATTGATTATTCACACTATCCCTCATTCTTGGAGTAGGTTCTCCTCACTGCCATCTCTACTAACACCTGTCTCTTCTTTTAAAGCCCTATTCAGATGCTATTTCTTCCATTACGCCCTCCTTCCCTCTCTCCCTTAGGGAAAATAACCTCTTTCCTCAAATTTTTCTTAGCACTTTCCCTGGGACTAGTACTAGTATTGATCTCACTATTCCATGTATCATATTTATAGTGGTTTTGAACTTATTATTCATGTATATGCACTTCACCCCCATTAGGTTAAAAATTCCTTGAAAGTAAGGTTTTTGCCTTATCTGATATCACCAGTGCCTTGCACATAATATTACTAATAATAGTAAGAATGACAAAGGCCCACATTTAGATAGTACCTTAAGATTTACAAGGCATTTTTCTGTCAACAACTCTGTGGTATCAGTAACTCAAGTATTATTATCATCCATTTTACAGACAAGGAATCAAGGGCTCAGAGAGTTGTTAAATGAATGTTTCTTAAATTGCTGAACTTCTGTACTTTCACTTAGAGCATTCTTGTTACTTGGAAGACCCATCTCCCTGTCCTTATTTATTATTATTAGTCTCACCTCAAATTCTACTTCCTAAACGAAGTCTTCCCTAATTTACTCAAGTGACCTACTCATTCCTTCTGAAGTCATTTGGATTTTTAGCTACTTTTTCTGCTGCTCATTTGATATTTATAATACACTACTTTGTAGTGTTATTTATCTTATCTCTCTCTCTCTCTCTCTATATATATATATATATGTATAGCTATATGTTAAGTATATGTCTTACTACCTAAATTAGATCACAATATTCTTGAGAATGGAGTCATTTCTCATATCATTTTTTATATTTTCCAAGTCTATGGACAGTGACTGTGATGAGTGATATGGGCAGTGATTTGATTATGATGAGTCATTTTTTAAAAAAATAAATATATTTTCCCTTAAGTTGGCAGGCTTTAGCTCAGCATTCACTTACTTAATATTTAATAAATTCTCAATTGGATCAAAATATGAACAATGTAGCCTCCAGTTTACTTCTTTCAACTGTATGTTTTATTAGAATCAAAAGAATTGAAGAGATGAAGAATAGGAAAAAGTCTGATATTGTCCCTAAAATCTTTTCTAATTATCTCCATTTTCCTCAGATGTACAAGAATATTGTTTAATTTATTTGCTACTAATTTTCTTCTCTTTCTGATCACTCATATAAGTGAATTATTATGCGATTGTAGGAAACTTCTTCCTCCACCTCAATCTTAATATTTGAAATCTAAGATGTTGACTAGAGGTGAGATCAATCAGGTTAACAAATGGTCAAAGTTGATGAGTTTCTCCTAATTTTTAAGCCTTGCACAAATAAGAATTAAACTCATAACTATTTTCAAGAAATATTCTGGTGAAATGAACCATTCATATCACTTGTCTTGGAAAAGAAATTAGCATTAAGGGGACATTGGTTTAAGTTTGAAAGAAACTGGGGGCTCAGACTGCTAGAAGGGTCAGAGATAATAAAAAACATCCATGAATTCAAACATTGATAAGCTCCAAATGTGTTAAACCTGGAATGCCTCATGTAACTATATTCCTTCTGGACATAAAACATACTCACTTTAAGAAATTATTAAGTGGACCATGTTGATATTCCAACAAAAATATTGGAAGGTAATTTCACCCCTAAAGTAAATAGAATTAGCTGAACTATATTAATTCAAAAAACACCCCAAAATGCACATGTACAATATTTGGGATCCAATATAAAAATATAAGACTTAAACATCCAAAATTCAATACAGTCTTCTCTTAAAGAAAGCAAAACAATATTGATCACATCATTTACATATACATAGACATCTGAGACCTAAGTTAGAATTATGCTCCAGGCACTAACTTACCTTTGGAAGACCCTCAATATCTTTTAGCTTAATTTTTCTCATCTTTAAAATATTTACAAAAACAATGGCCCCTACTTCCCAGCATTGCTGTGAGGCTCAAATGAGATGACATGTGAAACATCTTGCAGATCTTCAAGAACTACGTAAATGCTAACTATTCTTCTTCTTCTTCTATATGGCAGGTCCAATTATATCATTTAGAAAATGATTATGTACATAAAAATACTGATAAAGATGCTGTTGGCTTTTGAGATGGAAATTATGTCCTATTCATCAATTTTTAGTTACACAAGTCTAAATGAAAGAGACTGACATCAGTAAAGGGGGAAGAATGATTAGAATACTGCATTAATAATACAACAGAGAAATAATATTTGTTAGCTTAATCTTTTAGCTCAAATATTTGCTAGCATAGTTCTCTGCTTTGATTACTACCTAAGGCGAAAGTAGTAGTTGAGCCAATAGCCTTAAAAAATAGCACTTTCTCTCTCATCCCCAGGTATGGTGGATAATTAACAGAGGAAACCTTAGCATAAGTCATAGATCATAGAGTATGGAACTGGAATCGACTTTACTGATCATCCAGTCCAACTTTCTCATTGTTCCAGTAGTAATTTGAATACTATTGTTCAGAAAAGGAAATTGAAGCCTAGAAAGGATAAGTGCCTTAGTAGAGATGGCAGAAGTAGTAAGAAACATTTGTTCATTCATTTATTCAGTAAACATTTGTTGAATATCCCCTGTGGGCGAGGTGTTATTAGGAATACAAATTCTTAGGTGATCCTCTTAGCTAAAAAAGCCCACTATTTCATTCAAGAGACAAAGCACCAGTACATAAAAAGCTAAAAGCTAAATCAGAATTAAAGAGCAGCACATTAGTAGGAGAATTATCAAAAGATGATGCATAGTTAATTGTCAAATGGATAAAAAAAAAAGAGGGAAGGATCACTGTGAGGTGAAGCAGTCTGGGAAGGCTCCACATACATGAATTTTAATTGTACTCTGAAGACTTAGTAGAAATTGGGCAGATGAAGAAGAGAGGAAGGGGGATATCATTCCAAACTGCAGTAAATCTATACAAAGGGGTATGTATATATTCAAGGAGTTTGAAGGAAAAGATAGATGAATTTATCTGGAACAGTGGATTCATATCAGGGAAGAGATGAGACCTACTATGGACTATTTTGGGATACAGAGGTTATTATCTTGAACACCAGGCTAAAAGGACAATAAAGAGACATTGAATTTTTTTCAAGTAAAGTAATATGGTAAAACCAATTTTTAGGAAATGAGGTCAGGAAAACATATTCCTATCCTGATCCCTCCTTACATGCTTGGTTTGTGGCCATGGGGAAATTATTTCACCTCTTTGAGGTGGTTTCCTTATTTATAAAATTGGGGGGGAAACAATACTTGTACTATCTAATAAGGCTATTGTGAAACTATTGTGCATCTGACACCAAGATGCAGGGTGGTCTGGAAGGCAGAGATATTGGATGCAGGAAGACTAGGTGAGATACTACATCTAAGTGTGAGATGTTAAGTGCCTGAACTGAATATATATGCATGTGTGTGTGTGTATGTGTGTTTAAATATACATACACACATATATTATATATAATATACATACACACATACATATATATGTGTGTGTGTGTATATATATATATATATATACATATATATGTATACACACACACACACACACACACACACACACAGAGTGTATGTGTTTTCCTTTGGAATATATCTATATGTATCTATCTATATAGATGGATAGATTCCAAAGGAAAACAATTGACAGGACTAACATATGAATAATAACTTTGAGGATGAACCAAGATAATTGGGAGAACTGTGGCACTATTCAAAAGTAGGGAAGTCAGAAGAGTAAGCATTGAGGGACTTATATTTGAAGTAAATTAACTTTAAGGTGAAAGCTAAATCACCCACATAGTGATTTCTGCCAAAAAGCTGAACTGAAAGTGGAATAAACACTTCCCCTCTCTGGATTGAACCAGATGATCTCTAAGGTCCCATAAACCTCTAATCCTGTAATCTTAGGCTACTATTAAGGACACTAGAGCTAAAGGTACTCACTGGGGATATAGTCTTTTGCATATAGGTGATGATTTTAACTGTCAGAGTGGATTAGATCTTAAAAGGAAAAGAGGAAAGGAGAAAAGAGCCAAATTAGAACTCCGTGATCTACTTATATTTGAGTCAAGAGTCATCTAAGAAGACAGGATGATCAGGATATTGTAATGTTCTGGAAGTCATTTCAAGGAATGATCTTCAACTGTGCTTAAATGCTTAATAGGGGTAGGAAAATGAGGACCAAGAGAAGGCACTTTGAGAGTATAAGTTCAAGAGAGAAGGAAGGATGGAAGGCTGTTAGGTAAGTTAAAATGAAAGTGGGTGGTAGGGAAATAGGGATACCAGATATATAACATTTCTTTGAGAAGCTTGCAGTGAAAGAAGCAAAGAAATAAGATGTAGTTTACAAGAAGGTGGTAAGGTCAAGTGAAAGCTTTTTTTTTTTTCCAAATAAGGAAACCTATGAGAGTTTGAAGGCAGAGAAAAAGAATGGTTGAAGAGAAACTGAAGATCCTGGAGAGTGAAGATAATTGAAGAAACAAGGTCCTGAGGTGAATTTTTTTCAACCATTTTACAATTGATTTTTCTCCAGTTGATGGTTCTGGCTTAGACCTGATCGGACAATTGTTAACTGAATTGTTACAACTGAAAACACTGTAGTGGCTTTTTTACATTAACATTGTTCCATCCAGAGTAACCAGATTCATGGAGGTTGACTGAAAAAAAAATCACATCAATTGCATTTCTTTTGGTAAATTGAGGTGTTTTTGCAATTTTAGAAAGTCGCCTTTTGAAAATATTCAAACTATTCTAATATATTTAAAAAACAATATATTTATTATAGTACATAGGGGATTGTGAGCTAGCCTTAGAGTAAGGAAGACCTAAGTTCATGCTGGCCTTTGAAACAATCTGGCTGTGTGACCATGGGCAAGTCATTCAATCTTCCAAAAGCTTAGGTACTTTCTAAGATCATATACATGGAAGAACAGGTGCAAATTGGCCCTGGTAGAGTGAGTTCTTTAAACCATTTAAATCAGAGGTAAAGATCAATGCACACATATTCATATATAGGATAACCAATTATAAAAGCAAAGTCAGGGAAATAATAATCCATAGTTTTTGTTTCCTAAGTCTACCAACCTACATTCTGATGAAGCACCTTAAGCTTACACTATGAAAATGCTATTTATACTTATGAATATTTCTTATTATCATCGAAGTGTTGTGCTCAGCAAACTAGTTATGCTAATCACACTGATCTACATTGGTGATTTATAAAACCAGATATAATTTACTGTGAAAATATGTAGGTGGCTGCTGCCTAGTTGAGGGAGAATGGCCAGAAGAAATATGTGGGATTTACAGAAATAGACCTGTCTCAGTTTTCTTTTTTTCCATTATGCATAAAAATGAAATTTTTTATATTATTAAGGAGGTTAGTCTTGATGGAACCACCAAAACAAGCTAATAGACAATTTCTGAAATTAGTTATGCAAATACCAATGTGTTGGAAACCTCATGTGCCTCCCATAGGTGTCATGAGGGTTAAATAAAATATATATGTAAAGTAACTCACAAACCTCAAAGTGCTGTATAAATGGTAGCAATGCATTAATATAAAACATCATACCACTTAACTGTTAAAGTTTCCCACACATTATTTGGGATGAAGTGATGGTTACAGTTAAATGGATACAAAATTGAAAACATGTGGAAAATTATAAAATTTGTCTTAGGCACATGCCCTACGATACAGTGGCAGAGAAATTTACACATTAGTTTATTCTCAGTCACATCCCTTCCTTATGGAAACTATCAAGGTCATTCCAGATAATCTGGAAAACCATGACTGTTACTGCCTTATCACTGTCCTTTATTATACATAAACATATTTCACACATTAGCATTATATTACAGATTAAAAATATACTCTACCAGCTAGAAGTAAGTGGGTTTTAATAGGTGGCCTTTTGAACTACTGGTACATGCACAAAGTATGGACAAAAAATATTGTCTCTACTTGCTGTGCATTTCTTAATGATACAAAGGCATTTGACTCAGTGGAAATAACGGGGATAGCTAACGCATTGCATGACAATGAAGATGATCCAGCATATATAGATAGCCTTGAGAGTAACAGTAGATGAGGACGTGAAATCAAGCCATTTATAAAACTGTAAGTTTAACACCCCAGCATTTGACAAGGTGAGCCAAACCTAGCCATAGCTTCTTTAAAGATGTTGTTCTGGTATCTTGATTTTAAAAAAAAAAAGATTCAAGACTCAAAGTAAATAGATTCGCTTTTTTCCTCCCTAACTTGGGCCAGTCCCCGATAGTTTAGGTTAGACATTAGAACAAAATGAGATACTCGTAGGTTATTTGACAGTTAACAAAAAGGAGATTTACTAAGCAGATAGTCAACAAGGATGAGCACTGAGCACCCATCAATTTGATTCAGCTGAGAAGTTCCCTTACTTGAGCTGACTGTTGTTTTCTATCATCCAAGCATCAGAAAGGGTACATGGACTTCTTCATGTCTCATTTTGTGCCAAGGTGACCAGGAAATAATGTCAAAAGCCCCTGGGCCAGCCAGTCGTCAGTATGGTCTCAACAGCTTTTTTAAAAAAATATATTCCTATTTCCTTTGAAATTTTTTTAAATTTTATTTTTAATTTATGCAACAAAACAAGAATTTCCATAACATAGTATAATAAAAAAGATAATTGCACATGAAACTTCAAATCTGCTATGTACAACTTGCTATTCCTTTTAAATATACAACAAAGTTATCATGTAAATTTCTTTTTCTCCCCTTTCCCTCCCCCCACCTTAGGGATGGCCACTATCAGACACAAATATATATATATATATATATATATACACACACACATATATATGTATGTATATATATACATATATACATACATATATATATATATGAAAATTATGCTATATATACTTCTATTTATCAGTTCTTTCTCTGGACGCAGGTAGTGCTTTCTTCATATGTCTTTTGTAGTTAATTTGGGTATTTATTTATAATAGTCATAATAACTTATTCATTCAAAGGTGTTCTTAAAGCACTACTGCTCTCACTGTATATATTGTTCTCTTGGTTTTGCTCGTTTCACTTTTCATTATTTCATGCAAGTCTTTCCATGTGTTTCTAAGGAAAAGCTAACCTAACTCGCACGGGGGCAAGGGTTAGGCTATTGCTCCCACCATACCTGGGTAAAGCAAAGTATATCCAAAAACAATACCGCGTTCAAGGCACAGAACCAAGAAATAGTTTTGTAACGGAGGAATGGGAATGCTTTCTCTAATTATTAACTCTATCAGGAAAATAGGGCAGAGGGTGGACCATTAAATTTAAAGTATCCTGGGGTTAACATCAGCTCACAATGTTAAATGCAGCTAAGGTAACTATGGAAATCGAGATTATGTGATTTGTATGAACAGAAAATTGTCAAGAATGTACTTGTGGGTGGAATCAATATGGTGGAATGAGAAGAAGCATTGTTCCTAGCTCACCCGACACACATTCTGGACAACAACCTAGAACATGTACCAGATCAAATTCTGATCAGGAAAGCCAAAAAGTAACAGTCATTTCCTGCCCAGGACAGCTCCGGGAAACAAAGAGGTCTACAGACATTGGGACAGGAGCCGACCAGAAGTAACAGTAGCAAAAGCAGTAGTGGCAGTAGTAGTGGGAGAGAAAATTCCAGTGCCCAGGAGCTGAAAGGGGACTGAGATAGAGCAACCAGGACAAGAGTCATGGGAGAGAAAGAGATCCCAGCTGCTCTCTGAACTAGCTCATGGTATAGGAACAGGTGCTATCTAGCAGCTGTCACCCATTACCCACTATCAGGTCACAGATCTAGGGCACCGCAGAGTGGTTGTGTGTGGGTGGGGCTCTCGCTGAGTGCTGAACCAGAAACAAATTCCAGAAAGGGAGCTGTGTGACTCTGAGCTCAGGAGATGTGGTGACTCACTAGCCTTTAGTCTAGCCTTTAGTGAAATAATCAAGCCAAGAGTCCAAGAGCAAAGGAAAGCCAGCAGTTCAGTTGCTCTGAACCTGCAAGAACCTCCCAGCCAGTTAACAGCAACTGAGTCAAACATCAGTCTACTGAAACTCAACCATGCAAAGGCCAACCGATCCAAATCTGAGTCAGAAACATGCAGAGCTCAGAGCAGGACAGCAGGGAATAACCCCCACCCTGGCTCACACTACGTTGGCGACACTGAAAAATTTCAGCCCTTCAACCTAAGCTGTGGAGACAGCAGGAGGATGTAAAATGATAGAGGTTCAGGGCAGACATTCCCCCACTCCCAGAAGTACACAGAGCCTGCCACTAAGATAAAGTTCAAAATCAAGCATTTGGCTGGAAAAAGGAACAAACAACCATAAAGAGCTACTGCAGTGGTAGGGAAGTTCAAGATGCACACACAGAAGAAGACAATTACTTTAAAATATCTACAAAGAAAGCCTCAAGGAAAAAAGGTAGGTTTGGCATAAGCCCAATGAGAATTTCTAGAAGATTTAAAGAGTTAAAAAAAAAAAAGAGCAAAACAAATTATTTTAAAAACCAAAGGGGAGCAGAAGCGGGGGGGAGGGAGTAAAAAGATAGGAGAACTAAGCAAAAAAATTATAAAAACTTCATTGAAGAAATTAACTTCTTGAAAATTAGAATTGGCTAAATGGAAGATAAAGACACCATAAGACATAAAAACATAATAAAACAAAATCAAAGGATTGAAAAATGAGAGAGAATATGAAATATCCCATAGGAAAATCCATGCAGCAAGTTTCTTTGATCACACTTTCATTTCTAAGATATGTAGGGAACTGAGTCAAATTCACAAGAGCTAGTCCCAAATTATAAATGGTCAAAGGACATGAAAAGGAAATTTTCAGAGGGAGAAATTTAAGTTATTAATAGCCATTTAAAATTGTTTTAGAAAAATACTAAAACTTAAATACATAATAAGAAAAAATATAATAAACTTAAATATAAAATAAGAAAAAAAATGTCATGTGCACAGTAAAACATAGGAGAGGATTCAGAATACATAGCAATAATTTTTCATTTCAAGAAAGCCTATATATTAACTACTGTGTATTATGTTGAAAGCTGTCCATTTTTTCTTTGCTTCTTTGTAGATTCACTTTTGTTCTCTGCTATATACTTTTTACCTCCTTCCTCTCCCCCCAACCCCCACCCCGAGGCTACAATTAAGCATGGATATATTTATACAGAGATATTGATATATCCATATACAAATACATACACATATACATATATACATATGTAAACATATACTTTCCCTAAGATATTCTACTCCTAATCTTTGTTCTTTTTTTTATGTTTGTGCATATTTCTTATTTCCTATTTCTCCTAACTCCTCTACTTTACTTCTACCTGCTACCTTGCCCTCCTGTTACTTAACCTACTCCCCTTCAGCAATCCCTCCCTTATCCTCCCATTCCTCTAAATCTAAACACCCTTCTATACCCCCCTTTTGACATATTCCTTCAGCCTCTCTTCTAAAGATCCCTGCTTTATCTTCTCCCCCCTTCCTATCTCCTTAGAATTTTATTTCTTTCTAAATTTAGATTTTTATACTCTTCTATATGTATATTTATTTTTCCCTCTTGAACCCATTCCCTATGAAAATAGGTTTCCAGAACTAACAGTCCCCCTCCCCCATCTAATTCCTCTGTATTGATTCTTCCTCTCACACCTCATTTGTATAAGATGATTACTCTTTTTAGCTGTTCTTGGATGGTTTTACTATTTGAAGTCATATCATACTCAGGTCTATCTGAATCTTTTTTTATAAGCTACCTAATTACTAATAAGAATCTTAGCTTTATATTTTACATACATGAAAGGTAAACATTCTATCCCTATTAAGTCCCTTGTAATTGGTCGTAGTAATAGTAATTGGTACCTTACATTTCTCTTGGCCCTTGTATGCCAAATTTTCTATTGACTTCAGGTTTTTTTTAAGAAAGTTCTAAAAGTCTGACAATTCACAAAATGTCCATTTTTTTTTTCCATTCAGAATTATGCTTAGCTTTGCTGGGTATGATATTTTCAGCTGGAAGCCCAGTTCTTCTGCTCTTTGATGCATAGTGTTCCAAGACCTGCAATCTTTTAGTGTTGCCACTGCTAACTCTTGCGTGATTCTAATTGTGGTACTCCCATATGTAAATTGTTTTTTTTTCTTGTTGCTTATAATATTTTGTCCTTGTAGGGGGGTTCAGAATTTGACTATATTTCTGTGGGTTTTCCTTGTAGGATCTCTTTCATGGGATGTTCAGTGGATTTTTTTTCTGTTTTTATTTACCCCTCTCGTTCTAATGCTTCAGGACAACTTTCCTTAATTATTTCTTGTATTATTGTATCAAGATTCTTTTTTGCTCATAGCTTTCAGGTTCTCTGATTATTCTTATGTTTTCTCTTCTTGATCTGTTCTCCAGATCAGTTGTTTTTTCTTATGAAATGTTTCACATTCTCTTCTATTTTTTCATTCTGTATATATATTCTTCTTTAAGATTCTGGATCTCCTTTCTAATTGGTTGACTTTCTTCTCATAATCTTCTTGGTTTTCCTGGATTACTCTTTATTTTTCCTTTTAGTTTTTCCTCCATCTCTCTCATTTCATTTTTAAAGTCTTTTTTTTTAAAGTTCTTCAATGAATTTTTTGGGGCAGGTGGTGATTTGACATTACTCTTTGGAGTAGAAGAAGGTTTCTTTGCTTCAGTATCCTCCTCTGAAGATGAACCTTGGTCTTCTCTATTCCCATAATAGCTCTTCATGGTTGGATTCTTTCTCCTTTGCTTGTGCATTTTTTTTTTTGGTAATAGTTTAGTTTTTATAATCACCTCTAGTCCTGGGGTTTGGGGGATGGTGCCTCTGGCCTCTGATCCTCTTCAGGTCTCCCCTCTGACCTTGAACTCAAACCAAGACCTCTCGCCTCCTGTAAATGCTCATAGCCAGTGGTGATCCTGCCTCACTGAGGTTACTTCTCACCTGCTGCTCCCCGAAGCACAGCTGGGTCTGGCATTCCTTCTCAGCAGAGGTTCCCTAGATCTTCCCCAGGTCAGACGCTCAACTCCCCTAATTATTCCATGGGTAAAAGTTCCTGTGCTGGGGCTGAGGCAGCATCCCAAACCAGTTAACCCCAGGGCTTACTGCTTATTGTTGTGGTCCCTAGCCTGGAGGTGTTTACTTTTCACAGGGAGGAAATCTCACCCTGAGATTTTTCTTCAGATCTTCTCTGATTATCCCAGGAGGACCCCTGTTCTGTCCCAGCTCTTATTTATTTTCACCGCTCTATCCTTTCCCAGAGGCACTATTTTATCTCTTTTGTGGAGGAAAATGTGGAGAGCTTGAAATTTTCTGACCTACTGAGGCATCTTCCCAAAATCCTCTCTCTCAACAGCCATTTTTAAAATGCTCTAAGTCACTAACAATTAGAGAAATGCAAATAAAAACAATTCTGAGGTTCTATCTCATACCCATCAGATTGGCTAAGATAACAAAAAAGGAAAATGACACATGCTAGAGATTGGGGATAACAGGAACACTAATGCACTGTTCATGGAGCTGTGAACTAGTCCAACTGTTCTGGAAAGTAATTTGGAACTAAGTCCCAAAAGCTATTAAACTGTCTATACCCTTTGACCCAGTGAAATTGTTAAGTCAAAGCTATACCCCTTAGAGATCAAAGAAAAAGGAAAAAGACCCATATGTACCAAAAATACATACATTTTTGAGGTGGTGAAGAATTAGAGACTGAGGGGATGCCTATCAACTGGTACTGTCTAAACAAGTTATATTATATGAATGCAATGGAATAATATTGTGTTGTATGAATTGATGAAGGGCATGTTTTCAGAAATCCTGGGAAGGCTTAAGTAAAATTATACAAAGTTAAGCAGAAACAGAAGCATTATTTGCACAACAAAAGCAATATTGTAAAGATATCATCTTAGAAAAACTTAGGAATTCTAATCAACACAATAACCAATCACAATTCCAAAGGATTAGGGATGAAACTTGCTATCCACTTGTAGATAGAGAGATGATGATGGATTCAGAATGTAGACTGAAACATATTTGCTCCTCTTGTTTTCTATTTTTGGACATAGCTAATGAGGGAATGTATTTTGAATGACTATACATATTTGTAATGGATTTTATTTTTCTTACCTTCAATAGGTAGGGTAGGGGAAGGGGAAGAGAAATAATTTGGAACTATAAATAAAATAAAATTGGGTTCTTGAAAAAATGTATAAAATACAATACATAGTATTAAAAGGAAAACCAAAAAAGAAAAAAAAAGAATAATAAAAAGAAAAGAATTCACTGTGCAAAGACTGAGCTGGATGCTTGTGGAGATACAAAAGATTAGTTAACACACTGTGCCTACCCTCAGGGAACTTACAGTCTAGTAATGGGATATGATAGATATACATACAAAAAAGGGTAGAATGTAATACTTTAATGAATCTGTGATATTATAGATGTGGTTACTTTCTGTAATGGTACAGATCATAATCCATGCCTTGTTATCCCATGACTATTGACCAAGTTATCTACAATATAGGCTGAGGGCCTGATCTACATTTCTTTTTATTTATTTGTTTGTTTATTTAGTTAGTTACTTTTAGTTTTCAACATTCACTTCCATAAGATTTTGAATTCTGAATTTTCTCTCCTTTCCTCCCCACCCCCTTCCCCAAGACAGCATGAAATCTGATACAGGCTCTACATATACATTCATATTAAACATATTTTCACATTAGTCATGTTGTAAAGGAGAATTAGCACCAATGGGAGGAAAAAGAGGAAGAAGAAGCAAAAGGAAAGAGAGAGTAAATAATATGCTTCAATATGCATTCAGACTCCGTAGTTTTTTTTTTTTTTTTGGATGTGGATAGCATTTTCCATCATGAGACTTTTGGAGCTATTTTAGATCCTTGCATTGCTGAGAAGAGCTAAGTCTATCAAAATTGATCTTCTCATAATGTTGTTGTTACTGCGTACAATGTTCTCCTGGTTTTGCTCACTTCACTCAGCATCAGTTCATGTAAGTCTTTCCAGTTTTTTCTGAAATCCGCCTGCTCACCATTTCTTATGGAACAATAGTATTCCATCATATTCATATATCACCACCTGTTAAGCCATTCCTCAATTGATGGGCATCCCCTCAATTTCCAAGTCTTGGCCACCACAAAAAGAAATGCTATAAATATTTTCATACATGTGGGTCCTCCTTTTCCCATTTTTGTGATGTCTTTGGGATATAGACCTAGTAGTGGTATTGGTGGATCAAAGGGTATGCACAGTTTTGTAGCCCTTTGGGTGTAGCTCCAAATTGATCTCCAGAATGGTTGGATCAGTTTGCAACTCCACCAACAAGGCATTAGTATTCTAATTTTCCCACATCTTCTCCAACATTTATCATTTTCCTGTTTTGTCACATTAGCCAATCTGATAGGTGTGATGTGGTACCTCAGAGTTGTTTTGATCTTCATTTCTCTTATGAATAGTGATTTAGAGCATTTTTTCATATGACCATAGATAATTTTAATTTCTTCATCTGAAAACTGCCTGTTCACATCCTTTGACCATTTGTCAATTGGAGAATGACTTGTATTCTTATAAATTTAACTCAGTTTCTCTATATTTTTGAAATGAAGCTTTTATCAGAGACACTGGCTATAAAAATTGTTCCCCAGCTTTCTGCTTCCCTTCTAATCTTGGTTGCAGTGACTTTGTGCAAAAACTTTTCAATTTAATGTAATCAAAATTATCCATTTTGCATTTCATGTTTCTATCTCATTTAGTCATAAATTTTTCCCTTCTCAAAAAATCTGACGGATAAACTATTTCTTGCTTTCCTAGTTTGCTTACAATATCAGCCTTTATATCTAAATACTGTACCCATTTTGACTTTATCTTGGTATACAGTATAAGATGTTGGTCTATGTCTAGTTTCTGTCATAGTATTTTACAGTTTTCCCAGCAGTTTTTGTTAAATAGTGAGTTCTTATCCCAAGAAGCTAGAGTCTTTGAGTTTACCAAGTCATAGGTTACTATAGTTATTGACTACTATGTCCTGTACCTAACTTATTCTGCCGATTCACAACTCTATTTCTTAACTAGAACCAAGTAGGTTTGATGACTGCTACTTTATAATACAATTTAAGATCTGGTATGGCTAGGCCACCTTCCCTTGCATTTCTTTTCATTAGTTCCCTTGATATTCTATAATTTTTGTTCATTCAGGTGAATTTTATTATCTTTTCTAGCTTTATAAAACAATTTCAGTAGTTTGATTGGTATCTGCCTCTACATTTCTTAACAATATGTGAGTACTACTGTCAATCTATTATTCTTCACTCTTGCTACATGTTTGATCCACCTTCTTTTCTAGTCATTCATCCCTTTGAGGATATCTTAAAGAGATGTCCTAAATAGGTACAAGCCAGGTGCTAGAAGAAGCTTAAGGGCAGAAGATCATTATTCTTCTGGAAGAAGGAATTACAGATGTGGGGAATACCTTGAGCATGGTAACATGGTGACAAGGCATGGTGACAATCAAAGTGTTTAACTACACAGTGTTGCTCCCCATAATCTGCATGTTGGAATATTGGTTCACAAGTAAAAGCAAAAGCTTGTGGTCATATAGTATATAATGAAAATAACGATGAATGAAATCTTTCAATGAGATCACATAAGAAACACAAAACCCTAAGAAATGTCAAGCATGGTAAGTATACTTGAGGCAATTTATTGCATGATGAGATATTGGATAGATATCTAGTAAGGGTGATGGACAATCTGGAGATTGTGCAATTTATAGGAAATATCCTATGGGGCAACAATAGGAGGCTAAAAAATAGTTTTCCTAGACAGAAATTACAATTTTGACAACAGATCATCAATTTTATTCTTTGTTGGAGATGCAATCTGTCATGTCAGAAGTGTTGAAATTTTAATGGCAAATGAATAAAGGAAAAATAAATGTAGTTATCTTTCTTGTGCCAATTATCCTATTTCAATTAAGTTTTTTGTTAAAGGAAATAGCTCATTCTTTTGATAGCTCCAGACATGAATCTCAAATATTTCAAGAATGCAGTATCTTCCACTGTGTGATCTTCTCTTTTGTCTGATCTCTAGCCTTCTCTGGAAAGAAGAGTGGTACCCTCCATTCAATGATGAACATTCTCATTACTTGATCACATGCTACATATCCCAGCGATTCTGAACCCCTGCAAGTCATCATCAAACCGTTTCCCTTTCCCCACCCCCCAATACCTTATTCCCATGCCCCTCAGCTGCTAACGCCAAAGTCCCTGCCAAATGCCTCCCACTCCTTCCACTATACCCTCTGCAATGCCTGTTACACAGACAACAAACTTCTCTTCATCCTGAATCTTTTCTTCTCCCACTCCTTCCATCTTCTATCCATCACCGACTCATTTCCCTCTCTGTTCACCTCCAATCTCAAATCACCATCTGCCTTCTAGACTTTTCAAACTTGACTTCTTAAACTCAACATGTCCAAAACTGAACTCATTATCTTTTCCTTTATATTCTCCATACTCCAAACTTCCCTATTACTATCAAAAACATTACTATCAGGGCAGCTAGGTGGTGCAGTGGATAGAGCACCAGCCCTGGATTCAGGAGGACCTGAGTTCAAATCAGGCCTCAGACACATAATACTTACTAGCTGTGTGACCCTGGGCAAGTCACTTAACCCCATTGCCTATCCTAAAACAAACAACCAACAAAAACAATTACTGTCCTCCCACTCCCCAAAGCTTATAACTTAGGTGTCATCTTCAACACCTCTTCTCTATCTCTCACTCCCCCCTATTCAATCTGTTGCCCCAGCCTGCCTATTTCACCTTTGTAAAATCTCTCAAATATGCTCTTTTCTTTCCACTGATAATTGCCACTCTCCTAGTGTAGGCTTCCATCACCTCACACCTGGATTATTGCCAAAGTCTGTTGTTGGGTCTACCCATCTCAAGTCTTTCCTCACTCAAGTCCATTCTTCATTCAGCCACCATAGTGAGTATCCTAAAACACAGATTTCACTCCTCTATTCAATAAACTCCAGTGGCTCCCTATCACTTATAGGATTAAAAATAAAATCCTCTTTGGTTTTCAAAGCTCTTCATTACAGAGCCTCCCCTACCTTTCCAATCTTCTTATACATGACACCCTACACTGGGTCCCCAACCTCCACAATGTACTCTTCAATCTAGTGATACTGGCCTCTTTGCTGTTCAATGAACAAGACATTCCATCTTTCAGCACCTGAATTTTCTCTGACTGCCTCCCTTGCCTGATATGCTCTTCTTCCACATCTCAGCCTACTGGTTCCCTGGCTTCCTACAAGGCTCAAATAAAATTCTGTCTTCTATAGGAAGGATTCCCCAATCCTTCTTAATTCTAGGGCCTTTGCTCTTTTAATTATTTCCTACTTTTACTTTAGTCTGTTGTACATATTTGTTTGCTTGTTTTATCCCCATCAAACTGTGAGCTCCCTGAAGGCAGGGACTCTCTTTTGCTCCTTTTTGGCATTCCCAGTGCATAGCACAAGATACTTGGAACATACAACGTACTGAATAGTTTATTGATTGTGTAACTGACAGAAACTGCAAGATTTGGCAACTGGAGTGAGAGAGAGTTTAGGGTGAAGGATAATTCCAAGATTATAAACCCTGAAGACTAAAAGGATGGCAATGTCTTTGACAGAAATGGGAAATCTGTGAAAAGGGAAAATTTTGAGGAGAAATGTAATGAGTTCAGTTTTGAACATGCTGCCTTTTAAACCTAACTCTAAAATATAATTTCTCTGTTTTGTTGGCATGCAATTGGGTAAAATAGTTTCTATTATTTCCTTTAATTTTCCTTTACTTATTGTGAATTATTCTTGCAGATAATGGGGAATTATTCTCTTCTAAGTTTTCGAACTGAGCACACATGAGTACATAATATTTCTTTATCATCAATGTTTTATTATTTACCTGTTTTCTAGCCTTATTGAACTGGGAATTTGTGTTGGAATAGGCTCTGTGCACTTCTGGAAGGAATGTTAGGGTCTTCTTTTGTATCATCTGGGGTACAGTTAGTGAGCACTGAGTTTTCCCAAGGACCTCAAGAGTAGTTCCAGCCAGCAGCGAATGGGGGGCAGTCTAAAAAAGTGTGACCTATACTGGGGCAGGATGATCATTGCCCTTATGGTTTAAGAGCCTCAGGCTCCCAAGCCCAATTTGAGGTCAGAAAAACCCAGCTTCAATATCCTGATGTTACCTTTGTCTCCCTATACAGCTTCATGCTCTAGACTTCCCTGGATTACCCCATGATCCTTCAAACTGTTAGTCTTCTGTGAGCTGCACTCTTGGGCAAGCCTTTTATGTTTGGATCCTTTTCTTAGTGCTAGAAGGCTCCTGTCTATCTCTTTGTACAGACATGCACATGCAAAATGTACTTACTGTAGTTTCTTCTGGGATTTCTTAATCATTTATTTGGTTTGTGACTCTTTTCTTTTTTGTCCTTGATGGAATAGTTGTGAGAAATAATAATAGCTGGCATTTATATAGTGTCTACCATGTGCCAGGCACTGTGCTAAATGCTTATATAAATTATCTTTGAGTGCCTATATAAATTATTTATCTATTATATCTGAAGCTGGATTTGAACTCAGGTCCTCCTTACCCCAGACCTGGTAATCTATCCATTGCACCACTTTGTTGGCTGCTCTGCTTCTGGTAGCATCATTTTAAGCAGTCCTATATAATTATTTTTAAGTTTGTTTACCCTTTTTTTAAGAAACCTAAGTGGGCTATGCTTGTTTTATGGTAGCAAGTATCCCTTTCCCTCAAATACACTAAAACTCTAGGGGGGAAAGACACTCAAAAAAAATTAAGTACTCTAAAGCAGGCATTCTTAACCCAGAGTCTATGAACTTTGAAAATATTTTGTTAGCTATTTCAATAAAACTAGTTTCTTTCTAATCCTATACATTTTCATTTATTCATTTAAAAATTATTTTGAGAAGGGGACGTACAGACTTCACCAGACTGCCAAAGGAGTACAAGACACACAGAAAAACAGTTAACAGCACCTTTGAAAGATATTTTAAAATGCCATTTGTATATTTGTAGATTTTAGAATCCAAGTACATTCATCAATATTCAGAAGGCAAAATGATAATGTCTATGTACCACCAACTCAAAGCTTAATATAGTAAGTACATGTTGGCATGAGCTACTTTTGTTTGGCAGTGAAGAATTTCAGAAAAAAGGAGGATTCCACTGAACTAGACCTGATTCTAATAAGCATTTGTTTTCTTTCTTTAAAAAAAAAAGTTAAGCTAAATTCTCTGCACTGTTCCTCAGTGATTATATAAAACGATGCTTCATGAATAATAAACCTTATTTAAGGAAGTTACAACATACATATTTTTCATCCATGATGGCTGACCTCTCCCTTGGTTTGTATTTGCCCACCATTCATTGGCATCAGCATATTTGCAGGGAATTAGACATTTTAAAATTAGCAGGGGAAACACACAAGCACACACACATACACCCCAAAGCAACCCCCCCCAAAAAAAAACAACTACAGATGATCTGGTTTAGTTGGGTAATACAGCATATTTTTCTAGTCTCATTTCCCCCTTCTAAAAATTTAAAAAAAAAAGATACGTGAAAAGCTCTCAGCAAAATTAATCAACATATCCATTAAATCTGAAAGTATAGGTAATACATACCCACAGTTCCCAAACTTCTGCAAAGGGAAAAAAGATCAATTTTCTCACCTTCCCCCTCCCTCCACTGTTACACCCCCTACAAACTTGGTCATTATTATTATTATCCAGAAGGGTTGTTTTCTTTGTTTTTGGTCCTTTTTATCTACATTGTTGTAGTTATAGTGTCTATTGTTCCTCTGATCCTGTTCCTGCACAAAGTCCATCTTTTAAAACTCCATTATTCTCCCCCCCCCCCCTGAATCTATCTGGCTTCATATCATGGAACAGTCCTTTCCAAAAGAAAGACAATTTCAGTGGGTCTCCAGGGGTAATGGAGAGTCACGTGGTGACTCATAGGCTCAACTTATTTTCATTGAGGACTTGAAGGCAGAGATATTAGACTATATACAAGGTGAGCTACAGCCTGATTATCCACCAAAACTGTAAAGAATCAGAGGAAGGACTCTAGTATTTTGAGAAGGTCTTCCATAAAGCATTTACAGAATGATTCTGACAAGAATTGCACAGGAAAAGATATGGAAGGGTTGCAATCTGTACTGGTGCAGGAATAACCTATACTTGTGAGATCAGTGATCCACTGAAATTATGAATATAATACAGTATGTTAGGAAGTTAAATCCTTTGTCTACATATTACCTTTTCCACCTCAACAAACATGACACATTTAAAAAATATTTTTATTAATTTGATTGATCAACAATCACTTCCATGTGCTTTTGAGTTTTAAATTTTTTCCCCCTCTCTTCCCACCTCCCTCCCCAAGATAGTGCACAATCTGATATAGGCTATACATATACATTCCTATTAAACATATTTTCACATTAGTGATGTTGTAAGTAGGAATTAGAGGCAAGAGGAGGAACCACCAGAAAGAGGAAACAAAACACAACAGAAGAAAAAAATAACAATTAGTATGCTTCCATCTTCATTCAAACTCCATAGTTCTTTCTTTGGATGTGGACAGCACTTTTCATCATGAGGCTTTTGGAGATGTCTTAGATCCTTGCATTGCTGAGAAGTGTTAAATTTATCAATATTAGTCATCACACAATGTGTCTGTTACTGTGTACAACATTCTCCTGGTTCTGCTCACTTCACTCATCATCGGACCATACAAGTATTTCCAGGTTTTTCTGAAGTCTGCCTGCTCATCATTTCTTATAGCACAATAGTATTCCATTACATTCATATACCACAACTTCTTCAGCCATTCCCCAATTGATGGGCATCCTCTCAGTTTCTAATTATTTGCCACCACAAAAAGAGATGCAATAAATATTTTTATACATGTGGGTCCTTTTCCCATTTGTATGATCTCTTTGGGATACGGGCCTAGAAGTGCTATTGCTTGGTCAAAGGGCATGCACATTTTTATAGCCCTTTAGGCATAGTTCCAAATTACTCTCCAAAAATAGTTGGAACATTTCACAACTCCACCAACAATGCATTAGTGTTCCAATTTTCCTACATCTTCTCCAACATTTATCATCCTCCTATTTTGTCATGTTAGTCAATCTGATGGGTGTGATGTGGTACCTCAGAGTTGTTTGGCTTTGCATTTCTCTAATCAAAAGCGATTTAGAGCATTTTTTTCATATGACTATAGATGGCTTTAATTTCTTCATCTGAGAACTACCTGTTCATATCGTTTGACCATTTATCAATTGGGGAATGACTTGTATTCTTATAAATTTGACTTAGTTCTCTATATATTTCAGAAATGAGGCCCTTATCAGAAAGACTGGTTGAAAAAATTCTTTCCCAATTTTTTACTTTCCTTCTAATCTTGGCTGCATTGGCTTTGTTTGTGCAAAACCTTTTCAATTTAATGTAATCAAAGTTACCCATTTTGCATTTCATAATGTTCTCTATCTCCTGTTTCGTCATGAATTCTTCTGTTCTCCATAAATATGATAGGTAAACTATTCCTTGCCCTCCCAGTTTGCTTAACAGTATCAGCCTTTATATCTAAATCATGAACCCATTTTGACTTTATTTTGGTATATGGTGAGAGATTTTGGTCTATTCCTAGTTTCTGCCATACTCTTTTCCAGTTTTCCCAGTAGTTTTTGTCAAATAGTGAGTTCTTATCCTAGAAGCTCAGGTCTTTGGGTTTATCAAATAGTAGATTACTATAGTCATTGCCTACTGTGTCTTGCACACCTAACTTATTCCACTGATCCACCACTCTATTTCTTAGCCAGTACCAAGCAGTTTTGATGATTGCTGCTTTGTAACATAATTTAAGATCTGGAATGGTTAGGCCACCTTCCCCCGCATTTCTTTTCATTAATTCCCTTGATGGTCTGGACCTTTTGTTATTCCAAATGAATCTTGTTATTATTGTTTTCTAGCTCTATAAAATAATTTTTTGGGTAGTTTGATTGCTATGGCACTGAATAAGTGCATTAGCTTAGGTAGAATTGTCATTTTTATTACATCAGCTTGACCTACCTATGAGCAACTGATGTTTTTCCAATTATTTAGATCTGACTTTATTTGTGTGAAAAGTGTTTTGTAATTGTGTTCATATAGTTCCTGAGTTTGTTTCAGTAGGTAGATTCCTAAATATTTTATGTCTACAGTAAGTTTTGACTCTTCCTGGTTTAGGTATCAGCACCATATTTGTATCATAAAAAGAATTTGGTAATACTCCTTCTTCACCTATTTTCCCTCTACTGTAATAGGTTTTTGTGCCTTTTTCTATAATGTAATTTACCTTTGTCTGCCTCCTCCTTTCCTTTTCTCTCAGTACATTTTCTTAGATCAGATTAATCCACTTACTTGGATCCATTTAATCTACTTAATTAGATTTTTTTTTTATCATTACATCAAAGTCACCTTATACTCACCCCCTCTGTGTATACCTTTTTAACATGTTATAGTAACAATACAGTTCTCAAGAGTTACAAGTGTCATCCTCCCTTGAAGGGATGTAAACAGTCTGCCCTTATTAATAACATATTGTTTCTTTCTGTCCTGTTTACCTTTTTATGTCTCTCTTGAGTCTTGTATTTGAAGATCAAATTTTCTGTTGAGTTCTATTCTTTTTATCAGGAAGGTTTGGAAGTCCCCTATTTTGTTGAATATCTGTCTCCTCCCCTGAAAGATCATACTCATTTTTGCTAGGTAGTTGATCCTTGGTTATAATCCAAGCTCTTTTGCCTTATGCTTCAGCTGAAGTAAAAAAAAAAAAAAGGAGGGGTAGCAATCCTGATCTCAGGAAAGTTATATTAGATCTTTACCTTGCTGAGAAGCGCTAAGTCTATCAAAGTTAGTCATCATATAATGTTGCTATTATTGTGTATAATGTTCTCCTGGTTCTGCTTACTTCACTCAGCATCAGTTCATGTCTTTCCAGCAATATAAGAATCTAATAAAACTCCAAAAAACTCATGATGAAAAATGCTATCCACATCCAGAGAAAGAACTATGGAGTCTGAATGCAGATCAAAGCATAGTATTTGCTCGATCTCTTTCTCTCTCTCTCTCTCTCTCTCTCTCTCTCTCTCTCTCTTCTTTTATTTTGTTCCTTTTTTTCCTATGGTTCTTACAACATAACAATGTGAAAATATGTTTAATATGAATGTACAGGTAAAGCCTATGTCAGATTGCATGCAGTCTTGCGGTGGGGAGAGGGGAAGGTCAGGGGAGAAAATTTGGGACTCAAAATCTTATGGAAGTGAGTGCTGAAAACTAAAAATAAACAAACCTGTTCCTTTTTTTCCTATGGTTCTTACAACATAACAATGTGAAAATATGTTTAATATGAATGTACAGGTAAAGCCTATGTCAGATTGCATGCAGTCTTGCGGTGGGGAGAGGGGAAGGTCAGGGGAGAAAATTTGGGACTCAAAATCTTATGGAAGTGAGTGCTGAAAACTAAAAATAAACAAACCAATATTAAAAAAGAATACTAGGTATAGGATTAGCCAGTAAATATACATATAAGTTAGAGTTTGGAAATTAACTATATGTGAATACACACACTTTTCATCTAAGTTCAGTCATAATGAGTAACTTTACAACTTGAATGTTTATTACAATTCAAGTCATTCTTTAGAGTCAGTGTGGTAGGTATATAAAAGTAACATTAATAATAGCACAATTTAATGAGCACTGACTAGGTGCAGGGCTCTTATGTAGGTTTTATGTCAATGAATCCCAATTTAAAACTATATTGAAAACTAGCAAAATACAGACTGGATTTATGGAGGTTTGGTGAAACCTATGAACCACTTCTCAAAATAATACCCATAAAATAAAATACACAGGATTACAAAGGAAACCAATTATATTGAAATACAGTTATCAACATCATAGAAAATAAATTCATGGACACGAGGCTTAGAACCCTTGGTGTAGTAGATAGGATGTAGTAATTAGATATCATGTATCACAGCTTTAATCTTTCCTCCAAGGAATGTATAATAGAAATAAAACATACTAAACCTTCTAAATTTAGTATTCAAGTTTCACATGTTTCATGGTTATCTAGCAAGTTTATGCCTCATATTTTATTGAAAACATATCTTAAAAACCTTCTAGTTTATATTAAATCCCTGTCCTTGAAATTTTATGTCAAGGCATTGATTTGGAAGAAGCAGTAGCACAGTTCATAACTTCCTCACTAAAGTGGGGACACGAAAAATATTATAAATGGTTTTCATGAATTCCTAAAATGCTAAAGCATGCCTTCAATTTCATGATAGCATAAATGTTCTCGATAAAATCAAAAGAAATTCTAAGGCCTACAGATGGATATCAAATGAATAACACATTCAATGACACAAAAATAATCTTATGATAGTAAAAACTTTGATATCTGAATTAGCCGTTAAGCTGCAGTTCTGAAATTGCTTCTTGATTCAAGGATAATGCACAAAAAATTATATTTCCTAGGAAAAAAGTATTTAAGCTGTTAACTAATCTTAGCTAGAGTTGTGACTTCAGTTGTGACATTAAGTAAGCACACTTTTCCCAAATATTGCCAAAATAATATATCCTAGTAAACTTCTTAGTAAGAGTTTAATAAAAAAAAAAAGGCTAATGTCATTTAAACTGATGAAGCAATCAATTGCATTTGGCTTATTACTAGATATGTTTAACAAATTTTCCCTCTATTTTAGAAAGATGCATAGTATTAGAATACTGGATGTTTTTCTTATACTGCAATGCATCTTTCTAAAAAAATTCTTTATGTTGTATATATTTCAGATATATTTTAATAATATATCCTTTGCCATATAGCCAAGTTACAGAGCATTGAATTAACAATACTCTAACAATTCTAAACTTTTCAAAGTAACTATAATAACTAAACTATTTAAACAAATAAAAAAAGCAGTGCCAAAGTGTAAGACTGTACTAGCAATTAATCTACTGCCATCTACAGTAGGGCATATGTAACTACAACTTTGTGTTACAGACTCTATTTTCCCCCCAGAATGTAGGAAATGGGAAATTATTATCAAACATTACATATTAAAGAAAAAAGTACAATGACAATATATATTCAATACCTACATTTTTATTTCAATGGTAGGAAGGGGTCTTGGTGACTCCAAGTCAAAAAAATTAAGCAGAAAGTTCCAATCACAGAATGCTTTTATACAGTGAAGGCCTTTTGCTCATTAGATCTACTGGGGAAGAGATTAAAATCTTTTTTGTCACCTGCAATGACAACATTTTAAAAATCACTGTTTTTTAATTTTAAAGTTTTTACTGACCCCTTGATTTTATATCACCCCTATTTCCCAATATGACCTCTTGCCTTATCCGTCCCAAAGAACAATCTCATATTTAGGAATAGAAAGGTGAAGAGGAAAAAAAAGAAAAAAAGGGGGGGGCAGCTAGGTGGTGCAGTGGATAGAGCACCAGCCCTGAGGTCAGGAGGACCTGAGTTCAAATCCGGCCTCAGACCAAACACTTGACACTAGCTGTGTGACCCTGGGCAAGTCACTTAACCGCAACTGCCTAAAAAAAAAAACCAAAAGAACAACAACAACAAAAAAAGGTGAAGAGGGCAGAGGAGGCTGGTAGGAACAGTTTAACAAAAGTGACCCATGTATTAAATACGTCCAATATTATGCTTTTAATATATGCTTGTTCTGTATTAAAGACCTGCTCTGATGCTTCACTGTGGCATAGAGACGGCCCTAGCTCTCAAAGGAAATGACAGTTGAGCACAGACTCTAGCAGGTCCTGCCCAACTGGAAAAGTTCTTAGTATGAGCCTTAGAACAGACCATGTATGACCAGCTTTCCTAAATGCAGGTAGGCTCATCACCAGAAGGTGGGCTGTTAGAAAAATCTAAAACAAAAATCTACTATAGTGAGTGAGTGAAGAAAAGCCTTTATTACACTTTTCACGAGAGAAGCGGGCACAACACACTCCAGGAGTACATGGGTGCTGGTTCAGTGGTTCAATCAATTTTTAAACCATTAGTAAGATCCACACTCCACCCACCAGGGCTAGGATTGGTCTGGTTCATCTGAGTTACACTCTTCCTGCACATTCTTTCATGTTCTGTTAACTCCGCCCACTTGATGGGTCCCATGTTAAAAATGGCGGCTATCTCTGCTGTCAGGGTGTGTCAGGTAATATTCAATAAGCTTATTAAGCAAGTGCAGTGGAGAAAAGCCTTTGCCCTGTTGAAGCCCCATAGCCTCCGGGGCTCTTTCTTAAGGAACTAGTTGTTTACAGAAAGTTTGGAGCAAGATCCACAAGATCTTGGAAGTCCTCAGAATCCCCCTGGTCTATTGTGGAAGCCTAACTTATAATACTTTCTTACATGGGCCATTTCAAAGGCAATGGGTTTTTTCATTTGTTTATTTTCTGGCTTTGGTTTTTTGTTACAGAGTTTCATAGAGTTGATTGATAACTAACTAGTACAGTCCCTTCCTGTTCTAGATCTATAATCTTATGACCTATTGAGAAACTTAATTACCTGGGATACTACCAGGGTGAGAATTACTCATGTTTACACAGCCAGTATATACAGAAGCAGGAACATGTCCTTCCTCACTTCAAGGCCAGCTCTCCATCAGCTATTCCACACAATCTCTTTATATTATAAAATTTAGATTTGTTTTAAATAACTGTTTTTTATCAATGGGACAAAAAGGATATTTCATAATTTTATTTCTATTAATGGGAGGTAGGGGAAATGTATCATCTCATATTTTGTAAAACACATAAATAATTTGAAAAGTCTTATTTGCAAATAAAGCACCTAGTACTCATGACAAACTTTGTAGAATAGGAAATTCAAGAGTACCTTGAAGTGTGCTTTCTTGAAAACTGCTGACATAACAATACCCTAAATTGATTAAATGTTCACAGAGCTCATAAAAACTTTAGTCTCTGGAAAAGAATTTCTGATTTTTAAAGATTTGAATTGAAATGCTGATGTAGAACAATATTTATTTTAGGTAAGAGGAGAGATAAAGACAATGATGGAATAATAATAGCTGGGTATAGAAATCTAGTCATTTAGGTAATCCGAAAAATAAAATTGCTAATATCTTTAACAATATGAATGACAATGAAAAACATAAGTAACATATAAATAATAAATCACAAATAATAAGACTTATACAGCTTCCAAATCCACAAAGCTAAAAAAAATCCAAAGTATACAGAATTCTATGTATGTAAGACAATAGTCACAAGCATACTATATAAATTATTATTCATCAGTACTTGTATTATATTACTATAAACCTAGGCAATTTTGACAGAAAGCTCTTTGCAAAAGTGCTAATTTTGTTACTGTCATATCTTTCAGGTCATGTGTGAGTCTTTAAATTTCATTATTTATAAAGCTTTTATATTGCTGACATTTCTGGATATACCTCACTACCTCCTCAACACCCCTCCCCACCTCAGCCAACCACCCGCAGAAACTAAGTGAACATTCTTTTGTAACAAGAAAATAAACAAAACCAACTGACAGTGACTTATATGGCATTTTATGCCCATAGTTCCTTCCCACTCACTTCTTAAATGAAAGGAAGGAGATGAATTTACTAATCTCTTTTCTAGAGTCAAGATTACAGAATCAATTCAATAAACATTTATTAAGCACCTACTATATGCCAGGCACTGTGTTAAGTACTGGGGTTACAAATTAAAAAAAGAAATAGGTCCTGCCCTCAAGGAGCTTACAATCTAATATGGAAAAACAAAATACAAAAGGAAGCTGGAAAGGGCTCTGAGACCTGGCTTAGGGAGTGGGGGGTGGAGCGGTGGGGAAGGGTGGGGATGGGGAGGGAGGTGACGTGGGGAATGGGGGACCTTGTTGTGTGGAATTGAAACCAAGCAGAGCAACAGATGGAAAGTGGAATCATCTGGAAGTCCAAATCCTGTCCTCTATAATGGAAAGTTTTGAGAGGAGGGGAGAGGAGGTTGTGAGATTTGGGAAGGTGGTGAATATCCCAAACTGAGTTACTCAGTGAATTACACAGTATTAGACTCTTTTGAACTTTGGTCTCCCTGACCCCTACTCCAGCAATCCATCTACAGTATTACAATGGATAGAGTGCTGGACTTGGAATCAGGACTCATCTTCATGGGTTCAAATCTGGTCTCAGACATTTACTTACTAGTTGTGTGACCCTGGGCAAATCACTTAACCCTGTTTGCCTAAGTTTCCTCATCTGTAATATGAAATGGAGAAGGAAATGCCAAGAAAACCTCAAATGGAGTAAAGAAGAGTCAGACATAAGTGAAATGAAATTCCCTTCCTACCTAGGCTATTTTTGTGTTCTTTTCTCTCTTCTCAGGTTCTTCTTTTCCACAACCTCCTCCACAACCACTTTGCTGCCAATACCAGACAATGTCCTGAAGAAACTTCCACCCTGGAGCCTCACTTTGCCTCTCCTAGAATACCATTTCAGGAAAGCCCCAAACATGTGTCTTTTCTAGCTACTTTCCTTTGCATCTTACTTAACTACCATTTACCTCTAGTTCTAGAAAAATGAACCACTATCATGCAATATCTGCCACTCTTCCTTGATTATCAGTCTACTTCCCTATGACCTTACGCACTATCTCTAACTTTCAGGACAAAGTGAACCTCCTTAGTCATCATTTCCTCATGTATATTATTTTGCCAATTAGAATGTAAGCTCCTTGAGGCCAAGAGACTGTATTCCTTGAGCTTGGAATGCAGCACATACCTAATAAACACTGCTCATTCATTCATTCATTCATTTTGTTTACATTTCTGTAACCACTCTTTATAGTTTTCTCTGTTCTGTTTACTTCATTCTATCATTTTATACAAGTTATTCAATATTCCTCTGAATTTTTTTATTTCCTAGAGCAAAATAATATTCCATTATATTCATATACCACAATTTGTTCATTGATCCTCCCAATTGGTGGGTACCAATTTTATTTCCAGTTTTTTTGTTGTTGTTGTTGCCACAAAAAGTACTGTTAGAAATATTTTGGTGTCTACAGACTTTTTATTTTCTGTCCCTGGTCTCCTTGGAGAACTACACCCAGTAGTAGTATCCCTGGTTCAATAGTTTTGAACAATAAAATTTTCTGCACAAAATCCCAAATTGTCTTATAGATCAATTGAACCAACTCATAGCTTCATAAACAGTATATAAATTATTTTCTGGAGCAATTGGACCAACTTGTAGCTTCACAGTATACAAACTGTTTTCTGAAACAGTTGGAACAACTCATAGCTTCACCAACAGTGTCATTTGTGTGCCTGTCTAAGCAAAGCCATTCCAAAAGTGACTAATTTTTTCTTCTGTCATCTTGTCAATTTGCTGGCTATGAGTCAAAATTTGTGTTGTAATTTTAGTTATTTGTTATTAGAGTTTTGGAGAAATCTTCCATATAATTTTAATGCTTGGCAATTCTGCTCAAAACTGTTCATTTCTATTGAAGGGCTCAAGGTCTCAAATATTTCTGTTTCTTCCCTGTATATCTTAGATATCAGGATCTGATCAGAGATATTTACAGATTATGTATTCCCCCAATTAAATTCCCTTTATCTTAGCTGAATTAATTTAGCTTTTGAAAAAAAAAACTTACTTTTATATAGTATTAAATTGTCTTATTTTATCTGTTTTATTCTCCTCTAAACTTTCTTTGGGTAAAGATTCTCCTCACCAAAATTATGAATATTATTTATGATGTAGTCTCTTACAGTTGTCATGTATCCATATAGAGCTCACTGTGGTACATGGCATGAGGTATCGATGTGAATTTATTTCCTGCTAAACTGTTTTCCACTTTTCTATCAGTTATTAAAAAAAAATATTGTTCAACAAGATATTTACATTGTTGGGTTTACTGAACACTGAGAGACTGAGTTTATGCTTATCTAATCTGTTTGCCTAATGGATCTACTTTTCTTTTCTTAAAACTGACACAAATAGTTTAATGATGAGTATTTTATAATATAGTTTGAGGTTTAGAAGCGCTCTACCTTTCATTCCTATTCCCCCTGCCCATATTATTTCCCTTTAAATTCTAAATCTTTGCTCTTTTAGATAAATTTATTTACTTTTCCTGTTTCAATAAGGTAGTTTAACTATTTTAGCACTATGCCTATAATTCAATTTAGGTTGTACCATCACTTGAAATATAATGGCATACCAGCCACAAGAAATCAACACCTATTTTATTTCTGTAAAGTGTTTTAAAATTGTATTTCCAAAGGTCTTGGTGTACCTTGGCAGGTTGATTCCCATATAATTTCTGCATTTTGCAGTTATTTAAAAGTGTTTTCTCTATCATTTTCCTCCAGACTTTTCTAATTGTCACGTACGAATAAGAACAACTTTGTGCATTTATTTTGTAACGTCTTACTTTATTGAATCTAATGACTCAGTTTCTTGCTGTTTCTCTGGGGCTTTCTATACAAACAATAATGTGCAAACAGGGATAATTTTATGTCTCTATCTTTAAAATGTTATATAATAGTAAAATAAAGAGGACATCTACAATTTATCCTCTTATTGGGAAGACATCTAGTCTTTCTGCAATGCAAAAATGCCAGCCTTTCATTTTTTCTCAGTTGTAATTGAGCAATCATGTCATTTTTTACAGTTTTCCAATATTTATTTAAACTTTTGTTTTAAAAAATGAGTTCCAAATTCTCTCCCTTCCCTTTTACCCCTCCCCCACCCACTAAAATGGCAAGCAATATGACATCAATATGTGAAATCAAGCAAAATATATTTCAGTATTAGCCATATCACACCAAAAAAGCAAGAGAAAACAAAATGAAAAAACTATACTTCAATTTGCACTCAGAGTTCATCAGGTCTTTCTCTGAAAGTAGATAGCATTTTTCATCATGAGTCCTTCAGAGTGTCTTAGATTTTTGTATTGATAAAAACAGCTAAGTGTTTCACAATATCTTTACAATATTACTGTTATTACGTACAATGATTGCCTGGTTCTGATCACTTCACTTTGTATCAGTTCATGTAGATCTTGCCATGTTTTTCTGAAATCACCCCCTCTTAAAACACAATAATGCTCCATCACAATCATATGCCACTTGTTTGGCCATTCCACAATTGATAGGCATGTCTGCAATTTCTAATTCTTTGCCATTGCAAAAAGCTGCTACTTGTGTACATACCGGTCCTTTTCCTTTTATGAATCTCTTTGGGGTACAGACATAGTGGTAGTGCTGGGTGAAAAGGTATATCTAACAGTTTAATTGCCCTTTAAGTATAGTTCTAAATTGTTTTCTAGAATGGTTGTGCCAGTTCACAAATGTACCAACAGTTTATTAGTGTATTTTTCCTCACCCCTTCTAGCCTTTGTCATTTCTTGATAGATATGAGGTGGTATCTCAGAGTTGTTTCAATGGGCATTTTTCAAATCAATAATGATTTAGATCATTTTATATGACTACAAATAGTTTTGATGTCTCTTTAAAAAGTTGCCTGTATATTCCTTGACAATTATCAATTGGGGAATGGCTCTTATTTTTATAAATTTGACTAAATTCCTTATTTGAGAAAAAAGGCTATTGTCAGAGAAACTTCCTGTAATTTTTTAAAATATTACTTCATTGTCTATAGTACTTTTTAGCAAAATGTAGTTTCCCTGATTCTTTTAGTTTTTTTTTTTGCTTTTGCTTTGTCTGAGGTCACAGTTGCTACCCTTGTCTTTTGTAATTCAATCAAAGCCTAATAGATTCTGTTCCACCTCCTTATTTTAACTATCTTTCTGTTTCAAGTGTGTCTCTTATAAATAATATATATATTGCTGAATTCTGGTTTCTAATGGTTCTAATTCTGGTTTCCACTTCGGTTTGATGGGTGAGCTCATCCCATTCAGTTATGATTGCTACGTATTTCCTTCTATCCTATTTTCTAATGTTTATCCTTTTTTAAATCCTGTCTCTTCTCAAAAATCTGTTCTGCTTCTGACCACTACCTCTCTTAATTCGCCCTCCCCTTTTATCATCCCACCCCCCTTTCTTTTCTCCTCTTCCTCTCTTATTAACCTGTTGGGCAAGATAGATTTCTATGCTTAACTGATTGTGTATATATATTCTTCTCCCTTTGAACCAATTCTGAGGAAACTGATGGTCAAACATTGTTTGCCACTCTCCCCCCATTTCTCCTTGTACTGGAAAAGCTTTTACTTGCATGTCTCTTTTATGTGAGATAACTGCCCCTCTACCTCTCCCTTATCTCAGTGCATCCCTTTCTCATCCCTTTTTGCTGAGATGATACCAATATAATCAAATTGCACCCATGCCCTTTATCTGTGTAAAGTGCTTCTGTCTGCCCTAATAATGATAAAGTTCTTAGGAATTATATATATCACCTTCTTATATAGGAATGTAAATAGTTTAATTTTATTGAGTCTCAAGATTTTCTTTTTCATGTTTCTATTAAGTCTTGTGTTTGCATGTCAAATTTCCTATTCAGTTCTAACTTTTCATGAGGAATGCCTGAAAATTCTTTATTTCATTAAATATACATTTTTTCCCTCTGAAGGATTATGCTCAGTTTTGCTGGGTAAGTTTTTCTTGGTTGTAATCCTAGTTTCTTTGCCTTCCAAAATATCATTTTCCACACCCTTTATACCTTTAATGTGGAAGCTGCTAAATTTTGTGTGATCCTGACTGTGGTTCCATGATATCTGAATGGGTTCTTTCAGCTGCTTGCCATATTTTCTCCTTGACCTGGGAACTCTGGAATTTGGCTATAATATTTCTGAGAGTTTTCATTTGGGATCTCTTTCAGGAGGTGATTGGTGGATTCTTTCAATTTACATCTTACCTTCTGGATTTAAGGTAGCAGGGCAGTTTCTCTTTATAATTTCTTGAAGTGTTATATCCAGGCTTTGTTTTTAATCATACCTTTCAGGTAGTCCAATAATTGTTAATTATATCTCCTTGATCTGTTTTCCAGGTCAGTTGTTTTTCTGATAAGATAGTTCACATTTTCATACATTTTTTCATTCTTTTGACTTTATTTTTCTAGATGTCTCATGGTGTCATTAGCTTCTAGTTGCACAATTCTAATTTTTAATTATTTTCTTCAGTTAGCTTTTGTACCTCCTTTTCCATTTTGCCAATTCTACTTTTTAAGGGGTTCTTTGCCTTAGTGAATTTTTGTACTTCCCTTTCCATTTGGCCTATTCTGCTTCTTAAGGAGTTATTTTCCTTAGTGAAATTTTGTGTCTCTTACCATTGGGGTAATTCTGTTTTTTAAATATTTTATATCTCTTTTACCAAGCTGTCAATTCTCTTTTTCATAATTTTCTCGCATCACTTTCATTTCTTTCTCCAATTATTTCTCTATCACGCTTATCTCTTTCCTTAACTTTCATGAATTCTTATTGAGTTTGTGTTCAATTAGTATTTTTCTTTGAATCTTTGATTGTAGTTGTTTTCAATTTTTTTCTTTTGTTTGTGTCTCAGTCTTTCCTGCTACCATAGTAGCTTTTATGGTCAAGTTTGTTTTTTTTAATTTGATCATTCTTCCAGCTGATTTCTTGACTTTGAACTTTATGTTAAAGCTGGACTCCTGTCCCAAGCTTCACACTTTTTCATGCTGCTATTTTCAGAGCAAGTTCTGAATATCTGCAAGTTTTCAATGCTTCCAAGGTAGTGTGATCCTGTGAGAGGTTTGGTTACTGCTCTTCTGGTCTGGTTTTAACCTGGGAAGAGCCCCTGTTCTACTGCAGCTACAAGTACCAGCACTCCTCTTGGCCCTACAGCTGTGAAAAGCTCTTCTCAGTCACAAGGCCTGGTGCTCCTCTCTGCACTGGAACTGTGACCAGGGCCCCTGCTCCTTTGCGACCAAACACAAGCACTCCTTTCCACCCTAAAACTGCAACCCAGAACTGCTTATGGGCAACAGAGTGTGCAACACTATTTGTGCCCAGAGCCAGCAAAGGGTCCATAATTTCTTTCTAGACTAGTTGTCTGATTCTCCTACCATCTCTGGGCTGAGAGTTTCCAAAGCCACTGCTGCCTCCAAGGTTCACTGCTGCTGCTGCTGCTGCTGCTGCTGCTGCTGCTGCTGCTGCTGCCTTGTCGACTCTGGGCTGGTTCCCATCCTAATGTCATAGACCTCTCTTGCCAATCTCCTACACTATCTTATGCTAGGAAACAAATGTCTCATGATGACCTTTTGCTGGCTCTGTTGCTCCAAAATTCAATCTGAGGCTTTATTTTATTTTTTAAGCTTTTTTATTAAATTTATTTAGTTTTCAACATTCACTTTTATAAGATTTTGAGTTCTAAATTTCCCCCCCTCCTTCCCTTCTCCTCTCTCCAAGATAGAATGCAATCTAATATAGGTTTTACATATATAATCATATTAAGCATATTTCCACATTAGTCATATTGTGAAAAAGGAATCAGAACAAAAGGGGAAAAAGCATAAGAAAGAAAAAAAAGAGAGAAAATAGTATGCTTTGATCTGCATTCAGACTCCATAATTCTTTTTCTAGATGTGGATAGCATTTTTCAACATGAGTCTTTTGGGACTGTCTTCGATCACTGAATTGCTGAGAAGAGCTAAGTCTATCAAAATTGGTCATCTCACAATGTTATTGTTACTGCATACAACGTTCTCCTGGTTCTGCTCACTTCACTCTGCATCAGTTCATGTAAGTCTTTCCAGGTTTTTCTGAAATCTCGCTGCTCACCATTTCTTATGGAACAATAGTACTCCATCACATTCATATACCATAACTTGTTTCAGCCATTCCCCAACTGATGGGCATCCCCTCAATTTCCAAGTCTTGGCCACCACAAAAAAGGCTGCAATAAATATTTTGTGCATGTGGGTCCTTTTCCCATTTTTGTGATTTCTTTAGGATACAAACCTAGTAGTGATATTGCTGGATCAATGGGTATGCACAGTTTTATAGCCCTTTGGGCATAGTTCCAAATTGTTCTCTAGAATGGTTGGTGGATCAGTTCACAACTCTACCAACAATGTATTAGTGTTCTAATTTTTCCACATCTTCTCCAACATTTATCATTTTCCTATTTTGTCACGTTAGCCAATCTGATAGGTGTGATGTGGTACCTCAGAGTTGTTTTGATTTGCATTTCTCTAATCAATACTGATTTAGAGCATTTTTTCATATGACCATAGATAGGTTTAATTTCTTCATCTGAAAACTCCTGTTCACATCCTTTGACTATTTATCAATTGGGGAATGACTTGTATTCTTATAAATTTGGCTCAGTTCTCTATATAGTTTTGAAATGAGTCCTTTATCAGAGACGCTGGCGGTAAAAATTGTTTCCCAGCTTTCTGCTTCCCTTCTAATCTTGGTTGCATTGGCTTTGTGCAAAAACTTTTAAAATTTATTGTAATCAAAATTATCCATTTTGCATTTCATGTTTTCTGTCTCATTTGGTCATAAATTTTTCCTTCACCATAAATCTGACAGGTAAACTATTCCTTGTGCTCCTAATTTGCTTATAATATCATCCTTTATATCTAAATCGTGTACCCATTTTGACCTTATCTTGGCAAACAGTGAGATGTTGATCTATGCCTAGGTTCTGCCATACCATTTTCCAGTTTTCCCAGCAGTTTTTGTTAAATAATGAGTTCTTATCCCAGAAGCTGGAGTCTTTGGGTTTATCAAACAGTAGATTACTATAGTTACTGACTACTGTGTGTTGTGTACCTAACCTATTCCACTGATCCACCACTCTATTTCTTAGCCAGTACCAAGTAGTTTTTTATGATTGCTGCTTTATAATACAGTTTTAGATGTGGTACAGCTAGGCCACCTTCTGTTCCATCTTTTCATTAATTCCCTTGAGATTCTGGAACTTTTGTTATTCCAGATGAATTTTGTTATTATTTTTTTTGTAGCTATGTAAAATAATTTAGTTTGATTGGTATGGCACTAAATAAGTAACTTAGGTAGAATTGTTATTTTTATTATATTAGCTCAGCCTACCCATAAGCAACTGATATTTTTCCAGTTATTTATATCTGACTTTATTTGTGTGAAAAGTGTTTTGTAAATGTGTTCGTATAGTTCCTGGGTTTATCTTGGCAAGTAGACTCCCAAATATTTTATATTATCCACAGTTACTTTAAATGGAATTTCTCTTTCTATCTCTTGCTTCTGGGCTTTGTTAGTAATGTATATAAATGCTGATGATTTATGTGGCTTTATTATATATCCTGCAACTTTGCTCAACTTATTAATTATTTAATGTAGTTTTTTAGTTGATTCTTCAGGATTTTCCAAGTATACCAGCATATCATTTGCAAAGAGTTCTGTTTCTTCCTTTTCTTTTCTAATGCCTTCAATTTCGTTTTCTTCTCTTATTGCTAATGCTAACATGTCTAGTATGATATTGAATAACAGTGGTGATAATGAACTTTGATGGCTTTTTTAATTTCTTTTTTCTGAAATGGGGTTAAGTATTTTATTTCTTCATCTGTTAATCTGGGCAATTTATATTTCTTGTAAATATTCATCCATTTCATTTAGATCATCAGATTTATTTGCATAGAGTTTGGCAAAATAGCTCCTAATTATTGTTTTAATTTCCTCTTCATTGTTGGTGAATTCAGCCTTTTCATTTTTGATACTAGTAATTTGATTTTCTTCTTCCTTTTTATAATCAAATGGACCAAAAGCTTATCTATTTTATTGTTTTTTCATAAACCAGCTTAGTTTTATTTATTAGTTCAATAGTTTTCTTAATTTCAATTTTATTAATCTCTCCTTTGATTTTCACAACTTCTGATTTGGTATTTAATTGGGGATTTTTAATTTGTTCTTTTTCTAGCTTAGCTGCAGCCCAATTCATTGATCTCCTTTTTTAAAAAAAATATTAATGTAAAGCATTTAGAGATATAAAATTTTCCCTAAGAACTGCTTTGGCTGCATCCCATAAGTTTTTGTATGTTGTCTCATTATTGTCATTCTCTTGGATGTGAAGTTATTGTTCTTATGATTTGCTGTTTGATCCATTCATTCTTTAGGATTAGATTATTTAGTTTCCAGTTAATCTTTAGTCTATCTTTCCATAGCTGGGCTACTGCCTCTAATCCACCATCTCAGCATCTGATTTTAGACAGAGATTGGACTTATGATTTCACTAGTATAGGGAATTCACAGGTGAAAAAACTTCTCCTACCAAGGAAGATCAGCATCTCTGGTGCTCAAGAGAGCTGCCTAGAGTGCTATGAGTGCCTAGAGTCATAGTTAATATGTTAAGAGGCAGTGCCAGAACCTAGGTTTACCTGGCTTCAAGACCAGCTCTCTATCCACTAAACCACTGCCTTTCCAACTGATTTTAAATGTGTACTTTTTAATCAACATTTTAAAAGGGCTCTAGAGAAAGGGGGTCCCAAACAAAAGGGATGTCTCAAAAACCTATATCTGAATGTAGCACAATATTATGCAGTAAAAAATGACAAATACGAAAAAAATGGGAAAATGCATATGAACTGATTCATTATGAAATGAGAACTAAAAGAACAATATACACAATGAATACAACAGTGTAAATAAAGACACTATTACAAGGAAGTTCAATTTAGTGAATTAAAAATAAAACAAAACAAAACAACACGTATTTATGGTCCTGGACAACAGACAATGTAACATATCGTCCTCCTTCATGGCAAGGGTTTTGGGTAACACTAAGGCAGAATTTCATCTATACTATTAAATGTAGTCCCTATATTTGCTTAATTGTTTTGCTTTCTTATAAGATACAGTTCGATCTGGAGGGAATTACAAGATTCTTCCCCACCTCACCCCATCAATCCCAGGAATGACTGTGATGTAAAGACATGTATGATTTTAAGGGCCCTTGTACATCTGTACTTAAAAGGATTTTTCACATAAAAGCAGGCTTCTATCAAAGGCTTTCTCCCCCTAAATCTACTGGCATAACAAAGGGGGTTACTTTTAATGATCAATTTTGCTAATTGTTCTCTTAATTCTGAACCATCCTTGTAGCCTTAGCATAAATTGGTCCTACCAAATAATTTGTATTGATATATTACCTAAGATTGTTTTTAAAAATTACTGCTACATTTTATCTTTAAATCACCTAAGTTTTCTATTGTATCCTTCTTCTTCTCCCTGAGGACCATCCCATATGAATATTTTTCTCATCAAAAAGAAGAGAATAACAATTGTCAAAATTGATCATAACATAAAAAAAATCTGAAAATATATGCATTTCCCATATTTGCCAAAGAGTGATGGGAGGTGTCTTGTTACATCTCTTCCTTACTTAGGACCATGCTTAATTTTGTAATTTTGCAACATCAGCTGTGTTCTTGCCAAATACATTGATATAGTCAGTTGGTATATTGTTTTCTTGGCTCTGTTTACTTACTTTGCATCAATTCATGTAAGTCATGTAATTCTTTCCATGCTTCTCTACTTTCATCATAGTAATTTTCTTACAACAAAGTAATAGTCCATTACATTCATGTTTAACCATTCCCCAACTGAAGGACTTTTACTGTTTCCAGCTTTTTTGCTACCACAAAAAAGTACTGCTATAAATATTTTTTTGTACAGAAGGGCTATGTTCTATCAATGATCTTCTTTGAGCATATGCCTAGTACTGGAATCTCTAGACCAAAAAGTATAGATGTTTTAGTCATTTTTTTCTACATAATTTCAAATTGTTTTCTAAGGCAGATCCCCCTCCCCATTTTCTGGATATGAAGTGAAACCTTAGAGTTGTTTAGATTTCATTTCTCTTATTGTTAGTGATTTTGAGCATTCCTTCCTATGGTTGTTAACAGTTTGCAATTCTTTTGAGAACTGCTTATTCATACCTTTTGATCCCTTATTTATTGAGGAAAGGCTTTTGCTTTTATGTGCATATATATAAACAGATATCCACAGATATCTGTATGTATAGTATATATGTACATACTACACTGTACTGTATTGTTAACTGTATGTACACTACCACACACACACACACACACACACACACAGTGTTCCAAAAGTCTTACTGCAGCTTTAATCTTTAATCACTTAAAATTGCACTGAGTTATGCAAAATGATATAGTTAGTATATTGTATACATACGGGTGTATTTATATCTATGTATCTGTATCTATATCCATCTATCTATCTAGACATACATATTATAGCCTATAAATTTGCTGAACTTATTTTTTCAATTAGTATCTTGGCTGATTCTTTAGGACTTTCTCAATGAACCATCATGTCTTAAGCAAATGGGGAGTTTCATTGTCTTTTTACCTATCTTTATGCTTTTAGTTCCCTTCTCTTGTCTAACTGGTATTACTAGTATCTCTAGAACTATATCAAATAAAACAAGGGAGAATGGATACCCTTATTTTAATCCTATATCTATAAAGCTTCCAGTAAAATCCTACTTCATATGATGCTTGTATTTGACTTGACATTTTTGTGAAATTAAAAATATCTTCCTAGAGATACAATTCATAGGATTATTTTTAGCATAGTGCTTCAGCAGTATGTCAAAGCCATCTATTGAGAGAATCATGTGGTTTTAGATATTTGTTTATGTTTTGTTGATTGTTTTTGTAATGTTGAACAATCCTCACATCACTAGTATAAATCCAACTTGGTCAATATTAATGATTTCTGGGATAAATTGATGCTGTCTGATAGTACTTAGAATTTTTCAATCTATGTTCATTAAAGATATACGGTTCTCCTTCTTTGTTTTATTCTTCCCTGGTTTAGATATTAGACATCTGTTTATCTCATTAAATAATTTAAGTGCTTACTTTCTCAGTTTTGGAAAACAATTTGTGTACTTCTGACATTAACTGTTGTCCAAAATTTTGACAGAATTCTTTGAATCCTTTAGAACCTTTATTCTTCTTGTAGGGGGCAGATGTAAGGTTCAGTCCATGGTGCTTCAGGCCTATTCCTCCACTGTTACTTCCATTTCTTTAAGTTCATTTTTATCTCTTTGTGTACTTCTAGAAAAAAACAACTCACAAGCCCTTTTTTTGTTGTTGTTTTAGATCATATAAGTGCCTTCCTTTTACTAGTTTTGTTTTCTTTCTTTTAATACTATTGTGCTTTCCTTAGAAGCAACATTTAATTACCTTTCTTATGCTTCTTGTTTGAATTGTTTGCAAATTGGGTATCTGCTCTTTTTTTTTTGTAGGAATTCTTCAAATGCTTTTCTCTTTTTAATTGTCTTCTCCCCCCACCCCCAGTTTTGATTAGGTTCAAGTCTACGGGGTATCTCACTTTGGATTGCATCTTGAGATCCTTTGCTTTTCAAAATATATTATTTCATTTCTTCCTACAGTTTTGGCGGATGCAAATTAGTCTTGTTATTCAAACATCCTTTAATTTATATTGGAAGATTTTCCTCCTGATCCCTTATGGAATCTGTCACTAGAATTATCAAATTTGCTTCTCTGTGCCTTCGAGTTTGTAGCATAGTTTTTTGTTTGTTTTTTGCTTTGTTTTTCCTAGAGGTGATCTCTGGATTCTTTTGATTGTTGCTTTATTTTCTGTATTCAACAAAGTTCTAGTTAGTTTTTTCTTATTTCTAGCATTATAGTATTTAGTTTTACCTTCCCCCCTTGTCTCTGGAAGGCTTAGGATCCTTAAGTTGTCTCCATGCATTCTTTATGTCACCCTTAAATTTCAATGTGTTTTGATACTCTAAAGATCCTATGTTTTTTTAATATTATTGCATCTTGCTTCTCTTCTTGATTGTCCATCATTTCATGGTGTTCGACACCATAAATTCAAATTTGTTCTATTCTGCTCATTTCGAGTGTCTAGGTTATAAATCCTGCCATTTTTCTTTTTAACCTTCTTCCAAGAATCTTCTCTGTCAAGCCAGTTGGGAATATCGTGCTGTGATTTCATACTTTCTTAGGAATCCACAGAGTCCTCTGTATTAGCATATATTAGATCAGTTTCCTTTGTCTTTCAATATTTATTTAAAGAAATTTGTGGTTATTTAGATGACCTAGTGGCCATTGTTTCTTTATACATATATGTACATACATATATATGTATATACAAATCAGTTTTTGTTATTCTGAGCTTAATAATGAAATGGATATTTCCACATACATAATAGTACAAAAAAGATTGTACATGAAATTGCAGATATCAGTTATGTACATCATTTTTTTCTTTTTAAGTATATAAGTTGAAAGTGTTGCTTTTAAAAAGTCCCCCCCCGCCAGTTACCAAGCATTCCTTTTCTCTCTTCTTTACCTCCACCCTATCATTAGGGGAGAAGGGAAAAAGCCCTTGTAGCAAATGTGCATAGCCAAGAAAAACAAATATTCCTATAGTAGTCATGTTCAAAAATTTATCTCATTCCACATCTTGTGTCCATCACTTCTCTGTTAGGCAGTGAGTACCATACATCATTATTCCCTGAATTGTGGTTGGTCACGACACTGGTCAAAGTCTTTCAATTTTTTACTTTGTTGTTATTGTATAATGTGTCCTCTTGGTTTGGCTCTTTTTATTCTGTATCAGTTCATACATTTCCCCACATTTCTCTGAAACTGTCTTTTTTGTCACTGGTATAATAGTATTCCATCACATTCATTTACCACATTTTTTTTGACCCATTAACCACTACATGGGTACCCTATTAATTTCTAGATCTATGGTTCCACATAAAAAGCTGTTATAAATATTTTTGTATATATGGCTCCTTTTCCTCTTTCTTTGATCTCATTACATTATGTCTAAGATACAGGCCCAATACCAGTATCTATGGTTCGAAGAATATTTGTAATTTAGTAACTCTTTGGATATAGCTAAAATCCTGATTATATATCAATGGGAGAATCACTTATTCTTATAAAATTGAAAAAAATTCTTTCCTGGAAAAATATTTCTTGGAAATGAGACTTTATCAGAGAAACCTGCTATAAAGATTTTTTTTGGTTATCTTTTTCCTTTCTAATTTTAGCTACACTGTTTTATGTAACCAAGATTATCCATTTTTTTCTTTGATGTTCCTCTTTATGACTTGTTTGATCATGAACTCTTTCACTGTCTATAAATCTAAAAGGAAATTTCTCCATAATTTATACATGAAGTGATCTTTTTTATTTAAATCCAAGTAATATATCCATTTGAAGAATATCTTAGTATATGTCATGAGGTGCTAGTCTAAACTTAATTTCTGCCAGACCGCTATCTAATTTTCCTAGCAGTTTTTGTTGACTATTGAATCTTATTTAAGACAAGGCTATACTGTATTTGTTTGCTTCTGTATGTTGTATGCCTAATCTTGTTCCAGTGACTGACCTCTCTATTTTGGCTTTTGAGCACCTCCTCTCTTGGTCTGTCTTCTATTTTCTTCCCCTTTACCCTTTCTACTTCTTCCCTCCTTTCTATTCACCCTCTCCCTTTTCTTTTCCCTTCCCTCTCCTACTTCCTATAGGGTAAGTTAGACTACTATACCTAACTGATTATGTTATTCCCTCTTTGAACCAAATCTGATGAGAGTAAGGTTCAAACAATGCTCACTTCCCTCCCTTCTTTCCCTCTAATGTATTAGGTTTTTGTGCCTTTTCATGTGATGTAATTTATCCTTGTCTGCTTCCTCCTTTCCTCTTCTACCAGTACAATCCCTTTTCACCACTTACTTAGATTTTTTACCATCACATTAAAGTCAATTTATACCTATGCCCTCTATCTAAGCATACTCCCTTTTAAATGTCATAACATTATAGTTCTCAAGAGTTACATGTGTCATCTTCCCTTGTAGGGATTTAAGCTTTTGGACTTCCTTTTCCATTTGGCCAATTTTGCTTTTTAAGGCATTCTTCTCCTCATTGGCTTTTGGAACTTTTTTTGCCATTTGGGTTAGGCTATTTTTTTTAAGGTGTTATTTTCTTCAGTGTTTTTTTGGGGTCTCCTTTAAGAAACTGTTGACTTGTTTTCCATGATTTTCTTCCATCACTCTCATTTCTCTTCCCAGTTTTTCCTCTACTTCTCTTACTCGCTTCTCAAAATCCTTTTTGAGCTCTTCCATGGCCTGGGACCAATTCATATTTTTCTTGGAGGCTTTGAATGTATGAGCTTTGACTTTGTTGTCTTCTTCTGGTTGTATGTTTTGATCTTCTTTGTCACCAAAGTAAGATTCTATAGTCTGACTCTTTTTGAGCTGCTTGCTCATGATCCCAGCCAATTACTTGAGTTATAAACTTTGTTAAGGTAGGGGTCTGCTTCCAATGTGGAGACTGTACTGTCCCAAGCTTCGGGGGGTTTTGTGCAGCTGTTTTCAGAGATACTTCTAGGGACCTGTAAATTTTCCTTTCTTCTAAGGTGCTATGGTAAAGGGCAAGGTGTTTACTCCTTTCCTGGCCTCTGTTCTGATCTATGAATGACCATAAGCACTCTTTTATGCCTTGGAACTGCGAGGAGGATTTTCTCTGTACCACCATTACAAGTTCCACAACACCAGTGCTCCTCCTCTCCCCAGGACTGCCACCCAGAACTGTGACCCAGATCCAAGCATGGTCAAAGCAAGAGAATCCTGCACCCGCAAAGAGATCCCTGCAATCCCCCTCTGATCAGCCATTCAATTCCCCCTCAGTCTGTGGGGTGGTGGCTGCAGCCCCATGCTCAGGGACTGGGGCTGGGACTGTGCTTTTTTTCATAAGACATAGACTTTTCCTACTGACTTTCTAAGTTGTCTTTAGCATTTGTGGGTTGAGAAGTCTAGAAACCTCCATAGCTGCCTGTGAGTCAGTCCTCTGAGGCTGCTCCAGGTTTGCTGAGGCCTGGTTCGCCTGTGTGACCAAGCCAAACTGTGCTCCTCTCACCACTTGGCATGATATACCTTTCTGATCAACCATCCAGGCTGTCTTGGGCTTTGTTTCACTCTTTTTGTGGATTCTGTTGCTTTAGAATTTGTTTAGAGGTATTTGAAGGGATTTGGGGTAGAGCTCAAGCAAGTCACTGCTTTTACTCCACAGTCTTGGCTCTGCCTCCCCCCTTACAGGGATGTAAACAGTTTACCCTTATTAATAACATGTCGGGTTTTTTTTTCTTTCATTTTCCTTTTTGTGCCTCTATCGAGTCTTGTATTTGAAGGTCAAATTTTCTGCTGAGCTCTATTCTTTTCATCAGGAAGGTTTGGAAGTCCTCTATTTTGCTGAATATCCATCTCCTCCCCTGAAAGATTATGCTCAGTTTCACTGGGTAATTTGATCCTTGGTTGTAATCCAACCTCCTTTGCCTTATGGAATATCATATTCCATGCCCTCTGATCTTTTAATGTAGAAGCTGCAAGGTCCTGTGTAATTCTGACTATGGTTCCATGATATTTAAATTGTTTCCTTCTGGCTGCTTGTAGTATTTTCTCTTTGATATGGTAATTTTGGAATTTGGCTACAATATTACTTGGCATTTTCAATTTAGGATGTCTTTCAGGAGGTGATTGATGGATTCTTTCAAAGACTACCCCCTCTTGTTCTAGGACCTCAGGGCAGTTTTCTTTTGATGATTTCCTGAAGGATGTTGTCCAGGCTCTTTTTTTCATCATGGCTTTCAGGTAGACCAATAATTTTTAAATTGTCTCTCCTGGATCTATTTTCCAGGTTAGTTGTTTTACCAATGAGTTATTTTATGTTTTCTTCTATTTTTTTCATTCCTTTGTTTATGTTTGACTGATTCTTGCTCTCTCTTAGTCATTAGCTTCCACTTGCCCCATTGTAATTTTTAAGGAGCTGGTTTCTTCTATTAGATTTTGTACCTCCTTTTCCATTTAGCCTATTTTACTTTATAAGGAGTTCTCTTCAGTGAGTTTTTGTGCTTCCTTTTCCATTTGGCCAATTCTACTTTTTAAGGACTTGTTTTCTACAGTTAATTTTTGTCCTTCCCTCTCCAAGCTATTGATTCTCTCTTGCATACCCTCTCATTTCTTTTCCCAATTCTTCTTCTACTTCTCTTTTTTGACTTTTAAAATCCTTCTTGAGCTCTTCCAAGAAGGCTTTTTGGACTTGAGACCAGTTCATATTCCCCTTTGAGGTTTCATATTTGGGTATATTGGCAATGCTGTCCTCTTCTGAATTTGTGCCTTGATCTTTCTGTTTTCCATTTCTGCTTTTTGTGCATGGTGTTTGTCTACTTCCTGACTTAAAAAAAAAAAGTTGAGTTCTGCTGCTGGAGCTAAGGGGGCGCTTACTGAGGCTTCTCTTCCTGCTCACCAGGGCCTAGCACTTGGATGTTTGGCTCCTGCTTACTGGGGTCTTGCTTCTGGAGGTGTGCTTCCCAGAGTCATGTTGAGGCACCAGGTGATTTGGCTACTGGAGAACCCTGTCACCTCTAGTGATTTTCCAGGCTGGTGTCTACCAGTTCCCCAACCTGTAGTGAGGCTCTCAGGGGGGTCCTGGTATTGGCACTTACCTGCTCCACCAACCTGGTCTGAGGATCTCTCCCTGGTATGCTGAGGTGGGGCTTGCCACTGCCTTACTGGGACACCTCCCGTCTTGTACTACTTCCCCTTTCCCAGAGTGAGAGGGGCCTTTCCCTTTAATCCCCCAAGCTTCCTGGGCTACAAGACTGCAGTGCCCTGTCTTTTTGCTGCCTTGGGGTTTTTCCTGAGTCGATGTTTTCTGAACTTTCAGAGCTCAATAAGGGAGAGTGAGAGCAATTTACTTCTTACTCTGCCACTTTGGCTCCCCAGCATTGTTTCAAAGATGTTTGTAAAGCACTTGGCACAGTGTGTGGCACGTAGTAGATGCTAAATAAATATGTATTCACCCCTCCCTTCCCGTTTTAAAATCTTCTATTATTTTTCTGCTTGTGTTCTAGGTTTTTAACTTCCTCATGAAATCTTTGTTACTTACCATGTTTTCCCCTCTTATATTCTCCTTCTTATATTCACTTTCTGGTCTTGAAGATCCTAGAGTCTTTCTGGCCCTTTGATGGTGGGTTTGCAACGGATGGATCTCAAACATGTCTCTGCCTCAGAAGTGACTCACTCTTTGGGGAATTAATTTTTTACCAGCCTCAGTCCCTTGGTGGCACAGAACTGGCTAAAGCTAGATGTCAGTCACAGGGCTGATACAATCCTCTATACATGCTGATGCCACCTTCCCAGTTTCCTCTGTTATTTAGTTACTAGATGAATGCTAATGCCTCAGAAAGCATACTTTTCTTCCTATATCTCTTTTCCTCTGTAAATCTGCTATTGGTTACCACAGACTGGTGGGGGTGAGGGCAAGGTATGCTGTGAGAAGAAATTGCTAAGTTGATATATAATAGCTAATGTAATCATAAAAAAAAAGCACTATGGCATGGTAGAGAAAGTGCTAGGCTTAGGATGACCTGGGTTCAAGTCCTGCCTCTATCATTAACTAGATGTATAACCCTGGATGTGTCATTTATGCTGTATGTACCACATGCAACTTACCTACAGTCGAAAATAGCTTGATATCTATATTGCATTTACCCTTATTTATATAATAACCAAACCAGTAGAGTAAACACTGGAATTTTTAGGTTATAACATGCAGGAATACTCCATAGTTTGCCCAAACCAATTATCAGTTTTGCACCTCCGTGTGTCTTTTTTGGGGGTACCACACACACACTGGCCTCTTGTAAGAACTGTAAATAAATGTCTCCTTCACTCAGTTCGGTTTAAGTTTTGTTTCTTGAGGGAGGATGGAACTCCACATGATATGTTTCTAGGGAAACAGCGAATTGCAACTGCACGCTTGGGCTAAACCCCTGCCCCTACCAAGGAGTGACTGAACCCTCTTTCTTACAACCTCATCTGTAAAATGGCGACAATCATAGTAACTACCTCTCAAGGTTATTGTGAGGATCAAGTGAGATAATTTAGCACAGTGCCTGTACACAGTAAGTGCTATATAAATGTTAGCTTTATTAATATCTTTATATTATCTTTACATGCCATGTAAAGTAATATGTTACTTATTTGCATTTTTACCCATGGTTTATTATATAATTATTTATATTTATTACTCATATTTGTTATTTGTTTATTGCTATATATTATTATACATTTATACATAATTTTAATTGCATCCTGAGTTTGAGCTGATTATTTAGGAAGGGGGACTAGAAACCACAGGAGAACCTATGGATAACTGATTACAATAAATTCAAGAGTGGCTGGGAACCTCCCTCATGGCTTGATTGCCTGGAGACTTAGGGCATCTTATAAATTCTATTTACAATAAAATAAATTATCTTTAAGTTTTTAGTTTTGCAGAGAAAGGAAATCAAATGGAAGTGGTACCTTTGCTCTAAACTAAAACCCTCACTGATTTGGAATCAGTGGCACCTGCAGGCCTTTGGGTTTTTCTTCTCTTCCCACCCCCCTAGGCAAGAGAACAAAAACCACAAAAAATTATGCACCTCCACAAAACTCTACCCCAAAGTCACAAAATCCACTGTAAAATCAGCTGGCTGACTCATTTACAATACTCCCAAGGAACCAACATATTGTGATTTTTATTGTATTAAATTAAAATGAAAATTTTTATTTGTAATAATTAATGTTACCAAGTGTTTTCCATATATTACCTTAGTTAATGTTTATAACATATTTATAGATGTTAGTTATATTAACCTCTATATAAGGATGAAGGAAATGGAAACTCATTTCAGTAGTGTTCTACTCTTTGTGACTGGTAAAGACACTGCAGTGATTCGCCATTTCCTACTCTATTTCATTTTATAGATGACGAAACTGAGGTAAACAGGGTTAAGTGACTTGGCCAGGGTCACACAGCTAGGAAGTGTCTCAGGCCAGATTTGAACTCAGGAACAAGAATCCTATCTCTAGGCCCAGCATGTTATCTACTGTACCATCTACTACACCACTTAGCTGCTCTTTGTCTTTAATTACAAAAATGTTAAGAGGCAGGATTTGAATCCAAATATCTATTGACTCCAAGTTTAGTCTTTCTACACAATGATTCTTTATAAAAATGATTGGGTAGGTTTAGTATAACTACTACACAAGAACACAGAGAAATGGAAGATGACTCAGAAGCAATTTACTTCAACCTATACATGATAAAACGAGCCCTTTACAATACAGCTTGAAGATGTCTACTGAAAGGAATATATAGCCCCTTCACTGTTTGGATAGCTCTGGTTATTAGGGACTTTATTTTCTTTCTTTCTAACCTAAATTTAATTCTTCCCAGCTTCTACAAATTTTGTAAATCGAAGTCTAATGCCTCTTTCATGTAACTTTTTTTTTTCAGATGAAGACAGTAGTCATGTACCCTTACCCTGCCTTCTCTTCTCCAGGTTTAGCATCTTGTTTCTTCAGACAATCCTCACGACACAGTCTTGATACTATCTAGATAAGTAGACTCTGAAAGGAGAAAAGAATGAGAAAATGAGTTACATCTAACCCTCTTTGCAATTGCTAATCAAGGGCTTGTAGGCTGTATATCACTCTGCCTGCAATGGCCAATCAAGGCTTACCTTTAATACAACCACATCACTCTCTTCATCCTCTATAGTTTACTACTTCCCCATTCTCCTTCTTCTCACAGGAGGCTCTTGTGGATGTATTTGGTGGAGCACAGGCACATGGAATGCAAAATTCCCTTCATTCTTTCCCCAGTAACTCCATATGTTGCTCCATATATTGCCACCAGCTCTACACTCCAGGGTAGTGGTTAGGAATTATCTCAGGCTTCCAGTCCATTTTTCGTTTTTAGTGGGAAAGAGTGAACAGTACAGGATAGGCAGATATGACTGGCTTACAATATGAATCACAGAGTTTATCATATTATCATAACCCCTGCAAACCCATCCCTCTTTTGACTTTCATACATCTAGCAAGGGAACCGCCAACCTTCTAGTCTCTGATTCTCAACATTATCTTTGACTCCTCACTTAACTGAATCTGCTCTCTTCAAAGTCTACAATGATTTCTTAATTTCCTAATCTGATTACCTTTCCCCAATTTTAAATCTTCTTGATTTTTGTTTAACATGTGACCACTGCTGATGACTCTCCTACTGGCTTGTTTAAAAAGATTTCATGTGTAAAGTCTCATAATTGCACTTAAAAATTTGGACAAATAAATTTCTACTAAACACTGTAACAATCTTCCAAACAGACAGTTTCAGCAGATTTTTGAACCTGCTTATATTAATATAAAAATGCAATACTTTCTAATTTGTTTAAAAGAACTGACTGGCATCAAGGAAGGCAGAACTATACTAGTGAAACTACAGTAAAACTTTGTGTATAATTGTTGAATGGTCTAAAAAATGAGTAGCATTATTTAATAAGCACAGCCAAAAAGTAAACTCCTTCTATTTGGTTCTAACCATTTTTGTGATGTGTCTTTTTCCACTACGAAAGACATTAAAACTAAGGTTAGATGCAGACCACTTAATCACTGTATCATAGTGATTATCACAGTGCTATCACGATGATAAACTAGGATTTTAAAGAGTAATGAAGCAGCAAACAGAACCAAGAATGCAAAGGGAACATACTAGTCCACTGCTCCCAAAATTTCTCCCTAAACCATTTAAAAATAATATGTCAAATAGAATTTTAAAGGGGCATAATCAGCAAAAGGCTGGGCTAAGGCATTTTTCCAGCCAAGGAGCAAAAGAAAAATGGAAGGCTGAGAAAAATGGATATACCAGGAAAAGGAGAAAAGAGCAGAACAGAGAAAATATTTATCTCATATAAAACAAACATGCCACAAAAAAGATTTTTGTTATTGTTGTTGTTTTTTTAATGAGAGGGGAAAAGACTGGTAAGTGGGTAAGGCTAGGACTTCACTCTCATCTGAACTGATTCAAATAGAGAGTGATGTCATAAGCAAATTAGGGAAGCATGGAAAAAAACACCTGTCAGATCTACATATAAGGGAAGAATTTATGATGGGAGATATAATGAGTAATTTTGATGAAATTTAAAAGGTTTTGCACAAATGAAACAAATACAGCCAAACTCAGACACAAAAGCAGGAAACCAGGGGGAAATCTTTACATCAATTTTCTCTGATAAAGGCCTCATTTCTCAAGTATGTAGGGAACTTGGCCAAATTTACTGGGGGGGAAAAAGAGCCATTTCCTAATTGATAAATGGTCAAAGGATATGAAAGGCAGTTTTCAGAAGAAATCACATCTATCTATAGTCACATAAAAAATGCTCTAAATCACTATTAGAGAAAAACAAATTAAAACAACAGTTACCATCTCACACCTATCAGATTGGCTGACATGACAAAAAAGGAAAATGACATACTGAAGGGGATGTGGAAAAACAGGAACACTGTTGGTGGAGTTGTGAACTGGTCCAACCATTTTGAAGAACAATTTGAACAATTCCCAAAACTCTATAAAAATGTACACTACTCTTTGATCCAGTAATACCCTTATTAGGTCTTTATCCCAAAGAGATCAAAGAAAAAGCAACAGGACCCATCTGTACAAAAATATTTATACCTTCTCTTTTTGTGGTGGCAAAGAATTGAAAATTGAGGGGATGTTTATGAACTGGGGATTGGCTGAACAAGTTGTGGTATATGATTATGATAGGATACTAAACTATAATACTATATTGTACTATAAGAAATGACGAGCAGGAAGGTTTCAGAAAAACCTGGAAAAACCTATCAGTGAGGAGAACCAGAATATTATACATAGCAACAGTTACAGGAACAACAATCAACTATGAAAAACTTAGCTACTCTGATCAATACAATGATCCATGAAAATTCCAAAGGACTCATGATGAAAAATGCTATCTACCTACAAAGAAAACTGATGAGTGCAGATCGTCTCTCTGGGCCCCAGTATTTTTTACCTATAGGATGAAAGCAGATAGATTAAATGGCCTCAAAAGTCCCTCAGAGCTTTAAATTTATGATCTCAGGAGGAGGGGGGAATTGTCTAAACAGATTATTGTGGTCGTCCAGGGAACTCATTAACTAATTTAGTTTTAAAGAACATGTACAAAAGATGGAAGCAGGAGGGTAATTAGCAGACAGTATATAACAAGAGATGGGATTCGAACCCAGGAACCCTGATTCCAAAGACAGTGACCTTTCTATGGTATTATGTTTGGGATGATTGTTTCTTTTTTTATCTTCAAAATTTAAGCCTTGAGATCCTGCCTGGGCTGACTTCCCTCACTAAAAATTTAGTCCAGGGATAACCTTTTTCTTAATCCTCTGAAAAAAAAAAAACACCTAAGATGTAGTATAAAAACACTAAGGTGACAGTATATCTGGCTTTTCTTTCTCCTCCACAATGAAACAGATTCTCTGTATATATTTTAATCAATTAAATTCAATTATAGCAGACAAATTAACTTTTTCATGGTTCTAGAGTTAAAGATGCTGGGTTGCTGGGACACCCTAATCTATGCCCAAAGCCTATATTTGGCATGTTTTATGATCATGATGAACTTTGACCTCAGCCAGTCTTTCATGATGCAAGATTACCCTCTTCAGTTTCAAAGGAACTGAATGACCAAAGGAGTGAGACAGATGGATTTGGTTTTGCAAATAAATTGCAGTGTATTCTTTGTGCAACCTATTCTCAGGAAGTCCATGAAGATCCAGAATAGGTATGTGCTGAGTGAACAGTTGTGTCTTTTAGATCCCAGACTCTCTGCAGTATTGAATAAGGAAACAAGTAGAACATATTAGGTTATCTGCCTTATCTATTTAGAACTATTATTACAGGCCAGTATTAAAGTTACCCTAAGTGTCTCCCCTAAAAGATGATTGCTAATTAATAAAGTTGAATAGAATGCCACCTAAGAACCAGTTAATCAGAAAGCATCAGAAGCAATGAATCAACCAAGGGGACACAGAAAAATAAATGAAAAAATCAAATCACATTGAGCATTACTATACCAGAAAGGAAAATATTTTACTAAGCTTAAGTTGCTTTTCCTAAAGTCAACAAATGTTTTAAAGATCCTCAACAAATATATTTGATTCAAATGTGAAAGTCAACAGCACAAACCATTTGAAAGACCTGCTTTTTACTTATGTGTAATTTTTCTGCTGAAAATCTCCTAAAATATCAACTGTTTAAATTTTCACAGTAAGGATGATAGTATATTCTGAAATACAAAAATATAATAGATACAATGGGGAAAAAACAAATACTATTTATTACTTAAATACAAACTTGAAACATGATATAGACATTATATCAAAAGTTCAAGAAGATGCAAATCAGATTTACAAAATGTCTTGTTCTGCCTTGCCAAATAAAACAATGCTAAAAAAATAAAAGTCACAGAAGAACATTTTTAAAGTAAAAACATTTAAAGTATCATCCAAAATTATAAAAGTTTTATTCACAAATTCTCTTCTCCACCCTAAGGTGCCTGTAAACAGTTTTTTAAAAAAATGTTTATAGATTAAAGGAATGTCTATCACAGTTCGCATAAACTTCTATCACTGAAGCACAACAATGCTACACAGTAGTTTCATGCTTCCATAATCCAGTCCTAATATTGCCAGTGCTGTCTGTACTCAGCAAAGGTCCATCCTGTCCATTGCTTTTAAGTGGTCCATTTTGTATAGCCAGATTTAGGCCATATGACTTTTGCTGGCTCTCAAGTTCAACTACTATTGGCTTTCTTAATACATCCTTTTTGTTACTGGTAGCAATAGGCTTTTCAAAATTTCTGCTGCTTTTGGGAAGTGTGCTACATGCATCACTGCTATCTTGTTGAGGTTGGTTATATTGCCTCTCACGATAGGCTAAATAAGCTCTTCTACTCCTTGAATGTCCTTCATTATTGCCTGGTCGACTCTTAGGTAGGCCATTTTGAACACTTCCTTCCACACTGGTGGGGACATCATAGGCATATTCTCTTAGGACTGTAAGTCTGCTTGCACGATGTCCTTTACTTCTGTTTTTATGATGTCGACTTGGGTGTCCATTTGTTCGAAACTGAACTTCTACTGGGGCCACATGCATTTTAATATCATTGTCTACTGAGTGTTCAGTTAGACTATTATCAAGCTGAGGAATAGTATTTGGTGGAAGAGCATTACTATGGCACTGGGCTGCAGCAGCCTGTAAATTTGTCAGTTTACAGCCTTGTGAAGAATTTTTTACACTTGATGCACTTTTATTTGTGCATGAAGATTCTGCACTGCTATTAGTACATTTAGGAGCTTCTCCATTAGTCCCAATGGAACTAGAAGGCTGAATGTTGACTTGCACTGAGTATGCACTCCTTCCAGGACAACATGTGGCAATCCAAGCAAGTCTAACATCTTCTCTATTAACACAATGATGCATCATGACAAAAGCACTAAGACTTAAGCATGTGGCTCCAAAAAAACAACTAAAAACCAAGTCCAAAGGGTAATATAACGAAACAGACAAGGCCCCCAAAATCCACAATGCAACATATAAAAGTAGAGTAAGACTGGCTCCTAAAAGCTGAGAATGAAAAGTGTGTTCATTTTCCAATGCTGATGTAGAAACCAATGATAATGACATTGAATCCTGATGATTTACTTCTCCATGTTCACTGGTTGCCAATCTTTGCTGCTCCTCAGCTGGCTCTTTTAGTTCAAATTTGCGTTCAGGGTGTCGTTTCAACTGAATAAATATGCTCAGAAAGTACATGCAGTTTATGAAAATAATAAAGCTGGCAGGTCCATAAAAGGCACCTATGCTAGGTTCCCAAGCCATCCAGCAACTAAAAAAAGAACAAACCCATAAAATAGATCAAGATGGACACTCTCACAGAGTACAAATTTCCACAAATTAGTTTTAAAAGGGTTGAAATGTATATTAGTGCTTGTGGAAATCCTTCCAAAAAGTCACTTTAATTTAGACAGAATACAAATATCTGTTACAAAATACTCACTATGGTGCATTCGGCCTACTGCCATAATTCTTGATGTTAGCTGCTGCTGTTATTCCACATACAATGATAGGGATACCACCACCAATAAGGTAAAATCTAGAATAAGTAAGAAAAACGGGTATTAGTCATTTTTCTGATGCTCCTAAAGGGACAATTTCCAGTTTCTCAGCCTCTCACCTCCAGAGTACCCCGGGCCCACACTCAATGGCTCTTCAAACATTCCTGATTCTATTTCAATTGAGAAATGTTATTCTCTCTAGAGCGGTAAAAAGAAAGCATCACTAAACTGCCATGCGGGCCATATTACCATATGTATTTTGAACATTATAACTATCTCTTTCTCCAATAATATAATCATATGAGAAAACCAACTTATTTGAGGGCTAGTATAAGCAGATAGAAATAACTAACAAAAGAGTAGTCTACTTGGGTTTTAAGGATGAATAAAACTGATCAGGTTCTGCCACCTTGTGGACAAACAAGGCAGAATACTTAAATAGTGGATAAACTGTCCATTCTTCCTATTGTTTCATATTACACTTGGAAATAGAATTAATGCTATTTTTTGAGTCCACAAGATGTTTTCCCACTTCATATGAAAAGGTATATTGATCAAATCCTCTTTCCCATTTTAATTCTTACATTTGGTGGCAAGTGCCTCTCCAAATTAGTAATTTTGTGGTAAAAGCGTCCATATAGCAAAGGAAAGAGAACATACAGGCATAAAACTTAATATCCCAAGTGTATTTATTGAAGGAATTTTTAGAACTGATTAGGGCCTCAGCAAGATCAGAGAAAGAAGATGCCACAAATTCCTAAGTCTGTGCCACAAGGAGGTTTGGGGAGGAGATAGAGGGGGAATTACTAACAGCTCTAACAGTAGCTGCCTAGCTGTCTTTACATGCCCCAACACTGATGCAGGCCTTCATCACTTCATGCCTGCCTCAAGTCTCTCCCCATTCCACGTGATCCTCTACTATGCTGTCAAAATGATCTTTCAAAAACACAGATCTAACAATGTGGCACCCTCATTCAATAAACTCCAGTAGCTCCCTATCACCTCCAGGATCAAATATAAAATCTTCTGTTTAGCTTTTAAAGCCCTTCATAAGTGGCCCTACATTTCTGTCTTCCCTTAATTCTCCTCCACACGCTCTTAGATCTAGTGATGCTGGCCTTCTTGTTGTTCCTCATCAAAGACATTCCATGTCCTTCTGCCTTTTTATCTTGGTTTCCTGGTTTCCTTCAAGTCCCAGCTAAAAATCTTACCTTTGGGATTTAAATGCTAGTGTCTTCCTTCAAAGATTATCTCTAGTTTATCTTGTGTGTGTGTGTGTGTGTGGCAACTGAGGTTAAGTGACTTGCCCAGGGTCACACAGGCAGTAAGTGTCAAATGTCTGAGCCCACATTTGAACTCAGGTCCTCCTGACTCCAAGGCTGGAGCTCTTTCACCTGCGTCATCTACCTGACCCTCTGGCTCATCTTGTATATATTTTGTCTATACATAAATGTTGCTCTGTTGTCTTCCTTATTAAACAATAAGCTCCTTGAAGGCAGGGACTCGAATTGCTCGCATTTAGTACACTGTGTGGTACATAGTAGGTGCTTAACAAATACTAGTAGACATGATTTGCTATATATAAGATAGACCAACAAAGAATTACCCAGGACCTAGAGCAGAATTAAATTGATCAATTTTTAAAATTTATTTATACATATACAGAAATGCCAATGGGAAAAATGGTTGAGATTCAGTTTTATTGATCAATTATGAAAAAAAAAAACAAGTACAAAAAGACTTTATGGACTTACTGGTAGTTATGTAGGTAAAACATGTAATGACATAGGTCATACATATCCATATTCATTATTATTAAGGAAATCCTAGAGGTTCTTAAAGTATTACTGATAAAGACTTTAGCCTATTCCCAAGCACTGGCCAGAGAGTAAGGCTGGGCTGGCAGGAAGAAGTGAGACCCTGCTCTCCCAATGACCACAAAAACTGTACACTAACACAATTACCCAGTGTCTACACACATTTTATTAACTGCTCAATACAAGAAAGTGGCAGCCAGACTTTAAACAGAGGATTTAAATTAGTTCAGGATGCTTGAGAAAGGGGAGGATGGACATCTCAGCTTCTGGACCAAATGGACCACAGCAGTTACCTGGAGAAACAAAAGTCACCTGCATCCCTCTACAGTTTAAAAGTAGAAATGTCAGTGCAGATGTCAGAGTAACTTCTATCTTTATCCAGTTCTGCCCTTCTTCCTTGACCCAAGGAAGGACTGGACTAGCAATTTAAAAGCAATACTAATTAACTAAAAATGCCCAATTAAAGTAGTTCTATCAAAGTCTTATTATCTCATCATGGCTTAGAGGTGACCTCAGATTCTTAAATGTGATGCTAACATAGCATAAACTCTGACAAAACTGGAATGCTTTTTAAGTAACTGCCACAGTACTGGCTTATATGTCTGTCATCAGTTCAATAAGTTATTAAGAGTCTATCACTATATGCAAGGGACACTGACAGTTGCTAGATCAACCGACTTAAATTCAAGCAGTCTCATCATCAGAATATTGGCCACCATATGAGAACAGCATTTGGCCACAGGAATTCACAAAGATCACTTATTATTAAGATATAGAGGGGTTACAATCTGCATTCCAACCAATGAAATAACTAACATATCATCAGAGTTTGGGATTAAGGACCATAAGCATATAATAATTATACATATAAAATGAATATGTACCAAATTAAAAGCTAGGTTGTGCAATGGATAGGGCACTGGGTCTAGATTTAAGAAGACCTGACATACTTTATTATGTGACTCTGAGCAAGTCACTTAATAGCTGTCTGCCTGAGTTTCCTCATCTGTAGAATGAGGTTAATAATAATAACTACCTCCCAGGGTGGTTGTGACAATCAAATGAATTAATATTTGTAAAGTGCTCTGCAAACCTTAAAGTGCCATATAAATGTCAGTTATTATTGTTGATTACCAATGTCTCCTTGTGTCATAAAGGCATCCCTGGTTTCTGAAAGTAGAACAGCAAGCTTTGGTAGATGCTTTCAAGCTGGAAAGGCTTTGAGTATGTCTTTCATCAGAGATAGTATGTCTGCTGTCTAAGGAACAATTTAATTCTGAGAAGCTCATTAGGCTGGGGCATAAGAGTGATTAATTTTTCAGCCAGAGCAACAAAGTATCAATGATCTACTAAATAACCGTTCTAGTGAGGGAAGTATTTACAACACCACCAACAAAACACATAAATGAATGAAATGTAATAGTCTTCTGCCAGGTCTGCCTGCCTCAAGTCTCTTCCCACCCCAATCCATCCTCCACTCAGACACTTAAGTGATTTTTGTAAAGTCCAGGCCTGAACATGTCACCAATTCCTCCCTACCTTTCAAAAAACTCCAGTGGCTTTTCATCATTTCAAGGATCAAACACAAAATGTTCTATTTGGCATTCAAAGCTCTTCATGACCTAGACCCCTCCTACCTTTCGTCTTCTTACTCCCCAACAAGTATTCTTCAATCCAGTGACATTGGCCTCCTGGCTGTTCCATGAATAAGACATGCCATCTCTTGGCTCTAGGCAATTTCTCTGGCTGTCCTTCATACTTGGAATGTTCTCCTTCTGCTCCAACACTACTGACCTCCCTAGTCCTAACTAAAATCTCACCTTGTATGGGAAGACTTCCCCAATCCTTCTCAATTCCAGGACCTTTCCTTTGTTAATTATTCTTATTTATCTTGTATATAGCTTGCTTTGTATATAATTGTTTGCATACTGTCTCTTCCACTGGATTGTACGCTCCATGAGGGCAGGAATCTTTTGCCCATTTTTGTATCCTTAACACTTAGCATAGTGTCTGGCACACAGTGGGTGCTTAAAAAATGTTTACTGATTGAATGATTGAAAAACACTAATAGATGTTCACATATACTAGGTCTCCACAGCTTGCTACTAAATAACATAGCTGAATACTCATAATCTTTATATTATAGAGGAAACAGACTAAGTATAAGTCTAAACCTACCTTTCAAACAGACACAAATTCAGGTTGAAATATAACAGGTTGGCTTATAAGCCATAAACAATAGTATAAAAATTTTAAATTCTATTATGGTTCATCATTACTTTATGTAATAATTTAAATGTTGCCAAAATCTATTAAAGTAAGTTATCTTATACCTGAGCATGGGCCTTGGAGGAGGTGGAGGCTCATCAGGATCCTGACATCTCTTAGCCTTTTTAGTGACTTGTTTATAGATATTTCTAGCTGTCACTCCCACCCACAGTACTGTGGCAAGTGTAGAGTAATGGAGAATTATTCCAACCTGGAGGACAAGGTAAGAATAGCATATCAGCCTTCAAAAATCACTGAAATTTTTTTTTATTTTCAACAACAGTTTATGTTTACTGACACCCTCTTTTAATTCAAATAAGCAACTACCTAAACATCAGCAAATGGAACACTCAATTCATAGTCTTGTTTCTATAAGTGATTTCTAAGCTAATCATTTATTTACACTCTCTCTTTGTGTACACACACACACACACACACACACACACACACACACACACAGAGTGCTGTTCTCATTATGGGAATTTTAGCAGATCAGAAAAAGTTAAATTTCAAGAACTAGCTTCAAGAAGAACAGCAAAAAGAAATGACACTAACTTCTAATAATTATCTATATGTTAATATCCTACATAAAAAAATCAATCCTTTGAGGTGCTAACAGTGCCAATTACCCATATGTTTAATAAACTAAGTTGGGCATAGGTCAAAATACCAATGTCTTAACATACAGAATTACTATATGAGATGAACTGTTAAAATTTAAAAATAGCATTCTCTCTTAATGATAGCGTGCTAGAACATGTAATAAAACATTAAGTGTCCTGTAACTCATGCTTACCACTGGTTCCAAGATGGGTAAAAATTTCTCTGGAACAAAATAACTTTTCAAAATGTATTCTCAAGTTTAAAAATTCATCTATGACGGGGAAATTACACAGAAAATAAAATGCTGAAGTTTCCTTGAAGGATTACTTGTTGCTTGCTTTTTCTATTTTATGACTTCAGTTCTAATTATTTTAAAGAAAATTTCTATATGTAAAGAAACTGCCTATTCCCAGGAGATAGCTCATTGATTTCAAACACATCAATCTTCTTAAGACAATAAAATTTCAGTACAACAACAAAAAAATGAGTAGTCTCCCTATTATTTTGGGATTTTTGCTATCAGTAAAAATAGAAACCCAAGCACTAAAATTTATTTTAGGAAAATAAACATTATTTACTTTTGTACAGTTCCTAGTACCCTTGAACAAAATGAGTTTTGTTTTTGTTGGAAAAAAAAAATCAGTTAATTAGTCTCTGTCCTAAATGTTAGAATATCACAATGACTCCAGATGATGTAAGGGTTGGAGTCTCAGTTCACCTATACCAATAATAACTACTCTAGTCTAAAGAAACTGAAGCAAAGCCTGATTCTTAAAATTTAATATTAATTCATATAAGCTTTCTAATAATACAGCCAACATGAAATATGCCACATATCCATATTGATGTGATCTGAAAATAATATTCATATATCCATTCTGAAATACTTGGATAATCATCTCTTCTATTCCTAAAATGAGGGAAAATACTTCCCTAGTTTTTAAAATGTCAAAGTACTAAATATTTCCTATGACATTATTAAGTTTTTTGAGCAAATCTAAAAAAAATCAGAAACTTTTCTTGTTTAACTTCAGTGGATATCATAATATGGATTTTTTTTCATAACAGGAAGTTTCAATACATGTCAAAGTTTGTTTGATAGCATGGTTCTTTAAAATGTGTCGCAAAAACTCAGAACTGGAAGACACTCTAAGTACAGTGGTATTTCAGTGTTTTGATGACACAACTCTACTGCATATTCAAAGAATCACAGAATTTCAGAGTTTGAAGGGACATCAGAGATCACCTAGTTCAACTCCTTCCTGAATTTTAAATCTTCTTTACAACATCTTCGACAAATGGTTATCCAACTAACCACCTCCTAAAAGCATTTTATTTCACTTTTGAACAGCTCTAATTTTTATACAGAATTCAAACTGCCTCCCTGTAACTTCTATGCATTAGTCCTGATTCTGCCCTCCATAGCTAAGCAGAACATGCCTAATTACTCTATAACCTTTAAAATCTTTGAAGACAATGATCATGCACTTCCTTAAGACTTTCATTCTTCATGCTAAATGTCCACAGTTTTTTTACTTTTTTTTTCTTTTCAATAATATGGCATCCTCTCAACATCCTAATTGCCCTTTCCTGGACATACTCAGGCTTGTCAAAGAATTTCAAGTAAGATATACAGAGAAGCAGGCCTATTACTTCAGATGTGGTCTGATCAACACACAATTACAGTAGACTTATTCTAGATGATGCTTCTATTACCACATACTAAGATGGCATTAATTCAAATGGAGTGAGGAAAGTTGAAAAACTAAGATTACTCCTGTTCACTTCTGTAAGTCTTAAGTATTTCCCTGTTCCCTTTAACTACAGAAAAAGCATGGGAATTGATATGATGTATTGGAGATAAAACTAGATTGGGAGTCAAGATGGCTAACAGCCTCTTTGAGTCTCTTTCTCCATCTGTAAAGAACAAAATTATATGTACAAAAAAGTTTTTGTGAGGATTGCTTGTAAATTTTAAAGCACTATGCAAATGAGTTATCACTGCTGTTATTAATATCATACTTATTATATCATTTCTAACTCTACCACAAACTAGATATAACCTTGAGCAACTCTCTTCAACCATGTGGGCCTGTATTTTTCTACCAACAAAATGAAGGGGTTGAAATAGATGAACTACCAATAACCCAGGCAATGGCATGATTATCAAATATGCAGCTGCCACAAAACTAGGCAACAATAGCTAACACATTAGATGGTAATCAAGACCTAAAAATGTCTTGACAAGGTGGAACAGTGGGTTAAACCTAGTAAGATGAAATTCAATGGCTATAAATGTAAAGTCTAAATAGGCTCAAAAATGTAACAAAAGTACAACATGTGTGAAGCTTGCTTGCAGAGCCTTTATCTGAAAATAATTTGTGGGATTTAGAGGCCCTACCAGCTCAGTAGGAATCAAAAGTGTGATGTGGAAGCCCAAAACACTAATGGGATCTTGGACTACATTCAGAGAAGCACAGTTTCTAAGAAAAAGGAATCCTTCTTTCCTTTGCCCTGGCCAGACCACATCTGCAGGACTGTATTCAGTTCTGAGGGCCAAAGTCAGTTTACAGACTATAATAAGCTAAAGAATAACTAAGATGGTAAAGGATCTTAAGTTTGTGTCCTTAAAAAAGAATGAAGGAACTAGAGACATGGAAACCAAGAAAGGTTAAGGAAAACATCAGGATAGCTGTCTTCAAACATCTAAAGAGCTATCATGTGGAAGGGGAATTTGATTTATTCTGTTTGTCCCTAGAAGCCAGAACTTAGAGGAGGTGGAAACTCAACTTAGGCTTGATAACAGGAAAAATTTCCTAACAATTAGAATTGCTTAAAAGTGTAATGGGCTGCCTCTGGAGGTGGTTCATGTTCCCTCTTCATTGAATTATCTTCAAGCAGAGGCCAGATGGCTGCTAGTCGAGTATGGTGTGGTAGGGATTCCTTTCAAGTATGGCCTAAGAAGGTATTGTGGCCCTTTGCAACTCTAAAATTCAATAATTCCATCATATTTTGTACCCAGCAGTTCTGATATACTAGGTTTTCACATACGTTCAGGGTAAAAATTTTCTCATTCCACAATTATAAAATTGGTTAATAAAGTAATTTTATGAAATCAAATGGAATTCTATTAACAAAATTAACAAAACCACTGTGCATAAGATAATGCCCTAAATAATGTCTTATAAATGTATTCAAAATCTCTTCAATCTTGCAAAATTTTATTAAGTCTACAAAATATAGAATGATTCTGTAATTATTTATTAACACTACCCTTTCTAATATCTTTTCATGGGAATAGAGTATAAGTATTTGCATTCCAAAAGTATTATTACATTTTTTTAGACCTGTGTCTGATCTGATTTACATACAAAGTCCAAATTTATTTTCAGACCTGTCTTAACCTGAAAATTAAATGTGGCCAGTGTCTATAAACTGATAGTTTAGCATGGTATATACACTAGGCACTAAATTAAATGCATTTATCATTACCTTATTTTACGGATTATAATAAAATTAATTTGGTGTCAGAACATTTTAGACTTAAAATATATTTACTAAATGTATAAATACTGATCTAGGACCCTGTGAGTATGGAATAGCTTTAAAACAAAGGATGGCTAAAAATTATGTACCACCACAGAGAGAATTAAATCTATTTTCATTCTCCTCCCACAAAAAAAAAATTGTCATATAGCATTAGATATGTCTTATACAGGGGTGGGGAACCAGCGGCATTGGGACCACATAAGGCCTCGAGGTCATATGTAGCCTTCTAGGTCCTTGGGTGTGGCTTTTTGACTAAGACCAAGTTTTATAGAAAAACACTTTTTATCATTTATTTATTATTTGACTCAGTCAAAAAGGCCACACCCAAGGACCTAGAAGGCTACATGTGACCTCAAGGCCACAGACTACCCACTCCTAGTCTTATACATACAAAATCTAATACATGATATCTGGGAAAGGAAAATATTGTTATGGTTCAAATTTTTTTTCATGAAATTCTTCCTTCTCATCATATTTACCACTACTGTTCTACAGAACACAGTTGAGAATAAAAATGAATAATTTCAAATCTTTCAAATATATTCAAAATCATTTAAAATGGAGACTGTAATTGGCAGAGGTAGCCGTATGAAGGCTCTATGTAATGAAACATGTGTAATAAAAAGATAATCTTTAAAAAGTACAACTATTAATGGTTTTAAAATATCTCTTGCATTTAATACTTCCTGATTTTTCCCCTCTCCACTTTACAAATTCTTTTCCTTACTGAATGAAAGTATAAGGAACACACAATACTATGAAATTCTATGTGGTTCATGTTAGTGAAGTATTTTATTCTAAGCAAAATCTTTTAACAATCCTTTGAATTAACTATTTGGAACTAAAACAGAATTAGTCCAGCTAGCAACTATATCCTTCATCAAAATGCATTACACAAAAGCTGCATAAGAAATGTATTCAGAATAAATGCTTGCTCAGTGGTACTTATATTTTTTTAATTTGGGCCTAATAAAGTGTGGGAAATTAATTTTCTAATAAGAGTTCATTGTTTTGTTCCTTTGTATTATATTTTCTTGTTTTCAGAGTTTCATATTTTTGTAAAAACTTACTGCTTGGCAGATGCTGGCATTTTTGGTCTGAGTTATGCCTCCAACAAACACTCCGCATGTCAGGAAAATATGAAAGCACAAGTTCACTAGCATGTGCCAGCTTTTAAGGCTGATCCTAATTAAACTGTTTTTAAAAAAAAGGCATCATTTTAATACATAATTTAGTAAAGATTAATCATAAACAACATTTAAAACATTACAACATTTAAAATATTCATTGGAAACATTCATTTAGTAAACATTAATCATAAATATACTTCACCATCAAATTTACCAACATCATTCATTTAAAAGGGAATGCTTCCTAATTCATGAAAGAAGAAATTATGTTAAAGCTATAAAAGATATTTTACAGGAGTCAGAAAAACCTGGGTTCAAGTCCTACTACTGATACATACTGGCTATGTGTTACTATCTATCACTTAATCTCAAAGTGCCACAGGCAATTCTCATTGCACAGAAGTACAAACATGCATTTTGGAGTTTCCTCATCTGAGACTCCCTTTATAAATGGTATCATAGGTCCAGTCTCCATCCTATTTTATCCTATCTTTAAAAAATTAATAAAAATTCTATAATGCTAAATATTTCAGTAGCATAGTTCTTCTGGATTCAATGTTGTACAAAGAACAATCCATTATATATCAGGAAAACATTGATTAAAATTTAGAAGGAAAAACAAATTCTAAAATAAGGATTATGGTTATTATTATAAATAATTTCATCATAGTATATTATAAAATTACAGGTACATTTGTCCTATAATTTGTCTTGACATTTAGCTATACAAGCACAAACCCCCTAAGCCAATGATATATATATTTTTTAAATGACATTTGGAAAAGGAAAAAAAATCATATTATCTAGAATCATACAAAGAAAATAATAATACTATTTTTAAATGCAAAATTACTCACAAAGTAAAGATATTGAAAACATGATATATCATAGTACGAGGAACTTTGGGCTGTATCTTGCATCAAATAGCATTATCTCTGTAGAATTAATAATTCCAGTGATTTTTAGCAATTTGGTGAAAGGCTTCTAAGTATACATAAAAATCCTTTCCCCCCCTCCGCTTTTCATATACTTCAGACATGAAGAGAGAAGCAGCAGACTAGGAACCAAAAATCCTTTTTTAACACTAAAAGTTTACTGCTACTGTCTTCAGGGACATGTAATTGTCTGGCAATATTCTATCACTTCAGCTATGAGTAAGCTTAAAATCTCTTTCCACATGTAATACTCTATTCCTAATCATGTGGTTTGTTGAACTAATGGACCTCTTTCATGATAATAAAATCAATTTAAACTGCTGAGCTTGTTAAAATGCTGGGCACATAAAGTTTAGGTATTTTAGTGTGTGCTAGTAAGGACTAGTTGGAGCAAGGATCCAACCTATATTTGGTACTCCCAAATTTAGTGAAGTTTGGAATGTGCCTTTGGAGTTTGACTTTTTTTGCAGCATTTGCTTTTTACTTAGTTTAAAATTCTGCAAAGGAACAGTAATTTGCATAACATAATGTATTAGCTTCTAACCAAAAAAATTATATTTGTCAGTTTTGCTCTATTTAAACAAATGTGAAATCATAACCCAAGCTGTTAATTTTATTTCTTACCTATGATGGTATATATAACTGACATTGATCATTAACAAATTTAAGAGGAGAATTATAGATGTGGCATATACAACAGGATGTAATAGATCAGCTGGCTGGGAATATATTTCAGATCCTGTCAAATCCTAATGGAAAAAAAGAAATAACGTTATTCTATCTATAGTTTTCTTAAGATTAACTGCAAAGGCTTTTCCAGAGACATAAAATACAGTGAGAAAGAAACTCTTGGCCCTGTATATTTCAGATACACCCAAATTTTATATTTGCTATCTATTTTACTTAGCTACGCCATGAAGAATGACTTGATTGTCTTAATACCTACTGAATTAATCTGTCACACTTTAATTCAGATACAGAAAGAGATATGCATAAGAAGTACACATCAGATAGCAAACTCTCATAAGCAGTGTAGGAAGGTACTGTTAGAGATTTTATTTTTCAATTAATACATTCAGTTTCTGTCATTTTGAATATTTCCTGAACAACATGGTAATTAAAAGATAGTAAAGTGGTCCAAGGGGCCTATGTTTCCATTACAGAGCCACAGACCGCTCTGTATCGTGTTTGTGCTTCCCTCTGATATGACTTCCATATCCTTAGTTCTAAAAACACTTTCTGTACCCACCAGAACTCTAGAACTCTTATTTAGGAAATAGAACCTTGGGTTCTTCAGGTACTTTTAGCTATGAAAAAAAAATTGGGGTAGAAGGGATATAAGGATGGCAATCTATAATTCTTGAAACTAGAATTTCCACTGTAATTTTCAGTCACTGGGACATAGAAAGCAAAGAAATTATTCATAAGAAACTGGGTCCACATTGCCAATAACCTCCAAATCAGCCATATGGTCAAAATCAAGAAGAAACTGAGAAGGAAAGCCAGCATCAAGGAGTAAACTGGTAGAGAAACACAGTGGTAATATATATATGGAATTAATCAAATAAATTCAATAAACAATTATTAAGTGCCTACCACATGCCAGGTGCTGTGCTAAGCATAGAACAGAGAAATATCCCAGGACAACGAGAAAATTATGGAAGTTCCAGAACTTCACAGCTGTATTACATAGAATTTTAGACCTTGAAGGGACATTGAAGTTCACCTTATTCAACCCTCTGAATTAACAGTCAACACAAAGGAAATCAATAATACTATTAGTGAACACTACTCCCAGTTGTACTCAAATATAACATGAAAATAGATCTGTGATCTCATCAGTTTGGAAGTCTCCTCTGAAGAAGCTGACCCTTCTTTTGAGATTCTTGTACACATATCCCCAAAAATTTGCCCCTTGGGGTCCACCCAACAATGTGCCGAAAGATCAATAAATCGTAAAAGCTGTCCACCTCTCACTTCTTAAATCTTCCCATTGTGACCAGCTTCCAATCATGAAATTCTTGATGACATCTTTTGACGTTATAAAATAAGAAACTGGGAAATTGAAAGGAAATAGATGGTTGTGTAATCAAATATAAAGTGGCTAAACTGATACCAGAGGAAATTAATAACTTAAATAGACATCTCAAAGGAAGAAAAAGGTGATCAGAGAATTACCCTATACTGTTTCAAGACTACTACGTCCAGACAGATTCATAGCATGGTTCTTTCAAACTCTCCAAGAACCCATATCCTATAATACGTAGATTTTTCAAAAAAAACAGAGAAAGAACATCATCCAATAATTTTATGAGACAAATACGATAACCAGTGAAAGATTACACTAAAAATAAAATTATAGGTCAGTTTCCCTAATGAACATAGTTTTTAAGATGTTAAATAAAAGATTAGCCAATAAAATGAATATTAAAAATTATCCATAATATTTTAGCATCTTTTTTACCCTCCATGTAATGCTGATTCAACATCAGAAAATGATCAACATAACAAAACATTTAAACAAAAACAAGTATACCAATATATGCAGAAAAATTCTTTTGAAATCACCCAAAATTTAAAATCCGAAATGATTCTGACAAATAAAAATATGACATTAATTTAAGGAACAACTTTTAAAATTTAGTCACAACGGCAATTTTAAGTCCACAGTGGATAAATAGTTACATCACAGGAACAGACAATTTTCAAAAGGAAAAACTGGAATTGTTACTAATACTTTTAAGAAATATTCAGTATCACTAACAAAAGAAATGCAAATTAAAACAAATTCAAGTTACCACCTTTTACTTATCAAATGTGGAAAACTGAAGAAAACAAATTTCAGTGCTGGTGAGGAAAAAACCAAGTATATTCATTTATTGTTAGTGTAACTGCAGATTTGTAAGCTCTTTTTATAAGAGTAAAATAATGGCCCCACAGTAAGCTATGAAAGTAACTTTATACCTTTTGAACACAAAATTCCATTTTTAGAAATATACCCTTATCAAAATGAAGGAAAACAAGCATTATCGATATAAAGATGTTCATATCAGTATTATACATAACCACAAACTACAAAATGAAATATTCAATAGCAGAATGGTTAAATAAATTGTAATACAAATGAAATGGAACACAAGCATCCATTGAAGACCAACAGGCATGATAATTATGAAGAAACTATTAGAGTTCTATATTAAATACTTCAAAATTTAAAAAGCAGTTATGGAAATAATGTAGTACACATCAACTATGGCTACATAAATGGAAAAGAGAATGCAAATGAATGGACAAATAGAGATTCCTAATGAGGATTTAGGAGTGACGGAAAAATGTTGTGACACTCCACACATTTAAATTAATTTATATAATGACAAAGTTTGACTGAGAAGAGATGAGAAAATACCTTTTCCTTCTCCCTATAAAAGTAGGAAATTAAAGGTGTTTTATAACCATTCTCAGCTGACAAGTTAGTTAGTTTTGCTGAACTCTGTCCTTCTCTACTCAAAATTCCCACACACGTGACCCCAATCCCATCCCCCGGTCTTTTTTTTAATTCTCTGTTACAGGGAAAGGTTCTCTGGATAGGTATGTATTTGGAAATAAAGATAATCTTATTTTTTTTAATTAAGCTAATTTTTTTCATTAACAGACACTTCTCCCACTTCATTTCCCCTAAACCCAGAAAGAAAAAAAAAAGAGGGCAAAAACCTTGTAACAAATATGCAAACAAATTCCTACACTGGGCATATCCAATAATGTAGGTCTCATTCTGTATTTAGACTCCATCTCCTCTCTGTAAGAAAGTAGGCAGCATTTTGTATCTTCAATCTTCTGGAATTACGGTTGGTCATTTCATTAATCAGAATTCTTAAATCTTTCTAAGTTGTTCATTTTTACAAAGCTGTCATAACCTAAATTTTCTCCTGGTTCAGCTCACTTCATTTTGTATCAGTTTATACAATCTTCTCAGATTTCTCTGAAACCATCCCCTTGGTTTCTCATTGTTGTTAATGTCACAATAGTATTCCATGACATTCATATTGTTCAGCCATTCCCCAAATGATGAATACCCCCTTAGTTTCTAGTTCTCCATCACCATAAAGAGCTGCTATACATATTTGTGTATATAAATATAAATTTATATCACAAATTAATGTGTCCACCTGTGAGTGTACATATATACATATATTCACACACATACACACTTCTCTTTTCCCCTGAATCCTTTGTGGTACAGACTTAGTAGCAGATAATGGATATACACAGTATATTAAGTTCTGAGGCATAGTTCCAATTTGCTTTCCAGAATGGCTAGACCAATTCATAATTCCACCAACAATGCACTAGTGTATTGTGCCACAAGTGCTACAATATTTGTCATTTTTCTGTTATCTTTTTCAATGTTATGCAGGTGAGGCAGAAACCTCAAAATTGTTTTAATTTGCATTACTCTATTAGTAAAATGGAACATTTTGCCCATTTTATCTTCTGTGATCCTCTCTAATCTTTCTTTGGTCATGAATTCTTTCTCATTTATAAACTTGAAAGGTAATTTCCTTTTTGTTCCACTAATTTGTTTATGATGTGACTTTTGTATAAAAGTAATATATCATTTGGAGCTTATCTTGGAACATAATGTAATCTAAACCTAATTTCTGCTCCACTGCTTTTCAGTTTTCCCAAAAGTTTTTACTGAATAGTAAGTTTTTTTTAAAAAAATACTCTCTTAACATTTATTAAATGAAAATTTAAGAACTTCAGGTTTAAACGCCAAAACTATACCAAGCAAACAGCTCATTCAACTTCTTTTGGAAGACATTCTTTACATATTCAAGGAATAATTCTTTTTTTTTTTTGAGGGGGAGACAATTAGGTTTAAGTGACTAGACAAGGGTCACACAGCTAATAAGTGTCTGAGGCAGGATTTGAACTCAGGTCCTCTGGACTTCAGGGCTGGTGCTCTACCCATTGCACCACTTAACTACCTCTCAAGGAATAATTTCAACTTCAATATTATGATGTGAAAAAAGAATTTCTTTCAGAGGATCACAGACTCTGAGCTAGAAGAGATCTTAGAGGTCATCTAGTTCAATTCCTTCTTTTACAGATGTTGAAACTGCAGCTCAGAAAAGAAAGTAGTAGTAGTAAATGGAGAATTGTTATTTGAACCCAGATTCGATCTTTCAAATCTGATGGAGACTACCCCCCGCCGATACACCCTTCAAGATTCACACTAATCCAAATGAATTTACTTCCATGATTTAAAAAACAAAATTTTTAAATGGACATTGACAGTATATAGCTATCAGAATGGAATTCAAACAGTTAATGTGCCAGGCACTTTCAAACAGGTAAAAGAATTAATGAATTTTGATTTAGGCAAAGTATTAAAACAGCCTTCTTTTAAAACCTTTGTTTTAATTTACCATAGAGTACTCTGGGGAAAAAAATCAAAAACCCTTCAAAAAGTATCATCGACTTTTATGCAACTTTCTGGAACAACTTAAGTTTCTTTCTTTGGTATTTTATTGGATACTTGATTTTATCTGTTTGGTCACTCCCTATATTAATGCAGATCACAACCCTTCTATATCCTTTACAATTTCTGTCCTTGTCTTGGCACAAAAAGTTGGAACCTCGCCATAGCCAACTTAGAAAATCACAGTTGGGAAGGATAACATCTATCTACTCGTCCATTATTAGTGAGTACATACCTGGTAACAAAAGCTAGATATGTGAGTTTTATCAGTAAGATAAATTAAATAAAAAACAATTCAAAATGACAAAATAAATGACAGGATGAGAGGATAAAATTTAAAGCAATGAAGTAGTTACATGTGTGATCATGAAATGGACAATTAAAAATGTTCTTAAGTCTTGACTTAAAAATCAAATAAAACATTGGGTAAAAGAGACTTTGACCATCTCAAGCAAATCAACATATCTAAAGTAATAATTCTAGATTCATTCAGGCTTCTATAAACTATCTGGCACACAAGAGGCAATGTGGTATGAGGGAAAGAATAATGAACTTGGAATCTCTGTTCAAGTTCTAGCTCTGCCAGGTAATAGTGATATGAACATGGGAAAGTCCCTGGACCTCAAGGTCTTCATCTAAAAACTGAAGAGGGGACCCTGGAGGCCAGCTAGACAGCCTCTAAGGTTACTTCTAGCCTAAAATCTATGACCTTATCACCTATGCTTACCTTTAAACATGTATTATTAAATGTCCATGATTTCATTAGTATGGATGCTCCCTCAATCAATGTATATTTTATGTCCTTCATGCCTTCTGGTTGTGTAATTCTTGTCCATGGTGTCATAGAAGTCTTCTACTTAGAATGCAAGCTCCTAAGGACAGGTAATGTATAATTTTCATCTTTGTATCTCCAGACCCTAGTAGAGGAACTTAATACACGTTTATCATATTTGAAAATGAAGATCAAAAAAATCTACTCAATAGGCCAGAAGACTTCTTTCAGTTCTTTTCAAATATAAAGACTGCCCAACTGCTTTTCACATCATTTTCTTACTGAGGCAGCTGGTGGTACAACAGAAAGAGTGCTGGGCCTGGAGTCTGGAAGACCTGAGTTCTAATCCAGCCTATCCAGCCCCAGATACTTACTAGCCATGTAACCCTAGAGAAGTCACTTAACCTCTGTCTGCTTCAGTTTCCTCAACCATAAAATGAGGATAACAATAACACCTATCTCCTAGAGTTGCTATGAGAATCAAGTGAGGTAATATTTGTAAAAAGTACTTAGCACAGTGCCTGGCACATTATTGGCACCGTAAAAATGCTTACTTCTGTCTCTTCCCTCCCTCTAACCATATAAATCACAATTAATGTCTTTTATAATACTTCTTAAATAGAAGTTGCCACTAATAACACATCAATGCCTACTTATGTTTTTCATGTTTCTGTTACCTTTTGAGTTCTCTGTAATTTTAATGCCTTTAGGAACATGGGATTCTAGGATTTATAGCTGTCCGACACTTCCAGTTAAACAATGGCATTAAATAGAAAGGCTCTGCAACACTAAAGACTCTGATATTCTTTAAAGTACTGTTCAATATGCCAAATAAATCAGTCTAGTATCCTTTCTCTTATTCAATTTCAGGCCTACTTCATTATTCATCGTCAGCATTTGTCCAAGGTTCTTCCATTGATAGCTTGACACCCTGTCTGTCCAGCTTCATGTTAGCATTTCTTCTACTTTGTTTTTCTAGCGTGGATGGTCAGACTGATCTCTTTTAACTTCCTGTGGTTTTTATTAAGTGTGGTATTAGTCTTGTGTTCAGTATCATTAGTATAGTATCACCTGTAAATGGGCACACTGGGAAACCTCAACATCAATCTTTTATTTGGACGTTAAAATAAATATTTTCTAAGATAATGACTGGCAAAGAGCTCTAGAAAACATTTATCCTTTTGGTTAACATACTAACTGATGTAAATACTCAGGGACTTGTTTAAAAATTTTCCCTCTATTCCATCTGCTATGGAATCTTACACAATTTTCACATACCCAATCTAAAATAGACTCTGAAGAGGTACCTCAAGGATGTATTTCACTCTCAGTCAAATATTCCTCTATAATAAATAATACTAAACAGAGGGATTAAGATATTCTTCATCAGCTACATGACCATAAAGATTAAACCATGCTGTAGAAAATGGCCTTCCTAGAGAAGCCTTCTTGTTTTCTTCTCAGATTTACATTAAAAGGAATTTGTTCAATATGCATATATACCATTCTAGTGAAAATTAAGTAGTAATGAGAAAGCAGCCATACAGGTCAGTTGCCAATGTCTTCTTGGTCACCCACTCCCCAACCCCCCCCCCTTTTTTTCAGCAAAACACTGACATCATTTCCATTATTTTAGAATGGTTTTGTTTTTTTTTTTAAACTGACACCTATGTTAATCTGTTTTTTTTCTCCTCATGTCCAGCTGTTCTTCCTGATCACATTATCTTAAGTGCTAAAACCACTTCTTCACATGGTATGTTGAGTTAGGTGTAAAAGTGGCAGTTGGTCAATCTACTGCTCTTGTTGATGAGAGTAAATCACTATAAAAATAAGAGCAGATCTGTTCTATTTCAAATCTGTTTGTTGTTCTCCTTCCAATTTTGTAAGCAAACATAAATCCATAGGACAACATGAACTAGCTCGATTTCATGCCAAATTCTCTGGAGGTCTATTTTCTCTATTTTTGGTAAGGCTATGTTGTTTTTTTGCCTTCTGGCATTTCCTCCTACAGTATTTTACAAATGATCTTGTACTTTAAATGAACACTGCAACGGGCTGCTATGTCTCTTTGCTTTGTAAGGAGACTGATTATTTGTTAGGTAGGATGGCTTCTACGATCTTTTAGCTTCCTTATGTTAGTGAACATTTTATATTATAACAAGTCAGTGTTCTGAATTCTATTTCCCATTTTTCCATTGGCTGTCACCTATTTAAACATGTCAGCCTAGCTGAAGCTGCTTCAATTGTTAGCAATTCCTTTTCTTTCATTCTTCCAATTTAGTATTTGCTTTGACCTTTTTCTAAATATTTTATGATATAACTATACATAGTTTCCACTAAATTCCTAAGCCAGTTTTACACTCTCAAGATTAATTGAAGCAGGCAGCTAGGTGGTGCAGTGGATAGAGCAATGGCCCTGAAATCAGGAGGACATGAATTCAAACCACGCCTCAGGCCAAACACTTGACACTTACTAGCTGTGTGACCCTGGGCAAGTCACTTAACTACAATTGCCTAAAAAAAAAAATTGGGGGGCAGCTAGGTGGCTCAGCAGATAGAGCACTGGCCCTGGATTCAGGAGGACCCGAGTTCAAATCCGGCCTCAGACACATAACACTTACTAGCTGTATGACCCTGGGCAAGTCACTTAACCCCATTGCCTAGCCAAAAAATAAAAAAAAAAGAAAGGAAAAAAAAGAAGACTAATTGAAGCAGAATACAAGTTTTAGAAAGTTCTACTATGCAAAGCATCTACTACAGGTATCTTATCTGAGGCCCAATGTTAAGTACAGAAGGTTCATCACCAGAAAGTTGGTCAAAGGTTTATTGCTGTTTTTCACTGAAACTCCTGAAATGGTTATAAAAATAAAATAAGTCTTATTCTTCTTTGATCTACTTCTGTTTCAGAATCATCCAAATGTACTTATTAGTCATATTTGTGATCTCTGATTGTATTAAATAGAACAATAAAACAGCTTCTTTCCAAAGATATGAAATAAAGTGAGAATTGGTTTCAAAGTGTTTCCAACAGTAAGAAAAAAAATCATTTCACTATAAACTTGGTCATATTGCCTTGTATTGCTTGCAATCAGTAAAATGAGCTTACTAGATACTAGATTCCATTGCACAGAATAAAAAGAGGGATCTGATTAAGAACTTGAAAAGATCCTCTAAATAAAATCAAAATAAACTTGATACTTGACAACTTGAATGTAAAAATAAGCCCAGGATAGGTTAGAGAAAACTAAGTTGGAAAATACGGTTAGGGATGAAGGAATAAAAGAGTTCAAAGGCCAATAGACTATGCAGATATTTCAGAACTATGTATTACAAATATTCTCTTCAAGAAGAATTGCTAAACTTGGCAGACATGTAACCATACCACTAAAAATAAAATGGATTATATATTATTACCAGCAGGAAGTAACTGATTATAACAACACATAAACTTTCAATAGTTGTATAACTGTATGTCAAAAGTAAATAAAAGTACTATAACATGGCTTAGAAATTGACTGATAAATAGAAAACAGAAGGTAATTTTAAAAAGTTACATTTCAAAGTGAAGAACTGTTATCATCTGTAACTTCTTCCTCTCTCCTTAGCCCAAAAAGCCAACAGAAACTGTAATTCATATTTTCACTCATGTCCTAAAAGGTTAAAATATCAAATGACTAAATCTGATCATTAAAACACCATCTCACTGCAGAAATAAAGAAAAGAAAATGCCTTAAATGACCTTGGTAAAAGTAGCAGACAAAAACTTAGAAAGCAAAAATGAGATTCACTGAACAAAAAGGTAGAAGGTAGTTATCAAGCAGTCTTTTCTGAAAACCTAACAAGAACACTGTACCACTGAAATCTTCCTCCTATACCTTACTGTAAGATGCTTTTTCAGACCAAGAATAAAACAGAAGAATTTATGTTTCTATGGGTCCAACCAGACTAGAAGAGGTTTGAGTCCAGGCTAGACTACTCTTGTCTGCTGTTCCAGGCCCAGTCCAGCTAAGCAAAGAAGGGCTCATTTTAAAGCAGCTGGTCAACAGGCATTTATTTTCTTTCTTGCCAAAGCAGATGGTGAAAATATCCACTTAAGCATGAAGGAATACAATCCAAAAGAATAAGGAGGAACAGCCTCAATACGGCTATATATTATTGGAGCAGTGGATAGAGCGGCTGGAGGCAGAAAGACTCAATTTCCTCAGTTCAATCTGGCCTCAGACACTAGTTGTGTGTCCCTGGGCAAGTTACTTAACCCTGTTTGCTTCAGTTTCCTCATCTATAAAATGAGCTGGAGAAGAAATGGCAAACCACTTTGCCAAGAAAATCTCAAAATGGGATCACAAAGTTGCACACAACTGAAATGACTGAATAACAAAAAGCAACATCAATGAAATCATAGATCTCTCAGTTAAACATATAACTGAATATTCTATCCCCCCAAAACTGTTAAAGGTAATACTTGTAATGCAAAGTAGTCTGGATATACACATATACACATGCATATAAGTATGTATGTATGTATGTATGTATGTATGTACGTATGTATGTATGTATGTAGTTGGTTTATCTTGAAAACTGTACCTAGCTCTGATATCTTGTTTTTAAAGGAAAAAAACAAAAACAAAAACCTGAATCTAAAGGGTTTGTATCATCCTAGTACTTAATCAAGCAGTGAATTATTCACTCTTCTACACAAAAGAATGAATAACTACAGTTAAAACCAGGGGAAAAAAAATCTTAACTACTGTAGAAAATGGAAAATGAAATCCTCTCTTAGAGGTGACAACTGACATCATTACTAGATAGACTCAGAAAACTTGAAAAGATGTTAAGAACAGAAGAAAGAAAGGAAACAACCATTTATTAAGCACCTAGTATGAGCCAGGCATGATGTAAGTGCTTTACAAATAAATCTCTTTTGATCACCACAACAACTTTGTAAGGTAGATGCTATTACTATCCAAATTTTACAGATGAGGAAACTGAGGCAGATAGAGGTGAAGTGACTTGCCCAGGGTCACACAGTTAAAACGTATTTGAGGCTGAATTTGAACTCAGGTGTTCCTAACTTCAAGCCCAGCATTCTATCCACTGCACTGAAGCTATGCCCCAGGATTCTGTTTTTAAAAAAGGAAACAGACTACAAAATCCATAAGAAGTGTTTAACTTTAAAGATTAACGCATTTACAATCACTGTCTTGTGCCATTTAAATCACTATCACATTTGTAATAAAATTAATTAAAATCTGTGAATAATAACTGAAAAATCAAAGGCAATAACATCTCATGTAGTATTATTTGCTCACCTGATTAAGAAATTATAAATTACAAACAGGAAAAGAAACCTAAAGACATAAACAGCAGAGAAAGTAAATTCTGAATTGTTTTAAGGTTTTGTTTTTGTTTTCCCTAAGACATGCTTTCTTACTACAATAGGGAAATGGGAAAAGGTACCTTTTAACATTCATTTTCTCAACAGAAAGCAAAGAAAGTCTGAGATGTACTTTCACAATACGAATTTCAAGGAAGAAAAGATACCAGACATCATTAGAGATACAGGAAAATGCTCTCTATATTTATAGAGATTTTAAAAACTAGATATCTACATTCAACAAATTTAATTCAATAAACATGTGCAGCAGGGCAATGAGCCATAGAAATGAAGGTGCTAGGGATATGTAGATAAAAAAATAACACAGTTCCCCCTTAAATGATACAATTTAAACAAAAACAATTGATATACAAGGTAAGTGTGAAAAGGGCAAAAGAGAGCTCTAGAATAAGGGCTATGAGAAAATTTGAAGTGGGAAGATCAACTTCAGCCAGGATGATCAGGGAAGATTTCATTGAGAGCCTTAGTAACTAAAAGGTTTTGCAGAAAAAGAGATTTCAACAGTCAGAGATTAGGCCGACTTACACTGTTAGAAGAAGCCTGCATGAATGCATGGCAGTAGAAAAGTATCAGAACCACTGGAATGATGTACACATGAAAAGAAGCTAAAGAAGGAAAGGTGACTATTCTAACCACTAGCATTACAATGGGTTCAATAATTTTAATACTTTAATAATTAAATTGACTTGTGATCTTACCAAGAAAGGCATTTTCACCATAGACATAGATTACAAATTATACATGCCTCCTCATCTTGTGCAATTGTTTTTTTACACACCCATTCCTAAATCTTCCATTAAATCATAAAATCCTCTTTGAGGAGGGGCTATATTTGCCTTTTCTTTGTTTTCCCAGCACTAGGCTCAGGCCTGGCATTGGCAAGTGCCCAATAAATGCTTGTTATTTTGACTTGAAAAGGGATCTACCCATACTTTGGATGCTTCATTAAATATTTTAGGTATCTCTACATGAAGTTCTGCTTTTCTGAATACCTCCAGTAGCTTCTCTGCTAATTAACAATTTATTCTACTTTTATCCTCCATCTCCCAAGCCTCAGTCCCTATATGACAGTTTCTGAGCACACCTGTCTAAATTTTCTGCATTCACAATTCCTACCTCTCTTACACTCTAGCTTCCACAGTCAGCTATGTAAATACCAAACTAAACAAAAACATTTTTACTTAAGAGGTTGATTCCTTTGCAGATAGGAGTGTATAAGTGCATGAACCTATTTTACTGAATTTTTCATTCAAAAGAATTCATCAGAAAGCATTTTCCTGTCTTTTGTCAGAATGTGGAAAATAATTGGTTTAATAAAACTGTATGTTCAAATGATACTCGTGAAAAATAGAGTTTTACTTGTGCAAAAATATTTTAAAATAAGAAAAATAAAAATTATGGGATTAAGTATCAAAGTTTAAAAAATTCCTTTGTAAAATATTCCTTCAACATTATGTAAAACTTTTTAACCTCACAGCTTTCAAACCTTGATGCTAATTATTTTGGAAAACAGCGACTTATTTTTTATAATGATACCCTTGCCTAAGTTATAAGGAATAGCTTATATTGTTTTCTGAATACTCTTGATGTATATCACTTTGCTGCCTCTGGGTGGCACAATAATATTTAAGAAAAATTAATATAAATAACACTTGCTAGTGTATTTTTGCTTTAAAGAATAGTGCATTACACACTAAAGAAAGATTAAATGTAAATACACAGGATCAAAGAATGGCCTACTCATTCCAGAAAAGGATTAAACTAATTAAAATGGTTTAAAACAATAGCTCAGAAGTTCAAAAATAGAAACATTAAATTGATGATAGATTAAATGAGAAAAACTCAAACTACAGTATGTCATGCAATGGTATTAAAGTTTGAAAAATCTTTTTTTCATAATCCATATTTCATTCTTTTAAATTTTTTATTAAACTCCTATGCAAATCTGAAACAATTTGCTATTTTCCAATACTATTTCTCTGTCATTATTTTTGCTTTATTAAGATATTATATGCCATACTTAAATCATATATTTCCTGAGAAATTCCAGTTTTATAAGAGGATATGCTTCTCATGACAATTTGTGTGTTGTGATTATGAAGCAATAAGACTGCTTTCTAAATGTGCCTTTCTGGGACATCTTATTATTTTATGGCCATGCCATGTATGACAAACTAAATACCTCACCTTCTATCACTGACTGGACAAATAAATAACACTTCTGGAGGAGAAATTTGTCAGTTCTGGTCATACCAAAAATATTGTAAACATGGCTGAGGAGTCAATGTGAGTCTTAAGTTCTCACCTCTTGTTCCATATATCATTTCTCAGCCTGTACAAGCCAATTTAGGCCAAAAAAGAAGCAAAACTGGAGGGCCAAGAAAGATGCAAGAAAGTTAGTATAATTCTGTAATTTCAGACTAAACTAGTTGTATGTGAGAGTGTGCGTGTGTGTGTGTGTGTGTGTGTATGTTTAGTGGAAAAGAATAGAATCTAAGAAAAAAGAATCTTTCTAGTATTTTTATGCAAAAAATTCCTTCCATTTCTTTGCTTAACATTCTTTATAAGCCAGAAATAAAGAATACTGGATTTAATCATGGAAATCTCCAGTCTGATTTCTCCCACTAGCTTCAAACCACTCATGTCTAGGAAATACCTTTAGAGATACAGGAGGTTCTTGTTCATTAAAAAACCATTCCCGCACTCCTGATTACTCTATATACACCTGTCTACAAAAGCCCTAAGTGATAAAACCTTCTTCTAACAATTGTTAACAACCTAAAATATACCAAATTTTAGTTAAGTGTAAGAGAATTTTTTTTTCATTTTAGCATTAGTTACCTAGGAAATAGGAACTATTGTCCCTTATTCTTCAATGTAAAAATGCATTCATGCAGATCAATAAATAAATGGCTTAACCAAAAATACTAATTAAAGAGCTCCAGGGACCCATGAATAAACCAACAAAAGGTTTAGATCAATAGACCATAACCCAAGATAGGCTCAATTGTCGTCAAAAACTCATTGTGTGTTGCATTACTGCTACCTGTAGCTCTTTTATAGAAATAACTACTATTCATCTAACATCCAAAGGGAAACTTATGGTAAAATAAAATCTAGTGTTGGTTTCGCCAAGAATTAATTATAAATTTCTGGGAAGGTTTAACCTCTCTGGGTCTCAGTTTTCTCATGTTTAAATTGATAGCACAAAAACACTGTCATGTGGTAGACACAGTTAGACTTGAAGTTTGGAAGTCTTGGACTCAGATCTAAATAAATGTTTTACAATCCAACCTTCTTATTTTCCTCCCCAGCTCTCAGAACCATCATCTGGGGAAATGGTTCTTGTGCAGAAGGTGCCAGCAATCCCCACCAATTGTGATCTAACTACCACCCATTGGGCTGATGAGCTGGCATACCAGGACAGTCTGAGGGAGACAAAGGAGACAAGAAATGCCAAAGATCACCACCAACCCTGACCATCATCTTTACTCAGACCCTGATGGAGAAGGCCTAGGACCCTGAAACCAAGAACTTTAGGAAGAGCAATGTCCCCAAAACCAAATGAATTGTTTCTGACCCAGCAACTGCAGCCACCAATGAGAGAAGAAATCTTGTGGAGAAGGAGCCACGTTATCACCACCAACTACTGCTGACCAACTGCTGCCAAAAGGCAGACAAGTATTGGCGCCTTAGGGGTGGCAGCATCCTCCAGACCACCAGTTATGATTCCAGCTCAGTCCTCACAGCCATCAACTGCGGAGGGGCTCCTGTGGAGGAGGGGGTATCTGTCCCCAACAAGTGCCAACATAAAGCAGGCCAGCTGGAACAGGAAAGCCTCCTGAGGAAGAGACAGGAGGCAGCATGTGCCAAGCAAGCCAAACCTCCACCACCTTGATCACCATCTTCCTTCACATCCTGATAGAGACAGCCCAGGGCCCTGAACCCAAGAGCCTTGGGGATATCAAGTTTCCAACCCAGGGTCCATAACTGTCATCCTGGAAAAGCCCCTGGGGAAATGTTGCTTTGCAACTGCTCCTATACATGCTATAGCCATAGCTACTGAAAGCTCAGAAAAGAAAGTGCATGCCACCAAATTCCTTAGCACCACTGAGTGGTTCAGCATCAGAAACTACATCATTTTATCAGTGGAAATGACATGAAAGAAGAGGCACTGACATCTGCTTTTCTGCTGTCCCCTAAGGACCATGGGTCCTTTCCCTCTGACTTGCAGCTAAAACCTTCCTAATTTATTGCCTTCCCCATTAGACTGTGAGTTCCTTGAGAGCAAAGACTATCTTACTTCCTCTATTTGTATCCCCAGTGCTCAGCACAGTGCCTTATGCCTAGTAAGCATTTAACAAATGCTTTATTCTCTCATTCATTCTAAAACTGTAAGTTATAAATGCTTATGATCTGTGTCTCAATGAAGGGATTTTACATACATCAACAAATGAGAGGTACTTGTTGGGGAGATTCAGAGTCCAGAGACTGGATCTTCCATATCTATAAAACTGTAATCTTACATACACTGGTTCATTTATTATAGATTACTAATGCAATTTCTATTTTTAATTTAGTCAAGTTTCCCATCTTTACATGACTTCCAGTATACTTCTCAAGCATACTTAGAAATAACTCAATTTCTCTTTCAACTACACCAAACAAGCACTATTAAATAATCAAATAGGTCATTTTAGGATTTTTAAAAAGCACTTTATGAAGTCTGAGGCAAAATAAAACTTAAGTGTTCAATGTTAGTTTTCACATAGAAAATTTTAAAAAGCCATACCACTAGCACTGCATAACTAGTGAGAGAGTAGCACTGAACTGTTGTAACATTTTCATCTGAGGAAAGGATGTGGCAGCCATCTGACTTCCAGCCCCCTTGTCCATTCAGCAAATCAAAATCCCATTGGGCTGCGACAGCATCTGCTCCATGTGCAATTCGACGCAATGTAACATTAATAGGAATGTGTTGAGTATTTATATTTATTCCATCTGTTGAAAGAAAAATACAATAGTTTAAAAAAAAACAACTTTTATGTGCTAAACTATAAAATCTGGAATTTGTTAAGTGAGTCATTAAACAGAGTTGAACATAAAACATTATTTTGGAGCCCAACTTATAAAGTCACATTATTTCTATTGGTAAATTACCTTTTTGGGAGGGAAACTGGGTATCAATTGGGACTTTACTTTGTGTAAAATACATATAAATTACAAGTAATACTTATATAGCAATATTTGTCAGAAACAAACCCATTTTGGTGAGAATCACAGGGGTGACTACTGTGCGCCGCTTTCCATCATCAGCCAGATTTGTTGAATTTCCTGTTGCTGGAAAAAGCTTTCCATTGCGGAATGCAATAAGTTGAAGCTTGTAAATAGATTCATCAGCTAGTCTGGTTTCCCTTTTATGCTTTGGTGAGAAAAGGGAGGGAGGAAGCTGAATAGATGCTTCTACGATAGTATTCTAAAAAACATAACATTTTAAAGGTTATTATCAATCTCTCAGAAAGAGAACAATTAATTATTCCTTCACTGCCACATTTCAAGTTTTCAAATTTCATGTTAAACAAAACCTTTTTATAATGGACTATTTGTAAAAAGAGTCATATTGAATTTGATAACCAATATGTCTGGGAGTTAATATTGTTTCACTTTCTTAAAACTGAAACAGAAACATGGAATGAAAATAGGTCAAAAAACTACTGTGTACAACTATTACTAGAATGAGAAATGCAAACTCTCCAAGAATTAAGATACATACCAAATGAATTCTCTTTTCCATACTCTTAGTTTGATTTTTTTTCCCATTATAGTATGAATTCCTTCTTGGTGGAGAGCAAATTAACAACAACCAGACAAATGTCAACTACAACAATAATACTAATCAGGACATTCAGTAATAATGATATATCTGAATTTTACATGGATAACAGGGAAAAAAAAGATGCAATAACAATTAACTCAAAAAACCCTTGAGCCAAACAAAATCTACCCTGCTTTCCTATATATTATCAATATGAAGTGAGGCATAAAAGTCATACATGCTCACCAAAGGTTATGAAAGATGGTCAATGAAAAAATGCAAATGGAAAAGAAATTCCCTACATAAATAATGAGAACCTCCCATTTGTGGATAACACTATACTAATTATATCAAGTACCAGAACATTAAAGAGACACTATTATTCAAAAGGGATCAGCCTAACAATCCAGACAGGAAAATTAAAACAGATAAAAAAAAACATCATTAACGTCATTAATTAACATTAGTTATCTATGAAAGAACTAAAACCTATCATAAGGAATACGGACAGATGCACAAAAGTAAAATGCAACTGGCTAGACTGGCATACAAAGCTAGCAATTACTATGTACTGGCTGAACCCAAATTAGGTTTTGCCATCAGAATTAAAAGTATCAGTGGTATTACTTCAAGGTCCATAAAGTATTGCAGCTTTGTGTCTCTGCCAAACCTTCAACAGCATTTTCACTCGACAGGCACTGTGGCACCATTCATTGTATAGGGTTACCCAAACCTGAAGTCTATGAAGGATTTGATTCATAAATATGGTTATGGCAAGATCAAGAAACAAAACTGCCCTGACTATAAGTGCCCTTATTGAAAAATTTCTTGGTAAATATGGAATTATCTACATGGAGGAGTGGATCCATGAGATCTATACTGACAACAACTTTCCTGTGGCCCTTCAAATGATCTTCTCCACAGGGTGGAATGAAAAAAAAGCTACATATTTTGTGGAAGGTGGAAATGCTGGTAAAAGGGAAAGCTGAATCAAAAGGTTTATTAGATGAATGAACTAAATTTAAAGATCGCTATCATGATCATTCGTCTAATGATCTGTTAACAAAAATGCCTGTGATAAAAAATAAAAAAACTTTATGGAAAACTTATGAGAGGATATGAGGAAAAGTCATGGATGGAAGGAAGGAATGAAGGAAAGAAGGAAGGAATCCGTAATAGAGATGAGTATTATCACTGAGGAGATCACAGAACCACATATATACTGAAGTAAAAAAGCAATATTATAAATTTATACCCATTATTTTATAGTAACTTACAAGCTGCGTGTATACATCGTTGGATACATTCAAAGACCAATTATTGATGAACAAGAAAATTATTTTCCAGCCACACAATCAATTTTATCAACCTAATGTCCTTTGCACTGGATGCAAGCATATATTATATATGACTGACACAATCAGCGAAGCAGACAGATTTGTTCCATGTGCCTGTTGTCTATCTTTGTAGTTAGGTTTTGGCTGAACTCTATATCGCTTAGTGGAACTGCAGTGTTCTGTGAATCGTTTGAGAAATGCTAATTCAGAATTGCAAAAAAATCTTTGACAAAGATTTATAACCAAACTGTTTTAAACCTGAAGTTGGCATAGAATTGGGAAGGATTTTTTAAAATCATGGCTAGGGAAAAAAGAATTTAAACAGGATAAATGGATAATTTCTTTGCTTAGACGAATATTAACAGTAAGCAGTAGCCTACAGATCAGTGCTAAGAATGAATATTAATCATTCTAAATTGTTCTAGAAGAAACTATGAAATTGTCACATCTGTAGATGGCATCAAGCTCTGAAGGCTAATAAAGTATTAAAAAATAGCTTGAACTATTAGAAGGTCTCAAAAGCTTCCAATGAAGTAATATACAATAGTGATTTTCATATGAAGACAAAATGAAAAGATTAAAATATACTTCAAGCCAAGAAAATTATGAAGGTATAAGTAAGTTAAATAGGAAAGAATCACCATATCCTAGGCTGGGGGACAACTTGAAGCTTTAAAGAAGCAAGCTTATTTTCTTAAATTAAAAAAAAAAAGGTCACAACATGCACAGCATTGTGAAAGACTATGGCAGGGTGGGGGAGCTAGGGGTGGTGATGTATAGTTAATGACCTCTTCGTGCCACAGTCTTTCAATCTCTGACACAAGCCTGACTGAGAGTGCAAGGACTGATGCAGAAGATGATGGAGGCTGCCATGCAGTGAAAGTAACACTGACTAGAAAGGTGAACTATGAGTCACAGGAACAAAGTTCATATCACCCTCTATTACTTCTTGCCTCTGACCTTTTGCCACCAGTGAAATTCTGTAGATCTCAGTTTCTTCAGCTGTAAATGAGTGGGATGGGACTTGACTTCTAGGGGCCTTTCTAGGACTACACTGATGATTTTGTGTTCTGAAAGACACAGCTCCCTGAGCCTTGGAAGGCAGAATCACCTGCCAAAAGATGTTTCTCTGTGTACTTGCCATACACTGGTGCACAGGACTTCTTCAGGGTTCCACATAAAACAGAGGAACAGGAAAAGCCATGAAGGATATACACTGATCTGTCATCAAGAGAACTTGTTCTCTTGATTCTCTTGTTTTCCCTCTTGCAACATATACTGCTTTACAAATGAAGTATAATGGGCTGGTCTAAGCACTAGCCCTGAGGCCTGACCTTTCCACACTTTCAAATGCTGCCCTATACAACCTCAGAGTGAGAGAAAAACTGCTGCCCCCCCACTGAAGCTATCATAAAGAGTTGCTGAGATCCCTGAAAAAAGATAAACTCCCCTACATCCCTGTTATGGTAACATAAAAATATGAAATAATCCCTGTCCTCAAAGATCTTATACTCTTCCTAGGAAAGTTAAACATAAAAATGAATAACTTTAATAAAACAAAGTGGTGTCATTATATGATTGGTAGATAAATTATGCAGAATGTGTTTTATTGACCTTTACTGAATAGAATATGCCTAGATATCTTCAAGGAGACAGGATTTGAATTGGATCATATAAAAGCAAATTATAATTTTACCTGCTGGGTAGTAATTTGCAGAGATTTTTTACCTTAAAGAGTTGTGCCTGCTAAAAATCTAAATAAAGATTCAATAAGGACATAGATACATTCCAGGATACGAAATACATGAAAAAATAATTAGCAATGTTTTACAAGGACATCCTTAACCATTTGAAATTAATAGAGGAATATGAAGTTTAATATTATAGGGAGTCAACTACCACAAAATGTACCTTCATTCCAATTTGAGACATATCTGCACAAATTTATATTACAATGAAAACTAAGCTTTTTATTAAAGTTTCAATGGCAGATATTTATCAACTTCCACTATAATAATGACTGCAGAGCATATGTGGAAAACTAAGATAAATTTTAATTTTAAAAATTGTTATAATTATATCTTTGTAGTGCTAAGACTTTAGGCATGCTCACATACTTCCCAACCAATGCACATTGTTTTAATAATAAGTTTATTTAAACACAGATTTGAGTAACTGATAGGTTTCCAAATGTGAGTGCTTTAGTAACAACCAGTGCAATTAAAACAATTTAAAATCTACATGTTGGTATTTATTTGGCTAATAAAACCTCCTTTCCAAATATTTTCTACTATTATTCCAAAAGAATAAGTAATGTTGTAAGAACTTTAAAATGTCACCTTCTGAAATGTCTAATTTACTAGCAGCATTTAGAAAGCTATGTACATTTGTCATCTGAGAATCAGCCAGACTAAAGAGAGATGGTCTTATCACAAGAAGGCTAGACAACAGATGATAAATTTCAGAGGACTACAGCAATTTATGACAACTGTCTACTAAAATACTGAGTTGATATCTACGTGGTAGAAGTAGGTATATTAATGAAATCACAAGGTATTTCATTCCTAAAATTTAATCAAATTTACCTTGCATAGCTTGTTTCTGACACCAGAGTTAAAGGAATACTGTAATGCATGTTACAAAATATCTCTTTATAAAACATCTATTTTCAACAAATATTAATAAAAACTAATTATTAAGACGTCTGAGCTGTGTGAGCAGTAAGATGGCAGACTAGACATTTCTTCTGATCCCTATGACCTCTCAAATCTCTTCTAAACAAAAATTGTGCACTAAAGATAAAGCAATTTCAGCTGTCTCCACAGTCTAGGTCAGATAACCAGAATCCTAAAGAGGGTTAGAAAACAAAACAAAAAACGTGAACTGATAATACTCACTGACCACAAGCTCATTCAGCATCTTCCATCTCTCATGCTACTGGCAGAAAGTCTGCATTAACAGACCCAAGAACCCAACACCTCCACAAACTGGTTCCCTGCCCCTTTTCCATTGCCATGAAGACCCTGGCTCCAGACAGTGGACGTTTACTCAGGACACTACAGATAAGCTATTTGTTAAAAGGGATAACTGTGGGAGAGGTAGGAGGAGAAGGTATACTTAGGATAACTATGATGATGTAAGAAACAGAAGACACAAATAAAAACTTACTTTTGAAAAGCTAATTATTAAATAGCTACATTGGATTGCAATTACAAATTTACTATAATTTAACAAACCTTCTTAAGAATATAAAACTTAATCAGAGCTTCATAATCCCTATATAGATGCCTGACTTCTAAACTAGGAATATAGATCTTGTATACATTTATAAAGGTGTCTTAGAGTACTGGACTGGGAATGAGGAGATTTAGTTTTAGTCTTGGCTCTGTGACTATACCTATGTGATCTAAAGAAAGTCAGAAATTTCCTACACTTTCAGGTCTTCATCTATAAAGTCTCCAAGGTTTGGTCCAATTCCAAAATTACTATAAAATTAGATTGATTTTTTTAGGGGGGAGGAAAATATGCCTACATTATTTGGAATACTAACTTTTATAACATTGATTTATCAACATAATTCCTCTACTTAGTTTAGATTAAAGGATGCACTCACAGATACTTCATAATTTATAGGGCAGCTCAGTGGTGCAGTGGATAGAACACTGGGCCTGGAGTCAAGACGATCTGAGTTCAAATTTGTCCTCAGACACTTGCTAGCTATGTGACCCTGGGTAAGTCACTTAATTCTGCCTCAGTGTCTTCATCTAATAAAATAAGCTAGGGAAGGAAATAGCAAACCATTCCAGTATCTTTGGCAAGAAAAACCCAAATGAAGTCACAAAGAGTCAGACATGATTGAACAACAAAAACTTTATAATTGATAAATGAAGTTTTGACTACAAAGATAACTTATCTTTATTAATATGAGAAAAAGAGTATGTATAATCTTCAAACATTTCAAGTTATCTTTGCAATGATTTTCCCCCTCCAAATAGCCTTGATTTCCTAATTATGTTTCCTTCAAGGCCAAACTCAGAGGCTATCTCTCCCATGAAACTTTTCCTTAAGACCACAAATGGAAAGGATTTCTTGCTTTTCACACCTCTTGGTACACTTTGCCTGTATGAACTTCTCCTTTCCTCTTAAAAAATCTTTCTTGTATCACTTATTTGTACACATAACATTTCCTCTACTACACTGTGAGATAATTATAGTTAGTTTGTAATTGTAACATAACTATATTTAAAATGAGAATGTTCTTTACATATAGCAAAGGAATTCTTGATGAAAACACAAGGAGGCTTCTATGGATGGTTCTTTACTGCAGACCACAAATTTGTGGCCACACAATTGATGACTAAAATTTATAAAGAAAAATGGTCCTGATGTTTATTGATTACAAAAGAAAAGAGGAAAAGAAAAAAAAAAGAAAAAAGCATCTGATTTCATAGAGCAAGATCCAGCTATAAAGGCTCCCCTCTAACAAAGTGTCTCAAACATACCTGTTAATATCATGCAATATAGAAACACAGAGACAACTTTGTGTTCAGTAATTCTCTGACCAGCAACAAGGCATAGAATAGAGAAACAAATGTTCAGCAAAAGTGCCATGTAAGATGTCCTACAGAATCTGAGTAAAATGATTTCCTATACATGTTGAATTCCTCAGATATCCCTGTGTTCCAATGACACATACTCATTGTATTAAGTCCCTTAATACTAGAAGATATTTTAATAAGATCCACAATTCTTATAAAGAGATCAGCTCAACAATTCACACAGAAAAAAAATCAAGTGTATGAAACTGTTCATTATGATATCCAACAGAATGGGAAGTCTGCTGACCATGCATAAACACTGCAATATAAACAATAAGCTGGACTCATAGCTGACCAGAAGAGAATTCTGGACTGCCCAGTAGAATCTAAGCTCCTTGCAGAGAGGAAGTTTGGTTTTGGTTTTTGTAGTCAAGTGTCTTGCACATAAAAGGCATTAAATAACCATTTACTGAATTGAATTCAAGCGTAAGTTCTTTGGAAGTAAGGTCTGTATCATCTCTCTCTTTTTTTTTTTAAGGGCAGTATAGGAAAGCATCTTGTGCTTCCTAAGCACTTAAAAATGTTTGCTTAAATGAAAACAAAAAAATTAAATATGCAAGGTGATGATTCCTAGACCTTCTTTCCAGGCCTAAATTCTCTCCAGACTACAGTCTCACATCTCCAACTGTGTACTGAACAACTAGAATTGTATGTCTCATCAACACCCTAAATTCAACAAGATTGAATTCATTATTTTTCCCCCCAAGTTCTCTCCTAACTTTCTTATTATATTAAGTGCACCATGATTCTCCCAGTCAACCAAGCTCCCAACCTAGCTGTCATACTTAATTGCTCACTCTCTCTCACCCCAATATCTAATCAGTTGCCAAGAACTGTCAATTCTACCCTTGCAGCATATCTCACATTAAACCCCTTTCTCTCTTCTGACACTACCAACACCCTGGCTTGGACCCTCATCACCTCAGGCCTGGATTATTTTTAACAACCAGCTATTTGGTCTCCCTGAGACAAGTCTCTCTCCACTCTAGTCCATCTTCAACTCAGCTGTCCGATGATCTTCCTGAAGTTCAGGTCAGACTATATGCCCCTATCACCACACACATACAATAAACTATAGTGGCTCCCTATTACCTTCAGGATCAAATGCTTTTTTTTTTGGTTTGATTTTCAATGTTCTTCATAACCAATCCTCCTCCTACCCTTTCAGTCTTCTGATAGTCTATTCATCCCCACCCAGCCAGCCTACTTACTCTGCAATCTTGTGACATTATCCCCTCACTACTCCTCACACAAGATACTCAACCTCCCAATTCCATTCATTTTTACTGGCTGTCCTCCATGACTGAAATTCCCACCTTTCTCATCTCCATCTTTGCCATTCTCTGGATTTCTTTGAGTCTTAGGTGAATTCCCACCTTCTTCGGGAAGCCTTTCCTGAGCCAATTTAATGTTAGTGCCTCCCCAATCATCCTGTATATGGATTGTTTGTGCAGAATATTGTCCTCCCCATTATACTGTGAACTCCTTGAGAGCGGGGATTTTTTTATTTTTGGCCTCTCCTTGTATCCTCATCACTTCACACTCGGCCTGGCACATAGTAGACACTTAACAAATGCTTGGAAACTGATGGAAAAGCCAGACATGAATTTAAAATTTGTTATAGACAAGGCTAACAGTAGGTAATAAAGTTACATATAATTGAGTTAACTATCAAAATAAGGAAATAGTCTTCAAAATATAAAAACATAAGCTACCAAAAGATAGTTTTCTGTCTTTTATTCATGCTCAGAATAATTTCCAATATACTTCCATTTTTTTATCTTGAAAGCAAATATTACCTCATTCAATTTACTTCATTCTAAACTTAAAATTTGATTGCAAATCAATTCTATATGTCTAAAAATGTCTCAAATGTCCAAAATTTAAGAGAGCTTAGAAATTCTGTACTATCTTGCTACTTTCTTTTTTTTAATTCTAAGTTCTATGATATGACAACTTACCGATCATTATAGTTATCATTCAAATCAATGAATAAATAGCATTAATTAGTGCCTTGTTAAAAACATTCATATATGTTAACCAACACTAACAATATTATGATAATGATAATCTATGAAAAACATAGCTACTCTGATCAAGACAATGATTCCAGACAATTCCAAAGGATCCATAATGAAAAATGTTATCTGCATCCAGAGACAGAACTGACTGTCTGGAGATTGAAGCATATTTTTTTCATTTGCTTTATATTTCTTGCTTTTGATTTTTTTTTTCAACATGGCTAATATGGAAATATGTTTTGCATGACTTCATATGCATAACTGATAAATTGCTTGCCTTTGCAATGGATGAGGCAGAGGTAAGATAGGAGAGAGGGAGAGAATGTGAAACTCAATTTTTTTTAAATGAACATTAAAAATGAATAATTTTTTTTTAAAATAAAAGGCCAAAGTGTTCATAAGGAAGTTAACTAGACTAAGCCGAATAACATTTGTTTCTATTTTTCCTTGCCACAATAAAACATGCTTTATTTTCTGAAAATATTTGCCCTATTACATAAGTAACAGGGGCCGGATCTATGATTTGCAGTGGTATAACTCACTGAGAGGAAACTCCTTCTACTGATACAGGGCAGCACATTCTCTGCCAGATAAAAAGAGCTGCCTAGAGTACTGCAAGGTGAAGATGCTTGGCCAGATCACACATTGCCCCATATATGCTGAAATACCTTTCCTAATTCAATGAACTGTATCACTTTTACTTCTGCTGCTTTTTAATTTTTTTAATTTCATTTTATTCCTGCCTAATTTCTGAAATGATAAAAGCACATTTTAATACTCAATCTATCTATAAAGAAAAGCATAAATGTCTATAAACTATCAGGCATCATACCTTTAGTGCCAGACTTGAAAATGTATTAGAAACGTTGCATTTAAAGCTCAGCTGTTTATCTAGATGTCCATCTGGATCTCTTCTTCCGTAATCAGTTAGTCCTGACCGATCAGATGTTGCCACTTTCTGGAATACGGTGCATGTCATTCCTGTGAAGCTGGCAGCCTTGATGACATAAGCTTCCAGAGCAATATTTGGTGAATACTTCAAATTCAACAAATATTAGTTACATAAGGTTAATGTCATGGGAAGAATAATATGAGATAATCTGGCATACATAAAACACATTGTTATTATTATTGTACTACATTTTAATAAAATATGCTAGGAGTCAGGAGGACCTTAGTTCAAATCTGGCCTCAGACACTTCACACTTAACCAAGCTGTGTGACCCTGGGAAAGTCACTTAACACAGATTGCCTCACCAAAAAGCAAAATAATAAGAATAAGAATAAGAATAATTACTTGCTAAATCACAGCTATGATTCTAAAGTCTCTTCCAATGTTAGAGATCCACTGATGGATCTCAAAAGCAATTTAACCTAACTTTCCATACCCAATAGAGAATCTCTACCAGAAAGAAAGGAAGTTATTGTTTTTGCTTCAGTATTTTACTGAATAAGACATTAGTAATAATCCCACTCAAAAACTGTCTCCATGCTAGCTGGTAGGTAGATCCTAAATCAAGCAGTGAAAGGAAACGAACAAATCAGATACAGATAAATAACCAAGATGGTAGTTACCCACCCAAGTTTTTGAAGTGACTCAATGATGAAATTTTAAGCTTCAGGCTGCAAAATGTACACCTGTCAATACAATGGCCATCATGACTTCTCTTTATAAGGGCACTCCCCATCCCCATCCGCACTCCAGATAAGTCTATATAAATGATAGCCTACTGAATCTTCCACATTTGGCAAAAAGGCATAATCTATATCTGTGATTTTACTGGTATAAGGAATTCCTTCAATCAATGCAAATCAGTAACTGTTTGGTATCACAGAGTTGCCTAAGACATTGAGAAAATAAGTAACTTGTGCCCAGGATTAAACAAAGAGTATTTGTCAGAGGCCAGAATGCAATACAGGTCTGACTCTATGCCTGCTCTTTAGCCACCACATCATGTGGCCTTCTTCAACAATAAGCATTTATTGAGAACTAACTTTGTAAAAGGCACTGTGGAAAGTGCTGGAGGTGATACAAATTTATACAAAACAGGATACCTCTTTTCAAAAAGCTGATATATTGTGAGATTACACATACAAATATGTGTGAAATGAGGCAGTGTAAACGATATAAACTAAGTTTAACAGAATTACTGGAGAAGAAGGGATCACTTGCAACTACAGTGATCAGGGAAAGGCATCATGAAGATATACTTATGGATTAGTCCTTGAAGAATAAGTAGAATTCCTCTAAGTAGAGGAAGTGACTAGTGAAAAAGTATAAGAGCCTAGAAAGCACAATCCAGGCACAGAGAATAACAAATAGTCCAGATCTATTATATCAAAGAAATCATATGAGAGACTGGTAGATAAAGATAGAAACTATTATATGAAAAGAATCAGATTGAGGAAAGACTTGAAAGCTAAGAAGTTAGAATTTCATTTAGTATGTGTTTAAAAGAAAGTTATTTCAGATAAGGAAACTGAGGCCCAGAGAGGCTATATGAAATGCCCACAGACATACAGCTAGTTTGTAGTGGAGCCTGGATTAGACTTAAGAATTACTAAATTCTTAACCATTGTTCTGTCTCACAGGCTGTGTGATGTAACATAAAAATTGTATAAATATTTCTGGTTGTGTAGAAAAATATCAAATGAGCTTCAGTATGATCATGCATAGAACATTTAGGAAAAACAATCTAAACAAGGCTTAAAAGATAATATAACAAATTATGATTCAAAAATGACACAGAAATCTTTGAACACCACTTTGTATTAATATTCCAGTGTGTTATAGGGATTTATTTTTTTTAGTGAGGCAATCAGAGTTAAGGGACTTGCCTCGGGTCACACAGCTAGTAAGTACCATGTGTCTGAGGCCACATTTGAACTCAGGTCCTCCTGACTACAGAGCTGGTTGCTCTATCCACTGCGCCACCTAGCTGCCCCTGTTATAGTGATTTTAAAAAATGCTGACCATTATCAGAAATGATACTGAAAACATTAAACAAAAAAAATCTACCCTTGTGAAACATGAAGATGTATCCAAATCTATAATAAATATAAGTAATTCTAGTCAGAAGACCTCAAGAAATCTACTTTCATTAGAGGTTTATAGGAGGGCAGTTTTAAAATAACAAGATTCCCATAGAGTCTAAGAGTGCTACCTGAGACCAGACTAAAAAGACTTTGGTCAGGAAAAACATGGGCTCAAGAGATATTAAGTTTAGAGGTAAACATAAATAAAATAAGGATTTATTAACTAAATCCAAAATTGGAAAATAGAAGGCAAACAAGGATATTTGAAAAAGTTAAATAAAGGACAAAGAAAAAGAAATATTACTTTACACAATGGCTATTATAACTATGAAACCCCAAGATAAAATTAGGTGAAAATTACAGATTGGTTGAGGAATGTTTTCAGTAAACATCATATATCACAAACATTAGATCCATAATGCCCTCTTGCATATGTGATGAAGGGCTGGTGGGAATGGGATACACAGCAGATCCCAAACCTTTTGAACTTTATGTCTTAGAAGGTTTCCATGCTTTCCCACAAACCAAACCTTTGATCTAGATAACAGAATACTGAGATGGTAAGAATAGTGGTTTGAGTTAATATGCCAATGTAAATGTTTTTTAGTTAAATTTAACAAAAACACATGAAATAGATAAGATACAGAATCACACAAATCAGAAATTAATAGATGCTTCTGTAGTGCCATTAAACATATTATTCCAAAGCAAAAGAGACTTTAAAAAAAAATCTCTTCTCAAAAATTCAACTCAAAATTGTAAAAATAAAGTCTATTTACATAAGAGTGACAACTGAAAATGATCATTTTAGGTTTATAATTTAATTTAAAAGTGATGATATAACATTTACACTTACAGTTGAATATACATGGGCTCCATTTGCCAATCTGTACACAGCAATTCGTTGTAAGCACTGAACAATTCTACTGCAAGCTTTTCCTTCTCTCTGTGCAAGCCACAAAACACGCTCATCAGCCAACATGATATTGCTTGCAATATCTACCATCACGTCGCCAAGCTACAAAGAACAAGATGAAGATCATTAAAACTAATGCAAACTATATTACTGGATTCATTTAGAAGAAATATACTTAAAAGATGTTGCAGTTCTAAAGTTGGCTACAAAAATCCAAAGCTTTTTATTCTAAGCATGAACATTATAACAAAATATTTACAAGTTACTCATACAATGGAAGAATAGTTTTGAAAATGCAAACTGTTACTGTTAATTTTTATGCCACCTGAAAAAATGATTTCTCCTCTATATGATATCAGTGTTACAGAAAAAGAAAGATGGGTAAAGTGTGTGATTTTTTAAAACTGTCTATAAACTTAAATTACTAGTTGTTATTTGTCCTTTGTTTTCAAAGAAGACCAATGACCTCACAATGCTGGGGTGAAATAGTGGATGATGGGTGATATCTTGATTTGTGCATGAACTGGATTTAAATGAGGCATAGTTGTGTAGAATCATCAGCCTCACTCTCTCGTCCAGTCTTCAAAGTCCCCTGGCAAGACAAAAGTCAAGATGACCTTGGCATCTTCAATGTCTAACCAAGCTCTAAGCACTCCACACAGAGCCTGATTCAGCCACTTTAATGGCCATTGAACAAGTTGTTCTCATCTGCCTATTGTGCTGGGACAAGTTTTCACATGTGTGAGGGTAAACATCCACCTAACTCACTGATGAATTTTGAGGCCTATAGTTACCCTCAACCTAGTTTAGCCCACCTGCAAAGATGGTTTTTCTGGGGTGTGACACTGTGCATACTATACACTCTTCAAACCACAGGTGAGAAGAGGATAAGTGGACAGACACCAAAGGTAGATGATCAGCTCTGAAAAGGGCTTGGCAGGTCCTCAATACAAGAGTGCTAGTCTTCCCTGAAAGTCCCGCACATTAAATGTGATAGATACTGTGAGTGGAACTGGATTCTCAATCATATAAAAATTTATATTCTCACTAAAAATGAAGTCAGAAGACAAAAGGAAGTAGCCACTAAAGGAAAGACAGTTCAAAGGCTCTCATGAGAGAGTAAAGAATATAGTAGTGTTGTTACTAACATATATCTAAAGGCAACATGGAATGTCATTTTATGAGGTATGTGGCCTCATACTGAAGTGCTCATGAAGAATATTTGTTTAAAAAAAAAGACCATAATAAAGATGTAGTTTACATGCCAACATGTATTACTGAAGATGAGAAGGAAGATAAATCATATCAAGAACTTGACAAGAATCTCCAGATAAAAGTAATATACACTTTAATATTTAATGACCTCAATGAAAGTCTTGGAGGAGGCTAGTGAAAAATAATGGGGAAAAAATAGTGGAAACTGTTACTCAAAAGTTAGAAAAGAGTTTGTAAACTACAGAGGTCTTATTCAAAGACTGGTTATCTATATATGAGTCACTTCTGAAACATATGTGATTGTCATATATGATGGTCAATTTTTAACTGTCAAATAGTTAAAGCAAAACTCAAAATCAATACCAAATGAGAATGAAAAAGAGAAGATAAGATACCCAGAGAAGCTGAGCATAATCTTTCAGGGGAGGAGATGGCCATTCAATGAAATAGGGGACTTTCAAACCTTCCTGATGAAAACACCAGAACACAGCAGAAAATCTGACCTTCAAATACAAGACTCAAGAGAAGTATAAAAAAGTAAACAGGAAAGAAAGAAAAAAAACCACCTTATATTATCAATAAGGACAAACTGTTTACATCTCTACCATGGAAGATGACATGACGTTTAAAAGGGGATATACTTAGACAGAGGGCATGGGTTTAAATTGACTGTAATGTAATGGTAAAAAAATCTAAGTAAGTGGAGAAAAGGGGTTGCACTGGGAGAAGAAAAGAGGAGGCAGACATGGATAAATTACATCATATGAAAAGGCACAAAAACCAAATACAGTAGAGGGAAAGAAGGGAGGGAGATGAGCATTGTTTGAACCTTACTCTCATCACATTTGGTTCAAAGAGGGAATAACTATCAGTTAGGTATAGAAATCTAACTTACCCCACAGGAAGTATAAAGGGTAAAGGGAAAAGAAAAGGGAGGGGGCTAATAGAATGGAGGGCAGACTGAAGGAGACAGTGGTTGAAACCAAAACTCTACAGAGGAGAGAAAGGGGAAAAGGAGAGGAAAATAAGCATAAACGAGGAGGGAGGGGAATAGGATGGAGAGGAAGACACAGACAGTAATCATAACTGTGAACGGGATGAACTCTCCCACAAAACGGAAATGGATAGCACAATGGAGTAAGAACCATAACCTACAATATGTTGTCTACAGGAAACACATCTGATGCAGAGGGATACACAGAGAGTAAAGGTAAAAGGCTGGAGTGAATATAATATGCTTCAGCTGAAGTAAAAAAAAAAAGCAGGGGTAGCAATCCTGATCCCAGACAAAGCAAAAGCAAAAATAGATCTAATTAAAAGAGATAAGGAAGGAAACTACATCCTGTTAAAAGGTATCATAGATAAGGTACCATAGATAATGAAGTAATATCATTGCTAAACATAGATGCACCATGTGGTATAGCAGCCAAATTCTTAAAGTAAAAGTTAAGGGAGATACTGGAAGAAACAGACAGCAAAAATATACTAGTGGGAGACCTCAACCTCCCCCTCTTTGAACTAGATTAATCTAAAAACAAAATAAATAAGAAAGAAGTTAAGGAGAGTGGTATTTAGAATAGAATCTTAGAAACAGAATCTTAGAAAAGTTAAATATGGTTGACCTCTGGAGAAAACTGAATGGGGACAGAAAGGAATATACTTTTTTATCAGTGGTAGATGGCGCTTACACAAAAACTGACCGTGTACTAGGGCATAAAAACCTCCCAATGCAATGCATAAAGGCAGAAATATTAAACACATCCTTTTCAGATCATCATGCAATAAAAATTACATGTAGGGCCATGGAAAGATAAGACTAAAAATTAATTGGAAACTAAATAATCTAATCCTAAAGAATGAGTGGGTCAAATTGAAAATCATAGAAATAATCAATAAATTCATCCAAGAGAATGACAATAATGAGACAACATACCAAACTTATGGAATGCAGCGAAAGCAGTCCTTAAGGGAAGTTTTATATCTCTAAATGTTTACATGAATAAAACAGAGAAAGAGGAGATCAATGAATTGGGTATGCAACTAAAAAAACTAGAAAAAGAACAAACTGAAAATACCCCACTAAATACCAAATTAGAAATTCTAAAAATCAAAGAAGATATTAATAAAGCTGAAATTATGAAAACTATTGAACTAATAAATAAAACTAAAAGCTGGTTTTAGGGGAAAAAAACAATAAAATAGATAAATCTTTCATTAATTTGATTAAAGAAAAAAAGAAAGAAGAAAACAAAATTGCCAGCATCAAAACTTAAAAGGGAAAATTAAATACCAATGAAGAGGAAAAAAAAAATAATTAGGAGCTATTTTGCCCAACTGTATGCCAATAAATTTGACAATCTTAATGAAATGGATGAATATTTACAAAAATATAAACTTCCAAATTAGTGGACAAGGAAATAAGATACTTAAACAACCCCATTTCAGAAAAAGAAATTCAACAAGCCATCAATGAACTCCCTAAGAAAAAATTTCCAGGATCAGATGGATTTATAAGTGAATTCTATCAAACATTTAAAGAACAACTAATTCCAACACTACATAAACTATTAGGGTAAATAGGTGAAGAAGGAGTCCTACCAAATTCTTTTTAATGATACAAATATGGTGCTGATACCTAAACCAGGAAGAGCCAAAACAGAGAAAGAAAATTATAGACCAGTTTCCCTAATGAACATAGATGCAAAAGTTTTAAATAAAATATTAGCAAAGTGATTACAACAACTTATCTCGAGAATAATACACTATGACCAGGTAGGATTTATAGCAGGTATGCAGGGTTGGTTCAGTATTAGGAAAACTATCAGCATAGTTGACCATATCAACAACAAAACTAACAGAAATCATATGATTACCTCAATAGATGCACAAAAAGTATTTGACAAATACAACATCCATTCCTATTAAAAACACTAGAGAACAAAGGAATAAATGGAGTCTTCCTTAAAGGTAGATAACATCTATCAAAAACCATCAGCAAGCATTATATGCAATGGGGACAAACTAGAAGCATTTCCAATAAGATCAGGGGTAAAACAAAGATATCTATTATCACCACTGTTATTCATTATTGTGCTAGAAATGTCAGCTGTAGAAATTATAGAAGAAAAAGAAATGGAAAGAATTAAAATAGGTAAACAAGAAACAAAGCTATCATTATTTGCAGATGATATGGTATATAATTCTATAGAATCAAGTAGAAAATTACTTGAAACAATAAATTTAGCAGAGTTGCAGGATATAAAATAAACCTACACAAATCATCATTATTTCTATATATTACTAACAAAGCCCAGCAGCAAGATATAGAAAGAGAAATTCCATTTAAAATTACTAAGACACTATAAAATATTTGAGATTCTACCCGCCAAAACAAAACCAGGAACTACATGAACACAATTACAAAACACTTTTCACACAAATAAAGTCAGATCTAAATAACTGGGAAAATATCAGTTGCTTATGGGTAGGCCGAGCTAATATAAAAAAATGAAAATTCTACGTAAATTAATTTACTTATTCAGTGCCATACCAATAAAACTACCAAAAGTTTATTTCATAGAGCTAGAAAAAACAATAACAGAATTCATCTGGAAGAACAAAAACTTCAGAATATCAAAGGAACTAATGAAAAGAAATGCAAGGGAAGGTGGTCTAGCTTTACCTGATCTTAAATTGTATTATAAAGCAGCAATCATCAAAACTACTTGGTACTGGATAAGAAATAGAGTGATGGATCAGTGGAACAGGTTAGGTATGCAAGACACAACAATGATTATATTAATCTCCTACTTCATAAATCCAAAAACTCCAGCTTCTGGGATAAGAAATCACTATTTAGCAAAAACTGCTGGGAAAACTGGAAAAATGTATGGCAGAAACTGGGCATAGACTAACATCTTACACCCTATACCAAAGTAAAGTCAAAATGGATACATGATTTAGATATAAAGACTGATACTATAAGCAAACTAGAAGAGCAAGGAATAGTTTACCTTTCAGATCTATGGAGAAGGGAAGAATTTATGATCAAACAAGAGATAGAGAACATTATGAAATGCAAAATGGATCATTTTGATTACATTAAATTAAAAAGTTTTTGCACAAATAAAGCCAATGCATCCAACATTAGGAGGGAAGCAAAAAACTGGGAAAGAAATTTTACAACCAGTGTCTCTGATAAAGGCATTTCTAAACTATATAGAGAACTAACTCAAACTTATAAAACTACAAGTCATTCCCCAATTGATAAATGGTCAAAGGATATGAATAGGTGGTTCTCAGAGGAAGAAATTAAAGCCATCTATAATCATATGAAAAAATGTTCTAAATCACTACTGATTACAGAAATGCAAATCAAAACAACTCTGAGGTACTACATCACACCTATGAGATTGGTTTACATGACAGAATAGGAAAATTATAAATGTTGGAGATGATGTGGGAAAATTGGAACACTAATGCATTGTTGGTGGAACTGTGAAATGATCCAACCTTTTGAGAGCAATTTGGAAGTATGCCCAAAGGGCTATAAAAATGTGCATGCCCTTTGACCCAGCAATAGCATTTTTAAGGCTATATGCCAAAGAGATCATACAAATTGGAAAAGGACCCACAAGTACACAAATATTTATAGCAGCTCTTTTTGTGGTGGCAAAGAATTGGAAATTGAAGGGATGCTCATCAAATGGGGAATGGCTGAACAAAGTGTGGTATATGAATGTAATGGAATACTGTTGTGCTATAAGGAAATGATGAGCAGGCAGAATTAAAAAAAAAAAAACTTCAAAAGACATGAACTGATATAGAGTGAAATGAGCAGAACCAGAAGAACATTGTACACAGTAACGGCCACATTATGGGATGACTGACTTTGATAGACTTGGCTCATGACAGCAATGCAAGAATCTAAGACAACTACAAAAGATTCATGATGGAAACTGCTATCCACACCCAGAGAAAGAAATACGGAGTCTGAATGTAAATGGAAGCATACTATTTGCTCTCCTTTTCCTTTGTTGCTTTTTTTCCACTGCTTCATTCTCATGGTTCCTCCCATTCAAAATGTTCATTACATCATGACTAATGGGAAAATATGCTTAACATGAACATATATGTAGAGCCTATATTGGATTGTATGCTATGGGAGGGTGGGGGTAGGGAGAAGAAATGGGAGGGGGGGGAAATTTAAAGCTCAAAATCTTATGGAAGTGAATGTTGAAAACTAAATTAATTTTGAAAAAGAGAAGGTAAAACATATAATTTGATCAACTCCACCCTAACCTATTTAAGTAAATTATGATGAAAAAAAATTGGTGAATGAAGATGAAAGCAGACAAAAGACACACTACTATTATTTCCTAATGAATTCAAACTGATGTAGATCGGTCACCATAAGGAAGAAACCAAAAGAGCTTAGAAATTGCCTAAGTCAGGAAAAACTTTATCTCCTTGTAAAGGATAGTTCCCACTGGGCCAATCTCTTGAATTTCCTGATCTCTATAAACTAATCATTCTGCAAGATAAAATTAACTTTCCTCCTTCTGGACTTCATCATGCCAGGTGACTTTCTTTGTATCCCTAGCACTTAACACAATACCTAGCATGTGGTAGGTGCTTAATAAATGTTAACTGACTCTGCCTTTCAAGGAGTCAGATATACGAGCTAAGGGCAACCGAGGTTTAGAATATGAACTCATTTATAAAGCTTATAGAAGGAGTCTATGAGCAATACTGCCTTAGAAAACATCTAGAAGCAGTTCAGAGAAAAAAAACCTCAGTAAGAACGGAAGAAATCTCAGTAATAGATTCAATTAATCCAGACTATTTCAAGAGCATTTGTAGATAAAATTACAAGAAGGTCAACATAAATAATGGAAAAGGTTTGTTTTTCTATAACAATCTGTTTTCTCCATCAATCATAGTGGGGCCACAATTTTGGTGTCTATTGTCCTTGACGTGCTACATAAGAAAAAAGAAATGGCACTGGGGGGAAAGGGATGGGAATACACAAACTATACTATGTATATAAAGAAAAGCACTGTGCTGAAGATGACACAAAAAAAACAACAACAAAAAAGCAACAAAAAAAAGGTGATCAAAGTACCACAAAAAATAAATAACTGCCAACCTAAGAAATCTCTATGAAAATAGTCTACATTGAGTACACAGTTACTGAAATTAAAAGATGAGAACAGGGAGGTTTTCACAAATGATTTCTATATTAAACCAGATTTTGACAGTCACATAATTGATTGAAAGGTACAAAGAAAACAAGAACCAAATGAGAGGTTAATACTTGTCATCTACATCTATGTCTATATCTATATCTATGTTCTGTAGAGCAAAACGAGCCTTAGAAGATCTCCAAAAAAAGACGTCTCCTATGCATATGAACTTTGTTACCAATAGCATTTGCCATAGTCGTAAAGGATAGCACGTGGTCCATGGAACAGGAATTTAGGGTACAGTATTGTCACACAGAAGAAAAGACTACTTGATTTAGATTCAGAGGATATAGGTTTGAATCCTGCCACTGCTACTTATTACCTGTATGATTTTGGGCAAGTCATTTCACCTCTTGGACCTCAGGGAATAACCATTTAGAAAGTGACTATCATGTGTCAGACATTGTGCTGAGCACTTTTTACTAATATTTCATCTGACCATCACAATACTGGGAGGTAGGCACTAATATTAACCCCATTTTAGAGCTGAGGAAACTGAGGCAGAAATAAGTTAAGTGATTTGACCAGAGTTAGTTCAAATCAGGCAGGATTTGAACTCAGGCCTTCCTGACTCCAAGATCAGCACCATCCACTGAGCCACTTAGCTGCTTTGATAACCTCTAAGGTGCCTTCCAACTCTGTAATCATTTTATCCTTTAGACATTGAAATCTTTCTTTTGGGGGGGGGAATGGAGGTGGTACATGTCACTGAGCTGATCCCATCGAGTTTTGGAAGAATGCAGACTATCAATGAAATCCTGAATCACACAAACCACTCCAACATAACTATCAAGAGGGAGAGGGAGAGAGAGAGAAACAAGTAAATGGACAGGTTGTTCAAATGTTCCATCAGCACACATTACAGAGATGGTCAGTGCCCTGGGTCTAGAACTGAGCAGGAGGAAGACAGACAGCTAGAGAGCAACTAGATGTCTCTTTTTTTTTTTAAACAGAAGCAAACTATGCTACCAAGTCTTTCCATGATATAAACATAGTCTTGGAACCTAAACCAGTGAGAGATAATAGAGAAAATTATAAACAAATAGTTCTAATAAATGTACATACATAATTATTGAAAAAAAAAAGTCAGGTAAGAGATTATGATAGGACATGATAAATATTATACCAATTCAACATTTGCCTCATATTAGAAGTCTGTGTGTAACAGAGCATTTTAATAACAAATACAATAAAGCATACAGGATTATATAGATGCCAAGAGGGCTTTTTTATTTTTATTTTTTTAAATATACCACCTGTTTATTTTATAAACAATTAAGAGGAAGAACAGGTAGACTTTCCTCACTATAAGTTACATATTTAAAACCAAAAGCTAGTTAAGTGTAATATAGAAATGCTAGAAACTTTAATCCTGATAAAATCAGTACTGAAACAACTATGTTCATTCTTACCACATTTATTTCATATAGTTGATGCCCTTGAATTTAACGAACACTATATTGCCACATTTGATTGCTTCTGAGTCTTGTGTTCTCCAAAGCTGCTCTTACTGGTCAACTTTCATTTTACAATCAGTACTTAATAGATTTTATAATAATTGCTTTGTAGTATAGTTTCAAAGCTGGTACTGCTAAGGGCCTTTGCCCTCCCAGTTTTTGTCTTTATTTTCCTTAAGAATCCTGACCTTTTATTCTCCAAAATGAACTAGAGTTCTATATGATAGCAATTGGAGAGTTTGATATAACACTGAATCTGTAAATAAGTTTAGGTACATAGTAATTTTTTTTTATAATATTGATGTGGCCAAACTATGAGCAATGAATACCACTCTAATTACTAAAGTCAGTTTTTATTTCTACGAAGAGCATTTTGTAGTTATAATCATATAATTCATGTTCATATTTTGGTAGCAAGACTCCCAGATACCTTATATATTCTGTAGTTATTTGATTATATTTTTTTAATCTCTTCCTTCTGAGTATTGTTAATAATATGTAGAAAAGCTGATTTGCATTGATACTTTTAATAACTTGATACTTGATGATGAAGTTAATAATTTTAGTTAAATGTCGAAAAGCTGATTTGCATTAGTTTATTTTTATAACCTGATACTTTACTGGTTATTCATTTTAGTTGAATATTTAAAGTTCTCTAAGTACACTACCATGTCATACACGAAAAGTGATTATTTTGTTTCCTCTTTTCTTTTTTTTATTTCACTGTAATAGCTAACATTTCTAGAACAGACTCATCAAAATATTAAAATATTTTCCATGTATATGTTTCTTGTTGCAGTAACTCACATCTAAACACAAGATGTCAAATAATCATATCTTAGGTATTTTCAATGTAAAAAAAATGTTTCAGTCTGGACCTGTGATTTTATTGGTAAAAAGAAATCCCAGTGAATAGTTCCTTTGCTAAAAGAAGATCAGAAATTGTTCATCAGTTTATAATCTCAGACGATTGCCTTGAACACTGAGAGGTTAAGTGACCTGTCCGCTCTCATAACTAGTGTATGTGTAAGAGACAGGATCTGAACCTGAATTTTAACAGGTCTTCTTTTGACTCTGAAGCTAGCTTTCTATTTACTGTGGCACACTGCAACTCTCAAGTGTAAATTATGATAAAACCAAAGGTAATAAAATTGAACTAACATTTCAATAAAATGTACACCACTGTCAAATGAGAGGATACATTTCAAGAGTATTAATCATAAAATAAGAAATTTAACAATGTTACAAAATGTTGTCCTCATCAATTCCATAGGTAATTCTGTGTAAATTCTGATTAATAACAAGATAAATAAGTACTAAAATATTAGTTATGAATAATCTAATTTAATATCCTTCTTCCCCATTTCCTCATAAAAATCTTCCTCACTCAAACAAAATTTTACATTTCTTTTCCTTTCAGTAATTTAGCATTTCTCTTTATTGATCGACCAGAAATGGCCAAAGTTGGTAAAGTTCTAAATTTCCAAAATTCAGTCAAAGGAGAGCCACATATGGATGCCTTTTCTTTTTCTTTTTCATTTTTTTAAAATTAATTTATTTTGACTTATCAACAATCACTTCCATATGCTTTTGAGTTGAAATTTTTTCTCCTCCTTCCTCCTCCGCACCGTCCCCAAGACAGTGCACAATCTGATATAGACTTTACATTTACATACCCATTAAACATATTCTCACATTAGTGAAGTTGTAAGTAAAAATTAAAATCAATAGGAGGAACCAATGGATGCCTTTTCTTGAGTGCAAGAAACCATCCTTCACAATATTCCTGTTTTTCCCAATGCTCACAAAGTCCAGGACACTCATATCCAGCCAGGTGAAATGGGACTAAGAACACAACTATATTTAGACTGCCCAGAACACTGACTCAACCACTAACATGTCCAGGAAATTAAGGTGCTGGGATTTTCTTCACACTTGGAAGAGATGTGCAATGCAAAGAACTAAAATTTAACAAATTTAAACAAAACCATTAATTACTTATTCTGTACTGAGGAGTAGAATAAGTACTGGAATAGATACAAAATTTAGACAGGATGTAGTCCCTAACTTCACAGAGCTTACATAATGGTGCTTCTTATTAAACAATTGTTCATAATGTATTCTTATTTCCAAGCCTGTAGGGGAAAAAATTAGATAATAGCTAGTTTTGATGAAAAGGCAAACTACTATGTAGTTAAGGTAAAAGAACTGAAATATATTGTTAAAATACGGGGAAAAAAGATCTTTGTTTTAAATGCCACTTTCAGGTTTTTTCATATATTATGAAAACTTACGCAGAATAGGAAAAAATATTTTTACTGAATTATTTGTAATAGAGAAGTCCACTGGAACATTGAAAGAACTAGCATTATAGATAATCAGTCAGTGTTTTATTTACAATGGGTTCATCTTATATAATAATTATATTAAATTATGTGTCAGAAAAAAATACTGAATTAAAACCAAGATCTTAAAACAGAAATCTAAGCAATGGATAAGTCCTTGACCAGGACAGACAAAACAATTTTTAAAAGGGAAGCATTATTAAAATATTCTGCAACTAGAAAATTCTGTGATTCCATTAAAAATAAAGTCCCCAAAGCAAGTACTAGGTCTTGGTTTGTTTGATTGTTTTTCTCTTCCACATAGAACATAGCGTTTTGTACATGGTAGATTCTCAGTCCTCCACAAAATATGGCTCTGATTCCTAACTATGGTATGGAGAGTCTTTTTTTTTTCAGCCAAAGACAAGGTTTATTAGAACATTGATCAGGGATGGGTGAGATTTAAAGAATCCACCATATTGTCCAGACTCTTAAGGAATCTAAACATTTGTATTGCTAATGCAAGTGGGCCAGATCTTAAGAATCTGAGTCCTTGGCTAGACCTTAAAGAATCTGAACATCTTTTTTTTTTAATTTTTTAAATTTATTTTCATTTATCACCAATCACTTCCATATGCTTTTGAGTTGAAAATTTTTCTCCCCCTTCCTCCCCCCCACCCTCCCCAAGATGGCGCACAATCTGATATAGGCTTTACATTTACATACCCATTAAACATATTTTCACATTAGTGAAGGTGTAAGTAAAAATTAAAACCAGTAGGAGGAACCATCAGAAAGATGAAACAAAACTCAACAGAAGGTAAAAATAAGTGATAGCGATTCGTCTTCCATAGTTCTTTCTTTGGATGTGGACAGCATTTTCCATCTGGAGGCCTCTGGAGATGTCTTGGATCCTCGTAATGCTGAGAAGGGTTCAGTTTAACATTATTAGTCATTGCATAACATGGCTGTTATTGTGTACAAAGTCCTCTTGGTTCTGCTCACTTCACTCAGCATCAGACCATATAAGTCTTTCCAGGTTTTTCTGAAGTCAGCCTGTTCATCATTTCTTATACCACAATAGTATTCCATTACATTCATATACCACAACTTGCTCAGCCATTCCCCAATTGATGGGCATCCTCTCAATTTCCAATTCTTTGCCACCAGAAAAAGAGCTGCTATGAATATTTTAGTACATGTGGGTCCTTTTCCCATTTGTTTGATACGGCATGGAGATTCTTGAAGGCCATGCCAACAGCCTATAAACTCTGGCTAGTTTTACCAAGCTAGAAAGATTTCAACTACCATTCTAGTAATAGACTATGTCTGCCTTTCAAGGACCAGGACCAGACTAAGTATAGAAAGCTTAATTACCAAAAGGCTGGCCCCTTGATGATAAATTCTTTGGTGATGGCAACCTACATAACAAATAAAAACCAAAATGTCCTTTGTTGGAACCATGCAGTCCTTTCCTGTTTCTATGATGATGGTAGTAGAAAAGGGGGCAAAGGGAGCTAAGAATTTATTAGTTCTTTTTGTTTTTTGTTTTCCTCCCACCACCTATGAACATTAATTCCTCTGTTGCCTCTCTAAATGTCAAAACCAACCACAAAAAGACCAATACATATACAAACATACTACTGGAGGAAGCAAATATACTAATCACAATATTGTCATTATAAATGAAATCACCAGATTTGCAGTTAAATGGGATGGATAGCTCACAGGTCATAACTGGAAAAGTTTAAAAAAATTAAAAAGGAAATGACAGAGTTGGTTTTATTGTTTATATAGAAGCATTTGAGAGACTTGGTCATCTTACTGTGCAGGGCTCATGATAAATATTTGTAAAATATCATGAAAATAATTGCAAGTTACTCATTATTAAGAGGATAGGGATTTAAAGAAATTCTACAAAAGACTTGATAAGATCCTCTAGGTTCCCAAAGTGGGTGATACCTCCTCCTGGGGGACACTAGAAAGATCCAAGTCGGGGCTGTAGCAGCCTCAGGTGCAATTGAGGGCTGTTGAATAAAAATAAGGGGGTGGTAGAACCATAAGGAAAGAGAAGATAATAAAATTTTGAAAAATTGTTCATAAATGTTTCATCTGTTGTGTAAGAGTTACAGTTGTAATGATTACATTATTTTCTAAATAAACACACAAAATGAAAGTTATAACCATTCAGTGAGTGGTTAAGTCTGCTGACAGGTTTTAACAAGCAAGTGTTGGCAGGAAAGTATAGTGCATTGTCAGAAGTCCAGCATGTATCAGCAGGAATATGTGACAATACTATATGGTTACATGACAAATATTGTGTTATCAAACTTTCAATGCAGGAAAAAACCCCACAAATTTACAATAAATTATTAAATTTAAGATCTGTCATTAAAAAAAATCTTATATTTATTTTTCAAAATGATGCAAATTTAAAAAAAAATTAAAGTATAAAAAAAGTAGATTTTCAGAGGGGCCCTGAGTATTTTTTTTTTTGGAAAAGGGGCAGTAGTCTAAGTAAGTTTGGGAGCTTTTACTCTAAATTAAACCAATATATAGTATGTGACCCAGTGACTTCAATGGAAAGATAACTTATAATCTAAGTTATGATATTTAGTTGGACAGACAAACAGCAGACCTCTTCAAACACTATCTTGGACAAACAGTAAATAATAACTTTTACATAGTACTTTAAGTTCTGTAAAACATTTCCACATATGATCTTATTAGATCCTTACACCATCCGTGTTGAAAAAGGTGCTGTTGTCATCCTCACGTTAGAGATGAGGAAAGTGAAACTCAGAGAGACCAAGTGAATTAATAAGGGTCATAAATATGATGTCACTAGGATTCAACAAAGAACACATTTCGTTGGGTAGATTGCTTGTGAATTTGTGAGAGTTCACAGGCAAGAGTCAGACAGAATGGGCAGGCTGTGATCTGCGTGAGTGGAGGGAATACATACATAACTGAGATCAAAGACCTATTGAAAGAACTAAATTAAATTTGTTGAATAGGACTTAATTTTCCAGTCCCATTAGACTTTAATTATGATAGTTGTGAATTCTTCAAGGTACCAAAAAGAACATAAATGGGGTAACATAACGTTGCAAATTATATGAGTAAAACTTATTTCTGAAATATAACTTAATAAATGTTTTTAACGATAGAGGAGAATTAGAAATCATAATATTTGTGCTTCTCCTTGACCTCGTTCCCTGAAGATGATTTTGGCCCAAGAAGAAAAAAAGAATCATACAACCTGCTCCTCCATCTGTCACTCCAAAACTGTGAATATCAAATGAAATTATTTATGGGTAAGCATTTTAAAGCACAAAACAAATAGGAGACATTACTCTAACTGGCAATACTCATAATAGGGTTCAATGAAAGAGAGACAAGATATTATTAGCTCTAATTCTGTGAGAAGTGATTAAAACCAAGAGAAAATTTATCTAAAAATAATAGCTATTTGACAGATTTAAAGTAACAGGTTTTGTTTTGTTTTGTTTTGTTTTTCCTTGTTGTTTTTTATTGGACCCACAATTCTATTGGTAAAGGATACTACCAAAAAGAAAACTCCCTCTACCAATGCAGATCAGAACAAGTTCTGCAATATATATTGCATATTATTGTACACTGCATATTAAGTTATAGGAACCAGTGAGCTTAAGTAATCTGCCAAAGGTCAAAAGTACAGAAGTATCAAAAGGTGAGAGTCAAATTCTGACTCTAAAGCCATTTCTCTATTCACTAAGCTGCTTCTCACATAGAAAGAGTCACAAACAGATAAATTATAATCTTAAGTGTAATGACATCTAACTCATTCAACAAGCCAGGAATAGTGCTATGATTTCTAAAACTATTTGATCTTTTATAACTAGCTTATCTAAAATGTTCCATTTCAATAACTCTTTTAAGTTTTCTAACCTGTAAATTAATTATACCACCTGGCTAAATACTAACCTCACCTTTCCTGAAAAAGATTATAAGAGCATACTTGTATAATTTGTTCCTAATAAATTTCATGTAAGACATTCTACTTTAGTTCTAACATGAGTTCCGTTGTATTACAGGAATCTTAACTTGCTTTCTTATATACAAAGTTATTGATTAAAATATAACTTTAGTACTAATTTTACCTGAGCCTAGATTGAAATACTTCTTTATGTTTATAGGTATCAATAAGTATTTATTAGCTGACTGGCAGAAAACAGTTTCATATATATCCCCACCAAAATAAAGTAGTTGACAAGACTTCCTGCGTTTTGGTGATGAAAGATCATGTAATCCCAAAATGGACTATTCCAAGCATAAGCTGAGTAAAATAACACAGGGCATGGAAGCTGAAATTTTTCTGAAAATGACAAATTCACTATGTGCTTTTATGATCAGAGAAAGAAACAACTGGCCAGATAGACTTTTTTATTACAGTTATATGCAGGTGCTTTTTCCCCTCTTTTAAAAATCATTTGTAAAATATGCAATAGAATGTAAAACAAAAGAAAGGTTATTACAGCATTTAGAGACTTTTCATTTGCATGCTTAAAGTATAAGCTTATCTTTAACAGGTTCTACATCACCCCCCCTCCAATCTTTCTAGACCAAGAGTTGCTTTATGATAGTAATTCCCTCTGCCTCTTATAACTATACTATAGATTGATCTATCTCCATGTATTTTGGTTTTTACTTCTCCCCTTTACTGACAAAATCTCTTCTCAATTTCTGATTCTTGTAAGATAAGGAGAAGACAATCTGGGTAACCAAATAGATATTTCTGCCAGAGATTTTTAAATCCAAAACTGGTAAGTTCCCCATAAACTAGCATATAGTTGAACTGAAATACACAGCAATTTATTTTAAATCTAAGCAAAGAGTTGAATAAATTATTCCAGCATAAAAAGCATGAATCGTTCTTGCTTCAGCAGAACATACACTAAAATTGGAATGATACAGACATTAGCATGGTCCCTGGACACAGATGATATACAAATTCATGAAGCATTCCATATTTTTAAATATTTATAGAAGATAGCAGTTCTTTTTGTAGTGGCAAAGAACTGGAAATTGAGGGAATGCCCATCAATTGGGGAATGGCTGAACAAGAAGTGGTATATGAATATAATGGAACACTACTGTAATATAAGAAATGATGAGCAGGTGGACTTCAGAAAAACCTGGACAGACTTATATGAACTAATGCTGAGTGAAATGAACAGAATCAGGAGAACACCGTACACATTAACAGTCACACTGTGCAATGATGAGTTTTATAAACTTGGCTCTTCTCAGCAACACAAGGATCTAAGACAACTCCAAAAGACTAATGATGGAAATGCTATCCACATCCAGAGAAAGAACTTTGGAGACTGAATGCAGATAGAAGCATACTATTTGCTCTCCTTTTTTTGCTGGGTTTTGTTTGTTTGTTTGTTTGTTTCTCCTTTCTCATGGTTCCTCCCATTGGTCCTAATTCTTCTTTATAACACGACTAATGTGAAAATCTGTTTAATATAAATGTATATGTAGAGCCTATATCAGATTGCATACCATCATGGGAAAGGGGAAGGAGAAAGAGGGGGAGAAAATTTATGAAAACTAAAAATAGATTAATTAGTTAAAAAAAAAGCATGAATCTCAGCATAATAGGCTCAGTAAATTTATATTATGTTTAAATGACAGTGAATATTTATTCATATGCATTATAATTGTTATATGTGACTTCATTATGGAACATTTAAAACTAGACCTAAGGGGCAGCTAGGTGGCTCAGTGAATAGAGCACCAGCCCTGGAGTCAGGAAGACCTGAGTTCAAATCTTGCCTCAGACACATAACACGCACTATCTGTGTGACCCTGGGCAAGTCACTTAATCCCCATGCCTAGCCAAAAAAAAAAAAAAAGACTAGACCAAAAATGAGAATTAAAAAAATATACATATCGTACAATCTAACTTCTGAACATTTGAAGAAAATCAAATAAGGGAATACACATGATTAGTGTATGAATCTTTCAAATATACAAAATAATTTCAAAACTCATGCTCTAGTAAATACAGATACTTATATTGTCTGACAGAATGTCTTTAGTTACTTTTAAAAGACCTCACCAAATTAATCATTTATATTTGACGGCTTAATAGCTTTTATTGCTTACATTAAGACAGAATGGTACTAGCTTGTGTCAAACTGATGCAGGCTAAATCATCGCTAGGAAAGTAATCTCTCTATAATTTAATAACCTGTGAAATAATCTATAGCAGATTTACATTTTGGACCTGATACAAAATCATTAATTAAATAAGTTATTTATCCAACTATGGTATAGAGCATGCATTTAAAATGATCTGAGCATAACTACCTCAACTAAGAATTAATTCTCACAGTTGAAATCTTTAATCCTCATTATTTATTATAGTAATGGTTGGCTGGTGAAAATTTTTTTTTAATTTTTTTTTGCCACAAGTTTTTAAAAGCTTCAAAAGACTTAGCTAAAATTAGTCAAATACAGTACATACATACTTCATTACTACTTTATTCCACATATATTTAACCTTAAACATGTGTTTCTCTGCTAATCTTATTTATCTTCAATACGCTCAAACATCTCCAAGAACTCTTATTACTTATTACTTCCAAGATTAACCTTAAACACCTTGGCTTAGTACTTAAAGTCCTCTACAATCTGGCTCCAATCTACCTTTCCAGCTTCATTTTATATCAGTCCCCTTTTATATAAACAGATTCATACTCTCTGACATTGTAGTCAAACTGGACTGTTTCTCTAATTCAACATGTCATCTCCTACCTTTATTACAATTCTCCATACTACTAAGGAAGACATTACCTCTTCACAGTTCTTACCTTCTTTTAAAGCTGAGCTTAGCAAGCAGAATTCCTCATGTACCCAGCAATTAGTACTCTCTCATTCCCCAATTATTCTAGAACTCTGTCTGACATGTATGTCAACCAACAACCATTTATTAAGTGCTTACTATTTTCCAGGCACCACTGTACCAGTAGTTGTCCTCTGCCCACCATATTAATCTATATTTTCATTGTATCCCACCACCGAATGTAAGCTCCTTGAGGTAAGGGACTATTTCATTTTTAGTTATGTATTCCCACATACAAATGTGCTTTGCATATAACAAGCATTTAAATGTGTTTTGAATTAAAGCTATTTCCGACTTGTGTATCTGAACAATGTTTATAGCACTGTTAGCAGTACCTACTACTTTCTCTATAAAAAGCTTTCACTGATCCCCTGAGCATCCTTCTAAAAAAGGGGGAAACTCAATGAGACTCTTACAAACTATGGCTTGGTCAGAAAAAGCCTGAAAAATAATTACTCATTTGATCATAAAAATGGGAAAAGGACCCACATGTACAAAAATATTTATAGCAGCTCTTTCTGTGGTGGCAAAGAATTAGAAATTGAGGGGATGCCCATTAATTGGGGAGTGGATGAACAAGTGGTGGTGTATAAATGTAATGGAATACTACTGTTCCCTAAGATATGGTGAGCAGGCAGATTTAGAAAAAGCTGGAAAGACTTACATGGACTGATGCTGAGTGAAGTGAGCAGAACCAGAAGAACATTATACATAGTAACAGCCTTGCTGTGCGATGACTAACTGTGATAGACTTAGCCTTCTCCGCAATGCAAGGATCTAAGACATCTCCAAAAGTCTCACAATGGAAAATGCTATCTCCATCCAGAGAAAGAACTATGGAGTTTGAATGCATATCGAAGCATACTGTTTGCTCTTTTTTTTAAATTGTTTTGCTTTAATTCTCTTTCTTGCGGTTCCTCCTATTGGTTTTAATTCTTCTTTGCAACATGACTAATGTGAAAATATGTTTAATAGGAATGTATATGTAAAGCCTCTATCAGATTGCATGCCATCTTGGGGAGGGAGGCAGAGAAGGAGGGGGACAAAATTTAAAACTCAAAAGCTTATGGAAGTGATTGTTGAAAACTAAAAATAAATTAATTTAAAAAATAATTACTTTTGCTTTAAAAATATTTATTTGAACTATTAGCACAGACCATATGAGAAATAATAATTCATTAATGAATATACAAATCAAGTATTAGGTTAACCTACTTATGAAATAATATACACACCAATTAAAAGAAATAATTCCTTTATAATTAAGAGAATACTAAATATTGAGACAATTAAATTAGGCTAATGTATTTATTCAATAACAGACACACTGATCAAAAAGGACTCCTTTAAAAGTAAGATAATACTTAATAATTCTGAAAATAAAAGGTACATAATTATTCCTATAAAGAGGATTACAATGAATATCTGTATGGGCCTAAAGGGAGAAAGAAACAGAAAAGGAAAGAGGGAGATAAGACTTGGCTCAAAATGAGGTCAGAGGAAGATGAAGGACAATTAAAGAAGCCAGAGCAGTACTTCTTTCTATTTAGCCAAACAGCAGAGATATGATCCTGCAAAGAATCAAAACCCAGCCAAGGACTCATCTTATTCCTGGGTCACCAGAATGGAAGAAAAGTTAGGTTGAACAGTGTCAGGAGGAGAATGCTCTTGTTGCCAGCAATAAGTGAAGAGAGACAAGAAACAAGGCAAGATTAAAATTCCAGAAATGCTCACCACAACCATGTTTATTACCTTTAGTCAAACCAGACCACACTACTCTAATACCCTCCTTCCTGATTAGACCTGTTTCATCAGTTATGTATAAACTATCTATGTTTCATTTTTGTCTGTGTATACAACTACCAAATTTTTGGTTTTTTAATCTAATATTTTATTTCCCCCCAACTACATATAAAAACATTTTTAATACTCACTCTTAAAACTTGAGTTCCAAATTTCCTCCCTCCCCTGCCTACTCATTGAGAAGGCAAGCAATTTGATATAGGTTATATATGTGCAGTCATGCAAAACATATTTCCATGTTAACCATGTTGTGAAAGAGAATAGGAAAAAAAAATAATAAAAATGAAGAAAGCAAAGAAAAATGTGCTTCAATCTGCATTCAGACTCCATCAGTACTTTCTCTGGAGATGGATAGCATTTTTCATCATTAAGTCCTTCAGAATTGTCTTGGATCATTGTATTGCTGAGAATAGTCAAGTCATTCACAGTTGATCATCATACAATATTGCTATGACTGTATACAATGTTCTCCTGGTTCTGCTTATTTCATTTTGCATCAGTTCATGTAAATGTTTCCAGGTTTTTCTGAGAGCATCCTGCTTGTCATTTCTTCTAGCATAATAGTATTTCATCACAATCACATACCACAAGTTGTTCAGCCATCCCTCAATTAATAGGGATCCCCTAAATTTCCAATTCTTTGCCACCACTAAAAGAGCTGCTATAAATATTTTTGTACATATAGATCCTTTTCCTTTTTTTTTTTTAATCTCTTTGGGACACAGAACAAGTAGTGGTATTGCTGAGTCAAAGGGCATGTATGCTTTTATAACACTTTGGGCATACTTTCAAAATTATTCTTCAGAATGGTTGGATCAGTTCACAACTCCACATTAGTGTCTTAATTTTCCCACATCCCTTCCAACATTTATCATTTTCCTTTTCTGTCATATTAGTCAATCTGATAAGTGTGAGATGGTACCTCAGAGTTGTGTTAATTTGCATTTTTTTTTACTTTAAATTTATTTATTTTTAGTGTTCAACATTTACGTCTACAGGATTTTGAGTTCCAAATTTTCACCCCATCTCACCCCTCCCCCCACCCCAAGATGGCATTCATTCTGAACATCCCTTCCCCTAGTCTACCCTACCTTCTTTCTCTTCCCCCCTTCTCTTATCCCCTTCCCCTTCTGCTTTCCTATATGGCAGGACAGATTTCTGTACCCCATCTCCTGTATTTCTTATTTCCCAGTTGCATGTGAAAACATTTTTTTTAAATGTGTTTTTAAAAATTTAGGTTCCAAATTTTCTCCCTTCCTCCCTCCCCACCCACCCTCATTGAAATGGCAAGCAACTCAATATATGTTATACATGTGCAGTTATGCCAAACACTTTCATAGTAGTCATGTTGTGAAAAACTAACTCTATTTCCCTTAATCCTATCCCGCCCCCCCCCAGTTATTCTATTCTTTCTTTTGACCCTGTCGCTCCTCAGAAGTGTTTGTTTCTGATTATCCCCTTTCCCAATCTGCCATCCTCTCTATCATTCCCCTGCTCCCTTATCCCCTTCTCTTCTCATTTTTCTGTAGGGTAAGACAGCTTTCCACACCCAAGTGAGTGTGTATGTTATTCCCTCCTTAAGCCAAATCCTATGAGAATAAGATTCACTCATTCCCTCTCACTTTCCCCTGTTTCCCCTCCACTGTAAGAGACTTTTCTTTTGCTTTTTTGTGAGATAATTTGCCGCGTTCTATCTCTTTCTCCTTCTCCCAGTATAATCATCTCTTAACCCTTATTTTTATTCTCCAGATATGACCCCATCATCTTCAACTCACCCTGTACCCTCTATCTATCTATCTATATCTACATATATATTTATATATATACACATCAAGCATTTAAATGTGTTTTAAATTAAAGCTATTTCTATATCTACATATATATCTACACACATACACACACACACACACACACACACACACACACACACACACAATTTTTTCCCTCCAACTACCCTAATACTGACAAAGGTCTCATGAGTTATAAATATCATCTTTCCATGCAGGAATGTAAACAGTTCAACTTTAATAAATCTCTTATGATTTCTCTTTCCTGTTTACCTCTTCATGTTCCACTTGAGTCTTGTATTTGAAAGTCAAATTTTCTATTCAGCTCTGATCTTTTCATCAAGAACACTTGAAAGTCACTGAAATTTTTTCCCCTGAAGGATTATACTCAGTTTAGCTGGGTAGGTGATTCTTGATTGTAATCCTATCTCCTTTGCCCTCCAGAATATTATATTCCATGCCCTGTGGTCCCTTAATGTAGAAGCTGCTAAATCTTGTGTTATCCTGATTGTGTTTCCACAATACTTGAATTGTTTCTTTCTGGCTGCTTGCATTATTTTCTCCTTGACCTGGGAACTCTGGAATTTGGCTACAATATTCCTAGGAGTTTTCCTTTGGGGATCTCTTTCAGGAGGAGATCTGTGGATTCTTTCAATTTCTATTTTGCCCTCTGGTTCTAAAATATCAGGGCAGTTTTCCTTGATAATTTCTTGAAAGATGATGTCTAGGCTCTTTTTTTGATCATGGCTTTCAGATAGTCCAATAATTTTTAAATTCTCTCTCCTGGATCTATTTTCCAGGTCAGTTGTTTTTCCAATGAGATATTTCACATTGTTTTTTAATTTTTCATTCTTTTGGATTTGTTTTACAGTGTCTTGATTTCTCACAAAGTCACTAGCTTCCAATTGCTCTATTCTAATTTTTAAGGAAGTATTTTCTTCAGTAAGCTTTTGGACTTCCTTTTCCATTTGGCCAATTTTGCTTTTTAGGGCATTCTTCTCCTCATTGGCTTTTTGGACCTCTTTTGCCATTTGGGTTAGGCTATTTTTTAAGGTGTTATTTTCTTCAGTATTTTTTTGGGTCTCCTTTAGCATCACTCTCAGTTTTTCCTCCACTTCTCTTACTTGCTTCTCAGAATCCTTTTTGAGCTCTTCCATGGCCTGGGACCAATTCATATTTTTCTTGGAGGCTTTGGATGTAGGAGCTTTGGCTTCATTGTCTTCTTCTGGTTGTGTGTTTTGATCTTCTTTGTCACCAAAGTAAGATAATATAGTCTGACACTTTTTGCTCTATTGCTCATGATCCTGGCCAATTACTAGAGTAGTAAAGTCTTTGTTAAGGTAGGAGTCTGTTTCCAGTGTGGAGAAAGTACTGTCCCAAGCTTCAAGGGTTTTGTGCAGTTGCTTTCAGAGATACTTCTAAGGACCTGTAAATTTTCAGTTTTTCCAACGTGCTATGATCAAGGGTGAGGTGTTTACTCCTTTCCTGGATGGTGCTCTGGTCTATAAGTGACCACAAACACTTTTTTCTGCCTTGGAACTGTGAGGAAGATTTTCTCTGCACAGCCACTACAAGCTCCACCACGCCAGTGCTCCTCCTCACCCCAGGACCACCACCCAGAACTGTGACACAGATCCAAGCAGGGGCAAAGCAAGAGAATCCTGCACCAGCAGAGAGATCCCTGCAATCCCCCTCTGATCAGCCATTCGTTTCCCCCTCAGTCTGTGGGCTGGAAGCTCAAGAGGCAGTGCCCACCCCGGGCCACGCTTGGGGAATGGAGCTGAGACCCCAAGTTCCTCTCTCAGCACTGCAAAAACAGACTTTTCCCACTGACTTTCTAAGTTGTCTTTGGCATTCCTGAGTTGAGAAGTCTGGAATCTGCCACAGCTGCCTTCGATTCAGTCCTCTGAGGCCTGCTCCAGGTTCACTGGGGCCTGCGCGCCCACGCCAAACTTCGCTCCTCTACCAGTCCCGTGCGATATACCTTTCCAATCAACCATCCAGGTTGTGTTGGCTGGAAATTTGTTTCACTCTGTCTTTTTGTGGGTTCTGCTGCTTTAGAATTTGTTTAGAGCCATATTTTATAGGTATCTGGAAGGGTTTAGGGGAGAGCTCAAGCAAGTCACTGCTTTTACTCCACCATCTTGGCTCTGCCCCCACATTTTTATAATCAATAGCAATTTAGAGCATTTTTATGTAACTATAAATGGTTTTGATTACTTCTTAAAATTACCTGTTTGTATCTTTCAACCATTTGTCAGTTGAAAAATGGCTCTTATTTTTCTAAATTTCACTAAATTCTCTATATAATTGAGAAATGAGGCCTTTATCTGAGAAACTTGCTGTAAACATTTTTGCATATTTACGATTACTAATTGTGTATTTCCCTGCACATCATCCCCCTCCCTTTATCCTACTCTCTCTCCTTTCACCCTGTCAATCCTCTAAAGTGTTTTGCTTCTGACTACTGCCTCTCCTTATCCACCCTCCTATCAGCCCCACCCCCACTTTCTCTTATCGCCTTCCCTTCCTACTTTTCTTTAAGTGAGATAGATTTCTATATCCAACTGAGTGCGTCCATTCAGACAGAATGAAGAAATACAGTTTGTCAGATAAAAAGACTGAGAAATGGCTAAACTTGTTGAGGCACATGAATATAATGGAATACTACCACACTGTAAGAAACAATGAAAATAATGCATACAAAGATGCACAGAAAGACTTATATGAACAGATGCAAAATGAAATAAGTAGAGCCAGGAAAAAAAAATTTTATATATATGAACAATGATTATAACAATGTGAATGTTGAGAATAATAACTAGCTTTCATAGGTTTGCAAACGTATCTCATTTTGAATGTTACAACAATCCTGTGAGATAGGTGCTATTAACATCTCCATTTTAAAGATGAAGAAATTGAGGCTGATAGAGATTAAATGACTTGCCTAGTGTTATGTACTTAGTAAGCATATGAGGAAGGATTTGAACTCTGATATTCCTGACTTTGAGTCCAACACTTTATCCACTATGTCACCTAGCTGTAATAACCACCAAGCCATCAAAAATGAATGGTGCAAGATAATACAGAACAAGCTTGACCTCATGTGGTGGCACCCACCCATTGCCTCAGCTATAGAGTGAAGGTCACTTAAGTAGACCACTTAAGCAAGGAAGTTCTGGGCTAGTAAGCTATGCCAATCAGGTGTCTCCACAAAGATCTGTGTCAATGTGGTGAGCCTACAAATAGCCCCTTTATTGTCAGCCTGGGCAATATGGGAAACCTAGCCTTGGGGGAAAAAGTGAACAAGCTAGACCCCAAGAAAAGACATGAGAAGACAACTTCTCCCACACCATTACACAGCTGGTTTATGGGTGTGGAACTCTAAATATAGTGTCATTTTTTTTAATGTTAATCAGTTTTCTTGATTTGTTTTCTCTTTTATCAAAGTTCTTTGTTATAAGGGATAGCTCTGGTGAGCATGGGAATGTGAGGAAATCCAGGTGATATAAAAACAAAAAAGATATTAATAAAAAGCTTTAAAAGAAAGAAGAGAATAACGGAATACCCATCCCATACAAACCACATCTTAGGAGACTGAAGAAACTGACAGATGTAACTGAAGTAGTGATCTTTGAAAGATGGTAGAGAATGTAAGAAAGTACCACAAAATTGGAGGAAGGCAAAATCGTGTCCAGTTGTTTTTCTTTTCTTTTTTTTTTTAAAGGGTGAGGGGCCAGGGAAAAGAAAATGAAGTTTGTTAACTATAGGATACTGAACTTAATGCTGGAAAAATTCTACAACTTTACAAGGTGATTGAATATTGAGAAAAGAAAATGATGATCACAAAGAACTAGCATGACTTCATTAAGAATATGTCATATCAGACTAATGTCATTTCCTTTTTTAAACTGGGTTACTAGACTGTTACATATCAGAGAAATGCTAGAAATATAATTTACCTAGATTTTAGCAAAGCATTTGACAAAATCTCTTATGAAATCCTTGTAGCCGCAATAGAGAAACATGGGCTAGACAAAAAAAGTTAGGAAACTCTGACCTAGGGCAAGTTCTGCCATTAATTAATTAGCTGTGTAACCTAGATCAAATCACTTAACTTTTTCTGGCCCATCCTTAATGTTCACACCTGTAAAATGAGAGGATTGAAATAAATTATCAACCGTTCCTTTCCACAGGACAAGTGGTTGCATGAATAGAGTTTTGGTCTTGAAATTAGAAAGACTGAGGTTCCCCATATGTCTGTCATTTACTAGCTCAGAATCCCTGGAAAGAGTGTCACCTCTATGTTCCCTGGACAATTCCTTAAGGCTTAGGCTGGTTGTCTATTTGCCTTGGTGAAAGAAGTTTACATTCTGGAAGTTTCCTACAATGACAAAATCTGAGACCTTCTAGGAATTCCTTTAAGTTCTTTCTAGTTCTAACATTCTAAAGCTCTAGGACCAGTTATAGCTATTGGCAAGCTATTTGTATGAAGTCTTTCAGTGCCTAAAAAGTTTGATACCTTGGGTGCCCTGAATAACAGAAGCAACTTATAAATTGCATAAATGGATTTCAAATTTCTAGGATATAGCCTAAATACTATCTTGAGGGATACAGCAAAATCAGATTCTTGAATTTACTGAAAACAAACATTCTCCAGTTACTGCTAAGTAACTTCCAAACTCTGTCTCTGTACCTGGAAATCATGTTTTAACAAAAAATATTACTTTGATGAGTATACAACAGTATACAGTATTAAAATGATCCCACTAAAATCACATACTTTCAAACTTGAGAAAGCTTCACCTAGACTTCTTAAAACATGTCTTTATGGGAATGTGACTTTGAATTTCAAAAACCTCCTTAGATAAGATTTCTTTTTTCAAAGATTTTACAAGTTATGCAATGTACCATATACTTTCAATTCCTGGAATCTATATTAGCACAAAGAAGACTAAAATTGACTGGAGAAAGAAATCTTACGAGAACAAATGAGAACTCTTGGTTCTTTAGTGTTTCTGTGTATGTGGTGTGGTTGCACTAATGTCGGTTTCTTGGATTCTTCCATGACAATGCTGGGTGCCTTGTTGGTTGGGGAGTCAAAAAGCTTTCAAAATCAGTACACTGTGATAGGTTTGACATTTCCTCAAATGTGACCTTGGAATTAAAATCTACTATCTGTTCAAATTCAAAATTAATATAAAACATTAATTTAAAAAGTAATAAAATTAACAGCTATGTGAAAAGGAAGGTCCAAATTGTAAGTGCTATATTTCTAATTTCCATTTTTATATAGTTGAACTAGGAAAATACCTCTTTTGATTTTTCCTCTTTGGTGAATCTTCCAAATTTTTCTATCATTTCAGCCACAAATAAAACATCCATTTTGTCAGAGAAATTTGCTGCCTCCACAGTGTAAGCCAAAAGCTGCCTAGCTGTAGCCACAGCATTGGTAAGATTGAGGGGCATCTAAATAAGAAGCAAATAATATATTCAGCTACTCAACAACAACAAGAAAAACACTACTGCTGCATTAAAATAAATTTCAGTTCTTGCCTTTTAGCTCCAAAAATGACATTACAAGAAAATACTTTATAATTTATTCACCATGATCAATAACTTTATATTTACAGAATAAAAAAGCTTAGTATCCTGAACCTCCAGAAAATAAGAAATAGTTTTTTTTAATTTGTTTTATTGATGCCTTCTGCCTTTATGTCATAGTCATTTCTCGACTTCCTCTAAAATGAACCCTCCATTGAGACAAAGAAAAAGAAGTAAAAATATACCATATGGCAAACCAATCTGATGTACACAATATTTTATCCATAGTCCCACCTACTTAAGTACCTATAAGAGGAGGTATACTTCATCATCTACTCTCTAGAAACTTTAGTTGATTTTTCAAATACTCAGGATTTAACTTCCTCTTAGGGATCTTTTCATTTATATCCTTATAGTCACTGTGCATACTGCTCTATTAGTTCTACTTGTTTTCTTCAGCATCAGTTCACACAAATCTTTCCAGTTTCTCTGAATTCCTCATATCTGTAATTTTTGTTTCATAATAATATTCTATTATTATTATAATTTAGTGTAAGTTTTTTTTCAGACATTTCCCAATTGATAGTGACTCAATTTTCTTTCACATTTTTTTTACAAGTACAAAGAATACTGTTACCAGTATCTTAATAGGTACTGGACATTTCTATCTTTGACTTGCTTAGGGTATAATACCCACTGTGGGATCACTGTGTCAAAGGGTATAGATAGCTTATTCACTTTTCAAGAGCATGTCCAAACTGAAATGTAGAAAAGTTAGGCACTTACTTCACAACCCAATCAACAGTGTATATCACCAGTATATCTGTTTCCAACAATCTATCCAATATTAACTGTTTCCATTTTTTGTTTTCTTTGTTAATTACACGGTACAAAATAAAAACTCAAGAGCTATTTTAATTTGCATATTACATACAATTAGTGATTTGGAACATATTTTCATGTAGTCATTTACTGAGTGGAATTTTTCTTCTGAAAATTCTTCAAATTCTTCAGCCTACCTATTGGTTGGGAAACGTTCTTAGAGTTACATAAATAGGAAATATATAAAATATAAACAGCCCTTGATACCAAGAAGTTTACAAGCATATAAGAACTGTGAAGCAAGGCTGTATAAGTACCTAATGAGCAATTCAAACCAAGTGTGCAGGATTTCAGAAAAGAAGAACTCCCTTTTAACAATGAGGGAATACAAGTTTCATGGTAGGATTAACCAAGAACACTTTCTAGAGAGGAGGTAAAGATTCTTCCTCTAGCAAAGTGAAGGCTAGATCAGGTACAAAAGGTATCACTGATGAATGGAGACTAAATACTGAGACTGGCTTATAAGGCCTTGGCTAGGCAAGTTAGAGACAAGAAGGATATTTCTCAGTCAAGAAGAAGAAACATGAGCCAAGAATGGGCAATTCCAGTGGCTGGAGCAATATGGTAGTCAGGAATGAAGTCAGGGACTTCTTACCAGAACAGAAAGACAGAATGAGGAAAACTGTACGTGGAAATCAAACCACGGCAGATGAGAGAACTGACAGATATGCAGAGGTATACTGGTAAATGTTAAACAACAAACTTCTAAGTTTAATCTGAATTATTAACATTTTCTCTATCATTTTCTTAAGCCTAGACAAGCAACAAAAAAATACATCAAGCACTGATTTGTAGCTTGCAGATTTCTAAAGTGTAAATGCTCACAATGAAATTTAACAATTGGCTCTTCCAGCTAGCTTCACCAAACTCCTGTAAGTATGTATGGTAAACAACCTATAGATGAGACTAGAGAAGGTAATAGAGGGTAGAAAGGTAAAGATTGCACAGAAGTCAGGGATGAGAGGTAGAATTTTCTTCTTTCTTAACAGAACATGCTATATAGATGAAGGCCTGTTGGCAAGAGAAGCTTTCTCTTTAGGACTTCCTGAACACCCCATCCCAGTATTAAAGGTATCTGTATTAACTGAGGCAGGAGCATCATCTCATTTAGAACAGGAATCCTCCAAGTCTATCTTAGTCAGATATGGGCTCTTAATAGGGTCTGGATGGGATGAGAATCATCCAAACTCCAGACATCATAACCTAATGATTTGTAATCCAGAAACAAAGTCCCTCCAAAGGAATGTTTTCTTGGGGCCCTATGGCAAGTTTTCATAGAGGGCATGACATTTGATCTGAGCCCTGAAGATGGATAGGATCTTCTGTTGTAAGGGGTGGGAAGGACAGAATTAAAAATAGAGATGATACGAGCAATGACACTGAAATCAGAAGCCAGAAGATACATGACAGGGGGTGGACTGATAACTAATTTGATTAGGGTATAAAGATCTTTTAAAAAATAAAAAGTTAGAAAGATAAAGTGAGGACCTGAATGTCAGACTAAGGAATTTTAACTTTATCTTATAGGTAATGGAGACCCACTGACTGTTTTTGAAGTATAGAGACACAAAATCAAAGAAGTACTTTAGGAATATTAATCTGGAGGTGCCATGAAGAATGATCTGCGCTTGGTAGGAACACAAAAATCAATTAGGAGGGTATTGCAAAAATCCAAAAGAAAGATAATAAGGCCCTGAAAAAGGACTGAGGCAGTGGAAATAGAAAAGATAAATTTGAGAAAAGTTTTTTTAAAAAAGTAACAACACTTATCAAATGATTGAATATGGGGGAGAGGGGATGAAAGAAGAGTCAAAGATGACTCCAAGATTTCCTGGCTGAGTGAATGGCAGAATGACAGTAGAGAGGAGAGGAGAGATGGGGGAGAGGAGGAGAGGGATAAGGAGGGGAGGGGAAGGGAATGGATGGAAGAGAAAGTTAGGAAGTTTAGATTAGAAGTTGGTTTGAGAGGAAGAATTCTTGCAAAATTAAAAAGAACCCTAACAACAATTGGCAGTTTTTTACAACTAAACCAATGTCTATTGTCTTCTAGACTATGTAAAGGAAGGGATGAGTACATCAATACTGTAGTTCATGAAGACATTCTGTTTCAAAAGTTGTTGCACTGAATTTTACCACACTAAAACTATTTTGCAAAAAGTTAACATCCAAGATTATCAAACTCAAACCCACTGAATAACCTGTTGAAGAGCAAAAGAGATCATCTTTTCCTTACTAGTCAGAATAAAATGTTGCACACTATGTTTTATTTATGAATGTGTGATAGGGTTTCCCAAGCATCATGGCACCTTGAAATATTTTCAAAATAGGTCCATGGCAAAGAGATCCATGCACTACTCAAATTATATTTATCTTAAATTGTTGAATCCACTGAGTTGTAACTGCATTTGAACATTTGGAAATTTTATGGTTAGGAAGCATTTAACTTCAGAAAGAGAAAAATATTCTAAGTAGAGATTCATAATTTTCATACAGAATAGAAAAAAAATGGGTTCCTTTATGCAGAAAATTTATCATCCATTATAAGGAACTGGATGCACTAATGCCTTGAGATTTCACTCATTAGAGAGATCAACTTGTATATAAACAGGCATATGAACAGCAGGGCTAAATTGAGTTAAACTGATGGAACCTCATTCAGAAATATAATTGAGGCCCAGCCATAAGGAAAACAAACTTTTTTTCATCAAAGTTTCATTATTATTAGTTTAATCTATCAATAAAATTTTACTAAGTACCTGCCATGTGCTTTGCTTTAAGAGATATGGAAACAAACAAAACCAGAGGAAACAAGTGTCTGCAGCTCACCCAGCACCACAGATGGCATGTGTTCCTCTGTAACTCACACATAAACAAAATCAGTACAAAGTAATTTTGGACAGAAGGCACTGGTAAGCTGGGCATGGAGAATCAGGTACAAGATGCAATTTGAGCTGAGCTTTAAAGGAAACTAAGAATTTTAGGAGCAGAGACGAGAAGGGTAAACACTTCAGGAAGGATGCTGAAGTCTACTGTATATTATATGTGAAGATCAATGAGAATAAAAGTCTGACTGAAATTATTTTGTAAAGATAGAGTATAAGTAGCATATACTCATTTGAGGAAGAAATTCTTATTTACTTGGATCTGATGAAAATGCTCCATAAACTTTAATGAAAAATACATCAGTTACCTGATTAAACATATACAAAACTCGGGTGACATCATTTGCATACTGGCATCGGGAATAGTCATCTTCGGCCCAAAAGCCCCCTCTGTCACATCTGCGCCAAGCTTTTCTCTCGTCCTGTGGGTTTCCAGGATAAATACTACTGCCAGGAGTGTTACGAGTACACAGTAGGTAGGCAGTAATGCCTGCCAATGTTCTAGGCCACCTGGAGATTTGAAGGCAAAGGATTAAAAGAAATTTACATAACAAGGGTAGAGATAAAGAAAATCAAGCACTAGGACAATGAATAAAAGCCATTTTAGAGCTAAATATAAGAAACACTTCTTCTCAAGCTATATGTTACACTTATTTTAAAATTTCTAAATAGAATGAATTCTAACCAAAAAGAATAGATGGGGATTTAGTAGCGGAGAAGGAAGTAAAGCCTCTCCCCCCCCAGGCTGGAAGTGTACTGGCACTCACAGGCTCAATGACTCTAAATAGCATAGGAGCTTTAACCTTCTATTTCCAACCTGAGCCACTTTGCCCTTCCCCTTTAGCGTGTAACATGATCCCCCTATGCCCCATCCAGACATTCAACATAATAATGCTGGACTTAGGACAGATACCCAATAGCCTAAGCCCACTGCAACTCAGAACTCCTCAGCTCAAGCAATCCATGAGCCTGAGTTTCCCAAGAAACTGACGTTAGAGGTAAACACCACTATCACCAGCTACAACAGAATTTCTAAAGTTTCTGCTGACAAAAAAGAAAGTTTAAGATAATTATCCAGAAAAAATATTTTTTTTGTTAGACAGCAATGCAATAAATGAAATTAAGTGGAACATATAATTATCATGACAGGCAACATATTGAGTTGGATAGAGAAAGAACCAGAATCAAATCTGTAGTTTGTGTGGAGCTATGTAACTATGGGCAAGTGACTAACTGCTTTGAAAACAGGGCCAATGTCATATATATCTATGTCATCAGTGCCTAGTATAGCATCTTGCACATAGTAGCAGTTTCATAGATATTTCATGAATTAAATTAGACAACAAATATAATTTATTATTCTGGGGAGGCAAAATGCTAATGTTCTGTTGGCTAAGTGAGAAGAAAAAGATGGCAAATCCATACAGACTGTGTTTATTACTAGAAAAGAAAAAAATATTTGACAAATAACAAAGTATTAACTAAGATAATTTAGAAATTACTTTGAACCTGCTCTGGGTGATGGGAATACCATCAAACAGGGTCCCTTCCACATAGACTGAGTTAGTTTTTCCCTAAAAGCTGTCCCTACAAATTGATTGGTCTGTGGTAAGAGGATCCAAGCTTTTCACACAGCTTCCCAAGTCATCTAAAGCATAAAAGGGCAAGCCCACGAGGAGTTAGTGTCCCGCAGACTGCTATGCTAGTCAATATCCCTTCCTTCTGACTAGGCACATTTCCATACAGACAAAGTATGTTGCTTCTCTGAACCAGCGTTATACTGAGTATCCTTACCATGCTATTGCTAAGTGTTAGACAGTCTATGAATGCCACATTTTGTCCAAAGCCTAAACCATCCAACCAGCCTGATTCAAGTCTGGCCCAGAATACTTTGGATAGGCTATATCTAGTCCAGAAGTCAAGATTAACGTAAAAGATATTAAATAAAAGTAGATATTAAAAAAAAACAGGTAATCCCAATACCAACAAGAAGACACATAGTAGTACACTTAGTAAAGTTTCCCATTGCTAATAGCATTGATATGAGAAAGCATGCAGTAGTGGTGGTTGGGGTGAGGGAATCCAGCAGTAGAGGGCTACAATGATATCTGGAATAGAAGTGGCTGTTGGCAATAAGGAAAAGTGAAAGGTTGGGTAAAGGTCCAGCCCCAATTCAAATCAGTCAGCAGTGAAACTGATAAAAGACAGGAAAATGAGCGACAATCTTTAGAAAAGACTAAAACGTAATGAATAAATATTATATGGTGAAGAACAGTGCCTCAAAAATTCCTGAAGAAAGCAATACCAACAGGATAACTCCAACCAAAAAAAAAGAAAAGAAAAAGAAAAAAGAAAGAAAAATGCAAAGAAATAGAAAGAAACACCAGAATGATTCCCAAGAGAGAATCAAATTTAAAAATAACGATGGCTAGAATACCAAAAATGAAATTTTTTTTAAGTTTAAGCCAGGTAAGTAGACAATTTAGATCTTATGACAGAAAACTCTCTAAAACAATTGCTACTCTAGATATGAGAAATGCTGATTTTATAACTCAAACATAAAAAAAGATACATTTGTCAGAACAGAATCAAAAGACAGCAACACTGGAAGAATCCCACTCATGGTAAATTAATCTGAAGAGACAATGTTGGATTACAAGCCTCCCAGAAGGACTTGCTAAAATTAAATGATCTAATACCTAAGATAACTTCCAAAACTCCTTAGAAATGGAGGGCAAGTTACAGATCAAGATAATAGGAAATCAGAAACAAATTTAACCTATTAAAAAACAAGTCACACTTCATCAACTTCAAACAAAAAATATGTATACAGTTCAAGAGAGTCTTTCATCTACAAAGGAAAATCAAATTGAAGTTGTTCAAGACTATTCCTCATTAATCAAAAGAAGAAAAACTAATATAGCCCAGGTTTACATTTTTAACTACATACTTTAAAGCATGAACAAATGAGAAAGGAAATTGCTATTCTAGATCTTATTTTGACTAACAAGGAGAAGCTAGTTGCTGAAGTAAGATGGAATCCACAGAGTAGGAGCAGCTTACGTTCTATCTGAGAATTCATGACACAATTGAGAAAAGAATGCTAAGACTAACATAGCTCTAAGTTCTGGGATTGAGAAATTCAAAGAAAGCATAGGTAGGATACAATGTTCTAAAATCCTACAAGGAAATTAAACCTACAAAAAATGGGACACTCATGAATCATATTCTGAAAACACAAAATGAATCAGTTCTAATGAGAAGGAAAGAAATTATCTAAAGAGACCAGTTTGGAAACACAGGGAATTTAATCAACTTAGATATGAAAAAGAAAAAGACTAAAGATAGAAGAAAACGCAGGTAATGCAGCATGACTACAAAAGCAAGGAACGTTCCTATAAGGATAGTGTCAGAACACTAAAGTTCAAAATTAGCCAAAAGGCTAGGTGGAAAAGCTATGAATAACAAAAATGCTTCCAACAGCCATTAATATTGAATGGCTATTCAATCAACAACTGCTTGCTTGATTACAAAGGACTGAGTGGGAGCAAAGGAAATAGACATAAAAAGCTTTTTCCAAAAGTCTAAATTTGGCTAAGAAAGGAAGATCATGACAGGAGGCTAAGTTGAGCCGATGTTTTGGTCTAGTGGAAGACTTTTTAAGGATAGGAGATGGAGACCTGAGCATATGTGGAGGCAAAAGAGAAGGAATTATCAGAAAAGGAGAGGCTGACAATTAAAGAGAGAGAAGCAATGACTGAGAGGTAAATATGCTGAAGTCAGAAGGGAATGGGATCAAATGAACATGCAGAAAGAGGGCTTAGCCTTGACAAGTAAATAGTCTATCTCATCAGATATATACAGAAAATACTATTAACACTATGTATAATAGTACACTGTAAGCATTAATGCTCTAAAGAATATATGTAAAGAAATTTACATGAAAACTTTTTTATATATTTAAAAGGAACAGAAAGTTGTACATAGTAGATTGCAGTTTCATGTGCAATCATCTTTTTTTGTACTACATTAAAGAAATGTTTGTTTTATTCCATAAATTAAAAATAAACAAATGGAAGAATATATTATATAATATTTTATACCATATATTACATATTACATTATAACTATCATATAATTTTATAAGAAATCACATATATACATACAGATACATAGCCACATATGTATATTACATGGTGTATTGGGGAGAAAGGTATTTTTTTTAGCTCAGGGGACAAAGGACAGAAACACAACAGTGACAGGGGAATGGAGTATTTCCAGTCACAAGGAATCTAGAGAACAAAGCCACAGTAGTAGAAAAATGTGGAGTGTGGCTGGGGACAGTAAATAATCTAATTTGCCTGAAGCATAAGCACTATGACATATGGCTAGAAATCAGGTTGTGGATGGCCTTTAATACCATACAAAGAAATATGAATTTTATTCAAAGACAACAAACACCAGGTTCTGATGTGAAGGACTGATTTAGGAGTGATGCTAGGGGGAATAAATGTAGGTTGGAAGATCTGTTAGAAAGCTACTGTAATAGTCCAGATGGGGAGTTATCAGGACTTATACTACGCAGTAGGAAGAGAGAAAAAACAAGGTTAGAAACAACAATTTATCAAACTGGCTTTAGCATTATATTAAGAAATAACAGATCCAACCATTCTGGACAGCAATTTGGAACTATGCCCAAAGGGTTATAAAACTGTGCACACCCTTTGATCCAGCAATTCCACTACTAGGTCTGTATCCTAAAGAGATCATCAAAAAGGGAAAAGGACCTATTTGTACAAAAATATTAATAGCAGCTCTATTCTGGTGGCAAAGAATTGGAAACTGAGGAGATGCCCATCAATTCAGGAATGACTAAACAAGTCGTGGTATATGACTGTGATGGAATATTATTGTAATATAAGAAATGACAAGCAGGATGATTTCAGAAAAATCTAGAAAGACTCACATGAAATGATGCAAAGTGAAGTAAGTAGAACCAGGAGATCACTGTACGCAGTAACAGCAATATTCTATGATGAAGAACTGTGAATAACATGGCTTATCTCAGCAAATACCTAATGATCCAAGACAATTCTGAACGACTTATGATAAAAAATGTTACCCATCTCCCAGAGAAAGAACTGATAGTGTCTGAATACAGACTGAAGCATACTACTTTTCTTTCATTCTTTTTGTTTGTTTGTGTCTTCTTGTACAAAATGACTAATATGGAATTTTTTTACATGATTGCACACGTATAAACTTTATCAAGTAGCTTACCATCTCAGGGAAGGGGGAAAGAAGGGAGGGAGGAATAGAATTTGGAACTCAAAACTCAAAAAAAAAAAAGTAAAAATTGTTTTAACATGTAATTGGGGAAAAATAAAATATTTTTAAAAAGAAATATGAGTTATTCATATAATGGGCTTGGGCTTCTTATGACTTCAGGAAATATACAGTCACTAAGTTGTCATAAAGTACAATACCATTATTGCTAAAGTACAGTAGTCCTAAAATATAACCCAAAACAGACTCTAAGTTTACATAATATCTTAACTTCCTCTGGCCAAACAAATTTATTTATAATACTGAAACAATTTATATAAGCAATGTGTTATTTCAAATTATAGTTTCAAAATACAATAATCCAACAATGATAAATGACTGCTTTAATAGGAAATAGCTTTATTTCCTTAAATATATTAAAATACTGGATAATTGACCTTTAACAACTCAAAATAATGAAAACAACAGAGAAAGTAACTTTAAATTAACACTCAAGGTAGGGCAGATTAAGAGCAAATCATAATATCTTAATGATTTCATCATGACTAACCTGAAATCACCTTTATTGTTTATTATCCTCTCTGGAGGACAGTACTGGGCAGAGCTTTCTAATACCACAATGTCAACCGTTCTGGTGTTGTTTCCACGTCGAGTTTGCACATGACAGCCCCAGTTTCCAGTGGATCCTGCCTGAATGTTTGAAATAGTTAAGGCACTGTAGAGAGAAATTAAGGACACACACACACACACATACACACACACACACAAAATATCATTAGTTACTGTCAACAAAGTCATTAAAAAAGTAAGTTCTATGAAATGCTATATATTTTGCTCAAAAAAGCTAAGGGAAAAAAACTCAGTTGTGAAACAAAAGCAGAAAAATAATTTTTGCTTTAAGTTATACCTACACACCAAGAAAAGGGAGGAAGAAAAAAAAGTACTCTGAGGAAACAGAAAGTTTTCCTAAAAATCTTACCAATTAATCTTAAACTACTAAAATGCCTATTTCTTTTGATTACTTTTTACATATTAAATATTTTCTAGTCTCATTTTTTTTGCCCATCACTGTCACTTCCCAATTAAGAACCTACATACATACTCAGAGTCCTCCCTTGCAACAAAGGAAATAATTAAACCAAACAAATTGGTACATTAACCACAGTGAAAAGTGTATATAATTGTAGTACCCTCTCTGAGCTACCCCAAACTAAATAAAACTGGAGGGCTGGATCTCACAGAGAATGACTACTACCACAGGTTTAAGGTACTCTGTGAGTCTACACTACTCAAGATACAACATAAGCCTCCACCAGTATGTTAACCTTTAATTGTGTCACAAGGCAATTATATATGTATGCCAAAGTAAAGCATGTATGCCAAAGTAAGCAGCTAGCATTCAGAGCTGCCATTAGAAATCCAAACAATATACAAAAGTAAAATAATTTTCACATATTTTTGTAAAAGGACTTTATCAATAGTAGGCGGAATTTAATAGGTATTAATTCCAAATCTAATATCTGTAATTAGCATTTCCAAAAGTGACTACTAAAAGTACTTTACAAGATTGTAGTTAGCTATTCATATTTTTTAATATCTGGCTCTAATTTATCTTATTAATTTATGTAACATCAGCCTTGACAGAAGGTAGGATTTATGTTTATCTGCTTATTAAAGTTGTTTTTTAAATTTTTTGTATTTTTTGTTACATTTTTAATTCCAAGTTGTCTCCCTGCCCCCTCCCAACTCCATATGAGAGACAGCCAACATTTCATATAGCTATATATAGTAGAACCATATAATACATACTTCCATATATCAGTCTTTCTCTGGAGGTGGATAGCATTTTCCTTCATAAGCCCTTCACAATTGATATGAACATTCATATACTCAGCATAGCTTAGTCATTCACAGTATTGCTATTACTATATACAATATTCTCTTGGTTCTGCTCATTTCACTCTGCATTATTTCATGCATGTCTTTACAGGTTTTTCTAAAATCAACGTGCTTGCCATTTCTTACAGAACAGTAATATTCCACACAATCATATACCACAACTTATTCAGACATTCCCCAATTGATGAGTATCCTTCAATTTCCAGTTCTTTGCTACCACAAAGAGAGTCGCTATAAATATTTTAGAATATATAGTTTCTTTTCCTTTTTTCCCCTGATCACCTTGGGAAAGAGACCTAATAGTGGTACTGCCAAAAGGCATAATTCCAAATTGTTCTCCAAAATGTTGGATCAGTTCACAATTCCACCAACAGTGAATTAGTGTCCTGATTTTTCCACATCCCCTCAGAGTTCTGTTTTTTTTAAGGAAAAAAGTACAACTAAATAGAAAACTATGCCACTTCCTCTATCAACTACTATAAATGTTCCAACTATAAAGTTCTGGTCAAAAAAACAGTATTTATTTGGTAGCAACTTAACCTAATTGCAGACAAAGTTATCCTGGAAGAAACAGCCTCTAGAATATTAGCAGAACTCTGAATTAGGAGAAAATAAATATTAAATGGTCAAACTAACAAACAAAAAGGAGTCTGAAATTCCATCTGGATAACCTGCTAGAACTTCTAAGGACACATACACTCCTGTGGAGCATGTATACTTACACTTAAGTACTCATACAAAGATATCAAAGATGTTGGGGCAATAAATTATGATTCCTAAATCCAAAAGAATGTATTAGCCTATTACAAACCTTACCAGGCTCTTCCGGTCGGTGGAGTGCCTGTTAGCACAGGCTGCGTGTAAAGATGGCTAAGTCTAAGAACCATACCACCCATAATCAATCATGAAAATGGCACAGAAATGGCATCAAGAAACCTAGGTTACAGAGATATGAGTCTCTGAAAGGAGTTGACCCCAAGTTTCTGAGAAACATGCGCTTTGCCAAGAAACACAAAAAGGGGCTGAAAAAGATGCAGGCCAACAACACCAAAGCCATCAAGGCACGGGGAGAGGCCATCAAGGCCCAGAGCACCAAGGCCTCCAAGGCCAAGCTCCTCAGGCCCAAGATCCTCAAGGCCAGTGCCCAGCATGCTGGCCATAAGATGGCCACCAAGCATCCAAGCCCTAGAGTTGGCATCAAACGACCAGGTCCCATGATCACAAAGCCTGACCCCAAGGCTGCAAGAACACCGACCACAAGGCTGCCAAGTCTACTGACCTCAAGGCTACCAAGCCCACTGACCCCAAGGCTGCCAAGTCTGCCGCCAAGGTCAGTAAGTCTAATCCCAAGGCTACCAAATCTGGCCCCAAATCCAGCAAAGCTGATGCCAAGGTCACCAAGTCTGATTCCAAGGCAGCCAAGTCTGATAAGCCTGCTGAGTCCAAACCCAAAGATGCTGGGGCTAAAGCTGCTAGTCCCAAGCCTTCAAAATAGATGCTTCAGGACAGAAAGACTTGTTTAAACCCTAAACTACCGTTTTTCCCAGTCAGGGTATGATTATTCTATTCAGCATTTTATACAAATAAAGAAGAAAAGAATACAAATAAGAAAAAAAAAACACCTTATCAATCAGAAAGCTCTTGTCACATATAAAGATGGTCATACTCCTGATCTTGCCATCATCCACAAATGTTCCACCTTTCTGTTCAAAAATCTAAAAACCCCTTATCTAACCATAATCTACTGGCATTTCATCCCTCCCCCTGCCTTCCCTTACATTACCCTATTCTTCATTTGTACTGTTGACCTCCAATTCCTTGATCCCTCAATTCTCTTCCAGGCCATATCCCCTGCATTATCTACTTTCTCCTCATTTTTGATCCCTTGGTGAACCAACTCTATTCCTTACTATTTTCCTTTCTTGAAGCCTTAGCCCCCTTATTTCACCAACTGTGTTGCTAAGCTTCAACTTTGGATCACTCCCATCATTTGCTGCCTTCATTCCTACATAGGTGCTACTGAATAAAGGTGGACAAAATCATGCAACCATTCTGATAGATCCACAACCAGTTTATGTTACACAATCTCAAATGGGCCCTCAGTGCTAGTGGACAACACTATCTCCGTTATCAACTCACTATCCCACTCTCCACAACAACTCTTCCAAGTCTTTTCATCCCAATTCAAACTTGCTATGGTTCCCCTCCCCCCCACTCTCTCAGGTGAGAAATCTGCCTCATCTTTTATAGAAAAAATTGAAGCCATTTGCTATGAACTCCATTGTCTCTCCTCTTCCCCATCTCTTATCACTCAAGTACTTCTGCAACCCTCCTCTCCTCCATCTGTTTTTCTCTACCCATTTCTCATGATGAAGTGGCCTTACTCCTTTATCAAGGGTAAACCCTCTACTTGTTCAAATGATCTCATTCCATCCCATCTCTTCCAACAGACTGCCCCCTCTGTCATCCTCACTCTTTCATTTATTTTCAATTTCTCCCTCCCTACTGCCTACAAACATGCCTCTGTCTCTTCTATCCTGAAAAAACCCTCATTTAATCCTGCCAACTCCATTACCATCCTATACCTCTTTTGCTTTTTGTATCTATCCTCCTCAAAAAAGTTATCTACAATAGATGCCTCCACTTTCTCTCCTCTCTCTCTCTTCTTACAATCTCATAATCTGGTTCCTAACCCTATCATTTCACCAAAACTATTCTCTCCAAAGTTACTAATGATCTCTTAGTTGCAAAATCCAATGACCTTCCCTCATTCTTAACCTTTCTGCAGTGATCACTCCTCCCTGATACTCTCTTCTCTCTGGATTTTAAGGATACCACTCTCTCCTGATTTTCCTCCTGCCTATCTGACTCCTCCTTCTCTAGATCCTCCTCTTGATCATGTCCTCTAACAATAGGTATTCTTCAAAGTTCTGTTCTGGGCACTCTTCTCTTCCCCTTGTATACTATTTCACTTAGTGATCTTATCAGCTCCCATGGATTTAATTACCATCTCTACATTGATAATTCTCAAATCTACCTTTCTTGTCCCAGTATCCCTGCTGACCTTCAATCTCACATTTCCAACTGCCTTTCAGACATTTCAAAGTGGATGCCCAGTAGACATCTAAACTCATTATGTCCAAAACAGAACTTAAAAACTTTCCCCCAAATGCTCCTCCATCCTACCTTCCCTATTACGGTAGAGGACAAAATCACCCTGCCAGTCCCTCATACTCACAACTTAGAAATCACCCTGAATTCCTCACTATCTCTCACCCCACCCCATATCCAAGCTGTTGCCAAGGCCTGAAGACTTCATCTTTGCAACATCTCTCAAATACACACCTTTCTTCTGACACTGCCACCACCCTAGTGTAGGCTTTCATTACCTCGTGTATTGTGGCATGCAGGGTCTTCTCTCTCTTTTAGTAGCCCCAGACTTAGCCTGGCACATAGCAGGCACTTAATAAATGTTTAATGATTGACTAATTGCTAAAAATCAAATAGACTCTAGCAAAGCAACTTTAAACCTGTGGAACTATCTAAGGTACTGAACTATAGATACACCACCAAGTGGATGACAGCCTAATTAATCTCTGCTTGCCTTAAACCTTATCCTATCAACTGGTATCAACTGACTACATCAGGCCTAGTATATGTTTATACCTAAAAATATACTTTTCCAGACTTCAGTTCATTAAAAAATAAAATAAGCTTACTCCTTTTTTAGATACCTAGCATTCCTTATATACTTCATATTGAAGAATAAGGGGATGAAAGACTTGAAATTCAGATGAAGGCTATCTAAATATGTTGTACCCAGAATAAAGTAATGATTGATATTGCTGCCTATTGCTCATTAATAAAGTCAATGAAACGAATGTCCACATTTCAGGAGCTTAGAAAGTTATCAAATGGGAAAAAAAATGGTATAGCCAAGATGGCAGAGAAAAACCAGAAAGTTGTCTAGTTTTCCCCAGTTTTCCTCAGAAATAATTAAAGCCTCTAAAAGAATTCTGAAGCAATAGGACCTACAAAAAGACAGAGTAAAACACTTTTTCAGCCAAAGATAACTTAGAAGAACTTCAGGAAAGATCTGCCTCACTGATACAAAAGGGGAGCAGAGCCCAGCACAGGCAGTGTCCAAACAAGCCAGCTGAAGGCTCTTAGCCACAGCACAGATCAGCACCTGAGACCCCATAGTCCTGGCTCAGCAGTAGAGGTATAGAAGGCCAGATGTGAGGCCTCTAGCCTCAGCACAGTAGGCAAACTGCCAGCCCTGGAACCCAGGGCACAACAGTCATGACTAGATAAGGCCAAGTGCAATCAATGGGAAAGCTGCCAGCCCCAGAAGCCCTGGTAAAGAAAGCCAGTGACCAGGCCCCCTAACCCCCAGTGAAAGAAACTTGGAACAATGCCTTCTGTACCCAAGAATGAGAGCTCAACTTTTAAAAGTGAGCAAAAAACAGAAAACAGCCCTGACCATAGAAGGCTACTATGGTAACAGGGAATATCCAAACACAAACTCAGAAAAGGACAGCAATGCCAAAATGCCCACATGCATAGCCCCAAAGGGGAACAGAATATGAATTGGCCTCAAGCCCAAAAAGTTCTCTTGGAAGAGCTCAAAAGGATTTTAAAAATCAAGTAAGAGAGGTAGAACAAAAATTGGGTAAAGAAATGAGAGAATTACGAAAAAAGAGTCAACAGCGTGGGAAAAAAAGCATAAAAACTGACTGAAGAAAATAACTCCTTAAAAAAATAAATTGTACTTCCAGGAGCCAAGATGGTAGAGTAAGCAGGAGACTGCTGTCCCTCTCCCATTCTCATCACCAAAGACCCATAAAACAGCTCCCCAGAATGGATCCTGGAACACTGGATCAGTGGAAAGATGGGGTGAAACAGTCTTTTGGTCTGGGAGACTTACAGAATCAGCAAAAAAAGGTCTGCATCAGTTGGATAAAAAGAGAGCACAGTCCAGGACAGGAGGCATCCCAGCTAGCGGGCAGCAGGCTCCAGCTCAGCAAATCAGCAAGAGATCCTGAGCCCCAGAACAACGGAGTAGGCAAACGCCAACACCAGCACTCCCTCACATGCCTTAGCACAGCCAGGGTTAACTGGAAAGACTCCAACTCAGAGAACCACCACATGCACTGGAGATTAGGAGAGCAAGGAATAGTTTTCCTGTCAGATTTATGGAAAATGGAAGAATTTATGATAATAAAAAATTGAAAAACTGAAAATTCTGATTATATTAAATTTAAAAGTTTTTGCACAAACAAAACCAACGCAACCAAGATTAGAAGGAAAGCAGAAAGCTGGGAAACAAAACATGATAAATGCTAGAGATGTGGAAACACTGGGACACTAAAGCATTGTTGGTGGAGTTGTGAGCTGATTCAGCCATTCTGGAGAACAATTTTGAACTATGTCCAAAGGGCTAAAAAATTGTGCACACTCTTTGATACAGCAATACCACTACTAGGTTTGTATTCCAAAGAGATTATAAAAAAGTGAAAAGGACCTCCACGTACAAAAATATTTATAGCAGCAATTTCAGTGGTGGCAAAGCATTAGAAATTGAGGGGATGTCCATCAATTGCAAAATCACTTTTTTTTTATTTCTCATGGCTTTTCCCTTTTGTTCTGTTTCTTCTTTCACAACATGATTAATATGGAAATATTTTTACATGTCTGCACATATATAATCTATATCAGACTTCTTGCTGTCTTGGGGAGGAAGTACAGGTGGGAGAAAAAACTTGGAACTCAAAATTTTATAAAAATAAAAAATGAATGTTGAAAACTCTCTTTACATGTAATCAGAAAAAAATAAAATACTATCCCCCCCAAAAGAAGGGAAAACAATGAAATACACACACACAGAAAGAAAGCTACCAAAGCCAAAGGTCCAATCCAGGTTGCAACTACTAGATTTATTTATGCAGTATTAATCTGATTTTTATCAAAACAGTACAAAGTTAACTCTAACATGCAGTTTTATATCTATGATTTAAGGATTCTGGATGAATAATGAATGTAGGCCTAAGGTCCCTGGTATCTGACACTTACCTTATTTATGTCTAGTCTCTATAATATGAATCAACTGAATACTGACATAATTATCATCCCTTTAGGGTGCCATGTGCAGAATTAGTACATTCAAAGTAACATAAAGTGAAAGGGGTCACAAAGTAAAGGTGGAGGTTTATCAAGATTTGAATAGCTAAGCATGCATGCATAAATGCAACAGGTAATACTGTGCGCCTATACAAATGTGACTGATTATTTGCTGCGTTCTTATAGAAGGCTTCACACAATACTCTGAAGAATTAGCCACTACATACTTTTAAAATATTACAGTTAGAATGAGAGAAGACTGGTCATTTCTTAAGTAGACAAATGCCTTTTGTTTCTAAGTGTCCCATTTCCTAATTCATCTTGAGATTAAGAAGTTATATTTTCCTCAAGTCTGAATGCTTAAAATGACAAGAGGTCCCAAAAGCAGGAAATAAAAATCTAGCAGTAGTAAATAGATTTAAAAACTGGATGTGGAGTTAAAAAACACCAATTCCTAGAAAATTTAACCTAGTAAAAAAAAATATTAAACATTTGGAAAAATGCTCCTTTTTAGGAAAGAGATCAGATACAACTATTTAACATGACATTGACAAATAACAGAACAAGTAATAAATATATTTTTTAAAGTTCTAAACTGGTTAAGAAAAAGCACAAGTTGAAATTCCAACAATATAAGCCAAAATTATAAATATAATCTGCAAAAAAAATGCTTTCCTTAAAAAAAAATTTACCTTGCAATCAATGAGCAGTTGTGAATCATGTTCTTTTCAACAAAGATACCTTGAGATTCATTAGTTTCAACTATTCTTCCATCCTGGTACCACAATACCTGCATGTCCTGATCAATATAAGAAGCCATACATTGAAAGGGAAGGCTATCCCCTTCAAAAACAACTTGACGATGAGATGGAGTCATGTAGAAAGATGGTAATTCAAGAGGAGGATCTAGAATCATTTCAGGGGAAAATGTAGTAAGCTAATAGTGCTACAAACACAAACTAAACTGAACTATTACAGAAATATTAAACAAATGAAATATAAAAACATATCACCAATATAATGACAATATCAGTAAATCCACTGTTGAATAAGTTCATATGATAACTGAAAACAGAGTTGAGTAAATTTCAAAGAAAAAGATGTTCCATACTGAGCTGTCACCTTTAGAGTTGACTCTAGAGTAGATATCACGTAAGGAAACCTTAAGTCTCCTCTATTAAATTACAGTAGTGTTCTACCAGCTACATTCTAATTAATACTTAAAGAAACTGAATAATTAGCTGACATGAAAGTTACATATTGCGTTACTTTAAAATCACATTACTATTCATTAGGTATTATTGCCGATAGAAAACATTAGATAATACACTATAATTTTAAATTAGTTTTCACTAAACAAGAAACTGTTAAGATGAAACTAGATTAAGATTTGGGTGAAAAGCTCCCTTTAGGCAAAAAAACCATTAATGGAACATTTCTAGTTTAAGTACCTTAATTGATAACAGGATGAATTTTGTTGTTTTTAAGTATTCCTAGAAAAGTTCATGCACAGCAAAAGGATACAAAACAAATCAAACAAAATGCCCAGAATTAATATCTTATGGAAACCCAAAATATAAGAATTTAATAGCGTTTATTTTATTTTTCCCTTACCACAAGTCAACAGCTCCTGTTTAATGCCCGTAACTGGCTGAGCCTGAAGTGATTTAGGGTAAGCACATCTGGTTTCACGTACAGTGATATTTCTCTCTTTTACCCATCGATGCATCCACAATATATTGCAATCACACAAAAGGTACTCAGTTTGAAATTCTCTAAAATATGCAAGATATGTCACAATTACTGAAAATTATTAAATTGTATTGTTATTAACATGAAAATATTATTTGTTCTTTATCTCTCACTGAGGTCTTCCCAAGGCTTGCCTATTTGGCCTTCAGATGCCCACTCAGTGGAACCTCTTTAAAGACTTTTTCCAATTATTTTGGCCATAGAAATTGTTTCATTCTTCCTACTTATATAACCCAGCATATAGCATAGTGTTTGACACATAGTACATGCTTAATAAATGCTTGTTGGTAACTGGCACTGATCTCTCTCATCTCTGAACATCAAGACAATTTATGGTGGATACTACTAATTTTGGCAATCAAAAATATGCTACTTATATTAATACGTCATGTGTTTTTTCTCACTAACTAGATCATATGGTGTGTTATGGAAGGAAGCATGCTTATAGTTATTTTGTAAATCCCTCCTCCCTGAACCAATATCAAACATACACACACAATATTTCTTGCTTTTCCTTTTTGCTTTATCATGCTGTTTTTCTGATATTGAACCAGTCTCCCATGACTAATATAAACCCTGTGCTTAGTCATAAGGAATCATCATTGTAATATATTACTATATTCTATTAATATTTGATAATTTTACATCCATACTCATTAGGAAACTTGGTCTATATTTTTCCTTTCTTAGTGACTTTTTTTTAGTGAGGTAATCGGGGTTAAGTGACTTGCCCAGGGTCACACAGCTAGTAAGTGTCATGTGTCTGAGATCAGATTTGAACTCAGGTCCTCCTGACTTCAAGGCCGGAGCTTTATCCACTGTACTACATAGCTGCCCCACTTAGTGACATTTTTACCAGACCTGAAAATCAACATCATATTTAATTCCTAAAAGGTACTGTATAATATTTCATATTTCTCCATATTTATGAATAATCTAATTAATATAGTCATTTATTCATGTAAAGTTTGAGAGAATATAGTCATCAATCCCTCTGGACCAGGTGTTCTTTTCTCAGGGTAAATTGTTAACGACTGATCATTTCTTATTCTGATAAGAGTCCATTTAAGTGAATGATTTTGTGCTGTATAATTTTTCTCAATTTATACAAACAGCAGCCTGCTTGCCTCAGAGTCTGAAGACCTGGGTTCATCTCTTGGCATATATTGGCTCTGTGACTATGGGAAAGTCATTTACTCTTAGACAGCTGCCTAGGGTACCAAGAAGTTAAGTTGCAGTATAAGTACCGATCTGCATTTGCAAAGGGAATTCTCTCTCTGAGAGTTCCATATGCCAATAAAATCACAGGTTCAGTCCATAAGGAAAAAAAAATCTATTTTCTTTAAATTCTCTAACATTTTTTTTAAAGTTCTATATAAAATTCCCTAATAACATTCAGAATTTCTTTTGTTTTTGTTATGAACAATTAGTAGTTTGGTTGTTCTCTCTTTCATTCTCCCTTTTTTGGGACTAAATTTGATGAGGGTTTGTTAATTTTATTATCTTTTTTTTAAAGCTCCTTTTTTCTGTTTTATCAGTGCAAATGATCTTTCATTTTCTATTCTATTTATCCATGAAGCCTTCTGAATTCATAAGTACGACTATTGGTATGTTAAAACAAAGTAGAAAATCCCTCTCATACTTCCTATGAAGGAACTTAAAATTAGAGAGCTACATTTATATCGGGATATAAGGAAATATTTAACTTGGTCACTTAGCTGTATGAACAAGTCATACGATTTAAGTAGCTTTCATACTGGCAGAAGCTAAAGTGAAACCAGTAACCACACCAACTATTACTAGATCAGGAAATAGGTGAAAAGAGGGGACAATTAAAACCTGACCATAAAAAATCAAAGTAGGATTCTAATCTGAGTAAGCTTTCATTCCATCCCCAGCTACCACCTTTCCTTCTGATCTTGTTGCCACTGGTTTCAAACTCAGACAACTTTTTTCTGTTTTAGATAAAAAACTTCTACTATCATTTTCAAAACTATGTTAGCCTTTGCTTGCTTTTAATTTTTAAGAAAACCCTCTAACTGGAGAAAATGATCTGCAAGGAATGTTCTTCTTCTAGATGCCTTTTCTACGGTGAGATTAGTGGAGACAATGACTGACAGCAATTAAAAAAAAAAGTCTAGTCATCAGAATTTCTTTATTGAAACTCACTACAAGATTTCTTACATATTCCATCTATGATAACAGGAAGCTATTTGAATAAACAACTTATATGTATGTATATATATATGTACACATATACAATAATTAATGTTTTTAAATAAAAATATGTTCGATGGAAAAGAATTTTAAAAAGAAAATCAGTGCTTATAACACCTTTTCTTCTTCTAGTATGGAAATTTCATCTGCAAATGTGGAAATTTCCCTTTGAAAAAAACAGATATAAAATACATGATGAAACTTGGAAAATAAATGACTGAAAAATAATTTTAACAGAAAATTAATTGCAATACTGATTTTATAGGGCTGGAATCTATTAATAGTGGTTTTTATATGTGTTTGGTTTTTTTAAGTACAAGAAAAAGTTATTCTGGTCCAGTCTGAGTTACTGGAGTTGTACTTGGAAGAATGAAAAAAAAATTTTGGTTCAATTACATCATAGGCTGCAGCTCCAGAGAACTACTGTAACACTTGTACAAACATAAGCTGATGCAGAAGCTGTATTAAAGCAGCATTCTACAAAATACCTCCAAGAGTTGGATACTCAATTAGGATGAACAAAATTAAAATCCAAAAGCACAAAATGTCCTCAAACAACTGATATTATGAATTAAAGTTTACTGTTGGGAAAGCATATAAAACCAAAGAAAAATTCCTTATTTATAAAACAGCCAAAGAAAAAAGTATTACAAAATGTTACGATCAAAAATATGTTGGTTTATATAATATATGGAAAATAATATTTTTCAAAACTTGAAATTTACCTGGAATCATTTATAGGGTATGAATGTTTGTTTCATTTGTAGACAGGAAAGACATACTCTATAATGGGTTTAGAAAACGATTTAGTTTTTTTCTCATGAAAAATTTCAACATTATAAAAGGGTAGCTAAATGGGGCAAGGATACAACACTAGGCCTAGATCAAGAAGACCTAAACTAAAATCCAGTCTCAGACAACTAACTAGCTGTGGGACCCTGGGCAAGTCACTTAACCCTGTTTGCCTCACTTTCCTCTTCTATAAAATGAGTTGGAAAAGAAAATTGCAAACCATTCCAGTATCTTTGCCAAGAAAACCCCAAATAAAATCACAAAGGTCAGACACAACTGAGAATGACTGAACAGGCTCAATTTTTTAATTTAATGAATAAAAAAATTTACTCACAAGGACCTTAAGGAGCCAAGGTAATCAAAAGTTCCTTGAGCTAATGAAGAAAACAAATTTCCTGAAAGATTTCTGCAAGAAAAAAAACAAAAAGAAATTTCATTTCATTGCAATAAACATGTTTACTTAATATTATATGCTACCTTTACAGAACTTAATTTCCCCACAACTACCCTAAAACTGCCAATTATATAATCCTCGTATTATGAGCAGCAATGTGGTACACTTGAAAAGCAAACCATATCTGCAGTCAGATGATCTGAATTTTAATCTGGCCTTTTCAATTTACTACCCATATATAACCTTGGGAAAAACACTTAATCTCTCAAGGTCTCAGTTACCTTATCTGGGGTAGCTAGATGGCATAGCAGACAGAGCTCTGAACCTGGTGTCAGGAAGACTCATCTCCTTAAGTTCAAATCTGGCCTCAGACACTTACTAGCTCTGTGACCCTGGATAAGTCACTTAACCGGTTTGTCTCTGTTTCCTCATCTGTAAAATGAGCTGGAAAAGAAATGGCAAACCACTCCAGTATCTCTGCCAAGAAAACCCCAAATGGGGCCAAAAAGAGTTCAACACAACTGAAACAAGTTAACAACAACAACAATAAAGAGGGGACCAGCCTAGATGACTTTTAAGGTCCCTTTCCAGTTCCAATGCTAATATTCTGTGAGTATCATAAAACTATGTCTCTAATTTCACAGGAAGAGATCCTTTTAAATAACTTATTTACTATGGATTTAAATAAGCTATGTATTAGACTATTTATTAACTAATTGCCTCTAAGTATTTCAGAATATTATAGCTGAGAAAAAAAATTTTTACCTTGTCATTTATTCATTAACTTTAGAAAATTGATTATGGATACATAATATACTAGAAGCTAAAGTAGGTAAAAAAAAAAAACAGGCTATGATCTTGGCCGTCTTAATGTAATACATTTGCTTATTTCTGTTAGGTTGCTGAATGAGATTTTTTTTTCCCTATCAGTCTTCAGATAACCTTAGCAATGCTCTTTCTTATCCCTTTTGGAAAAGATTTTAGAGCTTCAAGAATCACAAGGTCATAGCTTCTAAGCTGGAAATGAACTTAGAGATTCAGCTCTCTCATTATGCAGATATGCAGATAAGAAAACTGAGTTCCAGATATTTGATGTTAATGACCCCCAAGTCAACAATACTGGAAAACCCAAAATTGTCCTCTAATTCCAAATCTTATACTTCTTCCACTACACCATGCTGTTTCAGTTATTAATAAATCAAACACTCAGAGTATATAACAAAGTCAAAATTAAAACAGGAAATGCTTAAAACTCATTTCCTATCTGAGTGTTACCTATTTAAGAAAACATTTTTCTTTCAAAGTCATAAAGCTAAAATTGAAAATATAGCATACCGTAGAAAAAAAACTCTACTGAGAGCATTTCCAACTGTATATAAGAAACAAATACAATTAATTCAATTAATCTCACAAATAACAAAAAGAACAACAGTCAAAGAAAATGGATCTTTATGCTACATACCTGTTCAATAAACTAAATACCAATGGTTAATTTTATCTTAAAAAAATATGTGGAAAAGATCATAATTTTCCTAAACAATTGATAGAACTGATAGAAGCAACTCATTCCTAAACTAAAAAAGGGAAGGAAGGAAGGAAAGGAGGGAGGGAGGCTCTTAAGTACCTACTAAGTGACAAGAGCTATACTAAATGTTTTACAGTATTATCTCATTTCATCTTCACAACAAACCTGGAAGGTAGTTGCTATTATCTTCATTATACAGATGAAGAAACTGAAGCAGAAAGAGGTTAAGTGACTTGCTCAGGATGATACAGCTAGTAAGTATCTGAGTCCATAATCGAACTTGGGTCTTCTTGACTCCAAACTAGAATTCTAACCACTGAGCCACTCAAAGGTATACTAGTACTAGTAGAAATAGTAGTAACAGCTGCAAATTCATAGCCTTTTACAATTGACAAAGCACCTCCATGTACTTTGTCTCACTGAATTAAGGAAGCACAATTGAAGGCAATGTGAAAATCAATCAATGGATCAGTATTTATTAAGCACCTACTATGTGTCAGGTACTAAAGACACAAGAACAAAGTGTGAAAGACTCCTCTTAAAAGGTTTATATTCTATCAAGAAGCCAGCTTGTGTATATAGAAGCAAAAGAGTTAAAACAGTCTCTGTCTCCAGGAGTTCACATTCTAGATTGCCACCTTCTGGAGGGCAGCAGCCATGTCACCTTGCACTGTAACCCACAGTGCATAGGTGATGTTTAAGGAAATATTTTATTCACAAAAGGAAAAGAAAAAAAAAACTATGTTCTCGGAGGGAGCCAAGACAGTGGAGTAAGAACAATGACTTGCTTGAGCTCTCCCCCAAACCCCTCCAAATACCTGTAAAAAAAATGGCTCTAAACAAATTCTAGAGCAACAGAACCCACAAAAGACAAAGTGAAACAAATTTCTAGCCCAAGACAACTTGGATGGGTGATTAAAAAGGTCTATCGCACCCGGCTGGGAGAGGAACGCAGTTCTGTGGGGGTACACAGGTAAAACAGGCCTCAGTGAACCTGGAGCAGGCCTCAGAGGACTGAATCAAAGGCAGCTGTGGTGGTTTTCAGACCTCCAACCCACAAACGCCAAAGAACAACTTAGAAAGTCAGTGGGAAAATCTGTGACTGCTGTGAGAGAGAAGCTTGGTCCAAGCCACAGTCCTCACGCACAGCCCCGGGGCAGCAGCTGCTTCAGGAGCTTCAGGCCCACAGACTAAGGGGGAATCAAGTGGCTGATCAAAGGGGGATTGCAGGGATCTCTCTGCTGGTGCAGGATTCTCTTGCTTTGCTGGTGCTTGGATCTGGGTCATAGTTCTAGGTGGCAGTCCTGGGGTGAGGAGCACTGGTGTGGTGGAGCTTGTAGTGGCGGTATAGAGAGAATCCTCCTCACAGTTCCAAGGCAGAAAAGAGTGCTTGTGGTCACTCATAGACCAGAGCACAGTCCAGGAAAGGAGTAAACACCTCGTCCCTTATCATACCACCTTGGGAAAACTGAAAACTTACAGGTCCCTAGAAGTATCTCTGAAAACAGCTGCAAAAAACCCCTGAAGCTTGGGACAGTACATTCTCCACACTGGAAGCAGACCCTTACCATACAAAGAGTTGATAACTCAAGTAACTGGCTGGGATCATAAGCAAGCAGCACAAAAAGAGTCAGACCACAGAATCTTACTTTGGTGACAAAGAAAATCAAAACATACAACCAGAAGAAGACAACAAAACCAAAGCTGCTACATCCAAAGCTTCTAAGAAAAATATGAATTAGTCCCAGGCCACGGAAGAGCTCAAAAGGAATTTTGAGAAGCAAATAACAGAAGCAGAGGAAAAACTGGGAAGAGAAATGAGAGTGATGCAAGAAAAACAATCAACTGCATGCTAAAGGAAACGCCAAAAATACTGAAGAAAATGACATGTTAAAAAATAGCCTAACCCAAATGGCAAAAGAGGTCCAAAAAGCCAATGAGGAGAAAAATGCCTTAAAATGCAGAATTCACAAAATAGAAAAGGAAGTCCAAAAGCTGACTGAAGAAAATACTTCCTTAAAAATTAGAATGGAGTGACTTTATGAGAAAATCAAGATATTGTAAAACAAAACAAAAAGAATGAAAAAACAGAAGACAATGTGAAATATCTCATTGGAAAAACTGACCTAGAAAATAGATTCAGAAGAGATAACTTAAAAATTATTGGACTATCTGAAACTCATGATCAGAAAAAGAGCCCAGACATCATCTTTCAAGAAATTACCAAGGAAAACTATTCTGATATTTTAGAACTAGAGGGTAAAACAGAAATTGAAAGAATCTACCAATCACCTCCTAAAAGAGATCCTCAAAGGAAAACTCCTAGGAATATTGTAGCCAAATTCCCAGGACAAGGAGAAAATATTGCAAGCAGCCAGAAAGAAACAATTCAAGTACTGGGGAAACACAATCAGGATAACACAGGATTTAGCAGCTTCTATGTTAAGAGAGTGGAAGGCTTAGAATATAATATTCCAGAGGGCAAAGGAGATAGGATTACAGCCAAGAATCACCTACCCAGCAAAACTGCGTATTTTTCATTCAGGGGAAAGAATGGACATTCAGTGAAATGAGGACTTTCAAGCATTCTTGATGAAAAGACCAAAGCTGAACAGAATATTTGACTTTCAAATACAAGACTCAAGAGAAACATGAAGAAGTAACCAGGAAAGAGAAATCATAAGAGACTTACTAAGGTTGAGTTGTTTATATTCCTACATGGAAAGATGATATTTGTTAACTCATGAGATCTTTGTCAGTATTAGGGTATTTGGAGGGAAAAAATTATATGTATGTATATAGATAGATAGATAGATAGATAGATAGATAGATAGATAGATAGAGGACACAGGGTGAGTTAAAGATGAAGGTGTGATACCTAGAGAATAAAATTAAGAGGTGAAAAAGGATTATACTGGGAAAAGGAAAAAGGGAGAGGTAGAATGGGATATTATCTCACATAAAACAGACAACAAAAGGCTTTTACAGTGGAGGGGTAGTGGGGGAAGGTCAGAGAGAATGAGTGAATCTTATTCTCATTGGATTTGTCTTAAAGAGGAAATAACATATACACTCAATTGGGTATGGAAATCTATCTTACTCTACAGGAAAACAGGCGGAAAGGGGTCAAGAGAGCAGGGGGATGATAGAGAGGAGGGCAGATTGGGGGAGGGGGTAATCAGAAGCAAACACTTCTAAGGAGGGACAGGGTCAAAAGAGAGAATAGAATAAATAGCAGGCAGGACAGGATTAAGGGAAATATAGTTAGTTTTCCACAGCATAACTACTACGGAAGTGTTTTGCACGACTACACGTGTATAACCTGTATTGAAAAGCTTGCCTTCTCAATGAGGGTAAGTGGAGAGGAAGAAAAGGAGAAAATCTGGAACCCAAACTTTAAAAAACAAAAGTAAAAAAAAAATTTGTTTTTACGTACAACTGGGAAATAAGATATACAGGCAATGGGGTACAGAAATCCATCCTGCCCTACAGGAAAATTGAAGGGGAAGGGGATAAGAGAAGGGGAGGCAGAGATAGAAGGGAGAGCAGATTAGGGGAAGGGGTATTCAGAATGCATGCCATTTTGGGGTGGGGGAAGGGATAAGATGGGGAGAAAATTTGGAACTCAAAATATTGTGGAAGTGAAAGTTGAAAACTAAAAATAAATACTTTTTAAAAAAACTTTTATCAATAAAACATTTCATTACATTTTAATGTTTTAGAGAAACGAAAGGTATACTTACAATCTAACAAGGTTTGTGAGTCCTCTAAATATGTTTGCATTCAAACATCCTATTCTGTTGTTGGTCAAATCCCTAAGAAAGAAAAAAAAAGTATATTCTTCTCATTGTATGTGTTCAACACAAGATTTGTCAATTAGGTTTCCTGGCTAACGCTCACCTTCCTACAGAAAAAAGCACAGATGTACACTACTTTTCTTTTCAATATGGTCAGTCAGTCAATAAACATTACAGTTTCTATGTGCCAGGCACTTTGTCAAGTGCTGGAGACAGATACAAAGACAAAAGAGTTGCCCCTAACCCCACCCCGGCCTGCCCAGAGATTAAAATTGGGAAACAGCATATATACCTATAAATATAGATAAAGGATAGTAATAGAGATTAGACCTGTGATTTCATTGCTACAGGTAATTCGCTGAAGAAGAACCATCCTCTACCAATACAGGGCAGAATCTTCTTATAGCTTATAGTCTTAGAGAGAACTCTAGAGCAGCAAGTAGCTATGTGTTTCACACAAGGTCACACAGAGACGTGTCAGAGGTAGTTGGTGTCAGAGGTAGGTCTTGAAATTCAGGTTCTCATGGCTGTGACACTTGTTCTCTATCCAATTCACCAAGCTGCCTCTTCTTAGATATAAAGTATAACCATGATACATACAAAATGAATAAAAGGTGAGAGGGAAGTTACCAGTAGCCAGGGGCTAAGGAAAGGTTTTGAGTAGCAGGTGGCACATGAGCAGTCTTAAAAGAAATCAGAGAGATCCAAAGAGGTATAACAGAGGAGGGAGGGCATCACAGTCAGAAACAAGGAGACACAAGTCCAAGTGTCAATAGTCATCTATATAAATGAGAGATGAAAGAATACCTGAAAATAATAGTTTAAAGACAGTGAAGCACATTCCTCAAAACTACCCTGTACAAAGGTAGTACAGAAGTTTTGCTATTTTATTTAACCCTATTTGGGAAACTCTCTGAGAGTTGAAGCAACTTGCTCAAAAATCACATAGCTAGGTAAGCATCAGACCTGGAATGTGAACCAACTAACTCTCCTCCTGAATAATACTTTGGTATAACTCGCTTCCTCCACCCTCACAGTTTCATTATCCTTCTCTCCAGCTTTCATTTGACTTCATACATGAAGTTAGAATGGGGAGATCTAGAAGTTCTCCTTCTAGATTAAATTCTTAATGGTTGCCTGATTAAATTGTTAATGGCATCTTACATAATGAAAGATGACTCCTGTCATTACGCTAATAAGCTTTTAACTGGAGAAGTGGAAGAGGTAACCCAGACAATCAAGGGTGATTGAAAAAAATGTGACCACTGTGAAAAAGAGGTTAGAGGTGGTCATATTATTAAATGCTATTAGGACTTTTAGGCCCCTTCATCAAACATTCTGAAGCTTATTACTTTCTACCTGTGTGTTATCAACTTAAAGAAACTACAGTTTTGATCACAGTGGCAAAAAAACTGAATTAATTTCTAATTTTATCTCCTAAGTAATCTGAAGGCATTTCAGTTATTTGCTTCTTATATTGTCTAAATATAATATTTTTTAAAATTTTACTTTATGGTGAGGCAACTGGGGTTAAGTGGCTTGCACAGAGTCACATAACTAGTGAGTGTCTGAACTCAGGTCCTCCTGACTCCAGGGCCAGTGCTCTAGCCACTATGTCATCTAACTGCCCCTAAATATAATTACTTTAACAAGACTTTCCTGTTATTTTTTTAACCACCCATGTGATCTTTATGATTTGTGTAGTTTCCCCAGTGTGGGGATCACTTACCACTGGGTAGATGAATCCCCACTGAATTGGCTAAACCAGAGTGACTTATCCAAACTTATAAAGCTGGAGTCAAAGGCTAGATCTGAACCAAAGTCTTCCTGACTCCAAGTCTACTAAGCAACCCTACTTCTATTCTACCTTCCTATAGTTCTGATCATTTTTTTATACATCTGTCACTTTTGATGGATGTACAAAATTTTTGCTACTCTATAAAAAGTTTTGACTAAATATTCCAGTTTTTCCTTGTGTTTTGAAATGCTTAGCTAAAAACTCAGTAAAGATGACTTTAATTTCTAATTTTAATTATGCCATTTTCAAAATATTTTAGGTCCAGTTATACAGAAAGAGATATTAAGATTACCAAATTCTAGAGTCTTCTGGCTGGTAAAGTACTAGATAATAAAACCTTCACTCTATTTTCTCATAAAGTCTAAATTTCTTTTTCAGCTGACTTAACTGCTTATATATCAGGCAAGAACTTTAGAGCTAGAAAAGGGCTTTAATTAACTGTTGGCTATAGAACCAATTATATTTTAAATTACAATAATAGTGGGCCAATCTTCCTACACAAAGGACCTAAACCATTTTTTCCCCTCTTCCTCAGGATAATTCAACATTCTACAAATTCTATTAAAAAACTGCAAAGTTAACCTTCAACTGGTAAAAAAAATATAAATCAAATGATTATAAGAAAATATGTCTACTATTATGTTATTAAAACTATTCTATATTAAATTTATGAAAAGACATTAAAATAATAATGTTCAGGTCATCACAAATAAATAGCAAACAAAGCTGTTTTGGCTATTTTACCAAGACTAAGCAATTGGGAAGAACCACAAAATAACTGAGAAGTTGATAATATATACAGAACGCTAAAAATGTACAACTAATACTACAAATAAAAGAATGAAGATAGATTTAACAAGGCAGCAATTCAGCAGAAAGTAGAATTTTTTAGTTGTTGGTAAATACTATAAAATACATATCCTCCTACCTACCCCACAAAAAATCCTAACATGGTATTAGGCTATATTAATGTTAACATAAATAAAAACAAAACTAGTCACATAAGTAGTCTCATGTTCAGTACTCAGTAAAATTCCCTATTACATCTTGACCAGCGAGCTTTGAGCAGGATAAATGAATAAATGTAAAATCTTTCACGGATGTTCATATTACACAACCCAAATCCACAGATCAGTAATACTGCTACTGAATACTCTTGTTAACATTTATTGGAACATTCATATACTATTCCATGTGGTAAAACAGCTACTTATATAAATTCATATTAATGTCATAAAATCAAATACTTACAATTTTTTTAGAGAGGAAAGACCCCAGAAAGCACCTGGATCTATAGTACTAATAAGATTGTTTCTCAGATCCCTGTTATGAAAAAAAAAGAAAGTATTAACATATGAAGAGTATAGAAAAATATCCATTAACAATATGTCGAGGTATTCTAAGTAAGTTTTATCTATACAAAAGCATGAATGTTTTCTCTGAGTCATAAGAAAAACTAAACAATGAACTCTGAACTTACAAAGAAATAGTTCTCCTCATTGCTTTTCTGACTTTTTTTTTAAACATATTTTAAAAATCATGGACTCAGCTGGAAAAAATCCAAGACTTTATCTACTCCAGGGTTCTCAAAATGACTCAAAGAATAAAATAATTTCACACATCTCCTTATCATCAGAAAATGTAAACTCAAAATTTCTCTACTCCACTGAACTATGCCACCATCACAGCTGAAGCCTTCATTTTATGCTTGGATAAGCAACAGCTTCCAAGTTGTTCCCCCAAATGCTATTCTTTTTTTATTCCCATCCATTCACCACAACCAAATTAAAGCATTGTTTCAGTTATGCCACTTCTCCTGTTCAAAAATCTTCAATGTCTCCATTCTGCCTAGAAGATAAAAAAATCCTTAGTATGGAACTCAACACTCAGCTATGCTAAACAAAAAATAAAAAACAACCTAAAAAAAAAAGCACTGGACTTGTAAGAGTAGCTAGGTTTAAACCAATCTCTACTATTTACTACCTATATTACCTCTCCTGTTCTCAGTTTTCTTATCTTAAAAAGAAAAGGGGTTGGGGGGGAATGACCTATATATTATAGCTCTATAGATCTATACAGAGGTTCTATATAGCTCTAACACCTAAAAATCTCTTTTAGCTCCAGGGAAAATGGTATACCTTCTATTCCCTAAATACACTTTTACTTTGCCTATGTTCTTTTTCCTATGTTATTTCTTCTGCCTCAAATATCTCCTTCATTCTCTTCTACCTAGCCAAATCCTAACTAATCTTTAAGTCCCAATGCAAATCCCAATCTCCTTTATGTTACCTTCCATGTCTAATGTCTACTATATGCTGGGTGCTTTACTAAGTACTTCCTGCTACTCTTTAAAGTTCTCACTTTTCTCCTCTTAAACTCAATGATAATTACAAAATTAAATTAAACACACATACACACCCCTAACAATAAAACTCTTCACATTTCAAATTTATGATTACTCACAAAACTGCAATACTAGTTTTCCCATGCTAAATAGAAATTTTACACTTGCTTATTTCTAACAATAAGGAATACTATGTACTTTTCCAATAGAGAAACTATGACATTCCTTCTAATGTTTAGTTTTAGATACATTAATAATGGAAGATAACTAATTCTTGGTATCTCACAGATTTAAAAAAAAAACCTAATAACTAACTCAAATTTCTCAAAATAAGGGCAGGTTTGTGCTAAAGTATTCAGATTAATTTGTTTGCCTTAATTATATGTGTGGTCAGATTTGTTCAATAACTTCCTCCCAACTAATACAACTTTTTTAGAATACATTAACAATTTTAACCAATTAGGATAAAATTAACACAGCATAATATGGTACCTGACTTAGAAAGAATTAATAAACCTCTACAAATTCCTTTTTCTACCCAATAAAGTAGTTTATTGCCTGACTAGTTTGGGCCCAGTGAGGGAAAGCATCTTACAGAGATTTCCCTTTGTAACATCTCATTTCCATGAACTTGTTAATTTTTGTATATTTCAAAATGATTTCATTAAAAATCTATTTGTTTCCTATATTATCCTAGGTCTTCCGGTTCTAACTTACTAGCTATGTAACCCTGGACAAGTCACTTAACCCCATTTGCCTCAATCTCCTCATCTGTAAAATGAGCTGGAGAAGGAAATGGCAAACTACTCCAGTATTTCTGCCAAGAAAATCCTAAATAGGGTCACAAAGAATTGGACATGACTGAAACAACTGAACATGAAGAAATAAGGGTGGAGTCAGAAGTCTTTTTAAAAAAATCCAGACTGGGGACAGCATTGTAGCATACCCAATAAAATGTCAAACTTGGAGTCATAAAGGCCTGTAGTAGTGGAATAGTGCCTCTGATATTTCCTAGCTGTGGGCAAATCATTCAACCTTCCTCCCTCAGGCTCAGTTTTCTTATCAATAAAATGGAACCTCTACCTCACAGGATTTTGTGAGCCTCAGGACAACTCTTAAATGCACATGTTGTTACCTATCATAGAATGGAAGCTTGTTACATGAGAGAAGAGACTATTTCATTATTGTCTTTGAATCCCCAGAACCTAGCATACAGTAAGTAGTCAAAAAGTTTTTGGATTAATTGCAAGGAAAAAAGATGGGTTAAAAAAATCCAGACACAAGAGTTTAGATTCAGCATAACAGGCAAGAGTCAATGAAGGTTCCTGAATGGGAAATTACAATAGTGCTTAAGAAGATTAATACGGTAACAGATTATAGAATAAGTTGTAGCACAGCGTCTTGAATCAGAAAGACCAGCTTGGAAAAAACATTAATAACTAAATATTCTTGGAATTTTCATTTTTATAAACTACAATGGGGAATGAGCAGCTTAGAACTAAATTCAATATTTTTTTCTCAGATCAGTTATTAAAAACTAAATTAAAGAGATAATGGCTTATTAAAGACCATAATCTAGTTGTTCCCAGACAATTTCAGAATTTGGAACATTTATAAGTCTCTCTGGAATTCTATAATTCCTAAAGCCTAGGATTTAACCACAAAGTAATGACAAGTTAGGTCACGTCTGAAGGAGATGATGGCATATTTTTATGGAGCTAGGCCTTGGCAGAGAATACTTTAACTATAATCTCTCAGAAATTCAAGCATTATGTCAGAAAAGACCAGAACTGAGTAGAAATTTTGAAATGCAAACAGAAAAGTTAAGAAAAACATTAAAAGGTAAATCAGAAGGAACTAACAGCAATACAGTATTTATGTTCTAACAGGGGTAGCTGATATAAGTGTCCTACCCTAATGTTATCTGGGTTCATATGAAAAGTTAAATAAGACAGAGGCCCTGAGAAATGTTTAAGTTTTCATGATTTCATAAGAAGAAAATAGAAGGAAAAAAGCAGTACACTAGAGCAGAAATGGGGAAGGACAGGGGGACATCTCACATAACAGGGGTATGCATGTAGAAGACTACATAAATAAGGAAGGACTTGATGGAGCTGGCATCACTTAAACCTCATTTACATAAATCAGTCAAAGGAGGATTGAACATACAAAGAGTTCGACAGAAAGAATTCAACTCAAAAAGGAAACGAGGGAATAGGGAAAAGGGAAAAAGGAAGAATGGGAAGGAGGGTACATTCAGGAAGAGAGAGATGTCAGAAGCAAACAGTCTTACCTTAGAAGAAAGAATATAAACAGGGAATTGCAAGGAAAAGAAAGAGTAAGAAAATATGGTTGGAGTCTTGCAAGGGGAAAAAGACAGAGGTTAAGGTATAGAGGGGAGGAAAATGCATCTAGAATAGACTCCTGGTACTAAGAATATTCCTGCTCTCTAACTAACCTCTTCTTTGTAAAGGGGTTGCAGGGATTATGGACTGGGAAAAAATATTAGAATAAGATGGAGGAAATACACAATTAACAATCATTATTCTCCATATGAATGGAATAAATTCACCCACAGAAGAGGATAGCAGAATACATTAGAAAGGAGAATATAACAAAATGCTATTTAGAATAAATACACTTAAAACATAAAGACTGATACCAACTTAAAACAAGTAGTTGAAGCAAGATCTATTATGCTTTACCCGAAGAGGCTACTGGCCACTTGACCAGGATTTGAAATCCTATCAAATTAGGGCTACTAAAAATCATTTAAGACAGCTGTCTAAAAGGTATATATAGCATTTGCCCAGAAAATTCAAGTACAACATCTTTAATAACTCACTGAGAGAGGTGGAGCCAAGATGATGGAGTAAAAGCAGTGACTTGCTTGAGCTCTCTCCCAAACCCTCCAAATACCCTGTAAAAAATGGCTCTGGAGGGGAAGCCAAGATGGCAGAGTGAAAGCAGTGACTTGCTTGAGCTGTCCCCCAAACCCCTCCAAATACCTATAAAAAATGGCTCTAAACAAATTCTAAAGCAGCAGAATCCACAAAAAGACAGAGTGAAAGAAATTTCCAGCCCAAGACAGCCTGGATGGTTGATCAGAAAGGTATATCGTGCTAGACTGGAAGAGGAGTGTAGTTCGGTGTGGGCACACAGGCCGCAGCAAACCTGGAGCAGGCCTCAGCGGAATGAATCACAGGCAGCTGTGGAGGTTTCTAGACCTCTCAACTCACGAACACCAAAGACAACGTAGAAGGTCAGTGGGAAAAGTCTGTTTCTGCGGTAAGAGAGAAGATAGGTTTCAGCCTCAGTTCCCAAGGTAGCTCAGCCCCGGGGCGGTGTCTGCCTCCTGAGCTTCCAGCCCACAGACTGAGGGGGAATCAAGTGGCTGATCAGAAGGGGATTGCAGGGATCTCTTTGCCAGTGCTGAGGCAGGAATCTCTAGCTTTGCCCGTGCTTGGATCTGGGTCATAGTTCTGAGGGGCAGTCCTGGGGCGAGAAGGAGCACTGGCATGGTGGAGCTTGTAGTGGCTGTGAGACGAAATCTTCCTCACAGTTCCAAGACAGAAAAGAGTGCTTGTGGTCACTCATACACCAGAGCACAGGCCAGGAAAGGAGTAGACACCTCACCCCTTATCACTTTGGGATAACTGAAAACTTACAGGACCCTAGAAGTATCTCTGAAAACAGCTGCACAAAACCCCTGAAGCTTGGGACAGTACATTCTCCACACTGGAAACAGACCCTTACCATAACAAAGAGTTGATAACTCAAGTAATTGGCTGGGACCATGAATAAACTGCCAAAAAAAGTCAGACCATAGAATCTTTCTTTGGTGACAAAGAAGATCAAAACATACAACCAGAAGAAGACAACAAAGTCAAAGCACCTACAACCAAAGCCTCCAAGAAAAATATTAATCAGTCCCAGGCCTTGGAAGAGCTCAAAAATGATTTTGAGAAGTAAGAGAAGTAGAGGAAAAACTGGGAAGAGAAATGAGAGTGATACCAGAAAATCATGAAAAATAAGTCAACAGCTTGCTAAAGGAGACCCAAAAAATACTGAAGAAAATAACACCTTAAAAAATAGCCTAACCCAAACGGCAAAAGAGGTCCAAAAACCAATGAGGAGAAGAATGCCTTCAAAAGTAGAATTGGCCAAATGGAAAATTCTAAAAGTGTAAAAGCTGACTGAAGAAAATAATTCCTTAAAAATTAGAATGGAGCAAATGGAAGCTAGTAACTCTATGAGAAATCAAGAAATCATAAAATAAAACCAAAAGAATGAAAAATAGAAAACGATGTGAAATATCTCATTGGAAAAACAACTGCCCTGGAAAATAGACCCAGGAGAGAGAATTTTAAAATTATTGGACTATCTGAAAGCCATGATAAAAACAAAAACAGCCTAGACATTATCTTTCAAGAAATTATCAAGGAAAACTACCCTGATATTCTAGAACCAGAAGGTAAAATAGAAATTGAAAGAACTTCCTGAAAGGGATCCCCAAAGGAAAATTCCTAGGAATATTGTAGCCAAATTCCAGAGTTCCCAGGTCAAGGAGAAAATATTGCAAGCAGCCAGAAAGAAACAATTCAATTACTGAGGAAACACAATCAGAATAATGCAAGATTTAGCAGCTTCTACTTGAAGGGACCAGAGGGCTTGGAATATAATATTCCAGAGGGCAAAGAAGAGAGGATTACAGGCAAGAATCACCTACCCAGCAAAACTGAGTATTTTTCATTCAGGGAAAAAAATGGACATTCAGTGAAATAGAGAACTTTCAAGTATTCTTGTTGAAAAGACCAGCGCTGAATAGAAAATATGACCTTCAAATACAAGACTCAAGAGAAGCATGAAGAGGGAAACAGGAAAGAAAAATCATAAAGGACTTATTATGGTTGAACTGTTTACATTACTGCATAGAAAGATAATATTTGTAACTCATGAGACCTTTGTCAGTATTAAGGTAGTTGGAGGCAAAACATTATATAGATGGATAGATAGATAGATAGATAGATAGATAGATAGATAGATAGATAGATAGATAGACAGATAGACAGATAGATAGATAGACAGACAGACAGATGGCACAAGATGAGTTGAAGATGAAGGGATGATATCTGGAGAATAAAATTAAGGGGTGAGAGAGGATTTTACTGGGAAAAAGAGAAAGGGAGAAGCAGAATGGAGTAAATTATCTCACATAAAACAGACAAGAAAAGGCTTTTTCAGTGGAAGGGTATCAGGGGAATTTCAGAGGGAATGAGTGAATCTTATTCTCATTGGATTTGGCTTAAGGAGGGAACAACATACACACTCCATCAGGTATGGAAATCTATCTTACCCTACAAGAAAATAGGAGGGAAGGGGATAAGAGAACAGGGGGATGATAGAGGGGAAGACAGATTGGGGGAGGGAGTAATCAGAAGCAAACACTTCTGAGGAGCGACAGGGTCAAAAGAGAGAATAGAATAAATGGAGGGGATGGGATAGGATGAAGGAAAATATAGTTAATTTTTCACAACATGACTACTACATGACTACACATGTATAACCTGTATCAAGTTGCTAGCCTTCTCAATGAGGATGGGTGGGGAGGGAGGAAGGGAGAAAATTTAGAACCCAAAGTTTTAAAAACAAATGTTAAAAATTATTTTCACATACAACTGGGAAATAAGATGTATAGGCAATGTGGTACAGAAATCTATCCTGCCCTACAGGAAAACAGAAGGGGAAGGGGATAAAAAAAGGGGGTGGGGAGATAGAAGGGAGGGCAGATTAGGGGAAGGTGTATTCAGAATGCACACCGTCTTGGGTTGGGAGAAGGGATGAGATGGGGGAAAATTTGGAATTCAATCTTGTGGAAGTGAATGCTGAAAACTAAACATTATAAATCAACAAAAGAAAAAAAATTTTAAATAATAAAAAAATAGCCCACTGAGAAATAGATGGATTTACCTTTTTTAGGTACATTTTTGGAATCCCGTTATCAGCAGGCTGTATTTGAATTGTTTCTTTCAAAGTGGTATAAGATTCCACTAGAAAACAGTGGTAAGATTCTAGGGATCTGTGGAACATATTACCAAGAAGTTGACTAGGATTAGATACAGCCTTTGATTTGAGAACAGAAAATCTCTCCAAATATTTTTCAGCAGAAAAGTTGTTATGCTGTTACACATCTAAGTCCACTACTCATGAGTAAGCCATTCATTTCAATGATGCAAACCACTGAGTATGAATTGTTCTACAAGTTATTAAGATTTTTATCTCCATAAGGAATGGATATTCATTGTCTTCTTGTGGCTACTATACTATCGCATTCATCCCTCCCTCCCTGAAGGAGAAGCCTTTTTAAAAAAAAGAATATAAGCATAAAACATTCTTTTAAAGGTATTTTGTTAAGTATGTTATGTCTAAGCATCATTCCACTTAAGATTTTGAAGCTGAAATTTATGTACAATGTCAGTTATACAGATTCTACATGTGTTTTATAATCATCAGGATGATGGTTAACCAATGAAGTGGTAAAAGAGAAGCTCTTAAGATGAAAAAGAAAGTACTTTTGGTGATGGTTTGTTAATATTATTGTTTACAAAATATGTCTTATGTTAAGGAGTTTCATTATGCAGCACCTTTATATCATATTACTTTACTTATTCATGAAATACATTTTGTGTAAAAATAATAAGCATATGATTTATTATAAATTTATGTGTTGTACCAGTTCTTACTATAGATGTTTAAAGCCTCTCAAGAGAAACATGCTTTCAAAAACAGAACTGGTATTATTTATTTCTGTTTGCCAAGCTGGTGCTTTTGAAATATGAAATATGAGGTCACACTAGTTTCATTTATTTTAAAAGCTGTACTCTCTTCAAAAGAAGTAGAAGCTGAAAAGACAGACATGTTAATACACTTTTCTACCTATCTGCAAAGCTTAAGTGGTTAAAAATGATACTGCAGTCATTTGCACAGCTTGTTGTTTTTATTAGTTTTTTCCCCAAAGATTTTATGGTAAAATACAATCAAATGAATTACTCTTCAATGTCTTAAAAACTCTCAACACAATTTCTAGTAAGTTTGGTTTCAATATTTTATTTTTTAATTTATTTTGAATGTTATTTATCAGATAACTAAAATATTAATTTCAATAATTTTATCAGAAATTAATTTAAAATTTTAATAAGTTTTAGATTATTATGATTTTTATTATACTTTCCTCTCAATATGCTCTCTTTAGCAACACAGTGCCAAAATTAAAATTGAATAGCAATATACTACCAAAAATACAATTGAAATAAAAGAAAAAAATATAAAATCTTATATACTAATATTTGCTTTATCTTCATTTCCTAGAAAGATTTCTCTTACATAATAGAGACATCATTCTGTCATAGGCCCAGTTCTCTTCTTCCTATACACACTCTCTTTTTACTCTGATCAGAAACTGTGGGTTTATCTCTATGCAGATGACTCCCAGATTTGCACATATCCAATTCCACTCTCTCCTTTGAGCTTCAGTCCAATATCATCAATTATTACACATTTCATACTAGATGTGCTTGATACATCTTAAACTCAACATGTCCAAAATTGAACATATTTTTCCCCCAATCTCTCCCCTCAACTTCTCTATCCCTGTTGAAGTATCAACCATTCTCCTATCTTCTAAGTCTTTATCCTGATTCCCTCTCTTTCCTTCAGACCACATGTCCAAACAGTTACCAAGTCTTGCTGTTTGTTTCCTTCAGTGCACCTCTCAAAACCTATCTCTCCCCTCTGCTAATGCACCTATGGCCTTAGTTCAGGTTCTTGTCACCTCTCACTTAGATTATCAGAGCAGCTACAAAACAAAATGAAGAAATAAAAAGAAATGACAACTAACAATATTAGTTCTATACTTAAAACTATTGGGTATGCTGAGGAAATACACGGTATGGGAGGTAGCCTCCTAACTGGTCTCAACTGCCTCAAGTCTTTCCTCACTTTATTTTCCATTAAGCTGCCAAAGTGCTTTACGTAAAAGTTTCGATTAAATCACTCTCTTTCTCAATAAACTCCAGGATCAAACATAAAATTCTCTGGCATTTCATGACATGATTCCTTCCCATCTCTCAAGTCCTCTTAAACTTAACTCACCAGTATGTCCTTTATGATCAAGGAACACTTCCTTATTGTTCTCATAAGACAGTCTATCTCCCAAACTGGCATGCTGTCTTGGCTCACCTCTGCCTCCTGGGCTTCTCTCCTTTAAAGCAGAGCTGAGACACCACGATTCCAATTTTTTTTCAATGATTTATTTTTAGTTCAACATTCATTTCCATAAGATTTTGAGTTTTGAATTTTTTCATGCATGCAATCTGATATAGGCTCTACTTATACATTCATATTAAACATATTTTCACATTAGTCATGATGTAAAGAAAAACAGAAAAAATAGTATGATTCCATCTGCATTCAGACTCCAAAGTTCTTCCTCTGGATATGGATAGCATTTTCTATCATGAGTCTTTTGGAGCTGTCTTAGATCCTTGCATTGCTGAGAAGAGCTAAGTCTATCAAGGTCAGTCACAATGTGGCTGTAACTGTGTACAATGTTCTGGTTCTGCTCATTTCACTCTACATCAGTCCATACAAGTCTTTCCAGGTTTTTCTGAAGTCTCTCTGCTCACCATTTCTTATAGCACAAAGGTATGTCATTATATTCATATGTCACAACTTGTTCAGTCATTCCCCAATTGATGGACATCCCCTCAATTTCCAATTCTTTGCCACCACTAAAAGGGCTGCTATAAATGTGGGTCTTTTTCCCGTTTTTATGATCTCTTTGGGATACAGACCTAGAAGTGGTAATACTGGGTCAAACGGTATGCACAATTTTATAGCCCTTTGGGCTCTGTTCCAAATTGTTCTCCAGAATGGTTGGATCTGTTCCATCAACTCCACCAACAATGCAGTTGTGCTTCTATTTTCCCATATCTTCTCCAACATTTATCATTTTCCTGTTTTGTCATGTTAGCCAATCTGACAGGTGTGATGTGGTACCTCAGAGTTGTTTTAATTTGCATTTCTCTAATCAATCAATGATTTAGAGCATTTTTTCATATCACTATAGATAGCTTTAATTTCTTGCTCTGATGAAAAGCAATTCTTGAAATTCATAAGTAAATATTCTGTGAGATCACAGAATAGCTAAAAAGAAGCATGTCGTTGACCTCCAAAAATAAGAACAGTAGAGACTGGCACAGTTGGTGACTCTCCTGAGATGTGAAGGAAACTGCATCTAGGCTTGGTGTAGCAGGTTTGACATGGCACACCTAGAGATATACCATCTTCCAGGAACATCTAGTTAAGATGCAATGCTAAGACTGACATAATAAAATCCACTGATTACTAAAACTTGGCATTGGATATTATATTTAGAGCTGGAAGGGATTTTAAGAATCATCTAGCCCAACCTCTCACACCATTTTACATAAGGAAACTGAATCCCAGGGTCCTTAGATAATTAACAGTACAGCCAGAACCTGAACCCACTTAAGAAAGGTAGTTTTCTTTGGAGTGAAACAATCTAAACTAAAATACCAGATCAGCCACTAATTACCTGTGCAATCTTGGTCAAGTTTTAGTCTCTCTGTGTGCCAGTTTCCTCATCCATAAAATGAAGAAGCTAGACTATAAAGGCCTCTACAATTCTTCCCAGCTCTAAAATCTATGATCCTAGAGCCATTTCCCCTGTCTCCAAATCCATGAGTCTTTTCACTATATCAGTTTCTTCCTTTTGCTGAACAAAGTAAGGACAAGTGACAAAGTCAAAAGTCATATTCTGAAACTAATCTCTGTAACTCCGTCATCACTAGGAGAAAACTGAGGCAATGAAGTGATGTTTTCATTTCTTCTTCCATCAATCACCCAATCAATAAGCATTTAGTAAGTGTTTACTATGTGCCAGACACTATGCTAAGGACCATGGACAAAAAGGAAGGAAAAAACACTTTCTACATTTAAAGACCTAACATTTTACTGGAGGAGACAGCATGTAAATAGATACAAACAAGACACATATCGAGTCAATAGGAGGTATCCAAAGAGAAGAAGGTTCTAGCAGCTGGGAGAGCAGTGGGAGGGGGCTGGAGAAGCTCTCCAACAGAAACTGGCATGAAGGAAGCCAGGGAAATGAAGAGGCAAAGATGAGAAGGGAGCAGACAGCTAGTGCAAAAGCACATAGACAGGGAATGGAGAATCATGTGCAGGAAACCAGAAGTAAGCCAGTATGGCTGGATCATAGCCTCAAGGGTAGGGGAGTAAAGTAGAAAAAGAGAACGGCTGGAAGGAGGCAGGTTGAGAAAAGCTTTAAATGTCAAACAAAGGAGTTTATCCTGGAGGTAAAAGGGAGCCACTAGAGTTTACTAAGTAAGCAGGTTACACAGGAAAACATATCCTTTAGGAAAATCACTTTGTCAACTTGTGAAGGATGAATTGGATGTGAGACAGACAATGCAGGGAGGCAAATTAAAAAGGCATTGCAAAAGTCCAAGTGAAAAGTGATTAAGGCCTGAACCAGGATGGCAGCTAGTGAGCAGAAGGAAGGGGATGGATACAAGAACTGCTTAACGGCGTCAACAACAGGAATGGTAACTAAATGGATATATGGAGTCAATAAGAGTAAGGACTCAAGGATGACACAAAGGTTTTGAACTTGGATGATTGATAGGATAGTGGTTTCTTTCCTTAGAGAGCTAGAAGACCATGGGTAAACAACATTGCCTAAGATTTCAGAAACGGTTGCAAGGTTGATTGGTTATTATTAATCATTTTTCTTTGTTACAAAGGAATGCTCATACAAGTGGTGATGGAGCTACAAAAGCTTTATCAAGAAATAAGTGATATAAAAACTAGACAGAAAAACTTAAAAAAAAAGACATTCCTATGTTGAAAAAGACATACTTAAAATGTCAAAACTAATTCAAAAGTTTGCCTCCTTTAGCATTATACATCTCTACTTTTTCTGTTGTTCTACTTGAACATTCTATGAGACAGAGATGTCAAAAACTGTTGGCAACAGAAACCAGATTAAAATGTAGTTGGGAAAATATTTAACAAAATAAGCAAAAATATAAAGAATGCAGATAATGTTCTCTCAAATGAAGTTATTGTTTCTATGATTTGTTGCTTAACCCACTCATTCCTGAGGATTAGATTATTTAGCTTCCAATTAATTTTTAGTCTATCTTTCCATGGCCCTTTATTACATATAATTTTTATTGCATCATGATCTGAAAAGGATGCCTGTAATATTTCTGCCTTTCTGTATTGGACTGTGAGATTTTTATGCCCTAGTACACGGTCAATTTTTGTGTAGGTGCCATATACCACTGAGAAAAAGTATATTCCTTTCTATCCCCACTCAATTTTCTCCAGAAGCCTACCATATCTAACTTTTCTAACATTCTACTCACCTCCTTAACTTCTTTCTTGTTTATTTTGTGGTTAGATGTATCTAGTTCAGAGAGGGGATGGATAGGGGCAGCTAGGTGGGGCAGTGGATAGACCACTGGCTCTGGATTCAGGAGGACCTCAGTTCAAATCCGACCTCAGACACATAACACTTACTAGCTGTGTGATCCTGGGCAAGTCACTTAATCCCATTGCCTAACCAAAAAACAAACAAACAGAGAGGGGATGGTTGAGGTCCCCCGCTAGTATAGTTTTGCTGTCTATTTCTTCCTGTAATTCCCTGAACTTCTCCTCTAAGAATCTGGATGCTATACCACTTGGTGCATATATATTTGGTAATTATATTACTTCATTGTCTATGGCGTCTAGGATACAGTTTCCTTCCTTATCTTTGATAAGATCTATTTTGGCTTTTGCTTTGTCCAAGATCAGGACTGCTACCCTTGCTTTTTTTACTTCAGCTGAAGCATAATATATTCTACTTCAGCCTTTTACCTTTACCCCGTGGGTATCACTCTGTTTCAAATGCGTTTCTTGTAAACAACATATTGTAGGATTATGATTTTTAATCCATTCTGCTCTCTGCTTCCATTTTATGGAAGAGTTCATTCCTTTCACATTCACAGTTATGATTACTATCTGTGTCTTCCTCTCCATTCTTTTTCCCCCTCCACCATTTATGCTTTTCTTTTTCCTTTTCTCCCTTTCCTTCCTCACTAGAGTTTTGCTTTTGACTACTACCTCCCTCAATCTGCCCCCCTTCTATTCGCACACTCCTTTTTCTTTCCCTTTTTCCTTACTACTTCTTCCCTCTCTTCTATTCCCCTTTCCCTTTTCTTTCCCCTTTCCCCTCCTACTGCCTATATGGCAAGTTAGTTAGATTTCTATACCTGAGAATGTTATTCCCTTCTTAAGCCAAATCCAATGACAGTAAAGCTCAAACAATGCTCATCTCCCTCCTTTCTTTCTCTCTACTGTAAAATGTCTTGGTGCTTCTTCATGTGATGTAATTTACCCTTTTCTGCCTCCTCCTTTCTTCTTCTCCCATTACAGTTCCTTTTTACCACTTCATTACGGTTTTTTCAAAGTCAACTTAAACTCACCACCTCTGTCTATGTATATCCCTTCTAAGTGTCATAATAAAGATAGTTCTCAGAGTTATAAAGTATCATATTCCCATGTAGGGATGTACATAGTTTACCCTTATTGAATAACATGTTTTGTTTTGTTTTCCCCTTTCCTGTTTACCTTTTTATGACTCTCTTGAGTCTTGTATTTGAAGATTAGATTTTCCGTTGAGCTCTGGTCTTTTCACTAGGAAAGTCTGGAAGTTCCCTATTTCACTGAATATCTATCTTCTTCCCTGAAAGATTATTTTCAATTTTGCTGAGTAGTTGATCTCTGGTTGTAATCCAAGCTCCTCTGCCTTACAGAATATCATATTCCAAGACCTCTGATCTTCTAATGTAGAAGATGCAAGGTTCTGTAATACTGACTGTGGTTCCACAATATTTGAACTGTTTCTTTCTGGCTGTTGGCAGGATTTTCAACTTGACTTGATAATTCTGGAATTAGGCTACAATAATCCTTGCCATTTTCAATTTGGGATCTCTTTCAGGAAGTGAGTGGTGGATTCTTCCAATGACTATTATACCCTCTGGTTCTAGGGCCTCAGGGCAGTTTTCCTTGAGTATTTCTTGAAAGATGCTGTCCAGGCTCTTTTTTTTCAATTATGGCTTTCAGATAGACCAATAATTCTTAAATTGTCTCTGCTGGCCAAGTGTTTTTCCAATGAGGTATTTTATATTTTCTTCTGTTTACCAATCTTTTTATCTCGTCTGACTGATTCTTGATGTCCTATAGAGTCATTAGCTTCCAATTGCCCAATTCTAATTTTTAATGAATTGTTTTCTTCAGTTAGTTTTTGTACCTCCTTTTCCATTTGGCCAATTTTACTTTTTAGGGAGTTCTCTTCAGTGAGGAGTTTTTGTGCCTCCTTTTCCATTTAGCCAATTCTACTTTTTAAGGAATTGTTTTCTTCAGTGTACTTTTTCCCCCCATTTTGTCAACTCTATTTTTAAAGGAATCGTTCAATTTCTCTTCCACCTCTCTTATTTGACTTTTAAAATCCTTCTTCAGCTCTTCCAAGAGGCTTTCTGGGCTTGAGACCAGTTCATATTTCCCTCTGAGGTTTCATATGTGGGTATATTGACAATGCTGTCCTCTCCCAAATTTGTGTTTTGATATTCCCTATCACCAAGATACTTCTCTATAGTCGTTTTTCTATGTTGCTTTTTGCTCATGTTGTTTGCCTTTTTTCTGGCTTTTAAAGTTGATCTCTATTCTGGAGCACAAGGGGCACTGTCGTAGGCTTCTTGTGCTGGAGGTTACAGGCCTGGTTACTGGTTTGCTGAGGTGGGTCTTGCCACTGGCTTGCTGAGACACTTCCCTTCCTGTACTGGTCCCCTTCAGCCACAGCAAGAGGGACCTTTCCCTTTAATCCCCTTAGCCTCCCAAGCTAAAAGACTGTTACACCTCGTTTTTCTGCTGGCTCCACTATTTTGGGATTTTTTCTTGAGCAATATTCTCTGGGCTTTTCAAGGTTAATAAGAGAGTGAGAGCAACTTACTGCTTATTCCGCCATCTTGGCTCCCAGAAGTTGAAATAGGTAACTTACAAACATTCAGTCTGTGAGCTTATAATAACTCCAGGAGCAGTGCTACCACTACTGCCAATTCAGTCACTCCCAAGGCCTGCTCCTGGTTTGCCTGGTTGTACTGGCATGCCCTGCAGCCCAATGCTGAACTATGCTTCTCTCTCATCTACTTCCAACAGACCCCTCCCACTGACCTTCTAAGTTGTCTCTGGCGTCTGTGGGCTGAGAAGACTGGAAACCAGCACTGCTGCCAATGATTCAGTCCCCCAAAGCCTCCTCCAGCTTTGCGGGGGCTGGGCACTGGGCGCTCCTCTCTCAGGCCGGTGCAATAGACCTTTCCTGATGACCTTCCAGGTTGTTGTGGGCTGGAAATCTGCCTCCTTCTGTCTCTTTGTGGGTTATGCCACTCTAGAATTTGTTCAAAGTCACTTTTTAGAGACATTTGAAAGGGTTCGGGGGAGAGCTCAGGACAGTCCCTGCTTTCATTCCATCTTGGCTTCCAGATAATATTAATATGTGGTTTACTGAATCAATATTTACAAATTTAGAAAACTTAACAGTGGCTGCTGGATGAAAAAAATTAGTTTATGTTCCAATCCTAAAGAAGGACAATGCCAAAGAATGTTCAAATTACTAAACAATTGTACTCATTTCACACATCAGCAGACTTATGCTTAAGACTGTACAAGCTAGGCCTCAGCAATATGTGAACCATGAATTATTAGAAGTGCAGAATGTTTTTTTGAAGAGGCAAAGGAACTAGAGACCAAATTGCTAACATTCGCTGGATTATGGACAAAGCAAGGGAGTTGCAGAAACATTCACTTCTGCTTCACTGACTACACTAAAGCCTTTGACTGTGTGGATCACAACAAAATGTGGCAGGTTCTCAGAGGGATTTTGAGATCATCTTACTTGTCTCCTGAGGAAACTGTATGCAGGCCAAGAAGCAACAGTTTAGAACTGAACATGGAACAATTGATTAATTTAAGACTGGAAATGCAGGATGACAAAGCTGTATACAAAGAGTACACAAAGATGTATACATCTTATTTATTTAGTTTATATGTGAGTACATCAAGCAAAATGTCAGATTGACAAATCAAAAGCCAGAATTAAGGTTTCCAGAAGAAATATCAGTAATCACAGATATGCAGATGATACCACTCCAATGGAAGAAAGTGAAGAAGAATTAAGAAGCCTCTTGATGAGGGTCAAAGTGAAGAGTGTAAAAAGCTGGTTTGAAGCTTAACATCAGAAAAAAAACAAAACAAAACAAAAAAACAACGAAGATCATAGCATTTGGTCCCATCACTTCCTACCAAACAGAAAGCGAAGAAATGGAAGCAGTGTCCAATTTCATATTCTTGGGCTCAAAGATCACTGCAGACAAGTACAGCCATGAAATTAAAAGGCATTTGCTCCCTGGTAGGAAAGCTATGGCAAATCTGGCAGCATACTAAAAAGCAGAGATATCACCTTGTTGACAAAGGTCCCTATAGTCAAAGCTACAGTTTTTCTAGTAGCAATGCTGTAAGAGTTGGATTATAAGGAAAGCTGAGCTCTGCAGAATCAGAGCTTTCAAACTGTGGTGCTAGAGAAGACTTTGAGGAGTCCCTTGAACAAGCAAGGAGATCAAACATTTCAAAATTTAAAGAAATTCAACTCAGACTATTCACTGGAAGGACAAATACTAAAGCTGAAGCTTAAATACTGTGGCCACATAATGAGAAGACAGGACTCACTGGAAAAGACCCTGACGTTGGGAAAGATTGAAGGCAAAAGGAGAAGAGGATAAGATGGGTAGTGTCATGGAAGCAACAAACACAAGGTTGGACAGACTTAGGGAGATACTAGAGGACAGAATGGGCTGGTGTGCTATGGTCCACAGGGTAATAAAGAGTAGGATATGACTGAACAATAAAAATAAGTCAATATGCAGCCATAGGGATCCTTATTATTTCTATTTGACACAACTGCTCTAAGGCATGCTAATTTGTGTTCTACTCTTATGCTCTATTACGCTGTACTCTTGAAAAGGGTCTATGGTTTGGGATAATACTGGACTTTGAATTTAAATGTAATTCCATGTTTTGAAGTAAATGTGTTCAGCCATGATGCACACAAAAAATGAATAAATATCTTTAGCAATTAAGATCAAAATGCAAACTTGTATTCAAATATGCAAGCTATTAAAATAATAAGCTATTTAAAGCTATACTTACAGTCTTTCCAGAAGACTTAACCCAGAAAATGAACCATTCTTCAACTCTGATATTTTATTGTTGCTCAGAATCCTAAAAATAAGAGGAAAAAATCAAATACTAATATAAACACACACACACACACACACACACACACACACACACACACAGAGAGACACCCTGTTTCAAGACAATTTGAATCTTGTCACTTGAGACCATAAACTTCTATTCAAGTGAGAAAAACAGAATACATGCAAGGGAAGTATCTTTACAATACTTATAAAGAAAGTACAAGATAACAATAGAAACTATGTAGTAGTTTAGAAGGGATGCTAAGTGAAAAAGTAATCAAACGGTACTGAGAAATGTCATAACCTAAAATTGTTACATAGCATAGGTAAGAATTATCTTAAAAAGCAATTACACATGTCAGTTCAATAATCCATATAAGTTCATCTTCTCTTAAAGGAGACTTTCTAAAAGTCTCCCTCTTTTTCTGTAACATACCCTCCAGCATCCAATTCAACTTATACAAAATTGCCCTGTAAAATCAAAACCTGACCAGAGAAATGAACAATTTTGTGTTCTTGAAGGAACTACTGAAAAAGCATTTCAAAAGTGTTTACTATGTGCCAAGCACTGTCCACACAAATAGAAAAAGCCAGATAGTTTCTGCTCTCAAGGAGCTGACGGTCTAATTAGGGGAGACAGTATATAAGTAAGTTATCTAGCCTTTATATATTTATATAGTGTTTTAAGATTTGCAAAATGCTTTATATATTATCTTATTTGATCTTCACATCTTTTTTTCAAACATATGAGCAACCTGTGGCTGAAAGATTTTAAGACTTTCTCAAGAGCACATGGCTATTAAGCATCTGAGACAGGATTTGAATTCTGGTCTTCTTGACTCCAAATGTGGTGCGCTATCTACTACACCACCGGGATTATGACAGTTGAGCTGCAGGATAAACAGTAAGGTCCAAAAGTTCCAACTAAGGAGCAGGATAGATGAGAAGGCTCAAAGGACTTTAAGGTACATCAAGAGATCAGATGACAGTGCCTGTGGGTCTGTAGAACATAGCAACAAGGACAAATGCCAAGGCCCCGGGGACCTTAGGACACAGTGCAAAGGCCTGGTGGTCTTCTATTTCACCAAAAATAATCCTAGCTGTTAACTCCCAACTCATCCAAATGATGCGGACAGCCACGTTCCTGTTTCCAAACGGCTGCCCCACTGGGTTTGTTACCTGGATAAGGAGGAAGAACAAAGAGAAGAGAAAGGAAGGGCCCCCCATTCATTGCTAGCTGAAGGGCAAGCAATCTGCATATAATTTAGAATCTTTGAATAATGATTTTAAAAAGATATTTTTAAAAAAGGATACAACCTACCATATATAATCTAGCATCATTTTACTTTGTTTTATTACTATGTAGTCATGTTCATTTCCTTCCTTCCTTTCTTTCTTTCTTTCTTTCTTTCTTTCTTTCTTTCTTTCTTCTTTTTTTTTTAAGGCAATTGGGGTTAAGTGATTTGTCCAGGGTCACACAGTTAGTAAGTATCAAGTATTTGGTCTGAGGCCAGATTTGAACTCAGGTCCTCTTGACTTCAGGGCCGATGATCTATCCACTTCGCCACCTAACTGCCCCCATTTCCTTTCTTAAAATGAATTTTAATACCAACAAGTTTAGCAAGAGATTTGAGTATAATAGATATATAGGACTGGAAAGGCCTGGATTAATTTCTGCCTCTGAAATATACTGCCACAATGATCATGGTCTTAGTGTCTCAGTTCCCCAGACAAGTATAAAACTAAAGTAGAACTGCAGCTCTGGGAAGAGCTTTTTCCACGGTCGGGATTCCTCATACCAATGAATCACAGTGCCAAATACCTCTCCCTCCCACCAAAAAAGGAGCCAATCAAGATTTAAATTTTCCAAATTTTTATACAGCTCAGAAATAGATAACAACAACATACAACTACTATGACTTCTGATAAATGAAAAATGTACAAGTCAAAATTGTTAAGAAATAATAGCTCAATGGAAAAATATACTTGTCACATCTATGGATAAGGGAGAAGTTCATGACCAAACAAGAGTTAGAGAAAATCACAGGAAGTAAAGTGGATGATTTTGATTACATGAAATTAAAAAGGTTTTCCACAAATGAAACCAATGCAGCCAAAATTAGAAAGCAGGAAACTGGGTCAAAAATGTTGAAAACAAGTTTCTCTGATAAAGGCCTCATTTCTCAAAGTTATAGGGAATTCAGCCAAATATAAAAAATTAAGAGCCATTCCCCAATTGATAAACGGTCAAAGGATATGAACAGGCTGTTTTCAGAAGAAATAAAAGCTATCAATAGTCACAAAAATGCTATAAATCACTACTGCTTCAAGAAATGCAAATTAAAACAACTCTAAGGTACCACCTCATACCTATCAGACTGGCTAACATGACAGAAAAGGAAAATGACAAATGCTAGAGGGGATGTGGAAAAATAGGCATACTAATATGCTATTGGTGGAGATGCAAACTAGTCTAACCCTTCTGAAGAACAATTCAGAACTATACCCAAAGGGCAATAAAATCATGCAATACCCTTTGACCCAGCAATACCATTACTAGGTCTGTATCCCAGAGAGAACAAAGGAAAAAGGACCTATATGTACAAAAATATTTCTAGTGGCTCTATCTGTGGTGGCAAAAATTTGGAAATCAAGGAAATGCCCATCAACTGGCTAATGGCTGAAGAAGTTGTGACATATGACTATGACGGAATACTATTGTTATAAGAAATAACAAGGATTATGGCTTCAGAAAAAAGCTGGGAAGACTTATATAAACTCAGGCAAAGTGAAGTGAGCAGAACCATGCAAATATTACACACAGTAACAGCAATATTGTAACAATGTTCAACTGTGAAAGATTTAACTACTCTGATTAATACAATGGTCCAAGACAATTCCAAAGGACCCATGATGAAAAATACTATCCACCCCCAGAAAGAAAATTGATGAATTCTGAATGCAGATTGAAGTATACTTTTTTTCACTTTCTTTATGCTTCTTGTTATTTATTACTGTTCTTGCTGCTGTTGTTTTTGCATCATGGCTAATATGGAAATACATTTTGCATGACTTCACTTGTATAACTGATAACATATTGCTTGCCTTCTCAATGGGTAGGGGAAGGGTGGGGAGGAGGAAAAGAACTTGAAACTCAAAAAAAAAAATTAAATGAATGTTAAAAAGAAATTAATCTTTTTAAATAGCTTAAGGGGAATCTTAGAGACCAACTAATCCAAGCACCTCATTTAGCAGATGAAGAAAGACACAGAAAGTAACTTGCCCAAGGTAATTTGAATCTAGGTTCCCAATTCCAAACTTAATCCTTATTCTGGGGTTTTGCTCAGTATATAATAATAAGCACCAAAAGATAATTATCTCTTTTTTAGTAAATAAAATAAACAACCTTTAAATACATATATACATTCATACACACACACACACATACACACAAATCCAAAGTACAAAAAAGTAGCTACAAATAAACACAATTAAAAAGTTTGGTTCCATTAGTATCCTGACATTAGCAAAGCATGAAAACCAAATGAAGAAATATTTTCTAAAAAGCTATTTATAATGTAGCTATTTCTCTGGAGGATGGCAAATGACTTATATTTACCCTGACTTAGTATTACTTCAGCAAAAAGAATGTCAGTTGCTCAGTCATAAAGGTTTAGTACGATAAATGATAGATTTTATTGAAGATAGTAAAAAGTAAGATATGTCATCACACTTAAAAATGTTATAGATGTAACCTTAAAAATACAGTTTACAACCTCATGTTAATATATTCAGTCTATACATTACTTGATATGTTAAAGGATGTTGTACAAGAAAACAGGATTGGCATAAATAAATCTATCTAGAAGATAGATTTTATACCCTATTCTGAAACTCAAAGCCCATGAAACTAGGAAATGCATAATATTGTGTATCATTATAAGCCTAAAAACTATTTGTAATCAATATTTTTGCTGACATTTGAAAATTTCAAACTTCCTAGAAGGTAACTAAATGAGAAAATATAAAACTTGCACTAAAGTTACAAAATTCACACATACCCACTTCTGTTCTTCACTAATGATATTAACACTCTGTGATCTACAGAGAATGTTAGCACTATTCTGGCTCACTGCTTTTGAATTCAAAACATCATGAGGAAGAATTTGGTGCCCCCCTACTGAACTAACACAGTATTGAATGAGTTCAGTTCTTGAATGGCTGAATCATTTTATACCAAAGCCATGAAAAATGAATGACTTTTAAAAAATGTATAATTAGTCAAAAGCATTAAACAAATTAAAGGGTATTCAACGTACTTATAATCTCCTACATAGAGGTGGGCATTATATTTCCTTTTTCATGAAGAATAAAGTTTCAAAAAGTGGTTATTCCAACATCACCGCATGGATAGCATCAAATAAAAGCCAGTTTATGGGACAGATGTCAATTTGCTACCCCAGGCAGATTTTATCAGTTCTTCCAAAACATAACTAACCTTTCCTAATATACTGGTCTATTAGCTACATGATGACAAGTCAAAGTGAATCTAACAATATATGGGAAAAAGTGTTTTATACTCTGGAGTTCACATCTGAAGAGACTTAAGGAAATTGAGTCCATTAAGTACACAAAGCATGCCATTATACTGAGGGAAAAAAAATTACAGGAGACATTATACCTTAGTATTTCATTTTAAATCCTACGCAAAAGAATCTTTTCTTGCACATTTTGCCTGGGAAATAATAGTAAGTTAAGTCAAGTAGGTAATGGAAGAGCAACACACAACATGTGGTGTGACTACTTGTTCTCCATGTAATTATTCTATCAAAGGATAGATCTTCACAATTTTCAGTTTGCAAAGTATAATTCAAATATAAGAATTTGTTTTTATTTATTTTATTCTTTTTCAATAACATGAAAACTGAAATACAGAGAATAAGTTATCTGTCCAAAATCATGGAATGAGCCAGTGTCAGTAGGATGATTATTTATATTGCCCTAAATTTATGACTCCTAATCTTCAGTTCTGTACACCAGAGTTGTCAAATTCACTGCTGCTAACTAATAAAAACTCCCTAGTGTGACAAATCAGATTAAAAAATAATTGGTAAATGTTTAACAAAATAAGTAAAAAATACAATATAATATAGATAATATTAATTTGTGATTTTCTAAGTCAACATGCAGCCTGCAGGGATCCCTTTCAATATGAGTTTGCTATCACTGTTGTACACAAATCCTAGAACATATATTTTCAATTAGAGAGCTGTTTCTGAAGAAATTTTATATCACATTATCAGTAACCTCAGAGTGGAGAAAATAATGAGATTGGCCACTGAGACCAGTGATTATTGGCATATACTAAATATCACAATTCAGAATGCCAATAATTAATATTTGCTTTAAGAAAATAATTTGATTCCTTTGTTGCCCAAATCGACCCAATATTTTTGTAGGAAGTATATACTTCGTATTTCTCCAGTATCAATAAGGAGAAAGAAAAGGAGTTTTCTATCTGCTGTCCACAAAGAAAAGAACATGTTAGTGGCAATGTACGTTTCCTCTCTCCAGGTTTAACAATACACATTTCCTTCCCTACGATTAACCTGTAGCCTTGTTATGTACTACCTTCCCTTTCTCAAAACAGCTTTGTCAGATTTAGGCAGTACTCAGAACATTACGGCTACTAAATTCTTCTCCTGGTTGACTTAGAAGAATTTTAGAAGTCATCACATTCATACAACCCACTATTTTTTTTTTCCCTCTAAATGGTTCCCTGAGCTCCAGAGAACTTTAAGAAGATGTGATCTCATGCTGTCTAGTCAGTCAGCTGCTAGTCTGGTTTCTACTATGCAACAATACATTAAAGCTACACATTAAATATTAAAGATTTACATCCTTTGACAATTTCTGATTTGCTCAAGTTCTGGCTGTAGTAGATACAAATTGATTCAATATTAGATTTATTAGTGCTAAATTGTTTTCTAGTAAATGCATGAAAATGGCAAATGGAAATCTGGATGATTCAGATGTTATTAGGAAGGCTCAAAGATTTCCCTAATTCGCCATTTTGGTAAGAGGTAGTGGTTTTCTTAAATTCAATTAACAGTATTTAAGAAGAAACCTATAATTACGTTACCTCTGTATTACTGAGCTCTTCCACAAACACAAGTTTTTTTTAATCAGATTCCATCTCGTCAAGTGAGATAGATCTTCTTTCTTACCCAGTCCTAGAAGAAATAAGAGGTATTATTTGTAGTCTCATATTGCTTTGTGCTAGTCAGGACAAATCTGAAATAGCAAAAAACAATATAGTGTGATAGAGTAGACAAGAGCAAGGGATCTAAAATCAGGGAACGTGAACTCAAATTCTAACTCTCCCATTTATTATCTATGTGAACTTAGTATCTAATTCTATTTTCCTCATTAGAAAATGACAATACAAATAATATCAGAAAGTTTTGGAAATGTTCAAGAAATAACAAAAAGAACTAAGAATGCTGAGCTGGAGGGAAAAAAAACTGAGAAGAGACAAGATAACTTCAAATATTTGAAAGCTTGGCATGGAAGAAAGATTATAAACTCGTCTGGTGCTATTCCAGGAAGTGGAATTCAGTGGACAATAGGAACTCAGGAAGGTATATTTTGAATCAGAGAGCTGTGACATGAAAACAGTGAGTCAGAAGAAAGGTCCTGGTTTTCCAGTAGAAAGCAGATGACCACTTGTCAGGTTTAACATAAAAGAGATTCATTCATTGGGTTGTGACTCAGTTAGATGAGTTCTAAGGTAAAAATTCTGAGCTTTTGACCTTCCTTACTTTTTAAGGCATATAATGTAGAATTTAATTAAAAATCTATTCTTATAGAAGAGTCAGCCTAATATATAGGTGTGTGAATACACATACATACATACATATATATGTATACAGAGACCTACATATATAGTATTTCATTCATTATATAATTTTTATATTTATATACACACAAAAACAGATATATGCATATATACATATATACATATGTATACACACACATATGTTTATATGTATAAGAGGGGAGAGGAAAGAGACAGAAACAGAAATACATGGTATTCTAAAACTGCACTAAGACTTCTGGGACACTTTGCACAAACTCATATGCAACTGCATATGGATATATGCACACATATAAATGTATACACATGCGAAAGTTCAAACAGTTTAAAATGCCTAAACATACACGTGTGTGCACACACACTTTACCCCTCCAAATCACTAAGTTTGTAAGTTAAAAGAAACTTGAATGGGCTAAGCATTTACAATCAAACCACAAAAAGCCTAATATCAAGAGTACTTTGATTTAAGAAGCCTTATATTTAAATTGTCATTTGACCTTAGGCAAGTCACTTTAACCCATGGCATAAATTTATACAGAAGAGTTAGCCTATGAAAGATAGAAAGCATTAAGGAATAAAATGTTTATGATACAAAATAAACCAATCTAGATTTGTTTTAAAAGCATGTTTGGAAAAAGTGGAAAATAAAGGAAGGTGGATATGAAAGAGTAGAAGAGACATGTAAAGATGGTGTCAGGAACATAAAATTAAAATGACTTGAGGCTGGCAGTGAATGCAAAGGACAAAAAGGAAGAACTTTTTAAAGCTAAATGGGGGGGGTAGATTTAAGAAGAGGTAAGACCATTGTTTGGAATAAATAGATTCATAACCAAGAAGGAAAGCAAAACTATTCAACTCTTTGTTTTGTTTTGTTTTATGCTAAGGAATGTGACCTTTGGACCAGGAAGGGCAGATAAAAGAGAATTCAGAGATCTGAAACTAATATGTTTTAATTTCTTAAACAGGTAATATCAATTATAACAAACAAAAGCAAAATTTTCCTCTTTAGGAGGTCCAACAATTTTTTAAAGTATCAAGCGGCCCTGAGACCAAAAAGTTTTAAGAACTACTGCCTCAGAAGGCTAACTCATCGAACCAATGTTATCAATATAGCATACCTGTATTTTCAGCAAGGAATTTAAAAGTCCCTCATGTGAACTTGTGTAGGAGACAGAGATGTAGACTGTATGATATATTAGATAGATTAAGAACTTGTTGAATAACCAGACTTGAAGAGTAGTCAGTCATTAACAGACACTGTCGATGTGGAATGAGATCTTTAGTGACATGCTTAGGAATTTATCCTTAATCCTGCTGTTTACAACACTTTAATACATGACTTGAATGACAACATAGACGGAATGCATATCATATCTGCAGATGACAAAGTTGAAAAGGATGAAAGGATTACTATTTTAAAAAAAATTAATTGTACATATTCTTTATATATAAAATACATAAATGTACAGATACGAAATTAGTCACTTCTAAATACCACACACCCGGAATTGAACTCTTCCTTGTGAAAAAGAAAGAGTTAAGCAAAAACAATTGCTATAGTAACCATGTCTGGCAATGTGTGAAAAATTATCCTCTCTTTCCTCAGTCTCCTAACCTCCTAGCCCTTCTCCCAAGAAAAGGGCTGTATCATTCATTATCTGTTTTCTGGGACCAAGGTTACTTATTATAGTTATGCCAAATTAGGTTTCCCCTTACCATTCTTTTCATTTATATTATTTGTAGGTATTGTGTTTAATGCTGTTCTTTAAGTGGAAGGACTGGGATTTTAATCTAGTTATTCTGACTCTATGTCCAGCACTCTTTCCACTTTATTAAAGATTTCTAGAGTTCAATTTTGAAGCGCCTTTACTTTAAGATTAAATAATCTATATTTTATTCAGCTGGGACTCATAGAAAGTTTTTGAGTAAGGAAGTGAAGTTAACAAGCATTTAGTAAGTAACTACTTTGCCAAACACTTGTTTGCCCTGCATTTTTCAAGAAGACAAATGACATCACAGGTGATAACTTACACCTGAAAGTTCAGTGGCAAGACAAAAGTCAAGATGACTAGTGATGGCCTGTTACCCTCAACCTGGGGACTCATAGAAAGTTTTTGAGTAAGGAAGTGAAGTTAACAAGCATTTAGTAAGTAACTACTTTGCCAAACACTTGTTTGCCCTGCATTTTTCAAGAAGACAAATGACATCACAGGTGATAACTTACACCTGAAAGTTCAGTGGCAAGACAAAAGTCAAGATGACTAGTGATGGCCTGTTACCCTCAACCTGGTTTAGTCAGTCTGCTGAGATGGTTTTACCATGATGTGGCTGCTATGCATGCTACAGCTTCTTGAAGCCACAAGTGGGAGTCGGGTTACAAGAAGATACCAAAGGTAAATGAGTAGCCCTAAAAAGGGCTCAGCAAGCCTTCACACCAGAGGTGCTGCTCCTGTCTAAACACTCTCCTGCATAGCCTGCTAAACACTTAGAACCTGTGCATTAGGAAAATTACTTAAGGTAAATATAAAGAATGGATTGGAGACATTTCCTTCCTTAGTATCCTCAGAGCCTAGCACAGTGCTTATCACATAGAAAGTGCTCAATAGATTTGTTGAGATCGGTGAGCAGGCTATTCTAATAATCTAGTCAAGAGATGATGAAATCCTGAAGTAAGAGTGGTGTGAGTGAAAATGGAAAGGAGATAACAATGAGGTACTTTGGAAAGTGGGATCTGGATGGGGGAGTGGAGGTGTCAAAGCACCTGTGTTCAAATCCTCCTTAGTTTCTTAACCTGGGGGCAGCTAGGTGACACAGTGAATAGAGCACCGGCCCTGAAGTCAGGAGGACCTGAGTTCAAATCCGGCCTCAAACCAAACACTTGCCACTTACTAGCTGTGTGACCCTGGGCAAGTCACTTAACCCCAATTGCCTAAAAAAAAAAGTTTCTTAACCTGTAAAACAAAAGGGTTAGACTAGACGACTTTAATGACCTTCTAGTTTGAAACACAAGAGCACCCTTAGAAGATGTGAAGAGTTACTGCTCATATAGAATCAAAAGGACTGAGAAATCGATCAAATGCTGGCTAACATTAAGCTCTGAGAATGAATCTAGATGACGGAAAGAACAATTGAAACACGGAATTTATACAACAGAAATATTTTCAAGTTAAGGAGATAGTGATGACAATGCATTATAAAAAATTTTGACCAAGCAGTATTTATTAACCAGCCCATATTATGCAGAGCATCACAAGTCCGTAAGTTAGAATCTGTTCAACTTACAGATCTAAGACCAACATATTAAGAAAAATATGTGCTATCTATCTGTTTTAGCTACAGGAAAATTCACTGATATCTTATTACTAAAAATCAATTATTTCTTAAAATATGGCTATAAATTTTTATACAACTGTTTTCCACTAATCTTTTATCATAAAATTAGAGATATATTCTTCTGAACAAAACTTCAGTCTCAAAGTGTACTAAAATCCCACTCAAAATGCAGCAAATAATCTAAAAGGCTATCTTAAAACAATTGATAAATGTACAATAAAATGATAATTAAAATTAGAATACAAAAAAATCAAAATATCAAAAATTGGGATCTCTCTGTGAAGAAAGTGATGCCAAATTATGCTCTATGAGATCACAGGATTATAGATATATAGCTATAAGAGTCCTCAGAGGTCATCTAGTCCAATTCCTCACTTTACAACATGAGGAAACTAAGGGACAGCAAGCTTAGTCTATTTGTCCAAGGTCACACAGTGACAGAGTCAAGATTTTGAACCTAGGTCCTCTGGCTTTAAATACGACACTTTTCTTCCACTGTGATGCACTTTCTCTCTCTGATAGAAGAACAAGTGTTAGTGTTATTGGATCAAAATAAGAAATAATATCTTTTTTGCCTTCAAGATCAGTTACTATAGGTGAATGACATTTGCTTCATAGTTAAGGCATTGAGGTTTATGTGTTTTAGAAAACATATACACAAGCTGTTTGGCCATTACCAAACTACCTGAAATCTAAGGCTAAAGGTTAAAGACTGGTCTAAGATCTTCAATGGTGAAATAAGTTCTCACATCAAGAGTTTCCTACACTAATGGAATCAGATCTCAACCAAAAAAAAGAAAAGAGGTTTTAGTTCTAAATCTGATCCCAAAAGGGAGGTTAGTTGATGCCCTCTTTTATTATATCTGTGAAGTATGGGTAGCTCTGCAAATATGGATCATAACTAAAAGGAGGTTAGAGGCCTTCAGGTAAATCTTAAATACTAACTTGCAGCAATATATGCTTATCTTACATTTATTTTCTCTAATAGCACATCATACTATGACTCAGTATTTATCAAAATAATCAGTCTACAAGTATAACTCATTTTATTGCACTTCACTTTACTGTGCTTCACAGATATTGCAGGGACTTTGTTTTGTTTTTTGGTTTTTTTGGTTTTTTACAAATTTAAAGTTTATGGAAACCCTACACTGAACAAGTCTATAGACACCATTTTTTCCAAAAGCATATGCTCACATGGTGTCTCTGTGTCACATTTATCACAATATTTCAAACTTTTTCATTATTATTATATCTGCAATGGTGACCTGTGATCAATGATCTCTGATGTAACTATTACAATTGTTTTGGGGCACCATAATCTAAACCCATATAAGACAGCACACTTAAGAAATGTTGTGTGTGTGTTCTGACTACTTCACCAACCGGCTATTCTCCTACCTCTCTGTCTCTCTCTCTCCCCTTCTCCTCATGCATCTCTATTCCCTAAAGCATAACAATACTGAAATTGGGCCAATTAATAACTCTACAATGGCCTGTGCTGAAGTGAAAGGAAGAGTCAATTGATGAGACAAACTTCTTTGTTGTCTTATTTTAAGAAATTGCCACAGCCACCCCAAACTTCAGCAGCCACCACCCTGACCATCAAGCATCAAGGAAAGACACTCCAGTAGCAAAAATATTACAACTCACCAAATACCGAAGATGACGATTAGTAATAAAATATATTTAAGGTATATATGTTTTTTAGACATACTACTACTGCACATTTAATAGTAGAGAATAGCATAAATATAACTTTTACATGTACTGGGAAACCAAAGAAAATCACCTAACTCGCTTTATTGCAATATTTGCTTTATTGAGGAGATCTGGAACCAAATCCACAATATCTCCGAGGTGTACCTATATTTTATAACAAACAGAATGGTTATTAACCAACTGCGTTTAAAATACTTAAGCTATTAAATAAAAATATTGTACTAAACAAATGTTAGCCAAACAAAACCAATTTCTTCAAAAGAAGATTAATGTTGTCTTTAAACTCTGACTTAAATTATCTGTCTTCTCTTCTCCTCCTCCCCCATCACTCCATTACAGCTCTATAATACATTAAACAGATTTGTTAATGCTTCCCTTTCTCCCTCTTACTATTAAAATGTAGAACATAACACTTCATAACACTTGACAAGTCCTTCTAAAGATTATTACAATATTATGGGTAATTTCTGTAGCCTCTCCCAATCCTAATAGCTTTTGAAAGTCTATGGCAGACCTCTAAGAGGAGTGTTAGCATACAGGTTTACTTCCAAACTCTGCTCTACTCAAGCCAACTCAGAAATAAATACAAGAAAATCTTAATATTCTGTTTAAAGGAAATCTGTTGGATTCCTTTCTTAAAACACATATCATATTACAAAAATTTCCCATACTCAAGTAAGAACAGCGAGGCAGGAAATACATTGGGAATGGCAAGGAAACAGAGATCCAGGATCCCCCACTTCTAATACAGGTTTGCTCTAAAGGAAAAGTAATGCCTCAGAGAATATCATCAAGAATTTATCATCAGCTGAACTTCAGATGTAGCTTCATCACAGTTAAACACAGTATGGTAATAGGATATCTGGGGAACACAAATGCCACATGTCACATGTTCTCCTGCCTAACAGTCTCTAGTGGAATAAGTAAAAAAGACCCTTCCCTCCCCCCAAAAAAGAAAGGAATACACCCAAGCCTCTAAACCATTGCAACCAACCACACTGTTGGAACCATGCTGTGCAGCCAAGTGCATAAGCCTCTTCCCCTCTTACTCTCTTCTCATACATAATCTCTCTGCCACTACCCAATTGTGTCACCCAGTTTCTCAATATACACCAATCCTGATGGCCTGCTCTTTATGTTTAAATACCTCAGAATCTACTATATCTATAGTACAGAATCTAATATAACTATAACAAATACCACTGTCCAAATGCAAATAGAATATACTCCTTGATATTGATCATAGTGGAATTCTTTCTTTAAGCAATCAGAATTGTGAAACTATGATGTGGTTAAAATTCCAGCTACAACAGTCTATGAATAGTCAAGCTGTACTTCAACATTAATGAGAAAAATGCTTTTCTACCAATTAGTACATAAGTATTTATAGTCACATATCACTAGACCTTTCAAACTCCAAATTGTAATTTCCAAAAGATGGTATTATTTCTTATTTCAAATAGCTAAATACATCAAAAGATAAAATAATATAGACCAACAATCCATTAGCAACTGTAATAATCAACAGTGAATCCTTCCAAATTTCAACATACTTAATTTTCCTTCTTAATTTAATGATTCTTCCAACATGTTGTGAAAAATATCCTCTCTCCACTGTTTCCAGTTCTCCACTGACCATGACTTTGTATGTGAAAAAATTATAAATCCTGTCCATTTACTGTAATAGTTTAAGTAGGTAACAGGCTACCACGAACTAATTTTGAAATAAAATGGTATCTGATAAAACTCAGAAAAGGCCAACTATAAAAATGCTGACAGTTTAAGAAATAGTCTACAATAAATTGATATATACACAATAAGCATGGGAACGAAAAACTGCTTATGTCAGAAGACCAGCCTTTTCTTATTACCACGTATACACCATAAAAGAGCAGGTACACCTTTCATGATTTCTGCACTTAGCATAGAATATTGAAGTCACTGACTGTAGATGTAATAAAGGCTAATTTGTCCAGCATGTTATCAAATGGTCAGTCTTGACTGATTTGCATGCCTGACATTTATAATTTAATGACAGCTGATGTTCATAAAAACAATAGCCTATAAACTCGATACGAGTCAACATTGTGATATGACAGGCAAGAAGACTAAAGCAATCCTGGATGACACTGAAGGCAGAGTTTCCAGGAACAGGGAGATTAAAATTCCATTGAACTCTGACCTGGTCAAACTCCACTTGGAGTATTGTGCTCAGGGTATCAGTTTAGGAGGAACATTTATTGTTTCTGAGCATCCAAAAGAGGAAACCAACAGCTTGAGTTCAGGCAAAATGAAGAATGAATGAAAGAAATGAAGATGTTTAGCCTGGAAAAAAGAAGACTGCTGGGGGCCATGACAGCTATTTTTGAGGTCTTTGAAGAAAATCCTATGACCACTTATCAGTTAAGTTGTAGTGCGCACTCTTCAGGCAAGGGTTGCCACTAGTTGGCTGCTAAGATCCCTTTCAACTATAAAATTCTCTGATTCTATAATATAATGAACCTGAAATTCTACAAGATCTTAAAGTGTTTTCAGAACAAAAGAATGAATTATTTTCAGTGTAATTTTGACATTAAGTATATGTTATCCTAACTTTCTGAGAACTGATAATCTATTTTATCTAATATATTAGACTACTTAGCTGCCCAAAACACCTTTACTACACTCGAAAACAAAAGGTGTGCAAGCTAATAAACATTCTTACTACTTTATTTAAATAATTCTGAGATGACTTCCAGCTCTAGAACTATGAATACCTCATGAACAGGTTTACTCCCTCAGGTAAAAAAAAAAATTATAGTAATTCCATGACTGCTCATCCTGTACAATTTTTAATCATCTCTCTCCTCATCCATATATTATGTAGAGGTCTTTATTTTTTAAAACCCCAGGAGTACCAATATACCACTTGGTTTATCTATATGTTCTATCACATTAATGTTAATAACCAAAGAACTTCTTTTTCCAGCCACATATGTCACACTTATGTTCTTCATGATACTTACACCAGCTCTGTAGCCTGCTTAGACCCATCATATTTTCTGAATTAATCTTTGAGTATTTTGAAATGTTAGTTCTTCAGAAATCCTTGTATTCTATGATTTGCAGTCCAATAAAAGCATGCTAATGTTAAAGAAATAACTCATCAACTTCACGACTGATGCCCTCGAATTGAGTCTAAATTTAAAAAAAAAAGCTTCTTGATAGATTATTGAGGTTTTCTAAATATTTCTTTTTGTGGGCAATAATGTACTAACAGTATTTTGCCCCAAGCCACTACAAACCTCCTCATTTACGTCAACCATAATACAAAAAAAAAAATTAAATCATCATTCACAGTGAAAAACAAAGTAGATTAAAAAAAAAAACACACACACACATATTACCCAGAGTATAGTAGGCAGGCAGCCTGACATAATCACTACAAATGTACCAAAACTAAGAGAACTGACTAGAAGAATAAAACAAATCTGGTTGCCATTCTCAAATCTTAGCAATGTTTTCGATGCAAATAGAATGTAAACAACTGAAAGGCAGGCAACTATGAAAAAATACTTCAGTTTTTAGTAGGCGCATAGTTTGTTACAATACACACAGCGCATTGGGTTTTCTTCACCTTGAATAAAAAGCTCAGAGTGGAGGAACTATTGTAAAAAACAAGGCTTCAAGAAAACAAGGACCAAAAAGGGAAGAGTTAAGCAACTGAAAGATCTACCACTTGTGGCCAAGACAATTAAAAAAAAAAAAGATGACCATAACAGCAGCTAACATTTATATAGCACTTTTAATTTTGCCAAGTATTCTATACTCCTATCTTACTTGAGTCTCACAATAACTCTGGGAGATGAGTGCTTTAATTTTCCCCATTTTACAGAAATAAAAATTGAGGCAGACAGAGTTGTTAAGTGATTTGCCCAGGGTCTCATACTAAGTATATTAAGCAGGATTAGGTTTTCCTGATTCCAAGTACATCACATAGCTGCCTTTATCCTATCTAAATTTAAAATAATTCACACTCAATATCATACTAAAGTTTTAAAGTGTTATTTTATATGACAAGTTTAAAAACAAGTAACAATAAATCATATCCCAGAGGACCAAAAGACTTACAGATCAATCAATACAAAAGCATTTAATACAAACCTACTATGTGCCATATACTGTGCTAATCGATGGGGACACAAAAACAAAAAGTAAAACACTCCCTTACCTTTATGGGGCTTATGTTATTATTAATTAGTAATATCTGAGAAATTATGGACAATAAAACAGGTAGCAGAAGGCTTAAAATAATTGTTCTCATTTCCTGAAAGGAAAAAAGGGAAGATGTCAGAGAAGGGAAGGAAGGAAAGGAAAAAGGGAATATAGCTCCTACTATGTGCCAGGAACTAAGCTAAGTGCTATAAAAATATAATCTCATTTGGTACTTATAACAACCCTGGGAGGAAGATGCCATTATTATTCCCATTTTATAGTGGGGATAATAGAATGGAAATTGAGGCAAATAGAGTTTAAGGGACTTGCCCAGGGTCACACAGTGAGTATCCTTCTGAGGCCAAATGTGAATTCAGGTCTTCCTGACTCCAAGATCAATGTTGTAAACACTGCACCAACTAACTGCTTAAAGTTGGGAATGAAGCATATTAACCTACAATGAACCGACTCTGGCATTCTTCTACTTAATGGCGCAGGATACTCAGTTGGGATATTGCTGGTATAAAGCAAAACTATATGAGATAAGTATGAGTTGAAGCCAGGGCCATGAACAAAGAGGTATGGGTTGAGGAGAGTCAAGGATCCCAAGATTCTCAAAGAAATGGGAAAGTCAACTGGGTGACTTGAACTGGGAGGGACCTGAGAATAAGAAAATTTCATCCCAAGATTGGAGGTAACAGGTAAGAGCTTTCTCAGGAAAGCAAGACACGTTAATGAAGTCTTTTTGTTTTGTTTCTATTTTTTTAACATATCATTACTTTGTTAAATATTTCCCAATTACCTGTAAAAAAATTTAACATTTTTTTAAATGTCGAGTTCTAAATTTTCTTCCTCCCTCCTTTAGAAGGCAAGCAATAGGATATTGATTATACTTTTAAATTATGAAAAACATATTCCCATATCAGCCATGTTACAAAAGTAAACATACATTCACACACACACACACACACACACACACACACACACACACGAGAATGTAAACCAAAAAAGTATGCTTCAATCTGCATTCAGATTTCATTTATCTCTCTAGAGATGAATAACATTTTCATTATGGGTCTTTTGGAATTATCTTGAATCACTGTATTGATTTGAGTAGTTAAGTCTTTAACAGATGATCACTATCACAATATTGCTATTACTGTGCACAGTATTTTCCTGGTTCTACTCAATTTACTTTGAATGAGCTCATATATGTCTTCACAGGTTTTTCTGAAAACATCTTGCTCATCATTTCTTGTGGCACAATAGTATTCCATCACAATCATATAGCATAACTTTTTCAGCCATTCCCTAATTGATGGGCATCTCCTCAATTTCCAATTTTTTTTGCACCAGAAGAGAAAAAGTTGCTACAAATATTTTTGTACATATAAGTCCTTTGCCCACCCCTTTTTGTTTTTTATGTCTTTAGGATAGAGACCTACTACTGGTATTTTCGGTCAAAGAGTATGCACAGATTTATAGCCCTTTGGGTATAGTTCCAAATTGTTCTCCACAATGGTTAGACCAGTTCACAATACCAACAACAGTGCATTAGTGTCCCAATTTTTCCATATTCCCTCCAGCATTTGTTATTTTCCTTTTTTGTCATGTTAGCCATCTGAAAGGTCCAAGGCAGTATTTCAGAGTTGTTTTAATTTGCATTTCTCAAATCAGCAGTTGTTTAGAGCATTTTTCAGAGACTAACTAGCTTTGATTTCTTCTTCTGAAAACTGCCTGTTCATATTTTCTATTTATCAACTGGGGAATGGCTCTTATTTTTTATAAATTTGGCTTAGTTTCCTGAACATTTGAGAAATGAGGCCTTTATCAGAGAAACCTACTGTATAATTTTTTTTTCCCAGTTTCACTTTTCCTTCTAATTTTGGTTGCATTACTTTTGTTTGTGAAAAAAACCTTTTAATTTCATAAAATCAAAATTACCCATTTTACTGCCCATGATCCATTCTTGTCTCTTGTCTTTTATCTTTTCATAAACTCTTCCCTTCTTCATAGATCTGACAGATATATTTTTCATGCTTTCCTAATTTACTTTAATCAACCTTTATGTCCTAAATCATTTATCCATTTTGACCTTACCTTGGTATATGGTGGTAGGTGTTGGTCTCTGTGTAGTTTCTGCCAAACTGCTTTCTAGTTTTTCCAGCAATTTTTGTCAACTGGAGAGATCTTACCCCAAAAGCTGGGATCTGTGGATTTGTCAAACACTAGAATACTATGGTCATTTACTACTATGAATTGTGTACCTAATCTATCCTACTGATTCACCATTAATTTCTTAACAAATTACTAATGCTTTGTAATACAATTGAAATCTGGTATCTCTAGGTCACCTTCCTCCACATTTTTCCCTTGATAATCTTGACCTTTTATTCTTCTAGATGAATTCTATTATTATTTTTTCTAGCTCTATAAAGTAAATATTTGGAAGTTTGAGTAATATGGCAATGAATAAGTACATTTAGGTAAAACTATCACTTTTTATTACACTGGTTCAGCCTACCTATGACAATTAATATTTCTTCAATTTTTTAGATGTCTTCATTTATGTGAAAAATGTCTTGTAAATGTGTTCATATAATTCCTGCGTTTATCTTGGCAGGTAGACTCCCAAGTATTTTGTATTATCTGCAGTTATTTGAAATGGAATTTCTCTTTCTGTCTCTTCCTGCAGAGAGTTGTTGGCAGTATATAGAAATGCTAATGATTTATGTGGGTTTATTTTATATCCTGCAACTTTGCTGAAGTTGTTCATGGTTTCAACTAATTTTTCAGCTGATTCTCTAGGGTGCTCTCAGTATACCAGCAGATCATTTGCAAATAGCGAGTTTCCTCACTGTTAATTTTTATTTCTTCAATTTCTTTTTCTTATCTTGTTGCTATAGCATTTCTAGTATAATACTGAATAATAGTGGTGAAATGAACATCTTTGCTTCGTCCTTCATCTTACTAGGAAGATTTCACATTTATTTCCACTGCATATATTGCTTGATCTTGGTTTTAAACAGATACTACTTATCTAAGAAAGCGTTCATTGACTCCTTCCTTATACTTTCTAGTGTTTTTTAATAGGAATAGGTATTCTATTTTGCAAAAGCTTTTTCTGCATCTATTAAGTTAAACATACGATTTTTGCTGTTTTGTTACTGACGTGGTCACTTATGCTGATAGTTTTCCTAATGCTGCATCAGCCTGCAGTCCTAGTATAAATCCCACCTGATCACAGTGCATGATCTTTGCGATGTACTGCTGTAATTTCCTTGCTGGTATTTTATTTACAATTTCTGCATTAATAGGCAATTGGTCTATAGTTTTCTTTCTCTGTTTTCTCCCCAGACAGGTTTAGGTACCAAAATCATATCTGTGCCATAAAAGGAACTGAAGACTCTTTTTACCTATTTTTTTCCTCCAAAATTTAATTTGGTCCATTATTTTAAAGTTGTTTGAGGGGAATTTGGGGAGAGCTCAATAGAGTGCTTTCTCTAATCTGCCCTCTTGGCACCCCTAATGGAGTCTTTTAAGAAAACTTTTTTTTATATTTTATTTTTTCCAATTTCATGTAAAAACAATTTCTGGCATTCTTTTTTTTTTTTTAGTTTTGAGTTACAAATTCTCTCCCTCTCTCCCTCCTCTACCCACTCTCTGATAAGACAAACAATCTGATAGATTACACATGCAGAGACATGCAAAACATTTTTCCATATCAGCCATGTTGTAAAAGAAAACAGACAAAAAAAAAGGTTTAAAAAAGTATGCTCTGATCTGCATTCAGACTCCATTAGTTCCTTCTCTGAAAGTGGATAGCATTTTTCACAATTTTCTTGAATCATTCTGCTGAGAATAGCTAAGTCATCCACAGTTGATCATTCCTACTATATACAATGTTCCCCATGGTTCTTCTCACTTTACTTTGCGTCAGTTCATATATGTATTCCCAGGTTTTTCTGAAACCATTCTGCTCATCATTTCTTACAGAACAACAGTATTCCACCACAATTATACATCATAACTTTTTCCAACCATTCTTCAGTTGATGGGCATTTCCCCAATTTCCAATTCTTTGTCACCACAAAAAGAGCTACTATAAATATTTTTACACATATATATCCTTTTCTTTCTCTCTCTCTCTCTTTTTTTAATCTCTCTGAGATACAGACCTAGAAGTGGTATTGCTGGGTCACAAGGTATGCAGTTTTATAGCTCTTTGGGCAATTAAAATTGCTTTCCAGAATGACTGCATCAGTACACAACCCCACCAACAATGCATTCCCTAATGGAGTATTAATCATAAAGTCTTTGAATGGATAGCACTGGGTCCCTACCCCCAAGTAAGGTGATCTGCTTTGGCATGCAACACTACGCAATGGAAACACACACACACACACACACACACACACACACACACACACACACACACATTCTCTTACCCAGGGTGCTCACAATCAATTCAGTTTTATAAACTGAGGAGTATGGAGGAATGGGGAACAAAGAGCTGGTCATAATTTTTAGATATTTTTCCCAAGACTGCTGCATATGCATATGTTTTATTCAATGAAACAAAATTCAATTCAAAGTCAACAAAAGTGAGACTGATATAGCAAATTAACTCCAAGTGACTGGTAAGATGAAGGATAGCAATTATTTAATATAGTATAGTCCAGGGGTGGGGAATCTGTGGCCCTCTAGATCCTCAAGTGCAGCCTTCTGACTGAATCCCAACTTCAGAGAACACATTTGCTCTATACGCAAATTAGATCAAATTTCAGTTGGCAAGTGCCAAATCTCAATCTACCATCAGCAGCAGCAGGAGAGACAGTATGTAACCTCAGAGAAACAATCTGAAAATTAAGAGTATGTATCTGTTCTATTTCTCACTATTATTCATTTTGGTAATAATAGCTAACATTTATATAGTACTTTAAAGTCTCCAAAGTGCTTCTCATTTGAGCTTCACAAAAACCCTGTTAAAGTTGGTGCAATTATTATTCCCATTTTAAAGATGAGGATACTGAGGCTAAGTTTAAGTAATTTGCTCAGATCACATAAACTAGTCATTATCTGAGACAGGATTTGAAATTAGGTCTTCCCAATTCTAAATCCACCACTATATCAACCATCTAGCTACCTGCTTATCACATAAGCTAGTATCTAAATTTTTTTGAAAAATACAACTTTCGAAAACATTAAAATAACTCTGCAACAGTTAAAGATAATTATTTCTAATAACTAACAGATGTTCTAAGAAGAAATGGGATTCTTTATAAGATCTCATTATTAAAGCATCCAAGCAGGAGTCCAATGACCAGTCAAGGATACAGTAAAGGCATTAGTAGATTAGATAAATAGTTGGATTAAGAGACAGCTTACAAATGACATTAAATAGTAATAATATTAAGGGGAAGATAATAATTTATTAGATATTATGTTTTTAGGAGAACAATACTTCTTGCCAGTCCCTTTAGCATAGCCCTTTAAGGTTTACAAAGCACTAAGAGCAATGTTATGAGGTAAATAGGGCAAGTATAATCACATATGCTAATACTAGATTCATTAAGGGCCAAGATGAGGCATGAGCCAAGGTCTTCTAACATCAAAACCAGTGCCTTTCCCCACTACAGCACATTGCTTCTCCATATCTAGAAAGATGAAATCAACCATCACTACTATGCCTTGCCTCTGTCCCTTTCATTATCTTTATTAGGGAAGTACTTTCTATTTCTTCTCATTTATTGACCAGGACTATGCTTCCAAAATGGCAATGCTTCTCTCTCATTTTGTAATTACCCAAGTTTATTTCATGCTACCACTTACTATCATAATTCTTTCAGGTCCACAGGTTTATTATTGTTCTTCATTAAAAGTCTTAAGTCCTGAGGGCAGCTAGGCGGCACAGTGGATAGAGCACCGGCCCTGAAGTCAGGAGGACCTGAGTTCAAATTCAGCCTCAGACCAAACACTTGACACTTACTAGCTGTGTAACCCTGGGCAAGTCACTTAAACCCAGTTGCCTGAAAAAAAAAAAGAAATTAAAAAAGTCTTAAGTCCTATTCAGATGCCTTGCCATGGCCATGTTAGGACTCTGAGTGCTCAAAACACATATCAGCAACTTTAGTAGGTACCAACAACTCCACAAAAGCTGAAGCTATTACTAAGCCTCGTGACAAAGTGCATTTCTGTTACACTCAGCTAACTCTAGAGAGGCTCAGCAGAAGGCTGGCTACTAGAACATTATTTTTTTCAAAGTAACTCATTAAGACTGTCTACTAAAACACAGTCTTTTTGATCTGCATTGGTGAAGAAGGTATCCACATCAACGAAATTACAGAACCTTGAAGTTGCTATTATCCCATCCCTCTCTCAAATCTGTTTCTTTCAAACAAAGAACTTACATTGTTATATTCCAATAACGAATACTACCCTATCAAGACATAGTAATATCTAAAAGGTTTATTTTTCTATATGTATTAATATTTTTATCACCCATGTTATAACCAGATGAGGCTATGGTACTATGATCAATCCCCTTGCATGTCATTTTTTTTCCTGCAAATTACTAGTCTTCCTTTACTATTTTTCTTGGTATATCTGCCATCCTCTCATAGAAAAGATAACAACAATAAAAAATAGTTAGCATTTACATAGCTAGTACTTCAAAGTTTCCAGAACATTTCTTTCATTTGATTGTCACAACAACCATGCTATTAATACCCATATTTTACAGATGAGGAAACAGACACTGAAAAAACGTTAGGTGACTTGCCTGGGGTCAGGATTTGATTTTTACAATTACTCTTCCCTGTAATTTGTTGAGAGACTTCTTGATCAGGCTTCCCAGTCTCTTTTTGCCAAGCAGGTCTCAATTATAGAAGAGCTAGGAAAAAAGAAGCCCCTGGTCACAGGTCCTTTCTCAATCCACATTCTCCTGCAGCCTTTGACACTGGTTAGTCTAGTCTCATTGATGCTTTGCTCTCTCAGTTTTCAGAGCAACATTCTCTCCTGATTCTCCTCCTATCTTATCAGAGCGGCTCCTTCTCAGTCTCTTCTGCTGGATCCTTATCCAGATCAGGCCCTCTAACCTTACCTCTCCCTACAAGTCTCTATCCTTGTCCCTCTTCTCTTCCCCCTCTACACTACTTCACTTGGTGATCTCATCATTTCCCATGGGCATTTAATATATCTCTATGCTGACAATTCTCAAATCTACCTATCTTGCCCCAGTTTTTCTGCCAACCTCCAATCTCTCATCTCTAACTGTCATTCAGACATCTCCAACTGGATGTCCAGTTGACATCTTAAACTCTACATGTCCAAAACTGAACTAATTGTCTCTTCTCTTAAATTCCCCCTTTTCTAAATGTTCCATATAACTGTCGAGAACACCATTATCGCTCTACCCCCTCAGGCTTGTAACCTAGATGTCATCTTCAACTCCTACCTCTCACCCTTCATATCCAATCTGTTACCAAGGCCTGTGAATTTCACCTTTGCAACATTTCTCAAATACACCCCCTTCTTGCCTTTGATACTGCCAATACTCTACTACAGGTCTTCAGCACCTTATACCTGGACAACTGTAGTAGCCTGATAGTGGATCTGCCTGCCACAAATCTCTCCCCACTTCAGTTCATCTTCCATTCTGCCACCAAAGTACTTTTCCTAAAGCTGAAGTTCTACCACATCACCCCTACTAAATAAACTCTAATAGCCCTTTATTACCTTCAGGATCAAATAAAAAATCCTCTGTTTGGTATTCAAAACCCTTCATAACCTACCCCACTCCCACCCTACTTTCCCAGTTTTCTTACCCTATATACTTTTCCACCACTCTTCAATCCATTGGTCTCCCTTCTATTCCAGGAACAAGACACTCTAGGCATTTCTTCTGGTTGTCCCCATGCCTGGAACACTCTCTCTCCTCATCTTCACCTCCTGGCTTCCCTGGTTTCCTTCAAGTCCCAGATAAAACCCCATCTTCCACAGGAAGATCTCCAGAATCCAATCTCCAGAAACCTCTTAATTCTAGTGCCTTTCTTCTTTTGACTATTCCCTACTTATTCTACATACAGCTTGCTGCCTTCTCATAAGATTGGGAACTCCTTGAGGGCTGGGGCTGTCTTTTGCCTTTCTTTGTATCATCATTGCTTAGCACAGTCCCTGGCACACAGTAGGTGATGAATAAATGTTTAATGATTGACTGTCATAATGAGTAAGTTTTTGTGTCTTCAAATAAGCAGCGAGCAACATCAAACATTTATGTAGTTCCTTCCTAAGCACAGAACATTTTTCTAAGAGCTAGTGATACAAAGAGGAATTAAGAGCCTACCCTGTCACAAAGCTTACAACTACCATTGAACACAAACAAGCCTTCTATGCAAACAGAACATAAACAGGCATTCCTGTGTCCTTATGGAGATTTTTAAAACTGTAGCTATCTGTGTATTTCTGTTCAGAGAAAGGCTTTAAGCCTTCATTGTAACTCGTGACTTGACAGCACCAAAAAAATCCAACATTATGTACATGTCATTTTATAGTACTTTATAATACTTTCTGGCATTAAAAAGAAATTAGCATTTCTTAAATAACAAATTTTTTTCACTGAAATTCTGTTCTCATTTCAGATCATGAGATGACCCTGAACGTTCAAAAGCTATGTCATCAAAGTACAAATTCTAGCAGATCCAAGTACAGGTTCTATAATGGACCATATGTCTATTGTCCAAAGACTAGGTACCTAAGTTCATTCACCATGAGGTCAGTTCCAATGTAAGTTTTCTGGATAAAGTAACTCTCTAACTTCATTGCTATACTGCTACACTGATGAAATTACAACTCATTTTTTTAACCTAAAAAAAGTTTCCATTTTCTTCTAGAAGCAACAACAAATCATTGGCACTTACCAAGTAAAGGAGTGATATGGTCATCCCTGTGCCCAAGGAGCCAGGGAAAAGAAAGATCAATTAGGAGGTCACTCCCGAACTAAGAGAATAGTTGCATGAGTAGTGGGAAAAGAACAGATATGAGCAACGGACTGGATATGTGGGACAAGGAAGAGAGCAACGAGGAGTCAAGGATATGACAAAGCTAAAAACCTGGGAGATGGGAAGGATGATGGTGTCTTCAATAGATACAGAAAAGTTCAGCAGGGGTACAAGTTTGGGAAGAGAGAGGGAAGATAAGGGGTTTTGGGACATAAAGAATGAGGGACGGGGCAGCGAGGTGGCGCAGTGGATAAAGCACTGGCCCTGAAGTCAGGAGGGCCTGAGTTCAAATCCAGCCTCAGAACGAACACTTGACACTCACTAGCTGTGTGACCCTGGGCAAGTCACTTAACCCCAATTGCCTTAAAAAAAAAAAGAATGAGAGGTACATTTGGAACACTGTTAATTGCCTTCCTAAATTGAAGATCTAAATACGATGTTGCCTAACCAGGTCAAAGTACAGCAGGATTATCACCTCCAAATGTTCTTTCTAGCAAGCTGAACTAGGATGCACAGTAATACTCCATTAATTTTTTTGGATGTGATATCATATAATTTCCTAATACAGAATATGCAGTCTACTAAAACTGCATCTTTTTTTCATATAAAGTGTTTCTTAGCCACACACACACACACACTCTCTCTCTCTCTCTCTCTCTCTCTCTCTCTCTCTCTCTCTCTCTCTCTCTCTCTCTCTTCTCTCTCTCTCTCCCCCCACCCCTGCCCATCTCAGCCACTGGGACTCAAGGAATCAAATGTACAAACGTAAAGACTTAACACTTATCCTTATTAAATTTCAGATTATTTAAGATGTTCCACCATTCTGGCCACAAACATCTTTTTGAATTCTATCATCCATTTTGTTAGCCACCCTTTAAAGTTCAGTTTCATCAATTAATGTTAGCATTAACAAACATTTGTTAATCATCTACTATATGCCAGGCTCTGTGCTAGGAATATAAACAATGAACCATCTATAGATGTTCAAATATGGCATCTACGCCAGTATGTCATCTAGGCTTACATCCAAGAACGAGACCAAGGGTAGCTGCCTGGGACAGTTCTCTCAAGACCTTTAGGGACTAATGTCAATTCTTTGGGCCCAGTCATTCATCCAGTTCTGAATCTGATTATGAAATGGTTGACATCTCTCCATTTTGCCCACAAGGTTAGCTTGACAGACACTGTCAAATTCCTTGCTAAACATAAGGATGCTATGTCTATGGCATTTCCCTAACCTACCAGTCTAATAAACACATCAGGAAAGGAAAATTTTAAATTAACATTATCCATTCCTAATGAAGACATGCTAACATTAAAATTAAAAGGGCTTTACTATTCCTCTTCTATCATATTCCATATTTACATGCCATTTTTTCTAACCACCTAGAATAAAATAACCGTTCCCCTGGTTCTTCTGTCCATCCAACTCCTTCCTGTCCTTCAATATCTTGTTAAAAAAAAATACCTTCTCCATGAGTCAAGTCTATATTAATTTTTATTTTATCTAACAGCCTGAATGATTTTTTTATGTACTGTCCTCTAGATTCCTCCTTATGTAAGGAATCTTCCTCAGTCATGTAATAAGTAGGATCTTTATGTTGTTTCTCCTCCTACCAAAATATTTTATGTGTATTTTGGATTTACTTACATATATTCCAGGTCCCCCCCTCATTGTCCCCAGGACCCTAGCCCAATAGAATGTAGGTTCCTTAAGGCAAGGAACTGTTTTCATTTTTGTCTTTGTATCATCAGTATCTAGCACAATGCCTGTACAAAATAGGCTTGATCAATGTTTATTGAATTGAATTGTTGAATTAGAGCTAAGAATATGTTTTGAATTGGACTTCTCAATGTAACTTATTGGTGTGCTAAGAATTTTTAAATGATCAAAAACATGCCACCTAATTTACTGTTGGTACAAAAGACAGTTTTTGTTTTTTCCTTCACTACTGTCCAGTATATCCTCACTTCATTTGGGGAGAGAAGAGGTGGGAAGGAAGTAAACCAACTCCAATCATGAATTCTCATGACTCCCAAGCAGTCTTAACTTTTTGAGTCATGGAGCCCTCTGGCAGTCTATGAACCCCTTCTCAGAATAATGTTTTTAAATGTATAAAATACAAAGGAAACCAATTATACTGAAATAAAACAAATTCATGGAACCTAGATTAAGAATCTTTGGTCTAAGATATATGATTTACACTTAAAAATTTATATATTGAAGTTTAGGTTGTTACAATAGGGAAAGAGAACTTGTCTATAACTTGAGTCTCAAAGAGCTGCCTCAAGCACTGACAGGTTAACTTACTTGCCAGGGCCACAGAGCCAATTTGGGTCAGAGGCAGGATTCTAATTTGGGTCTTTCTGATTCCAAATTCAGTGCAAAAGGAATCCTAGTTCAGCGTTTTCTTTTACAGAACTCTTGTATAAATGGCAAATAGCTAGACAACTTATTTGTCTGTAGGAATCAATGAATAGATTGGCTTTGATAATTCAATTCAAACCTTTATTATCATCAGTCATCATAACAAGTGTCTACCACACATAAACACCCCCATTCTTAAGAAAAAAGATATATTAAAATCAAGAAAATGAAATAACTTCATCTAGGCCACCAGCTTTATTTGACCTAGAAATGAATAACATAGTCCTGGCTGCTCAATCTCTGTAAGAACTAGAATAGTAAACACTTAAAACAGATTGACAAGTGCTAGGTAGAGGAAAATAGGTATATTAATGCACTGTTGGTGGAGCTGTGAATTGAATTTTTTTTTAAAAAAAGCAGTTTGGAAATGCAAAAAGCAAATTTGGAAAGTGACCTTTTTAAAAAATCATTTGGGGGGGGCAGCTAGATGGCGCAGTGGATAGAGCTCTGGCCTTGGAGTCAGGAGGGCCTGAGTTCAGTTCTGACCTCAGACACATAACACTTACTAGCTGTGTGACTCTGGGGAAGTCACTTAACCCCACTGCCTAACAACAACCAGAAAAAAAAAAAGTCATTTAGGGGCAGCTAGGTGGTGTAGTGGAGAGACTATCGGCCCTGAAGTCAGGAGGACCTGAGTTCAAATCCACCCTCAGATCAAACACTTGACACTTACTAGTTGTGTAACCCTGGGCAAGTCACTTAACCCCAACTGCCTTTAAAAAAAAAAGTCATTTAGACAGGGAGGCTTAACCTGGCATAGCTGAACTTTTTTCTAATATATTGATAACTGTATTTCAATAATTGATTATTTTTTTGTGATCCTGTGTATTTTATGCTTTAAGAACATTATCTGAGACCTCCAAAGTTTTTATCTGTTAAAGGGATCTATAATACAAAAACAGTTAAGAACCCCTGCCTACATACCCTTTGATCTAGCTAAGCTAAATCCCAAAGAGATGAAAGAGAAAAAGGCCTATATGTACAAAAAATACTTATGAATTCTTTTTTTTTTAGTTGCAAAGAACTAGAAACGAAGGAGATTCCCATTAATTAGAATGGAATGGAACGCTATATTGTGCTACAAAAAATGATGAAAGAGACATTTTCAGAGAAACTGGGAAGACTTGCATAAACTGAATTAAAAAATGAAATATGCAGATCCAGGAGAAAAATCATAAATTAACAACACTGTCAAAAGAAAAAACAAAAAAACTAGAGGGCAGCTAGGTGGCACAGTGGATAGAGTGCCAGCCATGGAGTCAGAAGGACCCGAGTTCAAATCTGTCCTCAGACATTTACTAGCTGTGTGACCTGGGACAAGTCATTTAACCCTGTTTGCCTGTCTCCTCATCTGTAAAATGAGCTGGAGAAGGAAATGGCAAACCATTCCAGTATCTTTCCCAAGAAAACCTCAAATAGGGTCACAAAGAGTCAGACAAAACTAATCGATACAACTAAAAAAAGAAAAAAGACTTAAAACCTCTGATCAATGCAATGATTAAGCATGATTACAGATAATTAATGATGAAGACTCCCTGCTATATGCAGAAGAGACGTATGTGTTTTGGACCTGGCCCGTGGGATTTCTCTAAAAGAGAAGATATCAAGCAATTAGGGAAAAACTCACAAGCAGTATTTTAATTAAAACAAGAGGAGTTCAAATATAATGAATGCAAAGCACTATACAAACCTTAAAATATTAGATGAATGTAATTGTCATTATTAATGCATATGCCTACTTTCTCATTTTTATAAAATATTATGATAAACTACATCCCTTAGTAAGAAGGTGATGGTCTATGGGAACAAAATATCATATTCAGTAACCTTATCAATTGGTTTTGCTTAACTTTTTTTTCTATTCTAAGAGTGGGTTTAATGTAGATGGTAAACGCTGAAAAAAAGCATCAATAAGACTATTTTTAAAGATTAAAAAAAAGTAACATACTGAAAAAAATAATTATCTGCAGGATATATCAACTATATTTCAGTCTTTCCAGAAAGTAAAAGCACAAACACATTTACTAAGAATTTATCTGAATGAGGTGGATTTAATTTTAAAATTTTCAGACAAACTGAGCCAAAACCTGAATCAAAGTAAATGAAGCCAATTCAGAACAAAAATATTTTTGAAAACAACCACTAAGTGTTCCAACCTTCTCCCCATGGTTAAGAACAATTTGAGTAAACTAACACTTTTCCAACACTGGTTTGTTCTGGAGTTGACTCCTAAGACTGGGTTCATCCTCAAATCATTATATCAAAGATTTTGAGTCCAAAGCAATGGATAGTGAACTAAAACAATTAAATTCTTTGTTCCTAAAATTATTTACCCATTTATGTGCCCCCAAAGACTAGAAAATGACAACCTAAATACATTTATTAAATTTAAATATTTATTATGTGCCAAGCACTGTAGTTCAAATTTTATGCTAAATTAACTCAAATAGGAATGTAAACTACTTATAGAAAGTAATATTAACAATATTTATTCCTAATTTAAAGATGTGCACTCAGACTGAATATTCATATGAATCCCTTTTTTTTTTAATTTCACAGTGATTTACTTGCCTGGAGTGTTTTACAGTAACTCAATTCAACAAACACTTATTAAGCGTTTATTATGTGACAGGCATTATGTTAGGAATACAAAGACAAAAAAAATTCCTTGTGCTCAAGGAGCTAATAGTTGGTTGGGGGGAGGGGTGGTGACACAGATATGAAAGGACAAAACACACATACAGATAACATATAAAGTATATAAAAATGAATACAAAGTAACTGAGGAGGGTGCTAATAACTAGAGGAATCAAGGAAGACATCCACTAAGATGTAACATTACTAAGTTATGGCATTAAAGAGTCTTAAAGGGAACTTGACATTCTTAGAAGCATTCCAAGCATAGGGTATTTTTTTCTTAATTATACAAACCAAGAAAAGTTGGTAAAGTTAGCATACTTTGGCAAAAGCCTCACAATCCATCCACTTCTAGCAAAACATACTGTAGGAATAATTATAGTTTCTTCTCTACACAGAGGTGGTAGATTATAGGTGCAGATGAGGCACACATTGTCAAACACAGCCTTCATTTGTTTCACTAAATTTCATTTCTCTGTTACAAGAGACCATTCTATGGGGGACAGTCATTGAGAAATAAGAGTTATGTTTAAAAAGAAAAAAAGCTGATTTTTAAAAAGAAGTTTTTAACCTATAATTCAGTTTCAATCTTGAAGAAGGAATATGACATATGCATAACTATAACGTAAAAAAAATAAGTCCCTTAGAGAGGTGCAAAATGTCATGAGAGGAAGAGGGAGCCCAGGAAAGGTGACTGCTAAGCAGATGTAGCGAAGCTTGCTGAAGAAGGTAGAATTTTAGGTGGGTTTTAAAGAATGAGCAGGAATTTAAGGTGGTTGATAGTGAGGAAAGTAGACATTTCAGACACAAAGACAGGCAAAAAAAAAAAGTGAGGTGCCCATAAAGCTGGAATGAAGAATGGTCTATATTGTGTGACACAAGTTGGGTGACATTACAGAGGACCTTCAATGCCAGGCTTGGAGTCTCAAGCTTAGTTGATAAACAACAGGGAGCCACTGAAGGAAAGAAACAAGCATTTATTACTGTGCCTACCAAGTGCCAGGCACTGTGCTAAGCACTTGACAAATACTACCTCCCTCAATCCTCACAGCCACCCTAAGAGGTAGATGCTATTATTCTCCATCTTACTGCTGAGGAAACAAAGGCAGACAGACTTGCCTAGGATCGCATATCAAGTGTCCATTCATACTCAGGTCTTCCTGACTTCAGACCCAACACTCTATCTGCTGCACCACACAGCCTCTGAAGGGTTTTGAACATAAGAATGACATGAACAGATCTATGAAAAAGGAAGATTAGTCTGGCAGCAGTATGAAGGATGGAGTACAGACCAATGGATCTCTTTTAAGACTACAGTTAAGTGGCGGGTAGTCAGTTTAGTCATTTTTAGTAAAGAACTTTACTAATTAGTGATGGGTTATGGCAATAAAAATAGAGGCAAAAGATTTACAGAGGTAGTTTGTTGGAATAGATGACATTTTTCCAAATATAGAATACTGTATATGAATGGTACCTCCTTAGAAAAAACAGAAAAATCAATTAGAGGAACAGATTTTAGCATAAAGATAAGCTTTAGGGGTACTAGTAGGATACCCAGGTAGATTTATCCTACCAGCCACGTAGGTGTAGCTCAATCAATCCATCAACCAGCACCTAGTCTGGAGACAGGCAACTTGGAAGTTATCCACCTACAAATTAAGATAGCCAAACTAGAGCTTACTCGGGGATGGGGGGTGAGGGATGAGGGGTGGAGGTGGGAGAGTAAGCAGAGCTAGAGCAGGGAGAGTCTCAGGCCCCAAGTCCGGAAGACCCATTTTCTTGAGTACAAATCTGGCCTCAGACACTTACTAGCCGTGTGACCTGGGGCAAGTCATTTAACCCTGTTTGCCTGTCTCCTCACCTGTAAAATGAGATGGAGAAGGAAATGGCAAAACATTCCAGTATCTTTGCCAAGAAAACCCCAAATGGGGTCTTAAAAAGTCAGCCAAAAAAAAAGCAGAGGGAGCCATCCTGAAGAATACCACCGGAAACAAAGGAGCAATTAGAGAAGGTAGAACCACAAGTCACTTTGAAGCCAGAGTGGAAAAAAGAACGTATAGAAAGGGTACAGAGAAAGAAAGGGGAGGTGTTAAAAGTGCCAAATGCTAGAGAGAGGTCAAGGACAATGAGAATGGAGGAGAGGGGGCGGGGGTAGGGATGTAAAAAAAAAAAACACAAACATTGGATTAAGTGATCAGGAGCTCATTCACTACATTGGAGAATAGTTTCAGTACAGTGATGGAGAGGGAAGTAAAGAATGCAACGGGTTGGGAAGGAAATGGAGAAACACAAAGTTGGGACAGTCACCTCACATATTAGTAAAACTTACATAAACAGAGTAGTTAGTAACCCATTTTTTCACACAGTAAGGGCAAAGTTGTCTAAAGAGCCACGATCCAATTTGGAAAACCAGCCTGTCTGAACGTCCAGCACATCCTGAAACTTTGCTCACACCCTGACTTCAACTTTCCTCATCGCTGGCTTCCTGGGTTTGGATAGGACTTCTCTCCAATGCTAAGACCAACTTAGAAAACGCTGGCTGGGTTTTGTTTGGTTGTTAGACTGACAATTATTACCGCAAAGAAAGCCCAAAGGGAACCCGTGAAAACTTGGCAAAGAAGCAGGAGAGCAGACGATCAGTTTCCAATACGCGGGTCCGTCCTGGAGGCAGAACCCACAGGATGGCCATCAGCACACACCCACCCCAGCCGCACCGGGAGGCAGTGTGGACCGGGAGCTCAGGCTCGTTTAGACAAAAGGCACCCTGTTGCTGGCAGGGCGGCCACTTTTCCAAGTTGCACTGCCCTGGTAGGGGTGGGGAATCCTCCTCCCTCCTCCTGCCCCTCCCGCGGGATACTCACAAGGTGACCGTCCGGTTGGGCAGCGTGTCCGGCGGCAGGACTTGCGCCAGATCCAGGCTGCTGCACACCACCTTGCCCTCCGGGGCCGCGGCGGGCGCGGCTCCGCCTGCCGGGGACTTGCCGGAGCCCTTGGGCCGCCCGTCGTGCTTGCAGCCCGGGGGCAGAGCGGCGGCGCCGGGGCCGATCTCCCACAGGGCGATCCAGAGCAGCCAGCCAAGCAGCAGGCGCCGCCGGCGGCCGAGGCAGCGGCGCTCGCCCGCGGGGCCGCCCGGCCGCTTCATGCTCCGGGCGAGGCGAGGGGAGGCCGCGCTGAGGGAGGGCTGGACGGAGGGATGGCCGGGCGGACCGGGCCTGGCTCGCAAGAGGGAGGACGGCCGGCCCGGGGGAGTCAGCGCTGGGGCTGCCCGCGGGCTGGCGGCAGCGCCCGGATCCTCATGGCGGCGGGGGCAGGCGGAAGCGCCGAGGAGGAAGCGGAGGCGCAGGAGGGCGAGCGCCCCCCATGCTCCTTTGTCCAGGCGGCCCGCCGAGCGTGTTCCCTAGGCTCCCCCCTCATGGGAGCCCCCGGGTCATGGCCTGCTGGATCGCTCGCAGGGCGCCTTTAAATCCCGGCTCGGGGCCGCCTCCGCCACCGTCTCCTCCTCCTCCGGACATGGCCAGGGGACTCGGCTACCGCGGCGGCGGCTCCTCCCCCCGACCGCCTTCTTTCCCTCCCCCTCCGGCCATCCGAGGCTCGGGAAGGAGGCGGTGGCGGGAGAGCGACGCGGCGGCCTGGGCTGGGGCACTCGGGGCGAGGGAGGGGCGGCGGACCCCGCCGGTGGGGGAGGGGCGGGCGCGGACTCGGAAGGCGCGGGGCGCGAGGGTCGGGGGGGTGAGGGGAGAAAGAGCAAGAAAGTTCCAGTCGGAACTCTGGCGGCCGCGGCGGCTCCCTGGCTCTCCCACAAAGCCGCCCTATATGTGCACCCGGTGAAAACGGAGGGCAGGCATGTGGGGTGCGGGACAAGAGCTTGCAAAGGGTACAGAGTTTTGTGAACTAGCAAGAGCAACTGAGAGGACATAAAAGAACATGGGAAAAAACAAACTTCACACACATACGTCTCTCCCTCTCGGCTCTAACTTGGCTTGCTTCCATGCCTACCGCTTTTCGTTCCTCCTCTTACTTTGGAAACAGCCCCAGGCTCCTCATCCCAAAACTCCTCCCTTCGCTCCTAGATGTTCCTTTTCAATAAAATGATGACGTTCGGCTTGGACCATCCTTGGCCCCTGCTCCATCTCCCGACCCAGCAGTAAATACTTCAAGACCTTACACCCCAGAGCTGCAACTTTTAGGAAGAACTTTCTCACTAGTCTTGGAACTGTATTCGGGTTCCCAGTTAGTTGCATTTGAACTAGGAAGAACGCCTGAAACCATCAACCCACAGGCATTTTTAAATTGTTTGGTCGAGCTAGCTCCTTCACCTCAAAGCCTCTTGGGGAGCATTGCTGAGAATCCTGATTTATCTGACCACCAAGTTTAGATTAGATGCCCTGAATTTTACATGGGGAATTATTTCCTCATTTTTGTAATAATAACAGCACAGTAGTTTAAGTTGTATAATTAAAGTTCACAAGTTTTTAAGCATACTAAGTGTTTTATATATGCCTTAGCTAATTTGACCCCCACAAGCAACCCTGTGAGGTAGGTTGTGCAAATAATCTCTCTTACTAATATGGAAAGAGGTTCAAAGAGGTTGTGACTTCACTGTAATCGAACAACCAGAAGCCAGGATACCAACCCAGATCTTCTGCCTCCAAGTTTTGTACTCATCTTATCATACCATTCAACAAGTGTTTATAAAAGATCTACTTATGTGTACAACAATGTACTAGATATTGGAAAATACCAAAAGCCAGTAAGTTAATCAAGAAGCCAAGTGCAGTTTATAAGACTACAAGTCATTCCCCAATTGATAAATGGTCAAAGGATATGAACAGGCAGTTCTCAGATGAAGAAATTAAAGCCATCTATAGTCATATGAAGAAATGCTCTAAATCACTATTGATTAGAGAAATGCAAATCAAAATAACTCTGAGGTACCACGTCATACCTATCAGATTAGCCAACATGACAAAACAGGAAAATGATAAATAAATGTTGGAGAAGATGTGTTGGAACACTAGTGCATTGTTGGTGGAGTTGTGAAATGATCCAACCATTTTGGAGAGCAATTTGGAACTATGCCCAAAGGGCTATAAAAATGTGCATACCCTTTGATCCAGCAATAGCACTTCTAAGGCTGTATCCCAAAGAGATCATACAAATGGGAAAAGGACCCACATGTACAAAAATATTTATAGCAGCTCTTTTTGTGGTAGCAAAGAATTGGAAATTGAGGGGATGCCCATCAATTGGGGAATGGCTGCACAAGCTGTGGTATATGAATGTAATGGAATACTATTGTACTATAAGAAATGATGAGCAGGAGGACTTAAGAAAAACCTTGAAAGACTTATATGGTCTGCTGCATAACTTAAAACAGTACCTGGCACATATTAATTGCTTAATAAATGCAATACTGTAGATGTGATCTGACCAGGGCAGATCTATACAGCAGAACTATCACTGACCTAGTAATAGACCTTCTTTTCTCTCAATGTATTCTAAGGTGGAGCAGTTCTTAGAAGATCAGAAGATTTAAAAGAATAAACATGAACTCAGTATTTAAAGAAAAGAAGGATTACAAAAAAGTAGAAATGAGGAAGAAGAGAATTTCAGAAAGGGGAAAGCTACAACTAAATGGCACAGTGGATGGAGCATTGAGTCTGAAGTCGAAAAGACCTGAGTTCAAATCTAGCCTCATACTTATTAGTGTGTGACACTGGACAAATGACTTAACCTATAACTGCCTCAGTTTCCTCAACTATAAAAGAAGGATGGTAAAAGCTGCCTTGGGAGGCTAGCTAGTGTAGTGGATAGAACACCGGGTTTGGAATCAGGAAAACATCCTTTTGAGTTAAAATCCAGCCTCAGATATTTACTATGTAATCCTGGGCATAACCCAGTTTGTTTCATTTCCTCATCTATAAAATGAGCCGGAGAAGAAAAAGACAAACCACTCTAACACTATGTTCTATTGCATTTTTTTGTATTTTTTGTAATCATTTTGAGGTTAGATACAAAAAAAACCATTTTCATGTATACAGCACAACACAAAAAGAGGATTCAATGTGAAACCATAAATCTTCATTTCACAATATCTACTTTAATAAGAAAAACTGTGATAAATACTATACATCATTTTCAAAACTACTGTTTCTCTCTGCTTCCTTTGGAGTGTTCTTTTGTTCTCTGCTGTGCTCTTTTTATTTTTTTATCTCTCCCTTCTCACCCCACACTAGAGAAGGCCACCATTTGACAGATATATTACATATATATATATATATATATATATATATATGATATATACATATATATATGTATATATGACATATATATGTATATATGACATATATATATAAATATATACACGCACACACGCGCATGCGCGCGCACACACACACATACACACACCATACTATACATTTCTGTTTACCATTTGGTAAATTTTTACCAGTCTGGAGGTGGATAGCATCTTCCTTCATAGGTTCCTTTGTAGTTAATCTGATTATTTAGAATACTTAAAACAACTTAGTTGTCCACAGTTGTTCTTAAAACAACGTTGCTGTTACTACTATATACAACATTTTCTTGCTTCTGCTCATTTTACTTCATTATTACATGCAAGTCTTTCCATGTTTTTTCTAAAATCAACCAGCTCATCATTTCTCATAGTACAGTATGTATTTTTATTTTTAAAAATATTTCCCAGAGCTAGGATTACAACCAAGAATTATCTACCCTGCAAAACTGAGTATAATCCTTCAGGGGGGAAAAATGGATATTTAATGAAATAGACTAGGGACTTTCAAGTGTTCCTGATCAAAGGACCAGAATTGAATAGAAAAAAATTAACTTTCAAATACAAGATTCTAGAGAAGTATAAAAAAGTAAATAAGAAAGGGAAATCATAAAGATCTTAATAAGGTTAAACTGTTTACATTCCTACTTGGGAAGAAGATAGTTGTAACACAAGAACTTTCTCATTATTAGGGCAGTTAGAAGGCTATAGAAAGACAGAAGGCACAGATGTGAGTTGAATACAATGGAATGATATCTTAAAAAATAAAATTAAGGGGTGAGAAAGAGGAATGGTCTGGGAGAAAGGGAGAGGTACAATGGGGCAAATTATCTCACATAAAAGAGGCAATAAAGAGCTTTTACAAGAAAAGGGAAGAAGAGGGAGGTGGCAGGGAACTCTCGAACCTTACTCTCCTTGGAGTTGGCTCAAAGAGGGAGTTACTTACACAGTCAGTTGGGTATAGAAATCTATCTTACTGAGCAGGAAAGTAGGAGGAGAAGGGCATAAAAGAAGGGAGGGCAGATTGGGGAAGGTGGTGATCAGAGGCAAAATACTTTTTAAGAGGGACAGGGTGAAAGGAGAAAAATAGAATAAACAAGGGTGAAATAGGATGGGGGAAGGAATAAGATGGAGGGAAATAGCAATCATAACTGAAAAAAATTTTGAAGCAAGTTTCTCTGAGAAAGGCCTCATTTCTCAAATATATAGAGAACTGAGTCCAATTTATAAAAAATAAGAGCCATTCCCCAATTGATAAGTGGTCAAAAGATATAAACAGTCAGTTTTCAGATGAAGTAATCAAAGCTATCTACCATGGGGAAAAAATGCTCTAAATTAATACTGATTGGAGAAATACATATTAAAACAATTCTGAATACTATCTCATACTTATTAGATTGGCTAATGGGACATAAAAGGAAAATGACAATGCTGAAGGGGATATGAGAAAATTGAGACACTAATGCATTGTTGGTAGGGTTGTGAACTGATTCAACCAATCTGGAAAGCAATTTGGAACTATGCCCAAAGGGCTAGAAAACCATGCATACTCTTTGACCCAGCAATATCACTACTAGGTCTGTATCCCAAAAAGGTAAGAAAAGAAAAGAAAAAAGAAAAGAAAAGGAACAATATGTACAAAAATATTTTGCTCTTTTCTGGTGGCAAAGAACTGGAAATTGAAGGCATGTCCATCAATTGGAGAATGTCTGAACAGGTTATGGTATATGATTTTGATAGAATACTGTTGTGCTATAGGAAATGAGAAAGATGCTCTCAGATCTGGAGAGATTTACATGAACTAATGAAAAGTGAAGTTGCTTGCTATTTGTCCTTTTTCCTCAAAGAAGACCATGACATCAGGGAGGTGATGTCATGACATGCAAGTGAATTGGATTTAAGTGAGGGAGGGCTGTGCAAAGTCACCAGCCTCACTTTCTCCTCTTGAGCCATCTGGGTCCAGTGGCCAGATATGGATCAGGACAACTGGAGTTGGCCCCAGGATGCAGTGGAGGACCTTGGCCTTTCCAAGCTAAGCTTTAACATGTCTCAGTTTGACAGAGGCAGCACCCATTCAGTTATTAAGACTTAATAAAAAATGAGGCAGAGAATGGCCTCTTAAAAAAAATAGACCTGGGAGGGGAAGACCCTGAGGGTTTCTGGCCAAAACAGAAATAATTGTTATTTACACTCATTCTGAGCCAACCAGGGCACAAACAGTGACCAAGTAGTACTTCGTCTGGGACTAGAGTGATTTGGGGATAAGGGTGGTCTTTAAGAGAAAAAAAAACAAAATGAAAACAAAAAATGGCACCACCTACAAAGTAAAGTGAGTAGAGCCAGAGAGCATTATGTACAGTAATGCCAATGCTGTCAGATGATCAACTTTGAATGACTCGGCTGTTTTCAGCAATACAATGATCCAAGACAGTTGAAAAATGCTATCCATCGACAGAGAAAGAACTGATGGAGTCTGAATGCAGATTAAAACATACTTTTTTTTTTACTTTTTAAATTTTTCTTGGGTTTTTTTTTTGTCTGTGTTTTCTTTCACAACATGACTACTATGGAAATATGTTTTACGTGACTGCACATGTATAACCTATATCAAATTGCTCCCTTTCTCATTGAGGTAGGAAAGGAGAGAAGAAAGGAGAAGATTTGGAACTCAAAATTAAAAACAGAAATGTCAAAAATTATTTTACATGTAATTGGGGAAAAATAAAATATTAAATAAATATTTAAGAATTTGAAAAATTTCCAATTATATTTTAATCTGGTTCTTGCCCTTTTTCTGGATATGGGCTGTTTAACACCTTTGCTGAGATCTTTGAGAAAACATGAACAAAAATTGCTGAGAAGGTAGTGGTGATTGGGATGAGCAGAGTTCTCACACAAAGGAAATCATGGCTTCATCAAATGATCGAGTGCTTACCATGTATCAGGTTCTATTCTTTAACAGGAGCAGAGAACAGCTGTAGCTGATCAAGATTCACATTGACCAGCTTGACACCGCAACATGTGTCCTGTCTCCAGGCTCATCCTGCGGTAAAGGCGGTTCAGCACTCTCCAAGACAGTGCCAACAAAACACGAGCTCTGGCAGATCCTTAGAAAAGAAGCACCTACAGGTTGGCGACTTTAATAATGCCGGTCAGTTCCATCGCAGTCTGCTTCTTCTAACGCGTTTCAAGTCCTTAGACCCTTTCGCAATGTCAGCCAAGGTCATCCACTATATTCTGGGCCGTCAACAACCATCTCAACTTTTGTCTTGCCTCTGGTCTTCGGAGACTTTGGAGGAAAGAGTGAGGCTGACAATTCTGAGCAGCTATGCCTCACTTGAATCCAAAAACAAGTCATCACCCTTGTTGTGTCATTGGTTCTCTTTGAAAATGAACAAACATCAACACCTTCCTTTGCAAACAATCCTTCATATTAATCCAAATCCAAATAATACAACAATGCCCACCAAAATTATTTTTTAGCTCTATTAAGGTAAGTCAGGGAACAGAGGGAGGAACCAAGAGAAAGATGAATGGAATGAGTTAGGATAGCCAGTTGAAGGAAGCGGTTTGGGGTGCGGAAGGTGCCAGGGTTCATGATTGAAGTGTGGCAGAGTTGTAAGCTTGAGACTGTGGTAACAAATGATTAGTGATCTCAAAGCATTGAGTATACATGTGATTAGACAGATAGATGATAGACAATTAATTTACTTTGTGTTGGGCATTGTACAAAGTTTTTGGACTACATATAAAAGCAAATAGAATAGTCCCTTCCCTTAAGAAGCTTGCATTCTACTAGTGGAAAGCTATACATAAAAAGTTTTATAAAGAGAAGGTTAAAAGAAGCAAAAGTACCTGATTGGGAGTGGGGTGGTTGTGGATATATCACCTGGTTACCAGCAAAATAAAAAAAGTCTTACCAGGAGGAGAGGTAAAGGGGTAGGGGAAAACTAATCTCAAGTGTCACCTTTTACATGAGATTTTTCCTAATTCCTCCAATAGCTAGTGCTTTCCCCTTCCTAGAAAAAAAAAAAGGAAAATCTTGCATTTATGTATTTAGGTTATATATATTTTGCATATGCATATATATAATGTGAATATATATATATAGTGTGTGTATGTATGTATGTGTATATATATATATATATATTATATATATATATATATTTTATATGGAGAGAGAGAGTTTACCTGTATATGTACATACATACATACATATTTTATCCCCAGATAGAATATAAGCTCCTTGAGGCCAGGGACTGTTTCCTTTTTGCCTTCAAATTGCCAGTGCCTAGCTCATTGTGGGTACTTAATAAATATTTGTCGATTGATTGATGAACAAAGTGCCAACAACTAGCCTTGTGACATAAAAGTATGTAAATACTTTGAAGTACCTATCTGAAAATAACAGTGCATGTGTTGAAAATGTGTATTTTTCCCAGGTGATATCAGCATCATCCTTTGATTTTAAATATAACACTACACTACTGACTACTTATTTTGTATCCTTATGGTCATAAAGACCCTGAATAATAGTCCTTTCTTTATAACACATACTTTTCTGGGTACTCAGTACTTATGTTTACAGAGACTGACACTGTCAGTCTTTTAACCTGCTATTCTGAAGCTTTTTTCTTAGATCAAACCATACCATCTTTCTCTGATATCCTCTCACCATCCTAATTTCTCTATTGTTGATTTCCCAGTAGGCCTAGGCTATGCCACACCATTTGGTGTTGGGTTTCTCTGAGTCATTTCAGAATTCCTTCTGCTCACAGTATTTGTGGTTACCCCATTTCAGCAAGTCATGCAGAAATTGCCTAAGAATCTTGTTAACCAACCTCCGTATATGCCTAGCCTAACAAAACTGTGGTGTTTTAATGCTGGTAGACTAACTGCATTCCAATACCTCTTGTTAGGAATTCTGTGTCTTTATGTTAATTATGGCTTGTATTTGAAACTGATGAAAATCTTCAAGCCTCTCTTTATGTGCAGTTCGAGATTTGACTAAAGTACCAAGTGTAATTTGTTTGTCAACATTAGCCAGAAATGTCCTATGTTCGGCTTTTGAAGAACAAAAATTTGTAATACTAGTATGAACTAATTGACAGCATTAAACATAACAATTATTAAAACTTTAAATTTTCTCTAACAACACCCCAAGTCCAATTAATGAATGAAGTTTCTTTGTTTTTTGAAAGATTGAACATTAATCAGCTAATTATGACATTAACAATCATTTCAGATAACAGTTTTTAAAACCAGAAGGAACCTTGTTGTTGTTGTTTGTCTTTCATTCTCAAAGAGGACCAATGACATCACAAGGGTGATGTCTTGATTTCCTTACTTGTATGTGAATTGGATTTAAGTGAGGCAGAGCTATACAGAGTCATCAGCCTCACTCTCTCCTCCAGAATCATCAGAATCCAGTGGCAAGACAAAAATCAAGATCTCTGGTGATGTCAAGAGAAGGAACTTTAGAGGTCATCTGGTAAAATCCCCTCTTTTTTTCTTTTCTTTTTTTAAAAAATTAATTTATTTTTAGTTTTCAACACTCACTTCTATAAGCTCAAAAGCTTATAGTTTTAAATTTTCTCCTCCTCCTTCCCCAAAACAGCATGCAATCTGAAATAGGCTCTATACATACATTCCTATTAAACATATTTTCACTTTAGTTGTGTTGTAAAAAAGAATTAGAACCACTAGGTAGAATCACAAGAAAGAAGAAATAAGACAAAATAGAAAAAAAGAGCAAACAGTATGCTTCAGTTGGATGTGGATAGCATTTTCCTTCATGAAACTTGAAGATGTCTTAGATCCCTATGTAGCCAAGAAGAGCTAAGTCTATTAAAGTTAGTCATAAAACAATGTGGCTGTTACTGTGTAAAACATTCTCCTGGTTCTGCTCACTTCACTCAGCAGTAGTCCATACAAGTCTTTCCAGGTTTTTCTGAAGTCAGCTTGCTCATCATTTAGTATACCACAATAGTATTCCATTATGTTCATATGCCACAACTTGTTCAGTCATTCCCCCCAATTGATGGGTACCCCCTCAATTTCCAATTCTTTGCTACCACAGAAAGAGCTACAATAAATATTTTTTACGTGTGGGTCCTTTTCCCATTTTTATGGTCTCTTTGGGATACGGCCCTAGAAGTACTATTGCTGGATCAAAGGGTATGCACATTTTTATAGCCCTTTGGGCATAGTTCCAAATTGCTCTCCAAAATGGTTGGATCATTTCACAACTCCACCAACAATGCATTAGTGTTCCAATTTTCCCACACCTTATCCAATATTTATCATTTTCCTGTTTTGTCATGTTAGCCAAGGTGTGATGTGGTACCTCAGAGTTGTTTTGATTTGCATTTCTCTAATCAATAGTGATTTAGAGCATTTTTTCATATGACTATAGATGGCTTTAATTTCTTCATCTGAGAACTGCCTGTTCATATCCTTTGACCATTTATCAATTGGGTAATGATGCCCTCATTTTTCAGATGAATAAACTGAGTCAAAAGACTGAGTGAGACAGGTCAAGTAACTTGTCCAAGGTCACATAGGCAAGATTTGAATCCAAGTCCTCCAGATTCAGTTCTTTCCAGTGTACCATGCTGTCTCCCTTAGGATGTGCCCTGGGTGGTAGTAGATGAGACAGGGACCTTTAGGAGGGAAAGCTTTTCCTGGAGAAAACAACATCAGGGTAGGGGGTAGGGTGGGGCCAAGTAGACTAGGGTACAGGAAGGCTTCATGTCCCTCTTCATCTTTTGTTGCACCTTGACTTACATTCACTGAAGCCACGCACACTAAGAGAAGGCAGCCAACCGAACCTCAGCCCATGTCTCTGTGACACTCCTAGTTCCCTATCTCCCTTGGAAGAGGCAAAGAAGCAGAAGATGACTGGTGGGAGGGGACAGGGGTTGAGATTTTATCTCTCTTGGCACCAGGATGAGACAAGAACATACCTACAGTATAGTGGATACAAGCCTAGAGAAGAGCATTATGGATGCCAGGGTCCATTGGGGGTGGCAGTTCAGACCCTTGCCATGAAGTAGAAATAGGTGAAATTGTGTGGTTAGGTGCCAGCAGAGGATTGAAAGGGAAGATTTTGGGTACCCTGTTGCAAAGCTCTGCACATCCCACCCTCATTATAACTCTGTAGTATATACAATATATGTGTTACAGTTAAACTTGATCAGTGAGTTTACAGATTTTTTTCATGCTGTTGTTTTTCTGCTCTTGATGTTTCATATAACTGATAGTTTCTGTCTTCCTTAGGGTCTATTAGCACATCAAAGCCTATTTGCTGAACTAGGAAAAAAAATCAAGACATTTATGTTTACCCATTTCTTCCCAAAGCTATTTATTACATTGTTTTTTTAGCACTGTTCTGTATACTAAGAACTCCTAAAGACTTAAATAAGTAAAACATCAGGATGAGAACAGAAGTGTCAAGTCAGTTATAATCTAGTAATTTTTCTGATCATTGGTGCACACTGACATTAAACTAGTTTACAGGAACATTTTTAGGTATCTGGGAACCCTTTGAAAGAGCTTCATGCTATAATTGCTTTCTCATAAATCTGGTCACATTTTGATTTAAACAAGTCACTTAAGCATTATATCCTTCTATTTTCCCACATGTAAAATAAGGGGATAATAACCCCCTACCTCTTTTGCAGTGTTAATTGAGTGTTAATAAATAACACTGTTAAGGAACCACTGGGAGTGGGCTGGTATAGGGAGAGACCAAGGGAAGTGCTAGGCAAACATAAGGTATCATTATAAACATTATTACTCTTAACGTATTAAAAAGATTACCTTTAATCTTTGGTGACACTACTTTGCAATTATATAATGGACTGCTTTCATCTCTGGATCTCTAACTTTTACCAAAATAAGTGCTATAATTACTCTTTAACCAAATCCAAACTAACAAAGCATAGAGGAGACAATTCTCTAAATAATTCAGAAAAAAACTCTATTTTCTCTGAATTGTTTCATTTTTGCAGGGTTTCATTTGTTCAATGTAATTCTTTAGTTCTCTACTTCCCCTTGCTAGGGAGGATCTGACTCTACCCAGATAAATATACTTAGTACTTTATTATGGTCATTAAAATAAGGCAAGAAGAAATGGGGATTTCTGCCTATGGTTGTTAAATGAATGACAACTGAGTATCTTCATATAGGACTCAAAGTTTGCTAAATCCTTTACATACATCATCTTGTTCAAGCCTTACTACAACCTTGTGAAGCAGGCATTATATTCATTTTACAGATAAAGAAACTAAAGCTAGGAGTGGTTAAGTGATATGTTCATAGTTGTATAGCAAATGTGAGAAGTGGAATATGAACCTTGGCCTCCCTGGCTCTAAGTCCAAAAGGCTGTTTACTCTGCCACCCAACTTCCCCCAAAAATGGTACAAAGGTTCCAATGGATGTCGAGTTAGAACTTAATCACAACACAAAGAAATGCCTTCAATCTTGATTCCTGGTAAGTCTTTCTGAATACTAGAGAGGGCTACTTATTGGGTATTAACTCAGAGCTTAACTGCTCTTACTTAACAGGAAAACTGCAGTTTAGCAGCTATTTCAAATTAACTAGTTCCATTGCTTAGCAGAACAACCAATGAATTATTCTAATCATTTATTGATACAAATTCCACAAAATGCCCCATCTACAATTCTCATACAACTGCAGAAATCATTTCAAGCCATTCACGTAACTCCACTGATAAGTTTAAATCATCTATTAGTGACTACTAAACCACCCTAGCATTTCTGTCACACTGTTATTAAAATATTCCTTCATAAATTCAGTTTTCTGCTTCTTGTAATTTTTTCAAGCTTTCTTTTTAATTGTAATTTAGTATATTTGATCTTAGCTATTAAAATGTTTGGATCACTCATAGTAATTCAATTCAATGCAGATTTATTAAAAACCTACTGTTTTCAAGGAACTCTGCTAGTCCCAGAGATCCTTCCAGCATTTTACTAGAGCCAGATCAATGTTCTTGTGTTCATGGATGTGCCCGCATACCTTCTTATTCTGTAAGATTCATGTCCATGCTGTATCATGAATCTTTCATACCAAATCTTGACCCACCAAAGGAGAGCCTTTCTTCTACATTTTTTTTAGCATTCCATAGGTACCATTATAACAATCAGGCTGTTCATATGTTAATTAATCCTCACTGTTAATATGTGACTGATCCATCTCCTTTTCTGATCATGCAGTTCTTTGATATCTTTTACACTTTTTCTTGCATGTGATCCATTATTGATAATATGCTATATAGCCTATTTGCTGCAACCATACACCTCTCCATTATTCACAGTTTTGATCCCCACGTACTGTTCTGCTCCATCAATTTCAGCCACATAGTATCACCAGGAAAATGTTGACTCTAAAAAGCTGGAGTTTTGTACCAGAAGAACAACTTGGGATTATTGAAAGCATTGCACATTTTCCAGATGCAGTCCAAAACTCTCTCTTCCTCATATTCATTTCCAGGCCCAACTCATTTCCCTTCCACAGTATCTGTCCAAGATATAGATATTGATGGACCAGGTAAATGGGCTTCCTATCCAATTGCATATCATAGCAGAGACCAAGAGATCTCCCAAATTTTGTGCGTATAGCCACATAATTTTTAAAAATTCTTGAGCATGTCCCCACAATGTATGTGTTTTTATTTCTTTATAAATTATACATGTTATTTCTATACTAATAATTTATCTGCTTTATAAAATTTATCCCCAAGTGGAAATGTAAGAGGATGAGATGAAGATGAACTATTTGGAAAAATATTTTATCAACGATATAAAAAACTTTTTGCTCTCCCTAATATATTATCATGAATGATTTTTTAGAGAGAACAATGTGATTCAATACACTTCACTACTTTGGAAAACTTGGATTGATATTTTATTACACTACAATTTGAAGATCTAGTTCTAAATTCAGTTTGCATCTCTCTATACTTGGTTTCAATGCGTCTCATAGCTGAAAAAGATATTTCACAAAGATATGTAAATCCAAATGGAAGAAGTGCATAGGTGGCTGCACTTGCTAAATCGTGATACTCATTTTTCAGTCCCATCCAGCAATTTTGCAAAAGTTTTTGTTAAAACACATCTAGTTAACTTCCATCTTTCCAAATGTTAACCAGCTGTTCTTGTCAACTAATTGGAAGATATTGCACTTTTATGGGTTTTTTAAGTGTTCAAAACTCACAGACACTCAGTGAAATTTTGTAACTGGTTAGAGAATTCTGTTTGCCAGTTTTTTCTATGTGCAGAGATGAGATTCTTTACAAGAAACACAACTGCATCAGGTTTATCATCCCAGAAAGGGAGCAGTCAGGTGGAGAGGATGGTCAGCAGTGTCAAATACTGCAAAGAAGGATGAAAACTGATAAAAGGCCATCAGATTTGGCAATTAGGAAATAGTAGGAAATTTTGAAGAAAGGATAAGGATAATCAAGTTCAGGAGAGGGGTGAATTTTGGGAAAACAATAAGGCAATTAGATCTGTAATGCATATTGCAACCCATAACAACTTACTGATCCTTCCCACTGAATATGAAAAGTTGTTGAGAGGAGGGTGGAATATTCCCCATTAGCCACTGCCCATGGGTGCAGATTCTGCCTGCTAAGGGGTGCCTTTAACAGCCACAAAGTGTTGGGGCGGGAGCAGTTAAGGTATGGACATGCTAAGAGCAGGGACCAGGGCAGCGAATTTTATCTGGACAACCGTTGAAGGGGCTTGGGTTCTGAGTTAGGTTTTAACTGTCTTTAGAGGCTGACACCCAGCACAACCATGAGAGGACAGTGCTAGGAAAGGGTGGAGTTTTAATGGGTAAAGGAGGTGGTGTGGTTCTGTTGGAGGCAAGTTCATGATTGGCCATCTATGAGACTGTCAGTTGAGACTCATCTTATCCCCCTTAGATTAGTTGATCAGCAATCCCCTTGCAGTCATGCCATGGCTTCTACTTTGGAAAAAACTGGTCTAGAAAATAAACATTCTTTATCTATTTGAATTTTCCTATGGGAATTATTGGGTAGGAATCTTTTTGAGTGGTTGTGGATCACAATGATGGTGTGGTAGCATTTTGGGTTTGATACAATTAACATACTGTCATTTACAAAGAGAAGAATCAAGTTAATAGATCCTGCTCCACTATCATAAAAAGGGTCAACCATAGGGCCATGGATACAGATCACCATCTGATTTCTCTATTTCTCCTTTAAGGACCACTAACATTGATGAAGAAAATTGCCAAACTACTGACTACAAAATTGTGTTCCATAATGTCAGCTGAGCTCTCAACGCTACTTGAATAAAATTTTCTATTCTACTTTTATTGGCTCCCTATCTCATTCCACACTGCATCTATGCCCAGCTTTCTTTTCCCTCCTTTTTTATTCCTACTGAATTCATGCCTAGAGCAGATGATTAAACCTTTTATTTCATTAAGAAGATCAAAGTGATATGATGGGAACACCCTCTACTCCCTGCTCCCTTCCACTATTCCTCAAAACTTTTTAGTGTCATTGCTACCTCTCTTCTCTTTTCCGGTGTATACAGGTTCTTCTCCCCTCTTTTTATGCTCTGCACTAAGGCTTACCCTTCACCTATTATACAGTTCTCCTATGCCATTTTATCTCTTCAGACCTTATTCCAGCAGTCATTGCCACTATTACTGGCATCTTCACTCTTTGCCTCTTCAATGGTTCCTTCTTTATCTTTCTACAAACATTTTCAGATCTCAAACCTAAGGAAAGCCTTCCTTTGATATGCTTTTTTGCATAGTTGAACACTTCTTTTTCTTCTTTTTGAAGGGCTAGAAAACACGATTTATTCATTGCCCAAAGCTATGGCTCCACTTTTTTAAAATTTATCAACATTTTCTGTTTTCATAACATCTACATTTCAAAATATGTCTTCCTTCTCTCCTCTTCTATTGCCATCCTCTATAACAAAGAATTAAAAGGGGGGAAAAATAGTTCAACAAAGCTAAACAACTAACATATCAAAGAAGTCTCTCTGCGAATCCAATATTGTTCCACCACCTTGGTTCTCTACTTCTGCAAAGACTACAAAGTGAGAGGGTTATGTTCTCAACTCTTCCCCCAGGGCAAAACTTTTTTGGCTAATTCTTTGTATTGGATATTCTCTCCTCCCTTGGCTTCAGAGAGACCACACTCTTCTTCATTTCCTTCTACCTCTCTAACTCATCTGCTTTTTTTTTTTACTGGCTTTTTGTCCTCTTTCCCAACTTCTTAATGTCTGTCGTTGTTGTTGAGTCATATCCAACTCTTCGTGATGCTGTTTGGGGTTTTCTTGGCAAAGATACTGGAGTGGTTTGCCATTTCTCCAGCTCATTTTTACAGATGAGGAAATTGAGGCAAACGGTGAAGTGACTTGCCCAGGGCTACTCAGCTAGTAAGTGTCTGAGTCTAGATTTGAACTCAGGAGGTTGAGTCTTCCTGACTCCATGCTCTATGCTTGGGCTTTTTCTTTATGCTCTCTCCATTAACAATCTCATTAACCAGATTGTGTTTAATAATTTTTTAATTGAATGAATGTTTAAATGAATGAATGAATGGATCATCTAGGTCAACAGTTCTCAAAGTATGGTCCAAGGAACTCTTCCTAAGGCTCCAGGAGGCCAAAACTATTTTCATTATAATACTAAGACATTATTTATGTCTTTTTTCATTCTAATTCATTTATTGATATGGTTTCAGATTCCATGGTGCAAATAACCTTTAAGAAACTATCACCTGTATACTTTTGGTAGAATATCAGAGAAGAATATCCACAACTATTTAAAAAAGGCTATTGAAATACTTCTCAATTTTTCAACTATTTGTCTGAGGCCATATTTTTCTTCATATATTTCAACCAAAACAACAACCTTCACAGTGGATTGAATGCAGAAGAAGGTATGAGAATCCAACTCTCTTCTATTAAGTCAGACATTAAAGAGATTTGCAAAAATGTAAAATAATGCTACTCTTCTCACAATTTTTTTTTGTTTTGGAAAATGCAGTTATTTTTAATAAAAATAAGTTATGAAAAAGAGCAAAGTACTAGGAAGAAATATAGTGTGGTCTCCCTGCAGTGACACTACTCCCCCCAGTAACAAACAGATCTAGAAAATGCATGAGACTGAATCCTGATGGTGAAATCCAACAAAAAGTCAGTGAGTCATTTTTTCTAGCCTAGATCAGCATAGGGAGACAGACAGAAAGGTCTAGTTTCTAGATCTTGCCAAAAGCCAAGGGTCCACTCAGAACCCTTGTGACCTGCCCCCTGCCAAGCTCTCAGAAGAGGTTGTATACTTTGGCAAGAGGAGGTCTCAAACACCTACTGGGGCTCCTTATGCAGGGTATGACAATAAGGTGCCAACTGGCAGTTTTGTTAGCCACTACTTAGTTCCAAGCCAGAGATCCAGGGTGGACTGAGAAGTGGACCTGTACCCAGGGGTGGTATTCTAGGTTAGGGCGCTATTACAGGGCCTAGGTAGTGTATACCAAGAGAGGAATGAGTTCAGAAGCAAAAGCAGTGACATGGCTTAGATCCCAGGAGTGGAGCAGAGAGGTGTCTCAATTCCAACTTCTAATCAGTCTAAAGACTAACCAAGGTAGGAATCCTAGATCAGAGAGAAGCCTGAATTTCTGTCACTGTGAACCACAGGTCCCAGCTCGGTAGCAGAGGCTGAGTTAAACAGAACTCAGGAGTTAAGAAGCAAACAAGTGAGCAATGATGAGGGACTAAACAAGGATATACTGCCAAATTCTAATAGAAGGAGATGTTAGTTGTGTCCCTTCTGAATGTTTTTATCATCAAGAGTCAGCAAAGAAGTTTATTTAGACAAGGCCTGGGAGTGGTTCTGTTAATGCTTGATGATCTTAAGATAGTGGAAAAGGAATTGAGTTGGGGATGTGATAGGGGAAGCAAAAGGAAGGTTAGGGAAAATTAGCTCACATAATCAAAGTATATAAGTAGACATCCAAAAATAAAAACAAAGAGGGAGTCAGGGGAATCACTGACACTTGAACCTCACTGTCTTCCGAACTGATCAAAGGAGGGAAGATATATAATATTATATATATAATATATATATATATATATATATATATGTATATGTATATATATATATATATATATATATATATATATATATATATGTATACACACACACATATAAACAAAGTTGGGTACAGAAATACATTTCACTCAACAGAGAAAAAGGAGGGAAAAAGGAGAAGGGAGAAATGGGGATTAGAGGTAGGGGTAGATTAAAGGAAAGTTCAATCCTGAGAAAAACAAATTCAAACTAAAAGTGTAAAATATTTCTATATCTATATCCATGTTTTTGAGTTGGCAAAGAATGGGAATCTGAGGGAATGTTTATAAATTGGGGTAAAGCTGATCAAGTTATAGTATATAAAGTTGATGGAAAACTATTTTGTTGTAAAAATATATGTAGGGAGTGGTTGCAGAGAAACCTAGGAAGACTTGTATAAACTAATGCAGTGTGAAGTGAACAGAATCAGGAGGATAATTTATACAATGACAATAATATGGTAAAGATAAACAACTTTGAAAGAATTAGGAATTCTGGTCAGTGTAATGACCAACCAGGAATCCATAGGACTGATGATGAAACAACCTACTTATAAGGAGGTGATGAACTCAGAGTGTAGAATGAGACATACATTATACACACACATCCATATACATACACACACATATATGACATGGCCAATGCAAAAATTTATTGTGCCTGGGGTGGCTAGGTGGTGCAGTGGATATAGCACTGGCCCTAGAGTCAGGATGATCTGAGTTCAAATCTGGCCTCAGACACTAGATACTTCCTGGCTGTGTGACTCTGGGCAAGTCACTTAACCCTCACCGAAAAGCAAAAAAGAAAAAAAAATAAAGAAAAGAAAAAATTGTTGTGTTTTACTATACATGTTTATGACAGGGGTTTTGTTTGTCTTTATTCTCAAATGGGTAGTGAGGTTGGAGTAAGAGAGAGATAGAAGATTTCTGTTGATTGAAAGATATATAAATAATATGAATAGTATATATAACTTAAAAATAAGTTATGTTAATATATAATGGGTTTATTATTATTTTTAAGTGAATTAAAATAAATATTTTTAAATTGTCTATTTTAATTTCAAATATAATAAATACAGACTTTTTTTTTTAAAAAAAGCTCTTTTGGATCCCAAACAATTTTTAAGAATGTACAGAATTCCTGAGACCAAAGTTTGAGAATCACTAATCTAGGTCAACCATATAAAAGAACTGAGGCACAAGAGAAGTTAAATAAAGAGGCATTAGTTTTGCAAAAGGCTACTCCGAGGGTTGATAATATATGTAAAATGCTTAGGCATATGGTAAGCATTTAATGAATTCTTCTTCCCTTCCTCATTCCTTTCTTCTCTCTCTCCCTCCATCTCCCCCTTCTTTCTCTCCTCCTTCCCTCTCTCTCCTTTCCTTCCTTCCTTCCTTCCTTCCTTCCTTCCTTCCTTTCTTCCTTCCTTCCATCCTTCCTTCCTTCCTTCCTTCCTTCCTTCCTTCCTTCTTTCCTTTTCTGGAAGTAGATGAACAGGCTCTCCCCCAACTTCACTCTGAGACTACACTGTTTAGAAACTTTCTGACAGGGATCTTGGGATCTGCTCTGTGACTTCCTTTGAAGAGTATTTGTGCTTGTTTTCCATTTAAGAAAACTGCTACTTGATACTTGACTAGAATGGTTTTCTGCTGCCAAGAACAAGAGAGTTCGATGACAGCCTGTAGGGTGGGTTGCTTTTACTCTGTAAACCAAGGATGGAAATGTTTGTTTCCCTTCAGCCAGACTTCACAGAAGGCTGTTTCCTGCTGATAAACTTTGAAAGAACATTATGCTGTTTGGATTTGTCTTCCAGATAGAGGTGTTGGGTTGGTGACACCAGTTTTGGACAGGTTTCTTTGAATTGCTTTGAAAAAGCTACTTTCATTGGAAGCTTATGATTCTGATTGGGTTTGAGTTTTCTCAGGATTTCGATAAGCATGCATATGTGTAAACTGGCCTAAGTTGCTCTTGATCTGAAGGCAATGAATGTGGAAGAAGCAATGAATACTTCCAACGTCAGTACTTTGAGGATCCATGATCTCTTGTGTCAATTTTTTTTCCTAATAAACAGCATACCTAGTCATACCTTTTTCTGTCTTTCAAAAATCAATTAATAATCTACCAGCACACCTTTATTTTGTAGCAACTGTGTGCCAGGCACTGTGGTAGACAATCCCAGGATAGAGATGTAAAAAGAGGAAATAGTCCCTGTGTTCAGGAAGCTTATATTCTAAAGGGGAAGATAACATGCACAAATAAATGTAACTAAACACTGAAGACCATGGCTTCTGGTGAACAAGCGTTTCTGGAATTCCCCCTCTAAAAACTCTAGTTGCTGTGACACTGTGACCAATGAAACATTGGTTTATGGGATATTTGAAAAGAAGAGAAACTAAGTGACACAATGGATAGAGCACTGGATCCAGAGTCAAGAAGACCTGAATTCAAATGCTACCTCAGATACTTACTTAGCAGCACGACTTTGTACAAGTCACTTAACCTCTGTTTACCTCAATTTCCTCAATTGTAAAATGAGGCAAATAATAGTATCTATCTCCCAAGATTATTGTGAGGATCAAACGAGAACATACTCATAAAGTGCTTAGTACAATGCCTGGCACATAGTAGATGCTATGTAACTGTTAGCTACCGTTATCTTTATTTTTATCATCATCATTACTATTTCTCTAAGTTCCTAACAATCTGTCAGTAATAATAATAATAAAAAATAATAAAAACAGGTCCAAATAATGTCCTCTGCTGCAGCTGTCCTAAACTTGGACTAGGAATGCCACAGCAGAAGATTCTGAGACACCAAATAACCCAGACTTTTGACTGCAACTGGGAGAAGCTGTTCAGACCTGATGCAGAGAGCCATACGCTTTGTATAGCTGAGAACAAAGCTGGTGATCCCAGTTCTAGAGATTTTTTCCCCTTTTGACCTTGCCATTCTCTCAAAGGAGAGAGAGAGAAATGTTTTTCTAGTCCTTGTTTCTATTGAGAGTTTATTTACCATTTTGATATTTGGCATACATTTAAAAAAAATTCTCTAAGATACAATTCATTTGGTGTCTTTTGAGGAGAGGGGAAAGGCTGGAGGGACAAATAGCAGCTATTATGTTATTGTTCAAGGACACAGGTTCTCTTTCTAACTGCTAATTTCTAAAATCTTGGGGCTTGAGAGAAACCAAAGAAATTTTATTGATACACATTATTGATAAAAAGGTGGTGGTGGGGAGAAGGAATTAAAGAAATCTGGATCATCCTGGATTACTCCAGGCAAGAATGAGTCAGTCAGCAGTGTCTTGGGGGAAGGAGGCTTGTTATAGAAAGCTCCTTTGAGGAAGTGTTTCTTCATTATTTTCCTCTCCCTCCCTCTTAAAGAATCCCATCCTTCCTTTCCCCCTCAGGGGCAGAATGTCACAGCTCTGGTGATGCCTAAAGGGAAGAGCAGGGAAAGAATGGCTCATGAGGTTGGAAGGCCAGAAAAAAAAGAGCTCTTCCACCAAACAACTCCTACTCCTACTCCTACTCTCAACCACTGTTAGGTATAGTCATATGTAATCTTGGGGTAGGGGTGAGGTACTAGATTCTATGGAGACCAGAAAAGACCTCATGCAGTAGGTGATGCTTGAGCTGAGTCTTGAAGGAAACCACAAAATCTGAGTAAAAGATGGGGATTGGATGGTTTTCTATTGCCATGGGGAACTGACAGGGCTGAAGGCTCAGGCAACAGAATGAGGAGCTGTTTTCTTGGTTGTCTGCTGGCCCTTTAACATGTTCCTCATCTGCAACATGAGAACTTTGCTTCCCCCCACAATCCCTTGCTGGGACCCTTACCATCATTCCTGTTGGCGAGATGCCACTTCCCTGAGCCCCTGCATCCTGTCTCTACTTTGCTTGCCCATTCTTGCTCTATCCCTTGGAATCTATAGCATTGACCATGTCTACACCTTCTCCCATTACCTCAATTCCTGTTGGCAGGTGCCCCCTCACAAAATCCAATTCATACCAGAAAAATAATACCCCTTATAAGATACCTGCCAGATGGTCATCTAGGAATTGATGACCATCAATTGTCATTTAGGATATTTAAAGCTTCCAATGATTGGGGCAGCCCATTCCACTTTAGAATAACTTTAATTGTTAGAAAATTTTCCCAGCATCAGTCTCTTTGTAACTTCTACACATCATTTCTGATTCTATTCTCTGGTGCCAAAAAGAACAAGTCTAGTACTTATAACACATGACAGGAGTATCTACTTGTTTCACAGGTAATACCATTTGTTGGGCAGGGGAACAGAGGAGGGCATCTAAAACTAACAAGTGTTCTCTAGCACAGGTTCGCTTTTGATCAGGTCAGACAGGAAGACAGCTTCAGAGGGGTTGAATAAACTTACTTTATTCTAGTGTAGTTTTCTCAAGACGATGGCTGATAATGGGATCACCAACTCCTATATCATTCCCTAATCACCCTTCCCACAAGGGTGGACAAGAATAGTAGGAGCTACGAGTCCCCTAAAGCCATGATGGGGGCCAGTTGAGGCAAACACACAGATTACCACCAAGCCTTGATGGGGGCAAATCAATCAAAACAGGTATGCTCATTCTTCTATGCCTTACCCAAATCCCAAAATGGGTTTCCCTGGGTTCCCCACTCACTGACCAGTGCCCACTTGTTTTATAGGGCAACAGAAAAAGAAGGCATATTGCTAACAATAGCCTCACAATATTGTCATGCAATTGTCAGCATTGTCAGCAATATTGTCATGACCTAGCACAGTGCATGCGCAGTAACTATCACATCATGTCACCTCCATATCTCACTGTGCAAGCATGGTGGAGATGTTTACAAACCATGACTTTGAGAAATATCTATTCTGGTCATGGATCCTGGGACCTATTATCTAAAAAGAATAACAAAATCCACCTTACACTAAATCCACCTCACTTACACTACTTCTTCTGGCTAATTCTCCCCAGTTCCTTTCATTGATTCTCATCTGGATACACTTAAGGCCCTTTACCACCCTGCATGTTCTCCAGCTTATTGACTAGTAAGTAGGTGTCACAATGGATAAAGTACTGATCTGAGTTGAAATCTTGCCTCAGACACATCTTAACTGTGTGACCTTGGACAAGTCACTTAACCTCTGACTTGATTTCTTAATCTGTAAAATATGAGATAATAATAGCTCCCCTGTGCTGTTTAAATGTATAGATGTGATCTGATCATGGAAGATCGTGAAGGGACTATCACATACTTCTTTCTAGAAGCTATGCCTCTCAATGTAGAACAAATCACATGAGCTTTTTGGGCTTCCATATCAGACTGCTGACTGGTGAGCTTTCAGTCCACTTAAGCCACCAGATCTTTTTCAAAATGCTGCCTCACCATGCTTCCCCCACCTTTTATTAAGTTGACTTTTTGAACCCAGTTTAATACTTTCCATTTGTCTCCATCAAGTTCCATCTTATTCAATCCAGCACAAGATTGTAGCCTGTTCTAAGATCTTTTTTAGTTTCTCACTCTGCCATCTAGTATGTTAGCTATTTCCTCAAATTTCGTATCATCTACAAATTTGAGAAGTACACTTTCTATACCTTTATTCAAGTCATTGATAGCATCAATAGCAAACAGATCTGTAGGACACTAGCTCCCCTTGAAACCTCTTGCCAAAGTGACATTGAACATTTAGTGACTTGTTTCTGCTTGTAATCCAATTAATTGTGTCTGCTGTAGTGCAGGGGTCAGCAAATTGTTGCTTGGGAGCAAAATCCCTCCTGATTTTTCCTTTGTTTTTTGTTTGTTTTTATTTATTGGGCAACCCATGAGCTAAGAACGTTTTCTACATTTTAAATAAGTTTTATTGTATTTGAAACTGTAAAAAATATTCTTAGCTCTCGGACTAATACAAAAACAGGTGACAACCAGATTTGGCTCCCAGGCAGTAATTTGTTGAGCCTTGCTCTAGTGCATATCTATCCATCTTTTCCATAAGAATTACATATAATTTATTATCAAATGCTTTACTAAAATTTATACTATATCTGTAGCTTTCTCCTAATCTATGACTAATCTACTAACTCTGTCAAAAAAAAATGGCATAACCTAATCTTTATGAAGTCAGGCTGGGTCTTTGTAGTCACTACTTCCTTTTCCCGATGTTTTACTAACAATCTCTTTAATGAGCCATCCTAGAAATTTCTCAGAAATTGAAGTCAAGCTTACTGGCTAAAGTTTTCAGACTCAATTATCTTTCTTTCTTTTTGAAAATCAGACATTTTCCCTTCTTCAGTTCTTCAGTTCTTTTGTTCTTTGTGATCTTTCAAATATTGCTGACAGTAATTCAGCAACCGCATTGGCCAATTCTTTCTGTACTTGAGGATGTAGTTGGTCTAAGTGTCAACTTGAATGTTCTAGGGCAATCAAGTTTTCTCTTACCCTCTCTTTACCTATCCCAAGTATTACCTTCCTATTAGACTTTTTTTTTGTTCTATCACTAGCAGATAAAACAAAACCAAAGTAAGAATTAAGTAGCTCTGTCTTCTCTTTGTTGACAGTGATCATTATCCTATCCACCCCAAGGAGTTTTTCCATCCCTTCTTTCTATCTTCTTTTCTCCTCAATACTGAAAGCTTTGAAAAGTACTGTTTTTTTAGTTGTTCTTCCTTTCCCTTGCCTGCTTCAGCTCATTCTGAGCTTTAGTGCTTCTGACTTTTTTTTTTGCAAAATCATGCTACACTCATATTTATCCTGTATTTCTTGTTCTTACTTCCATCTTCTGTGAATATCTTTAAAAAATCTAAGTTGATTAGTTTGTCATTTCCCTGGGCATCCACAGTGGTATCTTCATACCATTCCCATTTTTCTTGTTTATGAGAATTATTTCATTTGTGTCTTCAGAATTTCATTCCTGAGAGTTTCTCATCCTTCAGGGGCTGACTTTCCTGTAAATTTTAGTCCATGAGACTAAAGGACCATCCATCCTTTCCCTGAACACTTTAATATTGAAGAAGAAGAAGAAGAAGAAGAAGAAGAAGAAGAAGAAGAAGAAGAAGAGAGAGAGAGGAGGAGGAGGAGAGGAGGAGGAGGAGGAGGAGAGGAGAAGAAGGAGAAGGAGAAGGAGAAGAAGAAGAAATAGAAGAAGAAGAAGAAGAAGAAGAAGAAGAGAAGAAGAAGAAGAAGAAGAAGAAGAAGAAGAAGTAGCATTATTATAGCACTTTAAGGTTTATAATGTGTTTTACATGCTATCTCATTTGATCCTCATAACAACACTGTGAGGTTGCTATTGTTATTATCCTCATTTCACTGATCAGAAACCTAAGATTAAGTGACTTTACAAGTGTCACATAACTCTTAGTAAGTGTCTGAGGTAGGATGTGAACTCAGGTCTTTCTGACTTCAAGTCTACCACCCTATCATCATGTTACCAACTCTTTCATATCTGTTCTTCCAAAATTTAGGCTGCATGTCAGACTATGCCCTGCTTTTCTTTCCATTAACACAAACTATAAGAGGGAATATTTACTTTTCTCACAGGAATCCAACCATTCCCATCATTTGCACTCCAACAACCACTTCCTCCCTATGATCATATCCAGAATAGAATTATTTCCTCTTGTTGGTTTCTTTATCTTTTGAAGGACAAAATTACCATTAAGGCAAGTAAAAAAGATATTATATTTTGGCTGAGAAAGTAATCAAATGTTTAAAGTTTCCCATTGTTACTTTAATCATAGCTCCTTCAGGAAGAGAGGGTATAGGTGTGAGGTGTTTAGAGGGATTAGGTAATACCAGCTGCACTGCATGAGTACAGACCAGACCCTTTGCCAACTGGGCAACTTATCTCCCAGAATGACTATACTTGCCTGAAAGTCTGCCATAGATAGCAAAATGAAGGTGAAGGCCATATGCCCTAACAGTGGGTTCCTGAGACCTTCCTGGACCTCAGGTACATTCTCTTTTGGAGAATGATTACCTAGGATCTTCTGTTTTCACCCTGAGGTCTCTCCCCGAGGTCTCTCCCTTCTACCTGCCCCAACTAACAGAATTCCTAGTTATATCTGTGACTAGATTATCTGGAGGCCTGTGCTCTCTCTAGTTTTGACATCTGCCTAAATAACTATGTGGTCAGTTCACACAAGCTCTGCGAGCCATAGTTCCCTTATGTATTAAATGAGAGGATTGGAAGAGATGATATCTAAAGTTGTTTTTAAATCCCATGACTCTATAATTGAATGACTCATCAACTCGACTCTTACGTGATTTGAGATAGAAGCCTAAACATTTAAAAATGGAAAATAAGTCAATCAATAACATTCTGAATTACATTTTAAAAAATGAAAGACATTTTGAAGTAAAATGCTTGAGAGTCTAACCCAAGTGTCCATATAGTACTTGTTTATCAGACATGGGTTAAATTTCAAGAATTACTAGCAAAACAAATCCATTTCATCCAAATTGCCTTGTTTTGCCCCAGAAAGATCTTGGCCCAGAAATGACTCCCATATATTCTGAAATCTATTACTTCCTAACATAGCTCGGACAAGCAATAGTTCTAGAAAGAGAGGTCTACAATAATGGTGTTCCAAAAATGTAAGCTATGTCAGCTGTGGTTTAATGAGCTAAGACTTATAGCAAAATAAAAAAATAAAATAAAATAAAATAAAAGCAAAAAAAAAAATGCAGCTGATACCAGCTACTTAACTATGAGAGATTAACTCTCTTCTATTGCTATGACTCTCAAGAAGAAAAAGAAATGGAATGCATTTTGAAGTCAAACTTAACAAAAGGGCTGGTAAGTCTGTATTCTGCATGGGCAAAGTTTGTCCAAAGTGATGTAAGACAATTTTTTCAGGAATTAGGTAGCCATATAAAAAAAAAAGGAGTAATTTATTTTGTTGGATCAGGCATTTAGAAAGTTTACCAGGCATCTATTTCTAAGATGCAAGAATTTTTGTATAGTGCTAGAAAAAAAAATCACACATTTTGGAGGACTTTTAGAATTTATAATTGTTATTCCCAAATAAAAATATGCTTTTAACTTGATAAAAAAAAATATAGTAAAAAGAAAAAAAATACCAATTAGTTGTTAGAATTCCAAGACCCCAAGATGATAAATTGCAGAACAAGTGATGATTTGCATTAGTAAAAATAGTTTCTTTACTGGGAGTTCCTTATGCAAATGAAATCATAGGTATGGTATTTTTTTAAAAGTTTTAACACTTGACAAATATCTTTATATTCTAGATACATAACTATTATATCTTAATATGTTGCAATTACATATAAACAAGTTATATAAAAAATTTTAATAATAGCCAACATTAATATAACTAATGTTTATAAAACATTTTAATATCATAGCACCTTAGGGTTCTCCCATCTGACATGTTTGGCCCCAGAAAAACTGCACCAGGTTCAAGACACTTTGTGAAGTTACAGCTCCTGAAAACTCATGAGCTGGCACAGTTGTGTTTACTCCTGCTAGCCAGCCAGGGAATGCAATTAGTACAAGCATAGTATGAAAAGGATCAACAGAACATTTTCCTTTCCACGCCTTTCACTGCTAAATTTGGGTTACACATTCCTACAAATACATATACCATCAGTGGGAAAAGTAGACATGTATACATGTGTAGGTATATATACACATACATATATGTGTGTGTATATATATGTATGTATGTAGAAGGGCACATATGCAAAAAATTCCACATGAAGCCAGGGTAAACACATGGAGAGGCAATTTAATGCTTTTGACACTATAGAATGGTTTATATCTTACGTAGATGTCACTCTACTGCTCTCCCTAGACCTTTTCCCTACTGAGCAGTGTTCTCCACAAGGTGCTGAACTCTATTGGCCGTCCCAGTAAAGAAACTATCTTTACCAATGCAAATCATTGCAGGTTCTGCAACTTATCATCTTATGGTCTTAGAATTATAACAATTAGTTGGTACTTTTTTCTTTTTACTATATTTTTATAAGTTAAAAGTGGACATTATATTTCTGCTGTAGGTGATCCTAGCCTCCATCTCTCTCCCTCTCTCTCTCTCTCTCTCTCTCTCTCTCTCTCTCTCTTTCTCTCTCATATGTTTCTGTGTGTCTCTCTTCCTTTCTCTCTCTTTTGTTTCTGTCTGTCTGTCTGTCTTCTCTGTCTCTCATCTGTCTCCATGGCTTTCTTTCTAGAAGGAAAGAAATCCATTGGCTCCCAGAGTCTTTTGTTCTGAGGGCCAAAGCTTCTTGGGGACTTCCATTACCTAGTTAGAATTCACTGACATTTAGACTGTCCTTGATCCTCCACCCTCCTGATCACGAGGATCAACATTTCTGTCCTAAACTTCTGTCTGACTTAAGTTCCCCTTTAATCACTATCGAATTCTGATGGCCAATCTCCTGAAATAGTTTCAGGTGCTGCTTTTCAATAACCCACCAAGTATAATTACAGTTTTCCTTGGGGCTCAAAAGCTCTTTTGGGTCCTGCCAGTCAAAAAAGATGAGCAAGAATAGAAGGTTAGTTAAGAGGGCAAAGCTATTGTCTTATTTGACCCATATTCTTTGACTTTGTTTTGCATATGTGGCCAGTAGCAAGCCTCACAAACACTGAACTGCCCTACAAACCCTCTTTATTAAAAAAAAATTTGATCCTTAAAATAATTTGGTAGGTGCTATTATTATCCCCATTTCAGAGCTGAGAAAACTATCATAAAGTCAGTTAGTAAGTATCTGAGGTAAGATTCAAACCCAGAATTTTCTGACTACAATCCCAATATTCTAGCCACTGTATCATGCTGCTTTAAAATATTATTTTCAATTTATATTATCATTAATATTACTTTTAATTCATGCATCATTCAATTCAGATATCACTAATTAGCAACTTTTGACAAGTTGAGAGAGAAGGAGGAAGCAGAAAAGAAGGAGGGAGGAAGGAAGAAAGGAAGAAAGAAAGGAAGGGGAAGGTAGGCAGGAAGGAAAGAAGGAAGGAAAAAAGGAAGGAAGGAAGGAAGGAAGGAAGGAAGGAAGGAAGGAAGGAAGGAAGGAAGGAAGGAAGGAAGGAAGGAAGGAAGGAAGGAAGGAAGGAAGGAAAGAGAATCTTTAAAAAACTGTAAATTTGCATCCTTTTAGGATATCATTATCAGCCACTTGGATTATCCTTAAAAGCATATACTTCCAAGCTTTACTATTAATAGACATATCGAAATTCTTTTGTCATTTTTATTCTTTGGTAATTAGCATTACCTAGTAGTAATAGACATCATGCATTTGTTTAAAAGGAAATCCTTATTGGAAATGACATATTCAACAATTCACCAAGATCAGAGAGCTAAGCTATGCCCTTGGGTTATGAACAGTTTTTGAATGTATAAATGGATCATTTGCAAAACAATTGTTAGCATTTAAATTTATGCAAAAGCTTTTTAAAAAAGTTATGGAGATGCTAGGCTTGGCCCTGTATCTTTGTCTGAATTTTCTTCATTTTTCTCTCATCTTTTGGTAAATAATATGTGGGGCTTAAGGGTTATGAACTCTATTATAATTTTTAAAGCATGGAATTGGACTCAAATATCCAGTGCATTGGCTCTTCTAGAGCATGAAATTAAGCTTCATTTTTTTTTGGGGGGGCATGAATCAGGGTCTACATTAAGGATTATCATTTCTAGTTGGAGGTCAAATGGGTGGAAGGGAGGGTCATGATATTTTATATGGTGCTTTTTATTTTTCAAAGCATTTTCATCTATGTACATATAATAAAATGCTTTGAATATATGCACATATAAATATATGAAAATACTTTGAAAAGTATTTTCATATATACACATATGCATATATATGTATATATACACACATAAAATCTTATTTTATCTTTCAAACCCTTATAAGGTAGGTACAGCTGGTATTATTAATCATGATGTACAAATGGAAAAAGAATTCTAGGGAAATTATAGTTTTTGCCTAAAGTAATACATAATTTTGGGATAGTAGATAGTGCCTTTGGAATCATGATTCCAAATTCTGTCACTGATAGATAGCTGTGCAACCGTGGATGGTAAGCTGATGATTTTCATCAGAAGAGGGATTTTATTTTATGCTAGGAGTTCCCTACTATGACGAGATCACATGTTCTGGGGCAAAAAAAACCAACAAAAAACCCCAAAATGTATCCTTAATAATGGAAATATTATTGGAACCCTCCTCCCAGGAGCGCTATTTTAAAAATAAATTGTTCATAGGTTTATCAATTCTGAAGTAAAAGGCACCATAAAGGCCATGTAGCCCAGAAGTTTTTAACCTGGGATCCATGCACCCTCAAGGACTTCAGGGATAGATTTCAAGGGGGTCCCATGAACTTTGATGGGGAAAAATACAACTTTATATCAATATAATTTACTGCTTTTATAATCTTCTATATTTTATTTTTATGTATTTAAAAACATTATTCTGTGGAGTCCATAGGCTTCACTAGACTCTCAAAGGGGTTCATGATACACAAAAAAGAATAAGGACTCCTAATCTCAAATTCAACCCCCTGATTTTATAGAAATGGCAGCAGAAATCCAAGGAGGTCAAGCTCACACAAGTTTTAAGTGGCAGTGATGGGGTATGGGCCCAAGCCAAGACCTTTGCCCCTCACCCCAAAAAGAATTTGGGTCTCATTTGTCTAGGGGCCCCAGAAAACTCTTCAACTTTCTTTGACCTCACTCTGCTCTCACTCAACTGGCCTTTCCTTATCTCTTATTCTTATTCTTAGTCTTTGATCCTAGTGTATTTCCCACCTTGGATCTTACCCAGACTCCATTCAACCTCTTCCTTCCAGTTCTTTGTTGTCCTAATAAAGCCTAGCCCTTCATTGTCTATTCTAGGCAACATCCCAGACACACCCATTCTCCCTAAACTCCTTCCCCAGTCACCTAGATCCTCTTCCCAGCCCCTCCTCCCAACATCCCAAAATTGCTTGGCTGTATATAAGATTCATTTAGGCCTCCATTTAAACCCTGAGATTTCCTCATGCCAGCTCCTCTTTATGGGTGTTGCTAATGTTCAGATTCCTTAAGAGTCTGGCCTGAATGGCCGATCTCTAATAAAACTTTGTCTCTGGCTGAAAGAAGATTTGGGTCAAATTCATTCAGGCAGGGCCTGCCATGCCATGATTTTGGGGTCCCAACAACCCAAGAATCTACACCTCATCAGCAGGGCTGGAAATTTAGTGCTCTTTGCCACGGTCTCTAAGGTGGTTTTAAGCAATAATACAAGAATACAAAACCAAACTTTTGTATATGGAGTGGCAGGCTTAAAATGCCTACTGTGATATCTTGTCTGACTAGGAGTTGGCACGTGGAGTTTGTATTAGAAGATTTGTAGCAAGGGACCTTAAGGCAGGGATAACTGAAGAGCATCCTGGTCACCAGTGCCAAAAAAAAAAAAAGATGGCTTAATAAGTTAGATCAGATATTCCATGATATTTTTTTCCATTTTATAGCTGAAGATAATTATTTTTGAGTTCTATAAACCCAGTTCCCAAAATTTCTGCTTATAATGGATTATCTTGCTTTACCTCTAGTCCCACTGATTGATTGACATTTCAGCAGATGTCTTGATTTCTACTCTAGAAGAATACTTCTCAAACTGATCTTGCCTACATACTAACTTACATATGTATAACGAATGTTATATTCTTTTCAAAACAATCCAAAGTCATCTTTAGATTATAATATTAAAAGAAAAATAGCGGCTGGCAAACCAGAGGGCTGTAATGGATGGGTTTGTTGACTGGGATTTTCTTCCTCACTTTGGACTGAATCTGTGATTTCTTTGGTATAAGGAACTATTGGTAAGGAAATTCCTCCTTCCCAATGCCTATATAGAACTGCTCTGCAATTTATATTCATTGAGTTACTGGGGTACAGGTCAAATTACTTGCCCAGAGTCAAATGCCAATATGTATCAAAGGTAAGATTTGAACTCAAGTCTACTTGACTCTAACTACCTATTATAATGAGCTGCCTCTGTGTATACTTAAGGGAATGCAAATCACCTTGTAGTCTTAATTCAGTATCCTCTTGTGTAAATTATAATAAATATACAAATAAAAACAATATCAATAGGTTGTATCTATGGAGAGAAATATTAGTTTTACAGCTTTTTGAGAACCAGGGCAAAAGGCTCCAACACTTTCTGATGAACTATTAAGATACAATTAATAATATGAGTTGTGGGACAGTATGGAGTCAAGAACATTAAAACCAAAGCAAAGAAAGCAGTGAAGAATCAGGGTCAAGTTTCTAGAGTGGGTCAGAAATACCCAGGGCAAATGTGTGAATGAAGCTGACTTAAGGCCAGTTGTTTTGTTCTGCCCCTGTCTTTCAAGAGCACTGACTTTGGTGTCAAAGGGCCTGAGTTTAAAATATAGACAGTTCTCACTTTAGGTAAATTCACATTATGCAAATTCTACTGGAGAGAGAGAACCCAGGCAATGAAGTTGCTCAAGCTACAGCACTCAGAACCCCGGAGGAGGCTCTGCCACACAGTCCACTTACATTGAGAACTGTCTGTAATAATAATAATAACACTAGTCATTAATATTGATACAGCTCTTTAAGGTTTGCAAAGGACTTTTACATATAATATTTCACTGGTTTCCTGAACAATCTTGTGAGATAGGTGCTATTATTATCCCCCCCCCTTTTTTTCTTTTACATATAGGAAACAGAGACTGAAGTTCAGTGGTTTGCCCAGGGTCACATAGCTTGTCTGAGGCAAGATTTGAACTGAGTTCTTCCTGACTCCAAGTTCAGCACTCTATTCACTGATGCTTACTACCTATGTACCTTAGGCAAGGTATTTAACCTTCCTGGGCCTCAGTTTCCTTGCCTGTGAGATGGGGCATTGGATTAGATGAACTTCGAGGTCTTTCTCCTGTTCCAGATCTCTAAGTCATCCAGGTTATCATGCCATCCCCTTCCCAGACTAATAGACTGATCTTTAATGAGAATGATTTAGTGTTTCCTGTCTTTCTCTTGACCATTCAATCATATTCTCTCTCTCCCTCTCTTTCCTTTTACACACACATGTGTGTGTGTGTGTGTGTGTGTATTTTTTTTTCTGATTGAATACATGATAGAAAAGTTTATCTTGACCCATCACATCAACTGTGCAGACATTTCTGTTGCTATGGAGCCCAGGCTGGGTTAATCTGCATGGCCAGATCTCTCAGAGGATTGAATGTAATTCAGGAATGATGTCCTCTGCTATTTCCTTGCTTCTGTTTTAACGTATGATTTGATGCAAAATCTCATGACATTTCTATTATTATTACTTGCTAAGGGGTTTCATCAGTTCAAAGGATCTGTGAAATGTAAAAAGATCTGGAAAAATCCTTCCAGCACATCAGGTAATTGATCTGCTAAGGATTTGTGGAAAGACATAGATGAGAGTCACACAGGTTGAGGAGGCATGGATGCTGCACCAATAGAGAGAATATCCACATCGAGGAGATCATTGATGTAGTATATCAAAATTAGCATTTGTTATTAAAAATTTAATAGTGTTATTTTTTAGTATTATATCTCTCACCCAGATTATTTCAACAGCCTCCTCATTATTCCCCCTGCCTTAAATTTCTCATCAGTCTTGTCCATCTGACACACTGTTTACAAAATAATTTTCTTTAAGCTCAAATTTAACCAAATTACCCTCCTACTCAAATGATGGGGTGCTTGGGTGCTTATGTTTGGGTGCTTGTACTTGGACCCCAATTTCTCCCTAGCCTCAGAAACACCATCTCTGACAATTTCTCCCCAGCCCAAGGACACTGTGCCTAGCAATTACTCATGAGTGGGCCCCAGCAAGACCCTTATCTCTCTCTCTGGTACAGTTACAAACAGCACCTGAAGGAATTATTAGTTTGAACTGGCTTTACACTGGTTAATAAAGACATTCTTACCCACTGGACTATCTATACTACTGCTGTTACCTCATTATCTACATCCTGGACTCCTCATTATTTGTATTCTAGACTTAAGACATATGTGTACTCCCTACATCTATTTTGTCAAACAAGACGTTGATCGGTGGCAGACTGGACAGCTCTCAGTTACCCCTGAACTCTAGTTAACTTAGTGATGTAGCAGGCCTAAAACCACACCTCCATGTGGCCCCCCTTGTGGGCTTTTCCTAGTGAACTCTGGGTAAAATCCCTGCGCAGTAGGTACAAGAAGTGCATGTTCTTTTAAGAATTGACCATTCCTTAACCACTCCCTAATCCCATCCTGAATCACCTAGTGAGCATATTTGGCACATGTTTTATTGTATTTTATCCTATATAAACTTTAACTGTATCCCTTTAAAATCGCAGGATCCTTAAGAATCCTTGCCCGCTGAAAAGAGTTATAAACTTTTCCTCTGGCTGGAAGAAGATTTGAGTTGAACTCATTCAGGCAGGGCCTGGTGTCACAATCTTGGGGTTCCCAGCAGCATCCCCAAAGTCCTAGACCTCTTCATCAATCAACTTCAGTTGCTTACTATTGCCTCTAGAATAAAATATAAACTCCATTGTTTATCATTTAGAGCTTCTCACAACTGGCCCTGCCATCAAATCTTTCTAGTCTCATTGTACATTTCTCTACCTCCTATTTTCTGCCATCAAATGTGGGCTTCTCTTTGTTGCTTATACAAGACACCCAATCTCCCATCTCTCTGTCTTTACACTAGCCATATAACATATCTTGAATATACTCCCTTGACTTCTAAAGTCTTTCTTTTTCTTTGAGGATCAGCTCAAGTACTATTTTAACCTGTCCTGATGTCCCCAACTGCTAGGGTTCCACCTCCCAAACTATTCTGTATTTAATATATTTGTATTTATCGGCTATATTTATTGAATAGAATTTTAGAAAAGTTAGATATGATAGACTTCTACTGAATATTGAATGGGAAGAGAAAGGAGAAAAAAAAAGGACCCATTTCTTAGCTTTATATGGCACCTTCACAAAAATCGACCATGTATTAGGGCTTAAAAGCTCACAAACAAATGCAGAAAAGCAGAAATGCTGAATGTACCTTTTCCAGACCATAATGCAATAAAAATTACATTCAATAAAGGGCATTTAAAGCAGAGATTAAAAATAATTAGAAATGAATAGTTCAAAGAATAAATCATTGAAACAATAAATTATTTCATTAAAGATAATGACAATAATGAGACAGCTTACAAAAATTTGTGGGATACAGCCAGAGCAGTATTTAGGGGCAAATTTATATCCCTAAGTGCATACATCAATAAAAGAGAGAAAGAGCAGTTCAACAAAGTGGATATACAAATGAAAAAAAAACCTAGAAAAAGAAGAAATCCTAAATCCCAATTAAACACCAAAATAGAAATTCTTAAAAATCAAAAGAAAGATTAGTAAAATTGAAAGTAAATAAACCATTGAACTAATAAATAAAACTATGAGCTGGTTTTGTGGGAAAAAAAGCAATTTGATTTAAAAGACTATATTTATGCTACTATATTAAATTCATACTTGCTATCTCTCCAATAGACTATAAGCTTCTTTCAAGTAGATATATTTTTTTCTTCGTACTTATAGTCCCAGTGTCTAGCAGAGTTCTTGTCTTATAGGAAATGCTTAATAAATGTATGTTGATTGATTTATTGACATTAATGGATAACTACAATATTGTTAAGTCTGGCTAAGCAGGAAAATTCCTAACCACCAGTTCAGAGATTACCCACAGCAGTGAAATTACACAGCTATCTAAGGATCTAATTAGTTTGTTTTAAGTTTTCATTTTGACATAAAACCCACTCGTACATAACCTTTGCTTGTTGGTCCTGGTTCTGTCCAGTGCCGGGTAGAACAGGTTGAATCTCTGTTTTGGAGGACAACTCCTCAAATATTTGAAGACTACTGTCTATGTTTGCCTTGTGTTTTCTTCTTCAGGCTACATGGGCCCAGTTCCTTTAAATAATTCTTTTATGACATAGTTTATAGTCCTCCTACCATCTTGACTGTCCTCCATTGGATGCCTTCCAACTTAATTTTGTATTATTCTTTGTCCTGTACAAAAATTGGGGCAAGGATGAGATTGCCTAGAGGGTATTAGTCAAGAACTTTCTATGGCATGAGTTTAACTGCCAATAAATTGGCTTGAGTGGGGGCAAGAAAGGCTACAGCAGTAAAGAATCAACTTGCAAGGTTCAAAAACAAGGGGTATGGCATATGGAGAAGAAGCATCCATTATAGGTGAAAAATACTAAGCAACTAGCACCAAGAACAGGAGGCATGCCTAGGGAAAATATGGTCCCAAAGCCAAGAAAAAAGTTCAAATAAACTAAGTGTCCAAACAAGTTTGAGCTTAAGCAAAGGGTTTGTACACAATCTGTCATGGTCAATATAAGTTTACTTACATATTAGTGAGCCATGGCTTATGGAATGGAACATTTTTAGCTCCAGTCCCACAGCCCATCTTCTGTTCTCCCTTGTTCCTCAAGGATCACTGGATGCAATGCAGGACTTATATCTGCCTGTTCTTCCACTAGAGGGAACAGGATATAGTTCATCTGGTGATGATTTCAGTCATCAAGATGCTTACTTATCAAGCATTTAATTTAGTTTGAATTTCAACCCCCTGTTTCCATGCTTCATGAGTCCAACCAGAAGTTCATTCATTTTGGCTTAGAAAAGAGAAATAAAATGTGTGGATGTAGTGTTTCCTTTTTCAGAGAATCAATCATATACAGTTTATGAAAGATGGAATGATTTCTATTGAAAGAGTTATGATTCTGTATGCAATATAGGCACTGTGAAGTTAACAGCATTTTACTTGTGAATACCACAGTGATATAAGATGCCTTTGTGAAATTGTGATGCCAACTGAAATATTCTATTCTTCTGGTTGCTACCTCTATAACTGTGGCCTGGGGCAAAGCCTCAATCACTCAATCTCAGTTCTGTTTTCTTTAGAATGGGAAACAGGAAGAGAATAAGCATTTATAAGCACCTACTATGTGTCAGGCACTGTGCTTTTTACAAGTATTATCTCATTTTATCTCAATGAGATCATGAACAAGGTTCATTTTTTATGTGCTTGGAAGGCAGAAATTTTTCCAAAAAGGGTTATGAAAGAAGATATTTATTTCCTGTTAGGACAAGGTAGCTGAAAGATACAAGTACATAGCAATAAGAAATGGAGGAAACCGACTGGAAATCTATATGAATAAGCAGATGCTGGCTTCCAAGGAGTGTCTCCTTGCCTGGTTATGGTTGTTTTGTTTAAGATGGTAGAAAATTATAATCTGTGTCTGTATATGTTAGGAGAAGAGGAATAGTTGAAATAGCCACTGTATGTCACTTCCTAAGTTATAAAAAAGAATACAGACCAGTACTATGGCAGCTTGCTCCACATGTGAGAATCCTCCCTGAGGATACACAGGCATTTGTAAGCACAGCTGCAAGTCCTACTGGGTATTCTATGCAAGTAACATCAACATAGCTGTAATTAGGTTGGGGCAATTATGCTTTGCCTTTAGGGAATGTAAGTTTGAAGGGTGCACAAACTTAACACATTTTCGTTTAATTGCACGAAAAGAACCAGGCTTTGTGATCATAGGGATCTTTTTTTCCCCTTCTTCTCAGCAATTTAGTGCAATAGTGATTCATTGTTCCTCCTGCTCAACTGAATTTGTCTTAGTTACTTTTTGTTTTAATGTTATATCATGATTGGCAGAGGCTATGTACAGCTGCTTGACCTCTGCAATGAATTGTTCATATAGCTCTGAGCACTAATGATGTATTGGTATGTAGTTCAGATTTCTGAAAAATTAACATAGGCTTACAGAAATAGAGCTCGAAAGAACCTGAGATGTCACCTGGTTCCCCACCCCACCTCATCCCCATTTTACCTCATTTAAAATGAGCAAATTAAGAGAAGTACCCCATATAATGAGTAGCAGAAATTGGATGGGAATCCAGGTGTTGTGCTCCAAATTCAGTATGCTTTCCTTTGTACGATGCAGCCTTCCATCAAGTTTAATAGGTTATGAAACCATTCTCATTTTTATTAGTTATAAATAAAATTAGTTATTAGTTACTTATATGTATATATATGTGATTGTATCTTTGTTTTACACTTGAAACTATTTTAATAGAGATTCTTATGTTCACAACAATGTTAGTATTAAATTCAAAGTTTTCATTTCCTTCTTTTAAAATTGTTTGCATTTTAAATTAGGTTTTATTAGTGTTCTTTATTTTTAAAATTACAATCACTTCAGGGAATACATCTCACCCCATCCCTCTATCCCAGATTGAACCCTCCCTTTGAGAATAAGAGCTAAGCAATGCCCTCCTCCAAACAAACAAGAAACCCCAAACAAACCCTAATAAGGTGACTTCATCTGATGATGTATATACATTACGTGTGTGTGCACTTGGGTGCATGTGCACTAAAGGGGAGAGGTATATTTATTTCCTTATCTTTTCTCTGTAACCATTGAAATTACTTAATAGTTTGGCTTCCTTTTAGTGATATGTTCCTTAAAGTGGTTGTCATTGTGTATATCATTCTTCTGCTTTGGTTCTACTTATTTCACTTTGTATCACTTGATACAATCTATGTTGTTCTGAATTCCTCATTTCTTGCTGCACAGTAACATTTCACTGCATTCCTATACCAGTTTTTCAGACTTGCCCCAATAGATGGGCATCCTGCTTTTTCCCAGTTTTTTTTTTTTGCCAGTGAGGACAGTGTCTGGCATCTAGACGATACTTACTTAATACCTCAAGATTACTTACTTGATTGACCACCTGTTGTATGCATACAACCGTTGGGATTAAAGAACAAATAGATTTCTTGTTTTCCTTTCTTTGTCCTTTTGAATTATGTCCTTCATGTAGACTCTGAATCTCCCTAAATATATTTCCCCTGCCAAAGCTTACTTTTTGTTTTTGGTAAGGGCCTCAATAACCAGGAATTAACATCTCAAGTCAAGTCACTAAGCAATTATTAAAGGCTTACTCTTTGCCATAAGAGCTAGAGAGACAAAGAAAGTTTAAAAAAAAAAGTCTCTGCTCTCAAGGAACATCTGCCTCCCGAGAGATCTTTTAAAATTCACGGCAGGGCTCTTTTTATGAGTGGAATCATCAACATTTCTTAGTTTAATAGCTGATGACTTTGAGAACAATCTTAGCCTCACTCCTAAACTTTTAAAATTATGATCGATGAGTGTGTTTGGATAATACTGCTCACTTTGTACCAGAAGAGGGATAAAAATCTTCACCAAAGATAACAACCTGATCCCTCCTCCTTAGACTCTCTGCCATCCTCTTTACACTTTTAATTTTTCTTTTTCCAAAACTTTTACCTGCTACAGCTTTTTGAAAGGATCATAATGAAGCCCCTATGTGTCATAGAGTTTTCTCTGTAGCCTATGGGTTCCATATAGGGCTACAAGAGACCTCCGAGCTAGAAGGGAACTTAGAAAAAGATCAACCAGGGCAGCTAGGTGGCACAGTGGATAGAGCACTGGCTTTGAAGTCTGGAGGACCTGAGTTCAAATGCGATCTCAGACCAGACACTTGACACTTACCAGCTGTGTGACCCCGGGCAAATCACTTAACCCCAACTGCCAAAAAAAAAAAAAAGACCAACCACCAGGGCTACATCATATGTTGGTATTGAGCTGTACAATTCTCCATTCAGGGTAAATACCAGAGAGTGGAAAGAAAAAACTGTGCTGATATATGATAGGATGATTATAATCTACATAAATAGCAGTAAGAATTTTACCTAATGATTATTTTTTAACATAGATTTTTCAGACTATGAAGGCTCAACAGCTGATATATAGTCAGGAAAGAATTGTTCAGCTCTGTTGAATGATGGCAATATGCATATTAAAATGCTAACTCTCTTCTAGTTTTCCCTTGCACCTTTTCTATTTGAATTGAGCTGTGTGTTTAGAGACAACCCTTGGAAATAGTAAACTGACAACTAGAGGGGGAAGTTTACATTTAGGCTTCACCAGACTGCTTCAATGGAAAGCCAACACTTTGACAAAGAATATTGAAATATAGCTTTTTTGGGGATCATCTGACAAATACTAATTGTTATTACTTAGCATTTTGTGAATGATCACTTCCTTAAATTGCTCTATAATATGAATATTACCAGACAAGAGGAAAATAAAGAATTGTGTTTTATTAGCCTATTACAAAATAGAAGCACAGTTAAACAGATGTACAACTAAACCCCAAGTCATTACTGGAACAAGAAATCTATGGATGGCTCATTGTCAGATTTAAAGAAAACAGGAATGGGGATTCTTTGGGAGCTATCTGTTTGGAATCAGGTCATATATTTTTTTTTGATTAAAAAAAGCTTATGTACTTATTTAAATTTAGATTTCAAATTGTTATATATCACCTTCCATGAGGAAAGAATAAGGAAAACTGCTAAAAACATAAAATAATGGAATTTAGAATCAGAAGGGACCTGAAAAATGATGTAGTTCAACCTCCTAGTTTTACAGGTGAAGAAAACAAGGCTAAGGAAAGTGCAACGAATTGCCCAAAGTCCCATACAAGTTAGTGACAAAGCCAAGATTAGAATCTAGCTTTTACAAGTCCACCACTGGGGATGCTGCCCCAGTCAAAGCAGCTTCTGCTTCCCTATACTTCCACCTCCTCTACACATGGAGAGGAGATGATGATGGGCAGAGATGAGTTCTGTTGCTTGTTGCCAAAGAATGGTGGGTTTGGGGCAGGGGCAGGCTGTCCTGGCAAAGACTTCAGTAGCAGCAAGCAAATTTCTGAATGGATCTTAGAATACAAGTGCATTGTTCTGGTTGTGCCCCTTTGCCAGAGTTTGAGGGTCTGTGGGAGAGATGGCAGTGAGGGAATCTGTTAGGAATTAAAGAATTGGCTTCTCTGGTGTTAATTATCAGGTTGTTATCTCATTAGACTTCTTTGTGCCTTAGCCTGCCATCAATTTGCCTCTTGTGCATAATTCTTATACTGAGGGAATGTGGGGAGTTTTTGAGGATCAGATGAAATGTCTAGTCCTTCATCTTATTAGTTGTGTGACCTGGGAGACTCCTACAACTCCATTCATGATCTTTTCACATTATCTATGATCAGAGTTCCCAGTTTATCTCACATTTATGGGCTATACTACTCATGGCATCCATATGAGATTCACCTTTTTATGGAACATGACCTCTCAATTCAGGGAACAGATAGAACACACAAATCAGACCTGAGAGAAGTACCTCCCATGCTCTGTCTTAAGCCTTCAGGATGACTTGAGCTGCACTTACTCCACTGTGGAATTCTGTAACAGTAATTTAGTCTACTCATTCAGCCTGCTTTAGTTTGCTTTGGGGAGGGAGGGGTCACACCAGCTGGTTAGGAGGAAAGAAGAGGTGGTGAAATTTTCCAGCCTACTTTTCCCATCATTCAACAGGAAATTCCTTCTAAATGGGAACAACATATAAAAATTATGTCTGTGGAGCCAAATTTGTTGAAGAATATTTGAAGTCACAAATGACCAGATTATGGATAGTAAGACTGATGATGGTTGCTGGTTCTCTCAGTGTTTCTCTGTGTGAAAAGGGCTCTTATCTGAACTGTTAAGTTCCCAAGTCCAACACTAGCTAGTGTCCTATGAAGTACAGCATATGGGCCTGCTTTATAGGAAATAGCAAAATGATTCTCAGGATTTCCCATTTATGCCAAATAACTTCCATATCTGATGAAGACCAGTGATACCTAGTTAATTCACCGCTTCTTGATCTTGGTTTGGACTTTTTAGTATTTCAGATTAGTAGAGAAACAAAATATTACCTGTTGCCTTCATTCCCAAAACTATACTTTGGGTTCTTTGAGCATTTCACTTGGTTGCAGGAGTGAAAAAAGAGAAAAGGAAATAGAGAGAAAAGCTGGCTCATTCCATGGAGTTTATGAAACATTCTTATTTGCACCTTTCCAGAGCCTAGGATAGCAAAAAGCAACAAAGAGTCATAATGCTATTATGATTTTATAACAACTGAATTTATACTCAACTCTTCTAGACCAGTCCAAAACTTTAAAGTATGTTATGCAGGTGTAACAAACAGGTTAAGAGTCATTTGCAGGTAGTAAACATAGGCTTATCATCACTGTTAATAACTCATAGAATTGCCTGATTCTTAAAACCAAATCTGCAGGAAATTACATCATTTTTCCTTGTTTTTTTTTTTTAATGCACTCCATGACTCATCTTCAGAGCAGTACGTGACCCACCTAGGGACTTATATGAAGTTAGCTGAGACACCACAGGCACATCACACAATCTCCTGATTGCTTTTCCAGTTGGTCCAAAGAATAAGAAAAATAGTAAAAGGAGCCCCAGACCACCATAAGTGAACCACCAAAAGCTTTCCCAGAGCCTCAGCTAGGTTGTTTATTTCTACACCCTCAGTACCACATTGTAGTAGAAACTTCAGAAGAGATGGGATGGTCTGATTAGCACAGTGCCTGGGACATAGTTGTCCATTAACAAATGCTTGTTGACTCCACTTAATTATAAACCAGAGCCAATCATGGATATAAATGCAAGCGGAGCCTTGGAAATTCACATCCTATATGCTGCCCCAGTTGTGTTTCTCTGGCCCTATGCCTATGATACCAGCCTCTTAGGTATTTAAAAGGGATTTATTCTCTCTCTCTCTCTCTCTCTCTCTCTCTCTCTCTCCTTCCCCTCTCCCCCTCTCCCTCCATGCACACACATACATACATATATGGTATTTGGGTATTTAAAAGGGATTTGCTATGGAGCACTACAGGGGAATGTACAATATATGGGGAATAAATTAAAATATAAAAAAGATGAATAGTTTATAGTAGGTAAAAGTTCTTATTTATTACTCAATTCAATAAACATTTATTAAGTGCATACTATATGAAAGGAGCTATATTAGGTGTTAAGCATACAAAGAAAAACAAATCTATTCACAAGGAATCCACACATATGTAAAGTGTGATTTTTGGAGAGAGAGAGAACTATCAGGGGATGAGGTCAGGAAAGACATCCTGAGTTACCTCCCATCAGTCAATAAACTTAATCATTTAACAGCTACAGAAAGATAGTATGTCTCAGTTTGGGCCTTGATATTAATTCAGTTGTAGATGCAGAGCTATGGAGTTGAGTGTTCATAAGTCACCTTCACAGCTGGTCTGAATTTGCTTCTGTCTTCAGTTGGACATAGTAAGACTGAGTCATTGGTAGGAACTTTCTTATAGTATCTCTCTAGCTTTGTCCTCAGGGTTTCAGCCTTCTGACCCACTTGTCCATGGAATTATTTCCCCCAAATAGGCTCTAAAGATTTACATTCTTATGTGGAAGACAATAAGAAGATGTCTATATCTTTATATAGATGTATGTCTAGATATATCTCTCTTTGTGCATATATACATATTTATGTGTATGTCTATATATTATACATATACACATTTAAATACATGCACATGTATACATAGCTCTATGACTATGCAGAATATGATTGCATGCATTTCATATATGCATGCGTGTATGTGTGTGTGTATGTAGAGAGAGACAGGGGGAGAGAGAGGGAAAGAAAGAGAGAGAGAGAATATAAATATAAAGTAGTTAAATACAAAGCAGTTTATTAGACCTATATCCCAAAGATACCCTATGTACAAACAAATTTATATCAGCTCTTTTTGTGGTGGTAAAGTACTGGAAAGTAAGGGAGTGTCTGTCAGTGGGGAATGGCTGAACAAATTATAGTATACAAATGTAACAGAATACTATTCCATTGTAAGAAATGAAGTGGACAGTTTCAGAAAAACTGGGAAGCCCTGTACGAACTGATGCAGAATAGAATGAGCAGAACCAGGAGAACAATTTATATAATAACAGTAATGGTGTAAAGACACACAACTTTGAAATACTTAAGAACTCTGATTAGTGCAATGATTCCAGAGGACTATAGATGATGCAACCTTCTGAGAGAGAAAGGTAATGGATTCAGGGTGCAGATTGAGACATATGTTTCAGACATATCTACCACAATAATTTGTTTGCTTGACTCTGAATATTTATTGCAATGGTTTTGTTTTCCTTTTTCTAGTTTTTTTTTTTTTAATGGAGGGAAGTAGGAGGGAGAGAAAATAAAAATAATTACAAGGTACTTTGAGGGAGAGCACTAGCACTTAATGGGATTAGGAAAGGTTTTGTGTAGAAAATGGTCTTTTCCAAATTCTTCCATGTAGGCTCACTTATTCCTGAACCCCTCCCAACACATCTCTGAAGCTCTACTAATCTATCACCAGTCAGACTTCCATCAACGCCTAACCATTGAAGGAGTGCCTGAAATTGAAATGCTGCTCCATAATACCATCAACCTATAGCCCACTATGTGTCTGGTAGTCCTGACAAATTAATGAAATTGAATTCATAGAATGAAATGGAGGGAATGATTTGTGTTTGTACTTCATAATAAAATAAGGAAACATAGAAGGGCATAAAAAATGAATGCAAGCCCCAGCAAAGCAATAATCAAAGATGAATCAAGATTAGGCTGATTAATAAATTAAATATGAAAATATAAGATGCTATTAAAAAGAGAGATAAATGCTATGTTAGGTTCTATTAATAATAGTGTCACATTTAAAACAAGCAAGGTAATTATTCTAATTTATTCAACATCACTGATTAAGTTTCTAAAATATTTTTTTCGAGACAGATGAATTGAAGATAATTCAGAGAAGACCAATCCAAATCATGGAATGCTTGTAGATTGATTTGAAAAGAAAAAACAAAAGCTTTCACAGTCCATAGAATATTTGGAAAAATTCTATTCAGTTCAATTGAACAAATATTTTTGAGAACCTGCTGTGTGCAACACTTCTAGGCACTAAAGGAAGTTACAAAGATAAATGAAACATGATGAAGTTGGAGGTCCCTGTGACAGGCAGCAAAATTATTTACATAGATTATTTCGCTAAAAAGAGTGAGCAAATCTCAAAGTTTCCAGAACATTTGACAGATTTTTAGGAATACCAGGTCTTTAGTACCCCTCACATCCTGGAAAATAATAAATACATGGTGTAGTGAAGTAAGTATTGGCCTTGGAGTAAGGAAGACCAAGGTTGTCTTCCTGAGATACTGGTGTGTGACCCTGGCCAGCCTGTCAGAGCCTCAGTTTCCTCACCTGTCAAAGAAGAAAGTTGGACCTAATGTCTTGTTTTTTAGCTCTAGATGTATAATGATGTGTGGGACAGCGACCCCAACCCAAATTAAACTCAGAGACTTCTGAAGGTGGAAATTAAAGGTTACCTTTAGTAAAATCTCGCGAGATGGGAGGGAGAGGGAGAGGGAGAGGGAGAGGGAGAGGGAGAGGGAGAGGGAGAGGGAGAGGGAGAGGGAGAGGGAGAGGGAGAGGAGAGGAGGGGAGAGGGAGAGGGAGAGGGAGAGGGAATAACAGGGGCCCCCTGATGAAGCAAATCTCCACCCACCACGCAAACAAGCCTCCACCCACCACGCAAATAAGTTTCCACCCACCACTATCCCTTACCCAGTTAACTGGGGGTGGACCTACATTCTAAGCTCGAAAGTTTCTTCTTATCCTCTTAACTGGGAGGTGAGGCTTACATTCCAGGACCGAAATTCAAAGACAAGGAAAGAGGCCGGAAACTCAGGTTGGGGGTGGGGCAGGGCTTATTCTTTCTGTTAAGTGCTTAAAAACAGGGTCTAAGTGGGGGAGGATTTTGAAAGTAATAATCAAGAATTATTTGACCCTTTGAGGAGCCTTCACTTCTGACAGTTCATTTCTCACACATTTCTCATTACCTTAATTACACTGAGAAGTCTTCACTGGGACATCCCATTCAATCAGATCTTACATTACTGCATTTGAACCTCAAAATAGACTAGTAAGATAGATCACTAAAGTTATTATTAGTTCCCTTTTACAGGTCTGGGCTCAGAAAGGATAAGTAACTTACAGGATCATAGATTTAATACTTGAAGGAACCTCATAGGTCACCCAGCCTAACTCCCTGGTTTTTATAAATGAGGATACTGAGGCACCCAAGATCATTGGTAGTGTCAGTGGCAAATCTAGAGCGCAGATCCTGATTCCAGAGCCTGTGTTCTTTCCTTTATACCACCAAGGTCACACAGTTGGTAAATATCAGAGACAAAATTCGAATCAAGGTCTTCAGAACTCTTTAAGTCCTATACTATATCATGTTTTTCTCCAGTGTTTTCACTTAGCCTTTTCTTTCTTTTTCCCCAGAACCAAAAAGGAGGCGGAATTTCTGAGGCATTGATATGTAAATGCACTTCCTTCCCACTTAACTGGTTCTTTGCCCTGAAGGGAACTCAAATCTGAAAGTTCTACAAATGAATTTTAATGGGCTGGCGTTTGCTGCCCCCTCTGCTCCTGGGTTGGGATTGGGGGAGGGAGGCCAGAATGTGATGAAAGAGGGTCCTCCCATTGTTAAATAGGGGCCAAGAAGGAACAACTCTACTCCTAAGTAGGTTTGCATTTTATTTTTGTAGGCATTCTCATTCTCTTTCTCTTAATGAGATCCTTTCATTCAGCCCCTGTCTCATTGAATTAATGATTAATTAATTGAATCAATGGTAGGAGGATTTTCTGATAGCCTAGCCTGAGAATAAAGGGGGCCAGCTCCTTGAGGTTTAGGTTACAGCTACTGGCAGAAGTTACAAAGAATTTCACCTTTCCCATCTACAGCAGCTTTAGGAGTTGAGGTTCAGAGGTGGAAAGCTACGTTTCCCAACCTTTCAGAGCTGTTTCTTCTCATGGAGTAGCCCAGATTTCCAGGAGTTTTCCTTCTGCCTGATCCAACTCATTGCATACTTCATTCTATCTGCCAAAGTTCCTGTCTCTCTTAATTTAAATTCTTTGCCATTTTTGCCTCCTTTTTCAACAAACCTCCAATTAAGCTAATCAGTGTCCTCTGAGTTTTATTGTTAAAAGAAAACAGTTCTATCGCTATTTAAATTCACAAGAAAATGAAAAGAAACAAATCCTAAATGTAAAAATAAAATTTAAATGGTAAATGCATATGTTTGGCCATCATGCAAATTAAGCTGTAAAGTGTTGAGCCTCATGCTTTTTAAAAATGCTATTTAAATATTGTGGAATATTCACAAAAATAACGTTCAGTGTTAATGACAACTATCTACTTCAATAACTGCACTTATTCTATAAAATAGATTTTTTTTATTGGATTTCAGGAAGAATGGATGAACTTCCATTCCACGTGATATAGACAGACTTTTTTTAAATTACAAAAAAGAATGTTTCAGAGAATTAGAACCAACACAAAAATTGAACCATTTTAGTATTTAAATACTTCTAGTAAACATGACATTATTTCCAAGGGAATACACACACACATACACACACACACACACACACACATATATATATATATATATATATATATATATATATATATATATATATAATATATATATATACATATGATTCAGTTTATTTAATGGACATAAGAGACCTTAAAATGTTGTTTTGTTTTGTTTTCAATAAATTGGTCTGAAACTCATGTGAATAAATGAAAGGTGTGTGATTTCATAAGGAATGGATTAAATATCTAAAAATATATTGCTTTATAATTAAGTGCTTTGAAAAAATGTTTTTATGTTTTTGTTTCATAATAACAAAACTTTAAGTATATTTTACTTTCTACATGCATTTTGTTTTTTTCTTTACTTTGTCTGGAAACAATTTCAATGGAACTCCTTTGAGTGTGAACTCACTTCACCAATGCAAATCTGCAACTCATCTATTAAGTGATAGGCTTAGAGGGTTGTTTAGGGCACTAGAAGTTAATTAATTTTCTCATTGATCATACAGCCAGTGTGTGTCAGAGGAATGATTCAACCTCAGGTCTCCCTGACTTCTCAAACCTAGATCCTTTGGACTCCAAGACCTGCTCTCTATTTCCTTTGTCATGTTGCATCTCATGTAAGTTTGTATCACATATTTATTTTACAAAAACATATTATACTTCATTACATATTAACATATATATGTGTGTATATGTATATGTATTATTTGACTTCATACATAAAATGGGTATCACATTTCTTACCTTCTCCATGGGTGGGCAAGGGGGTAGAGGGAAAAAGAGATTTGGAATAAAAAATAAAAATAATTTTTATATAAAATTTTAGTATCTTAAATGTATGTAGACCCATGCATATACACAGGCCAGGACACATATATGACATGTTTAATCAGTAACACTGCAGCTGTATTACTCTACCATGGTATACAAGGTAGTATGGTGTCACGGAAAGTCTTGGAGCCAGGAACAACTTGGATTAAGATTCTACCTCCAACACTTACTGTGTGGCCATAGGCAAGTCTCAACAACTCAGAGCCTTAGTTTCATCATCTTTAAACCAGGTATACCCACAGCTATAGTATCTGACTTTTAGCATTGTTGAGAAGATCAACTGAGTTAATGAATTCAAAATATTATCATAAGCATTCACAAAAGTTGGCTGATAATAGAGAATCTTTCCTACTCAATGTGCATATTTAATCTGTCCTGTTCTTTATTGCCTGCCTGATTTTTAGCTTTATCACTGTCCAGTGGGTTGCAGGGACTCAGCTTCCCTTGCAGGCTGCGTGGATCACATTGCCAGCTGTGATTGTTTTTCAATGTTATCGTTATGAGTGTTTCAACATTTTCCATCACTTAAGTCTGATCTGGTTGTGTATCCCTTGTCATGTGGTCTGATGTTGCAGTATCATTTTGGTACCTGCTAACTGCTGTGTTTTTAGCGCCTGATTGTTGATTTTATCTCCACTTTTATTGTTAAATATGATGTCTAGATGATGCCAGTAAAAGTAGCCAAGATCATCTTGGGGTGGTGATGGCAGTAGCAAGACTTAAGCCCAGAGAGTGGTTGTTGGGTTTATGGGCTTAGCGCTATTCCCCAAATCTTTCTAATGATCCCCTTATTACAAGATTCAACATAACCAATGATCCATGTGCTATTCTTGTGCTAGACTTTTTCCTAATTATGACGAAGTTTTTGAAGCTGCTCCTTCTTCCTTCTATACGTGGTCTCTCTACTTTCTGCCAAGCCATTGCTGGAATGCAAGAAGAATGAATATCCTGTTTTGTTTCTGTTTTAACACAAAATTATCACGTATGTGCATACATATCTCTATATCTATCTGTCTGTCTGTCTGTCTATCTATCTATCTACACACACACACACACACACACACACACACACACACACAGGCTTTTTGGCCTGTAGCAATATATATCCTCCAAAAGGAAGAGTGGTGTGTCCCTAAGCATATCACTGCTATTAAGTCTCTGGAAGAGAAGCCATATGAGGCCAAGCTGTGCACTTGTCAATGACTATTGTTCCCCCTTGCTAATATATTTTCTTTGACTCAGTGCTGACTTCCCTAGCTTTGGATAACTTCTAAGAAATCCTTAGTTACATCATAAACTCTGACTTGACCTGGCATGGCAGCCTGTTTGCACTTTGGTCATGGCTTGGACCCTGCTGTTTTTACTAGGAGTGTTCTTTCACTCAGCTGCTGCTAATTGGCTCTATTTTTGGCCCAATCTGCTTTCCCAAGGAAAGTTGGGAATTCAGGATAACTTGGGAAGGACCATTCCACCTAAGGAAAGGAGTCCCTGATATGATTCTATCTCATATTTTGCTTCAACTATGTAGATAGAGCAATAATGAAAGCTTCTACCCATAGAACAACTATGACTACATAGCTAGTGTGTCAGAGACAGGACCAAAGCCCAGGTCTTCCAAACTCTAAGACCTGCCCAGATAATGGCTTTTCCTGTCAAGAATTTCTTTTCTGACACACTCTGTGTTTAGTCACTAGGCCTAGATAAGCTACAACCCAGGGTACCAAAAGAGCTGGCAGATGTCCTAGACTATCTGCTCAAAGATCTAGTTTAAAGACAGTGGAGAATGGCAGAATTCCCATTGGACTGAAGAAGAGCAAATCATTTCAATTTAAGAAAATGGGAAGAAAGAAAGAAAGGGTTCTCCACACTATAGGCTAGTGAGCTCCATTTCCATTCCTTCCAAAAATCTAGAATGCATTATTGAAATGAAAGTTACTGGACTAGTTACTGGCGTCCTACTATCTCTCTCCTCTCAGAGCAGTAGACAAGACTGTGCCCTTTTTTTGTTATGGTTCTGAGACTGATGGGTCAGAGAAATGCTGTAGAAATAATTTCCTAAATTTTTAGCAAAGCATTTGACAGAGTCCTTTAAGATATTCTTGTGGGCAAGATGGAGAGAGGTGGGCTAGACAGCAGTATAGTTAACAGGGAAAAACCCAATGTGAGTCACTTAAATGACTTTTCTTTCTCATAGAGGATGTTATTTCTGCTACTGGTTGAACATCTGGATCCAAAATTAATGGTTCAACGTCACCTTGGAAGCAAGAGTGACTCAAAGAGCTGTGCTTCATTCTGTTCTGTTTAATATATTAGATAAAGTCATAGATGGCATGTTTATCAAATATATAGATTACACAAAGATGCAAAGGAGAGGTTGCTAACACACTGTTCTTAAAAAAAAAATACTGACAGGGTAGAATGTCAGACCAAACTGAGTAAGGTGAAATTCCATAGGTGGAAATATGTCTTACACTGGGTTAACATAAAGCGGCTTCACAATTACAAGATGGAAGAGTTTGGCTAAAAAAACAATTCCCTTTTCAAAAAGATCTGGGAATTTTAGCAATACAAGCTGAATATGAATCAGTTGTGTGATGACAAGCCAAGAATGATAGTGGGACCTTTGGCTGAATTGAGAGGTATAGTGCCCAGGACTGGGGAGATGATAATCCAATCATACTCTAATCTGGTCAGACCTCATTTGGAGTATTGTGATTAGTGCTGAGCACCACATTCTAAGAAGGACATGGATCAAGTGAAGCTCAGGGGACAACCCCCAGAAGAGTCTGGAGTCCTTGTCATATGAGGACTGGTTAAAGGAACTGGCTATGTTTACTTTAGAGCAAAGGAAATTTAGGGAACATATCTATGTCCAGGTATTTGAAAGATCAATATGTAGAAGAGAGATTAGATTTAGTCTGCTCGGCTCCAAAGGGCAGAACTAGAAATAATGGGCAATAATGTAAAGGAGGTAAATTTGTGCTTGATGTAAAGTAAGTCTTCTTTACAATTAGATCTGTCTAAAAGTAGAATGTTCTTTCTGGGGATGTGGTAGATTCTTCCTATTGCTTCACTCAAGCAAGATCTGAGCTTGGATATGTTGTAGGGTATGGGTTGAACTAAATAATCTCTGAGCATTTTTTAAAATCTGAGATTCTGTGGCTGATGTAGGTCAATTGGAATTAATATGTAAATAAAACTACAGGTCCTCTAGAGGTAAGACTGTTGGCATGGGGGAAAAAAACAAGCAAAGTAATTCCTAGTATTTTAAAACAATCATCTTTTGACTTGCCATAATTTGTTACTTTTCTTAAATCTTACTAATCCAATGCCTTTCCATCCCAAATATTGTCCTATTGCATTTGGCAAAGGTCTTTTGTGTAATTTAGCATTATCTCATTCTGATTGTTTTTTCTTCAACTTATTTTATCATCATTTTCCCTGATATCAGTGTCTCTCAAAGAATGATGCACCAAGTTTTAATTACTTGATTATTTCCTTGCTTTTGAGTTGTTTTTTCATCGTTGGGAAAAATGTTAAGCACTACTAATGGGAAACTAAATTGATCTTCTGCTAACCTTCCCATATGCACAGAAATGAGCTTCTGTAGAAAGGTAGTGATTATGGAACCCATCTCAATTTTGCCAGTCAGACACCTTGAAGAAATCAATTAGTAGGCAAATTATTAACTAATTGAGCATTTAGAGTGTTCTTACTTTTGAAAAATCAATTAGGCCTTTGCCCTTAGTTTTCAAGCATTACTTCATTATTAATTGTTTTAAACAGCAGTTCATCAGTGATGGATTCAGATCAGCTGACAGTTGTGTTTTGTTTATACTCTGCACTTAATTGATTAATACAATGAGTTGAAAACCTTTAACATCATTGATCATGTCATGGAATGCTGAGTAATTGACTGGGAAAATGTGATTTTTCAGATTAATGATTCAGTGGTTGGGGGGTTCAATTCAGCAACAGCCTGCAGTCAGCTAAAAGAGAGGATTTCCAGTTTTTCCTCTCTAGTCAATGTCCAGGATGAAGTTCCTGCCTCAATCTTTATACATCTTTTTTTTTAAGGACTATTTTGTATACTGGCCAATTATTCAGTTTTTCAACTACTTCCTATGTGGTAGACCTCTACTGGTCTACTATCTTGATTTTTTTTTTTACACCAAGATTTTTTAAAATACATATTTTGTCCCCTAGATGGAATGCCTGACAATAGACTCAGAAATCATGCTGATGTTCAAAACTCTGTGAGCTCTTCTGAGATGAGGCCACAGCCAGGTCACTGGTTCCCTTCAACTAATATCTCAGCTGGGAGATGTACTGGTTATACATCCCCTCACCTTCTTCAATCTAATAATCCAATTAACATTTATTAAGCATCTACTATGTGTTAGGCACTCTACTAAGTGCTGAAGATACTATTAATAAAAAGAAAGTCCCTGCTTTCAAGGAGCTTACAATCTAATAGGGGAATGACAACCCACAAAAAGAGATAGGAAAGAGGGGGAAGTAAGACAAGGTGCACATCAGGGAGTATCCAATTTGGGGGAATCTTGTTCTGTGAATTTGAAACCAGACAGAGCAGCAAATGCAGTGGAATAAGTAAAAAGTCCAGTTTCTGCCCTCTATAAAGGAAGGCTTTGGGAGAATTTTGGTACCCCACCCTCCAGCTCTCCAAACAGAAAGGAGAGGAGGCTGAAGGAGGCGGTGTCAGTCAAAGCTTGAGTTAGTAGCATGGGGATGAGATTAGAGATGAAGAGCTTAACCTACAAGGGGTATCTTGTTTAATGGAGCTGAAACCAGGCAGAGCAGCTGATGAAAAGCAGAGTTCCACCTTCTGGGTTGCCAAACATAGAGCAATAAGCAAATTGGGCTCTCATCTGAAACATTAGCAGGAAGACAGTAAAACTGGGGTGTCATTATGGGTGACCTTATATGCATATATCTTCCCATTTGCTCTCCATACATCATCATATCATCATCATCATCATCATCATCATCATCATCTTCTTCTCCTCTTCTTCTTCTTCTTCTTCTTCTTCTTCTTCTTCTTCTTCTTCTTTCCTTCTCTCCTTCTCCTTCTCCTTCTCCTTCTCCTTCTTCTTCTTCTTCTTCTTCTTCTTCTTCTTCTTCTTCTTCTTCTTCTTCTTCTTCTTCTCCTTCTCCTCCTCCTCTTCCTCCTTCTCGTTCTGTCCCTTTTCTTTCTCTCTCCTTCCTCCCTTCTTCTCTCCCTCCGTCCCTCTTTCTGTTTCTGTGTCTGTCTCTGTCTATATGTGTGTGTTTCTCTCTCTCTGTCTTCCTCCCTCCCTCCCTTCCTCTCTGTCTCTTTTGCCTAGTCCTTTTCACTCTTTCTCTCAATTTCTTTCTGTCTCTCCTATTCTGTCTCTCTCTCTCTTTCCTGTCCTTCCTCTCTCTTTTCCTCCTTTCTCCCCACCCCCCACCTTTGTTTTGTCTTTCCTATTAAAATACAAGCTCTTTCAGGGCAAAGACTCTTTTTGTTTTTCTTCTTATCCCCAGCACTTTAGTAAAGTGCTGGCACATTGTAAGCACATAATAAAAACTTGCTGATTGATTGATACTAGAAAGCTTACGTTCTTGCTCTAGTTCTAGGCTCTTAGCCTTCTGCTAAGATCTCAAAGTCCCTAGGACATTTAGCAGTTTGTACTGTGGCTATTTTTTCTCTTTGAGAATGGTACAGTGTATTTATAGACATTAACAGCAGATTTCTGCCAAGGGTAACAGCAACTTGAGTGACTGGCAGTCAAAGTCTTGGTGAGAGTGAATCCTGGCACAATCCCTATTATGCTGAAAAGTACTTTCCCCACAATAGCTTGGCCATGTGGAAGCTGTCTGGCTCCTGATTGGGTAGGCCTGTGCATACCAGGAGAAATAATTTATCACCATAAGGATATTGATTACATTCTTCTTGTCTCCAAGAGAATTACAGAGAGATAAGGTTATTTAAAGCAGCTCCAAAAGTTTACTGGTACTTATACTTTCCCATTAAATAGCTCTACTTGATAGTTTTCTTTCTTTGAAAACAATGGGCAAGATTTCACCTTCTACATGCATCCACTGCCATCTTGGTTCATCTTTTATGTCCTAGCTTCTTTGGCCCCAAAACCCCAAATGAGCATTGAGTGCTTTTATGGCCATGGAGTGGTGGGCATCAGGCAGTCCAACTGACTTTTGGTACTTCATGTTGGATCAGTTTCAGTCTGATACAGCACTCCATTGAAGAGTTCCAATGTCTGCCCACTGTTTCTTCTCTCAGAGGAGCTAAGCTGAAGCTCTATAGAAATATGTCTCCTTCACTGGCTGCTCGAATTTTTCATACACTTTCATCTTGTAGCCAACCCCATTGCCAGTCATCCAAGGACAAACAGGGCAGGGAAAATTGATCCAGTGGTACAATATAATACTTTTACCAATGCTCTTTCTATAGAGAATGTCTCACTATTGCATGGAATACTAAAAATCCAGTTGGAAGGGACCCAAGAAAGGTTGTTGGGACAGGAGTTTAGTTCTTTGAGATTCAATGGCCTCTAAGATTCTTTTTCATTCTAATCTATGGTTAGGTTTTTTACTGACCTTATTTGTTGGGACGTGGCTGATCTGAGGTTATCCTCTGTCTTGGTCTCTATACCTTAAGTGCGTTAGAACCACACAGAGCTGATTTTAGTCATTTCCTTCCTTCCCGAATCTCTCTATTCATCACTGTTGATTCCATATCCCTACTCAATTGTTTCATACCAGTGTTTCATTGTCCTTAGCATACATTTATTTCTGGTCGCATCCACAACTTTTTTGATTAGTTATGTCAGTTTTAGGTGTTTCCATGTACTTCAAAGACATTGTCCCTTTGATTATTGCTCTGTGAATCAGAATCTCTCATATAAACATAAAGTTGGAAGTTTTTTCCCTTTTTCATTGGAGAGAATCAGTGAGATGCCTAGAGAGTAGCTGACATATGCCCTCTTAGTGACACTAAACTGAAGTCCCAGAACATTTGAGTCCCAAGATAATGGGACTTATATACCTTCAAAGAGAATAGAAGGTTGGAGACATTTCCTCTAAGGCTTTCTATTCTTTTCCTACATTTCTCTCTTTTAGTGCCATGGTAGACTCACACTGTCTTTTTGGTATACATTGGTGGGTGGGGACACTCCCCTGAAAATGTTGTAGCTTTCTGTGTTATATCCTTTGTAGTAGAACCAATATGATTACAATATGCCCCCTGGGCATGTTTAGCTATTTCCATCATTGCCACGGAGTCACCAGCTACTGAGGAAGAGGTGGGTACATTGGTTGTGATTGCCATTGCCACTGAGACACTAGCTGTTAAAGAAGAATATATTCTGGGTTCCTGGACTGGTGTTACCCTTCTCATCAGATCTTTTATTGTGCCATCCTCCATTGTTTTGTATTCCATTGTCAAGGCTTTAAGCTCATTCATTACTGTTTTTTAAAGTTTTAAAGGTTTTAAAGGTTTTTAAAAATTTAATCATTTTTGTAAATTTTCTTTTTTTCCAATTACATGTAAAGATGGTTTTCAACATTCATTTTTTATAAGATTTTGAGTTTCAATTTTTTTTCCTTCCCTCCCAACCCCCTCTTGAATCTGATATGGGTTATACATGTGCAGTCATGTAAACATATTTCCACATTAGTCAGTAACAGGGGGTTTAATAATTAGTTCCAAATAACTTTAACAGTTATCTCTTCAGGGATCTTGGAATCCTCCATAGTTTCAGACAGCTTATATAGTAAACCAGCCACATTTTCAAAAACAAACAAAAAAGGCTGAGAAAATGCCAACACACAATGTACAGTGACCTCGAATGGAATTTGTACTTGAAAACAGATATCAAATTACAAACCTCACCTTGAAGAAGAAAACAAAGGGAAGAAGAAAAAAAAATCTTCAATGTGTCCCACAGTCACGAAGGCTACTAAGATAAACATTTTACTCACTGTGTGGTGGTGAAGTTTCTGGTATAAGTAATTTATGCCTTAGAAATATCAGTGTAGACTAGACTGCTTAGAAAAAAAAACAAATAAACAAAACCCAACCCTGTAATGCAAGTAACTTTGACTTAAAATATTTGTAAATATTCTTTGCTACCTTAGCAGCCCTTTAACCAACATAGCACGGACTCTTCTCATATTTTAGCTCTGGAACCCCCTTGCTACTTTTCCATTGTGGGAATCGAGTTTTGAGCCCCCCAACAGCACAGGACTCTATTTGACTATATAAGAGTCAGAAATCAAATTTCAAAGCATTTAATTATGACAGAATATGAAGATAGTATTCACAAATATGTAATCAGTCAATAGCCTATACAAATGGGTGTGACCTCTGTGATTGCCCATCAAAGTAGATAGTAAAAAAACCCCCAAAAACTCCTAGGGAAATTAATTTGGATATAGGAAGCAGCTACTCCTCATGACATATACATATATATATATATACACATATATATACACACATATATATATGTATATATATAGGTAAATAGAGGTAAGAAATTAGTGCCCCAATCTTCTGTCAGATGATCGCATTAGCCAGAGTAAAGAATTGTAGAAGACTTTTGAGTATAGGAATTTGCCTCGATGCTTCCAGGGTCTTCTGAGAACCTTGGATTTGGGGACTCCTTTACAATCTCACACAAAAGGCTCTCCCCTCTTTACACTTACATAGGCTCTTTGGTTAATTGAAAGCCACTATCTGGCTTCTTCCTCAAGTTCCCTTCCTCTTCAAATCCCTATCTCCTGAGGCAACCTCTAATTCCAGGCACAAGTTTTAAGGAATGCAGATATCCTGGAACTTGCCCTAGCCATTACTGGCACATTTTCTATTACAGAAGAGAATGCTTATTTGACATTTCTGTCAGAGCCATCCACCTCACCATCAGTAGGACAAAGGAAAGTTCTATTAATAGGACTAACATTTAAAACTGTAACCTTCATAGCCCTTGGGGACCCTACAAGGATGTAGAAGCTGAGGTTAGAATATACATCTAGACATGTGGAACACTTTCAACTCAGTAGATTAAGAAGATCTTTTACAGATCTAGAGTTCTATGACCTTGGGTCTAAATCATCCTGAGAAATTATTGCTGGAACCACAGGCTCATTTAATTGGCTTTTCTTTCTCCCTAGAACTTTTTTTTTTTTGACTGGTCTCATCCATTTTGCCAAGCAGAGCTTTGAAAATAAAAATGGTTCTCATTGAAACAAAAGAGTTTGATTCATGACAACAAAAGGGTTCTTATCCTCTCATCCCTTTAGAAATTTCAAGTCTTTTTGTTAAAAAAACAGAGCAATAAATCCAACTTAACTGAGGGTTCCATTACAGTGTCCCTATTCTCTAAGAATTTGATGATCTGGTGGGGCAGGGCAAGGAAGTCTTATCTTCAAATGATTCATCCCATGTCATCCTTCTGGGGTCCTTATATTTCTTGGGGTAGGCACAGCCTTAGTCTGGGCCTATTAAATTTTAATGATTCTATATTTCAGATTTTCTTAGTATCATTTCTCTGGTAGGTGTACCTTCTCCTTGTGGACTCAGGGAAGTGGGCGAATGTCTGAATACCCTTACTCTTGGGTTTCAGGAACTGGAACTACAGCCTCATCATCCCTACTATCTTTTAAGTAGCATTCAGATAATTGAGACCAAATGTGCTTTTTTCCCCTTCTTCCTTGAATTATCACAGCAATTATTTCAATTCTTTGCTTGATGTTTCAAGCATAGACAAAGTCTAAGGGATCTTTGTATAGTAATGTAAAAGAGCTGTCAAAAATACAATCTTACTGGAGCATAAATCTTTAACTGATCAAATAAGTGAACCAGGTGTATCACCTTCCAGCTGTGACTGAAGCTAGCAGATGTGGAAGAGTAAGGAGATTTTGATTTCCTCTTCATATTCTTAAATGACAAAACCAAGAGATACTGAAATTACTAAAGGGTAGAAAGAAAAAGCCACAGAAGAGATCTGTTTTTAAAATTTCTGTCCTTCTAAGATTCCTTTAATTGACTTTTTGTTTGTTTCATAGAATGGGAATAGAGAACTTGCATAAAGAGATGAAATTAAGTATAGAAAATTACTTAAATGTAGCATTATAGGATTTAAATACACAAAAGGCAAGCAATTAGAGTTATGGTTTTCTTAAAAATTATAGTACAACTCTATCACATACATTTATTCCTATTTTAATAAAACATATGCCTATTTTCAAAGCCTCTGGGCCTCATTGCATATTTTTAAAATACCAGCACAATCAACATGCTGAAAAACAGCACTAACTAGGCATTTCCCCCAAAGAAAACTATTCCACATAAAGGCCTAGGAATATATATTAAATCAGGAATTTAATATAACAAATGTAAAAAAGGATGAGTTATCATGTCTTTGGGAGTTATAACTTTGGATTTTAGGCTTCTGTCCATTTAATATTTCAAATGTTGCATTGCATTAATGTCAAATTTTGGCACTGACTATTGAGGCTTTGATGATGTGCTGGCTCACCTTCATTTTCCTGAACCCAAACCTGAATTGCATACCAGTTTTAATACATGTTGGTTTCACTGCATAAAAATGAAGCATTACTGAACATTTTCCAGTTGCATACTTAAAAAAATCAACGCAGGCCAGTATTTTCCTAATTCTCTGCATTTAGGGAACATAAATAACAACTTTTAATTCTGTAGTAGACACTGAATTGCATGGTAAATTAAATCAACCTTGGTTATGTTTCATTTATTTCTTATTTCAATGTTCCCTATGTACTGGTAAGCTGAAGAGTCAAAATATGAGTAATTCAAAACAGTAGTTAAACTTTTGACACAAGTAAATTGTACCACTTAAAATAATTCTTATTATTTCATGGGAAATATCCTGAAGTTTTTTTTAAAGAAAGAATTAGGTTTATTTTTAAAAGGAGAGAAACGGGAGGAGTAAGATAGAAGGGAGGGGTGAGAGAGAGAGAGAGAGAGAGAGAGAGAGAGAGAGAGAGAGAGAGAGAGAGAATATAAATATGATATTAAATCTAGGTTAAAAATTAATATATACAGATCTTAGCAGAGGAAAAAGCAGTTAGGATAGCATTAATCAAATCTTATTGCTCTTAATTGGGATTATGTGAAAATATTCTCAGCCTGCTCCATCATGTTGGTATTTTTATTAAACTTTCTTGGATCTTAGTGAAAACAATAGTTTTTCTGTTTAAACTGTTACCAAAACATTTTCAAAGGCAGTATCCAAGCAGTGTAATTGGGGTCTTTATAAGTAACAACAAGACAAGACATGTTGAAATAGAAGCCTGCTTTTAGTCTTTTCAAAGGTGTTTCCTGATTCTACAACAATCATAAGAGCCCTGCTAGGTGAAGAGCAGAATTCATAAGGACAACCTGCCCAAACATTTAGAAATGGTCCACATGAGCTTCTACTTCCTTCTTTCACTGGGAGGAAACATTTTATTTATTCATTTAAAAAATTCGTTTTTGATGTCTTTTGTCATTACATTGTAGTCATCCTTACCTCCCCACCGCTACTCAGACTGAACCTGCCCTTGCTACAAATAAAAATGAGAGAAAAAGATCTAATACAGAAATATCGTCAACTATGTCCTCAGAGTCCCCCACTTCTATACAAAGTAGTTGGTGGAGGGAGAGGGGGGGTGGCCAGATAAGAGGTATGTTTCATTAGCCTTTCTTTAGGACTTTCATTGGTTTTTCCATTACTTAGACTTCAACTTTGGAAGAAGCTCTATAAATAAATGTTTTCTAAATGATTTCATCATTAGAAGAATTGATTTAACTTACTAGGAATAATTCGATGGAGAAGACCATTATTAGTCTGTGGTAGACAAACAGTATTTGTACTTTTGTGTGGTGGTTACTTTGGGGGATAAAGTTAGGAAAGGGGAAAGGGGAATTGCATCCCCATTCATGGTCAGAGTAGCCAGATTAGGTGATTTCTTCGTCCATGGAGAGAAGACTACTCTTGTATGTCATTAAAATCTTCAAATTGTGTTCAAATAGTCAATCCTTCCACCGTATTATTTATTTATCTAGAATCAGGAAGGAGGGCAGAAAAAAATTCCTACTGCATCTTGTTGGCATCCTCCTACATGTGTGAAATGAAAAGTTCAATTCAGTGTATAGAATTTTACCTTCCTAATACTAACAGGCCACATTTCAGTAGAGCTTAACGGTTACAAACTGGTCTTTTTGCAACAACATTGTCTTTTAGAAAGTACAGTGATCCCCATTTCAAAGAGGAGGAATTTGAGGCTGTGATTGTGACTTCCTCAGGGTCACATAGGTGATGTCTCCAAGTCAGAAATAGATCCATGTCTTATGATTCTAAGCTAGCACTGTCTCTAATACAAATATCTGTGGCAATAATCAGCAAATATAAAGTATAATTCATCTTTTTATACTAACATCCCACCAAATTAAGGAATCACAGAATTTTGGACGTCAGTGGGACCTTACATATCACGTAGATGTATCCCTTTATTTTGACCACAGTAATTGACCAGAATCACTTAGCTAGTTAGTAGGAGAGCTGGGACTAGATTCCCAATCTTCTACCTACCAGTCTAGTGTTTTCCCAGAATTCATATACCCAAATGAATATTGTTCCTTTCAAAGTACTTATATTGGGGAGGCTATTTCTTTAATCAAATGGTACTGTCTGCTCAAAATGTTTTTGGAAATCTCCATCTGAATGGCTTCCCACATGTTTAAAAGCCACACGAGAGATCAAAGAAAAAGGAAAAGGACCTATTTGTGCAAAAATATTTATAGCAGCTCTTTTTGTCATGGCAAAGAATTGGAAATTGAGGGGATGTCCATCAATTGGGAAGTGGCTGAACAAGTTGTGGTATATGATTGTGATGGAATACTTTGTGCTATAAGAGATGACAAGCAGGGTGCTTTCAGAAAAACCTGGGAAGACTTATATGAACTGAAGCAAAGTGAAATGAACAGAACCAGAACATGGTATACAGTAATAGCAATATCATAATGATGGTCAACAGTGAATAACTTATCTATTCTCAGAAATACAATGATCCAAGATAATTCTGAAGGACTTCATGATGAAAAATGCTATCCACCTCCAGAAAAAGAGTTGATGGCATCTGAAGGCAAATTGAAGCATACTTTTAAAACTATCCTTATTATTTTTTTTTAATCTGTAGTTTCTTTTGCAACATGGCCAATATGTAAATATTTTACATGACTATGCATGTATAATCTATATCAAATTGCTTGCCTTCTCAAGGAAGAAGAAGGACAAGAGGGAAGAGAAGAATTTGGACTCAATTTTTTTTAAAAAAGAGTGCCAATTTTTTTTGTTTATATGTAATTGAGAAAAAATAAAATAAAAATTAAATGAAAAATATAAAAACCACACAAGAAAAATTAATCTTACTACTTTTTCAGTCATATTTTAGTGTAAGCCACACTTGGAATCATACAACTCAATCGACAGAAGTGATTCCAAATAACCCAAACTCATTCCAAAAATCAAATTCCTTCCACTCCAACCCCTGCCTTATACACACACTCTTACTTTCCAAATTCTAAATTTGATGCCATGTGGGCTGCTCCAAAGAACTTACTATAGGCCTCAAAAACAATTTTATTCATTTGGATGTATAAATTCTTATGTGTTTTTTAAAGAATCAATTATATTATTTTTAGTTATAGCTCATGTAGTTTTTTAAAAAAATTATAATTAGAATTATGCAGTATTTCATGGATACCTTGATGGCATAATTTATAGAGCATTAGACTTGGAGTCTGGAAGACCCAAATTCAAATCTTGCCTCAGACACTTAATAGCTGGGTGATTCTGGGCAAATCAATTAACTTCTCAGTTTCCTCCTCTAAAATATGAGGAAAATAGTGTGCACTTTCATGAGGATTAAATGAGAGCTTAGCATCATTCCTGGCACATAGTAGGTGTTTAATAAGTGTTGATATAAAATGCAAAAAACTTTGCAAACTTTAAAATTCTTTATAAATGCTAGCTTTTTAAATGAGCACTTTTAGGACAATCAGTACTTTATTATGCTTCAATTTACATCTTGCAAAGACAGTTGGGGATGGGGTTGAGGAGATGCTCATCCTCACAGCTATCTATTATTTCATAGAGAGATTCTTTGATATACCTTGTTGGCTCCACCAGTTGCACACAGACACTGAAGTCCAGGGCTCTCCAAATGTGTAGGCAGAGTAAGAAACAGTGATTTCTTAAGAACCAAAAAAGACTCCTAACCAAACATATATCTGACCCCCAGCTTTAAATAGACTAACTTTCTTCCTAAACATTCACTTTGCCCCCCAAGAGCTAAGAGCTGGGGAGCAGGGAGCTGGGTGAATAGAGTCACTAACATCTAGCTCTTTGTTTCCTACTCCTTCCCTGAGTGCAGTTTGGCCAGCATCCAGGAACTGGCAGCAAGAGCAAAGGATTGCCTCCATGTATCTCTCTGCTCTGCCCTGTTGAGTACTTCTGGCTCTCTGCCACTTACAGATCATGAACGAAGTGTGAGGGAGGGTCTTTTCACACAGGGGAGGCAGAGCAATTGCAACAACAGCCCATCTTCAGCATAGTAAGCTATTACAGTTAATTTTTTTTATATGCTGGCTGAGCATCAGACAAGGAGTCTCTGGTGTTGACTACCAAGGAGTAGCCAACCAGAAGCCCTCAGGACGGGGCACATACTCTTCACAGTTTGTAAAGAATGTGGAAAGGTCAATATTGCAGGCTTCACAGAGAGAACCTTTGGATCCCCCAGGGAAACCCCACTTCCTACTTTGCTGTACCTTTTCTCTTTCCTCAATGCAGCCGCTATATTTCGATTTGCAGGGCTCAGCCTTGGGTGACTGCTTCAGGCTGCACCGCAGATGGACATACTGGGTGGGGGGGATGAGTGGAAGTGGGTGTTCAGATTGCTACCTCATCTAAAACCCTTATTGGTGCACTGTGTTTCAAAGGAATTGAAAACAGTGCCTACATAAAGCATCGTGGTGAGTGTTTCTAAAACTTGCCCGGTGGATAAGGAAAGAAGGACTCAGTTTATAAGCCAGATAAACCTAAAACTGGCCTGAGAAAGACAGTGACATGTTATTGCATATCTAAATATTTTAGATATTTGGGGAAAATGGAGTTGACACAAGTACGCAAGCTTCCACATGCAGAGAAGTAAATTCCATTCTTTGTTAATCATGTTTTCCAGCTTTCTCCTCTCATTTTATCCCAACCTGTAAAAAGGAAAAGATTCTTTGTGAAACTTTTATGCCAACTGTGCCAGTGGCACAAGAAATACCAGTTACATTTTAGGGGAGACCTAGATATCTTTTGATTTAAACCCCACCCACCTTTAAAATTTGAGGGAAATGTTTCCATCGGAAAGATTGCAGAATTTAGACCAGGAGTTCTTAAATATTTTTGTGGCATGGATTCTGTGGCAGTCTGGTGAAGCCTATGGACCCCTTCTTGGAATGTTTTTAAATGTATAAAATAAAATACATAGATTACAAAGGAAATAAGATTATATTGAAATAAAGATGCATTTTTTTTCCCCTGTCAAAGTTCATAGATACTCTGTAATCTACTCATGGAACCTTTGAGGGTCTATGAACTCCAGGTCAGGAACTGCTGAATTAAGGCTTAAAGGGACCTTAGAGACCATCTAGGTCAACCATCTCATCTTAAAGACAAGGTACATGAGGGTCATAAAATTCAACTAACTTACCCAAGGAAGTAAGTAGGAAACACAGGATTTGAACCCAGGTTTTTTGAATGCAAAACCTCAATTTTTTTTTCCATGACACTACTCTGCTTTTCAATAATACTTGAGGACATGTTGCCTACAATGTATTTTTAAAATTTTATCTCCTCAAATTAACATAAATCTATTTTCTCTCACCTCCTCACACTAGATTAAAAAAAGAAAGAAAAAAACCCTTATAACAAACATGCAGAGTCATGCATAATACGTTCCTGCACTGGCCATGATCAAAAAATATATATCTCAGTTTGCATCCTGAATCTATCACCTCTCTCAGTAGATGCGTAGCATTTTTCATCACTGGTCTTCTGGAGTTGTGGCAGGGTTCTTAAGAAGGAAGAAAAAGACTTCTAACAATTAAAAGGTTCACCTCTTTGCCACATGAGCTCTCAGATGTTTGTGCCCACTTTTCCCTGGACCCTGGCTATACTTGTGGGAAAATGTGCCCCAGATTTTGGAGTGGAGGATGTTTTGTATCAAATATTATTATTATATAGCATAGCACTAACTAAAAGCCAATTAAGTCTGGCTGGCTAAATGTATCTTTTGATCATCATTGCAAGGGGTATGCTAATACTACATGAGCTGTAGTACCAGAGTAATCAGTTCCCAACTTCTCTGGGTTTCCCCTAGACCCCTGAGGGGAATAGTAGTTAGTAGTGCTCTGTGCACTCAACTTGCCAGAGTGAGTCATGGTGGGGAAAGTTGCCCCAAACCTGTGCTGTTAAACAGGCTTTGAGGCCAGCTTTCTTTCCATTATGCCATACTGATTTAGGCATTTAATTAATATTTAGTAGCGTGCTGTACTGTATAAGGGCTTGAGAGCCTGAGACTTCATGATTCCATTATCGCCATGGATACTGATTCCTATTCCCTTGATACCCAGACCTTAGCATAGTGCCTGACAAGTGGTAAGCACTTAATAAATGTTTATGGATTGATTGATTGATTGGAGGAGTTGGCGCCATATGCTAAGGCTTGGGAGAGTAACTCATGAAATCCAACCTCTGACTACTAGGCTACTGTCACAGAATAAACTCACAAATAGCCAGAATCTTTAATTTTACAAAGTGCTTTTCTCACCATGATCTTGTGGAGTAGGTGCATTATTATTTCCAATTTACAGATGAGAAACTTGTGGGCACATCCAGGACTATAGCTAGGTTTTGATTAATGTAAATAATGAATCCCATGAAGTAATTGTGTGTATTCAAATTCACACTACTTGAAATTATAATTATGTAAAATACAGTAATTGGGTCCAGCCCAATGGAATATGCAGTGTAGATTGTAATAATAAAAATCCAATTTCATGGGATTCAATTATTTATGATAATCAGGACCTGGTTGTATAGCCACACAGATATGGTAAAACTAGGAAGGGGTACAGCTAGAATTTGCCAACATAAAAGAAAGCTGCTTTTACCAGAGGAGCAGAGGGAACTCACACCATCATCTACTAATAGCTATTGTTCTGTAGTCTTGCTAGTGTGTTGACCTACTCCAGCTGTGGATCACTGTTTCAAATTCCCTTTCTTTCCTCCTTCCTCCTGCCTCACCCCTCAGATTTTTTGAGCTTTGATTTGACTTGTTACAGCTTTCTGTTTACTCTCTTGGATGACCCAGTCTTCTTTCCCCAGGAGGATTCATTCCTTCAGATTACACTGATTGCCCACTAAATACTTGCTCCAGTGGGTTGCCACTCCCACTTCTAGTGGGCAGGAAGGGCAGCACTGTCTCCTTCTTGACCTCAGTCTGCTACAATGTCCTGTCCGGTTTTCAAGGTCAGAAAGAACATACAATGGCTTCCTTTGGCCCCAGATGAACTAGTATGTAAAGCAGAAGGAGAGGCTTGTGGGGTGGGGATGGAGGTGGGGGATAGAGGGTGAGTGTCAGGTTCCCAAGTGTGATGTGAAATACCCACATGTTAATAATGAATAGGTTAATGGAGATAGAGAAGCCTACACCACCATGTGGTGAACTCCACTCCTCTCTTGCTATACCTGGGCTTCTGGTTCACTAACAACAATAGTCTAGGAAAATGCTGACTCCAGTTTATTAATTTCCTTCTTTGCTTTATTTCTTCTGCATATCACCTTGGGCTGGCTTAGAAAGCTGTCATAAGCAGCACCACTGAGGTTGTGAGTTCCTGAAAAAAATCCATTGCTTAGCTGTCACTCCCACACTTCTCATTTAGGCAGGAGGAGGTTGAAGAGGAGAAAGTTAGATGCATCTCCTACCCTTATTTCAGACTCATGTCTTCCAGTTTTTATCATCATCTCCCACAATAAGTTTAGCTATATATTTTTTTATACAGCAGTAGATATCCAATAGCAAGAGAGAGAGAGAGAGAGAGAAAGAGAGAGAGAGAGACAGAGACAGAGAGAAAGAGAGAGACAGAGAGAGAGAAACAAAGAGAGATACAGAGAGAGAGACAGAGAGAGAGAGAGAGAGAGACAGAGACAGAGACAGAGAGAAAGAGAGACAGAGAGAGAGAGAGAGAGAGAGAGAGAGAGAGAGAGAGAGAGAGAGAGAGAGAGAGAGAGAGATTCAGAAGAAGGGAAAGAATTGGGGCAGAGGAGGAGGGGAAGGAAGAACTTGCTTGCACAGTTTATTGGAAATAGAGTGGCCAGTGCTAAATGCTTGTGACTGGAAAAAGAAGAAATGGCTCTGACACTGTAGAGGGGGCAATTAACACAATGGTTTCCTCTGTAGCTCAGAAAAGAGGAGAGAAAGTACATTTCTGAGAAGCATTTTCAGTGATTCAGGTCTGTTTAGCACCACAGAGGCCCATCAGCCTCAACTGCCTCCACTGTGCCAGCAACAATTAGCTCTCTGAATGTAAGAATAATATAATAATCTCTTTGAATGTAAGAATCAGAGCACCCAGCAACCAATATCTCCCCATATTTTCTCATGATATATCTTGTAAACTGCATTCCACCCACTTCTTTTTTATGGGCATCTTTTTTCCCAGAGCCCTCCTTGAATAAAGCCTTCATGACCTCAGTGGCCTTTGTAATCCTGGTAGAACAACTGTATCCTGACCCAGGGCCATTTCCAATTCAGGGTTATAAGTGTTTAAAATAAAACTTCAAACTTTTTAAAGGATGACTTTCATTATAGGAAATTTAGGAGAAGCTGCTCTCTATTAGGTGCTGATCCTGCTGGAAGAAGGCAACCCACTTTTCGGAAATTATTGATATTTTAAGGGTGAGCTTTTACCTATGTTTAGATAGCTCTAGCGGATAATCAGTGCAACAATCCTCTATGCTAGGAATAAGACAAGGTGGCCAGTTGGAAATTTTAGGATCCCAGAGCTATTTTGGGTTGGGAGGGATCAATATTGGTTGAAACCCTGTACTTAGGAGGGTATTAATAAGGAATTAAAGTATTGATATGTTTGGTACCTAAAAACTTGGCCAGGTTAATAAATTTGTCAGTATAACAGAGTGACCTTCGGATATCCACTTTAAGATTTGTACAGTGCTTAAAGTATGCAGTTTTATTTCAGCCTCATAAACCCTATGAGGTATTATTCCTATTTTACACATGCGGATCAGAAAGATTAAGGTACTTGCCCACAGTGGCACAACTTATTAACTGATAGAGATGGTATTCAAACCCAGATCTTCCTGTTGCCAATAGGATATCCATTATATAGCACATTACCCCTGAGAAGGAGAGGGTAGATTTTGGCTTATGAGGATAAAGAGAAAGCCATTTGGCATTGAGAATGTCTTGAATCTATGAAACTTGGAGCAAATATGAAATTGTAATATCCTAAGCTATTGGACAACCAGGCCTTTGCTCCTATTGTAATAAATCTGACCACTGGGCTCACCCAGGTAGACAAGTTGGGGATTTCCCACTAAGGCCTTGGGAAATAAAGTGGACAAAGGATGAAGTGAGTTTCTGTCCAGTAGAGTGAGGTTTGTCAAGAATTATGATATTTCAGGAAGGAAGAGCAGGATGCCTGCCATGGTTACCTTTTGGGTACAGATATGTTAGGATCATCATTTGCAGCAAAAAAAAGGTAGGATTCAAAGGATGACTGAGTCCAAATTCAGGCTTTATGCAATATTTTCTGAAGCCAGCTGAGGAGAAGGAGAGAGCCTCTTTGGGAAAAGCTTCTTTCAGAAAGAGTGGTTACATTACAGGGCAAGGCTGACCCCAGGGAAGGGTACTGAAGTAGTCTGAAACCAATCTCCCTTCAAGAAAGGTACGGAAGGTATTGTCCTTGGAGTAATTGACATGGCTATGACCATGATATTTGGATTTTCATGTCAGGGGCAGTAAAATACTAGCATTAGATAGAGGCTAGGCCCTTATGGCCATACCTAGGATGTACCCAAGGCCTTCATTTCAATCACAGCTGCCTTTCCTTAAAGGAAAGATTGGTGGGATTCTCAGTGATTACCAAGACTCAAAGAAATTCTTTTTTTTTTTTTTTTAGACAATTGGGGTTAAGTGACTTGCCCAGGGTCACACAGCTAGTAAGTGTCAGGTGTTTGGTTGGAGGCTGGATTTGAACTCAGGTAGTCCTGACTTAAGGGCCAGCACCCTATCCACTGCACCACCTAGCTGCCCCAAGAATTCTTTAGAATTGAAGGCAGACCAGTTACCATTGCACCATGAATGTGATTGTCCTACAGCTCTTGTACCCAGTATATCATCTGTATCCTACAGATATCTCCCACCTAATGCAGCCTCCACTCTTCCCTATCTCCCCTCTTATTAATATGCATTAAATGAAAAGATACAAAAAAGATGAGAATACATCTGAGACAAATAAAAGGAGTCACTTGACCTTCATGACTGCCAGCAAGGACATTTTTCTTTTAGTCCCACAAAAGGGGAAAAAAGAGAGGCAGCAGTGTAGCAGATAGGGAGCTGGCCTTGGAATTGGGAAGACCTGTGTTCAAGTTTTGCCTCTGAGACATACTGGATTTTGTGACCCTGGGAAAGTACTTTAACATCTCAGCGCTGTAGGTAAGAGGTGGAGGGAATTTTCTCACTAGAGAGTTCCTTATACCAATGAAATTCCAGGTCAAGTCCCTAACCTGTCCTTACTCCTATCCTCCCAAAAGGAAAGCAAATAATGCCCCTGAATTGAGGGTCAAGGTATAAATGCAATAACCATTTGCAACCATTACCTACTCCTTGCTGACTTGATGTTATTGTTAGAGCCCAGGTAGCATGCACATAAGCCAAGTTGGATTTACGAGGGACAGAGCCTTCTTTGTTTAGGGCCAGGGGCAAACATAATATAGCCCCTGGAACATAATTTGGATATCATAATGACCTTTGGTTTAGTCAGTGAACCTGTAATCTTCTAACACCTGATCAATGAGGACTGGGCAGACTTTCTTGGCTGATATTTTGTGGCATGTTTAGATAATATTTCCTCCTGGCTCAAACAAAAACACAGTCACATAGGTTCTAGAATTATTCACTAGGATGTTTCATCATGGCTTATATTGCAAACCTGACAAGTGTATTTTTCACCAAGACCAGGTAATGTACGGGCCAGTGTTCAGTAGGGGTGGTTGAATCGGCAGTAGACAGCCTGCCTGGGGCTCCTGCAGGCTCTCAGAGCTATAAGCTGGGGCAGGTCATATAAGCCTCTGGAATAAAAAGAGCTAAGCTTTAGGAAATAGCTTGAATTCAGACAAAGCCCAAGGTCCCTGGCACTTTCTGCATTTAGGCTCCCTAGTATTCATCGCACATGCTTGCTTTTGGACTCTGACCTGTGTGAATTCTCCTGTTTTGTTTCACAGCCCTCAGATTTCCTACCCCACTCCACAACCACCCCCAGTCCGTCTGGTAATGGACTACCTGACCTTTGAAATACATTTGTTCTCTTTTGTTCTGGTCACTCTTTTTCCCTGTCCCAGGCAAAGAACAGATTTCTCTCCACTGGGGATTTCCCTAATTACTGACAAGTGCCATTCCTGACATCACTCACCAGGTAACGTGTAGTTATGTAGCTATGGGCTACAAACGGATCCAGCATTTGTAAACGTTACGTAAGACTTGGGTTCTGTCCAGTCTTAAGTGCTTTTCACACCAAGGGCAAATTCAGCTGTCTGGTATAGATGACACAGTACCATAGGGGCTAGATGGGGGTGGTGTTGGAGACAGTGAAAAGCATCCAAGGAAACATGTGACAGTACAGAACGCACTGGACTTCCTGGGGACTTCAAGGGGAAAAAAAAGCTCCAGCATGGTGGTCACTTTGGGGAAGGAAGCAGCACCTCTCTACCCGTGTCAATGTCTTGTTCCCTCCATGGCTCTAGTTCCAGCACATGAGCCAAGGCTAACTGAAGTTCCCTGGGGCAGGGCCTCTTTCATTTTTGTCTTTGTTTTTCTCTTCATACATAGCAGGCATTTAATAAATGCTTGTTGATTTACTTATTTAGTTTATTCTAGGGGACTCAAGACCGATAGAATCTCTCATAGAATTGCTGTACATTCATCCTGTGTTGTAAGGAACATTGTAAGGGGCAATGGTATAAAAGGTGAGTTGGGCAAGGCTATTGTGGCACTGAAGGGGCATGTGCCCTTGCTGTGACATCTAACCTTTATTTTTGTAAGTATATGCCTCTGTGGTGGTCATTGCAAATTTTTGTAGAGAGGGAGGAAAAGTTAGAACTGGGGAACATGCAAATCCCAATAGCTATTTCTCCTGTCAATTTCCTTTGGACAGAAAGGAACTATATATACCTTAATGGACTGGGGACTACTAGCTATTATCCCTCCTTGGAGATAGGGTGGTTTCACTTGAAAGTAGCTAGATGCTTAGTTGTCATGTTCCTTGATCCTAATAAATATCTCTTTTAAAGACACAAATCCTAACTGGAGTCCATATCCAAAAGGCTTTAGATTTATTACATATTACTGACAACTTATCTTTCTTATCTCATTGGACAAGACTCCCTCTCCTGCACTCTGTAATCCAGCCCAAATGACTTGCTCTTCTTCTTCCCAGACATGGCATTGCATTGCCATTTCCCATCACTGAGTTTTCCCTCCATCCTCTGTGACTGGAAGACTCTGCTTCTTAGAAACCCTCTCTTCCTTCAAGATTCTGCTCAAGCACCACCTTTTATATGAAGCCTTTCAAGATTTTCCCTAATTGCTAATGCTGTCTCTTCTAGCCCACTTTGTTTAATTTTCTTTCCATTTATTCTGTATCTACTTAAGCCATTAAAGCTTAAAACCGCCCTAAGACTTTTGGAACACTCTGTGTATGGACTTGTTTCCCCCATTATAATATAAATTCCTTGAGCATACAGATTTTATTTTTTGTGTCACCAGTACCTGGCACCTAGCTGATGGATTGATTGCTATGTTTTCTCAAAGTTTGCAGAAATGACAATACACAAAACTAATTTTTTTCTACTTCTTAATATAAATTTATTTATTTTTAGTTTTCAATATTCACTTCCACAAGTTTTTGAGCTCCAAATTTCTCACCCCTCCCCCCACCCCAAGATGGCATGCATTCTGAATACCCCTTCCCCTGGTCTGCCTTCTCTTCTATCTTTCCCCCCTCCCTTCTCTTATCCCCTTCCCCTTCTATTTTCCTGTAGAGCAGGATAGACTTCTGTACCCCATTTCCTGTATTTCTTATTTCCCCGTTGTGTGAAAACATTTTTTTTTAAAACATGTGTTTTTAAAACTTTGAGTTCCAAATTTTCTCCCTTCCTCCCTCCCCACCCACCCTCACTGAAAAGGCAAGCAACTCAATGTAGGTTGTACATGTGCAGTTATGCAAAACACTTCCTTAGTAGACATGTTGTGAAAAACTAACTCTATTTCCCTTAATCCTATCCTGCCCTCCCATTTATTCTATTCTTTCTTTTGACCCTGTCCCTCCTCAGAAGTATTTGCTTCTGATTACCCTCTTTCCCAATCTGCCCTCCTCTCTATCACCCCCTGCTCTCTTGTCCCCTTCTCCCCCTATGTTCCTGTAGGGTAAGACAGATTTCCATACCCAATTGAATGTGTATGTTATCTCTCCTTAAGCCAAATCCTATGAGAATAAGATTCCCTCATTCCCTCTCACCTTCCCTGTTTCCCCTCCACTGTGAGAGACTTTTCTTTTTGTTTTTTTTGTGAGATAATTTACCCCATTCTACCTCTCCCTTTCTTCTCCAAGTATCATCCTCTCTCATCCCTTAATTTTATTCTCCAGATATGACCCCTTATCTTCAACTCACCCTGTGCCCTCTATCTATCTATACATATATACATACATACATACAATTTTTTTCCCTTCAACTACCCTAATACTGACAAAGTTCTCATGAGTTACAAATATCATCTTTCCATGCAGGAATGTAAACAGTTCAATCTTAATAAGTCTCTTATGATTTCTCTTTCCTGTTTACCTCTTCATGTTCCACTGGAGTCCTGTATTTGAAAGTCAAATTTTCTGTTTAGCTCTGGTCTTTTCATCAGGAATGCTTGAAAGTCCTCTATTTCACTGAATGACCATTTTTTCCCCTGAAGGATTATACTCAGTTTTGCTGGGTAGGTGATTCTTGGTTGTAATCCTATCCTTTGCCCTCTGGAATATTATATTCCATGCCCTGTGGTCCTTTAATGTAGAAGCTGCTAAATCTTGTGTTATCCTGATTGTGTTTCCACAGTACTTGAATTGTTTCCTTCTGGCAGCTTGTAATATTTTCTCCTTGACCTGGGAACTCTGGAATTTGGCTACAATATTCCTAGGAGTTTTCCTTTGGGGATCTCTTTCAGGAGGAGATCTGTGGATTCTTTCGATTTCTATTTTGCCCTCTGGTTCTAAAATATCAGGGCAGTTTTCCTTGATAATTTCTTGAAAGATGATGTCTAGGCTCTTTTTTTGATCATGGCTTTCAGATAGTCCAATAATTTTTAAATTCTCTCTCCTGGATCTATTTTCCAGGTCAGTTGTTTTTCCAATGAGATATTTCACATTGTTTTCTAATTTTTCATTCTTTTGGATTTGTTTTACAGTGTCTTGATTTCTCATAAAGTCACTGTCTTCCAATTGCTCTATTCTAATTTTTAAGGAAGTATTTTCTTCAGTAATCTTTTGGACTTCCTTTTCCATTTGGCCAATTTTTCTTTTTAGGGAATTTTCTCCTCATTGGCTTTTTGGACCTCTTTTGCCATGTGGGTTAGGCTGTTTTTTAAGGTGTTATTTTCTTCAGTATTTTTTTGGGTCTCCTTTAACAAGCTGTTGACTTGTTTTTCGTCATTTTCTTGCATCACTCTCATTTCTCTTCCCAGTTTTTCCTCTACTTCCCTTACTTGCTTCTCAAAATCCCTTTTGAGCTCTTCCAAGGCCTGGGACTGATTCATATTTTTCTTGGAGGCTTTGGATGTAGGAGCTTTGATTTTGTTGTCTTCTTCTGGTTGTATATTTTGATCTTCTTTTTCACCAAAGTAAGATAATATAGTCTGACTCTTTTTGTGCTGCTTGCTCATGATCCCAGCCAATTACTTGAGTTTTAAACTCCTTGTTAAGGTAAGAGTCTGCTTCCAATGTGGAGAGTGTACTGTCCCAAGCTTCAGGGGTTTGTGTAGCTGTTTTCAGAGATACTTGTAGGGACCTGTAAATTTTCAGTTCTTCCAAGGTGGTATGATAAGGGGAGAGGTGTTTACTCCTTTCCTGGCCTGTGACCACAAGTATTCCTTTCTGTCCCCTAACTGTGAGGAGGGGTTTCTCTCCACAGCCACTACATGCTCCACCATGCCAGCACTCCTCCTCACCCCAGCACTGCTGCCCAGAACTGTGACCTAGATCCACACACAGGCAAAGCAAGAGATTCCTGCCTCAGCACTGGCAAAGAGATCCCTGCAGTCCCTCTCTGATCAGCCACTGGATTCCCCCTCAGTCTGTGGGCCAGAAGCTCGGGAAGCAGCTGTTCCCCCCAGGGCCAGGCTCTTGGGGAATGGAGCTGAGACCCCGCCTTCCTCTCTGACCACCGACAGAAACAGACTTTTCCCACTGACCTTCTAAGTTGTCTTTGGCATTAGTGGATTAAGGAGTCTGGAAACCTCCACAGCTGCCTGTGATTCCCAAAGCTAATTTTTGTACTGGGATATGCTCAGCAGTGATGAGAAAGAGTGAAAGGCCTACCTGCAAGTTTTCAGGGAGTCAACCAGAGTAGAGTCTTACTGTAATATTGAAAATAAGTACTGGGATGTTCTGGTAGCTGGACAGCTGGAAAAAAAAATTGGTAGTGGCTGTTTTGAACACAAAATGTTCACAAATTAATACTTTGATCAATTCTGGGGCCAATGTAAGGCTCAAGTGAGATACTGTGATTAAAGTGATTTGCAAGGTTTAAAGCACTAAACAAATGTCAGCTATTATCATTGCCTTTATCATCTTGGAGCTCTAGAGGATGTCATTGGCATTCCTATGACCATTAGGTGAGTAGGTGTTGAGGCAAAGAGTGGGATCTAAATAAGCTTTGTATTGGGAGAGGCTTAATTTTATAACTGATTCAATATCATTTTAAGAGTATGCCCCCTTCTTTATAGCAAAAGACTATTAAGTTCTATACACCAGGTTATCACCATTTTGATAGAGAGCATGGCATTATCTCTTTTTTGAAAAGATATATTTTAATTTGGACACAACAGATACTTCTAACAAATATTGCCACCCTCCCAACCTATTACAAAGTACCTTCTTCTACCCCCCTCCAAAAAAGAACATATATTATTGAGAAAAGTGAGGAATAACTTGGACAACATGGTATTAGCAATGAGCAGTTTTGTTGTCTCTCCTGGACTTTATGTCACACTAATCACTACATGATGGTCATTGTATATGCTCTTTTATGCATGGTCTTTTCTAACTTAGATTAATCCCCTGCATGGGCTTCTGTAAAACTTATTTCAAAAAGGAGCCCATGGCTTATACTCAAATTTGAGAAGTGCTTCCAAAAATATTGGGGCTGCAGCTGTTTCCTGCATGGCCTACCACCCAAAGGCATGTAGGACCAGTAAATTGAGAGATGAGAATCTGCTTGCTACTCCATAGCTCTAGGGCTCTATGACTGCTGAACACAAGATCTTTTGACCTCTGACACAAACATGCCAAAGAAGAATAGGGAAGGGGTCAGAGGTCATCAAGAATGCAGGTGTCAGTGACCTTGTGAACAGAGTCATCATTGCCCAGAGCTTTGATATATTTTCACTTGACACCTTCTAGCATCTCACAATACAGCCCAATGCACATAATTTCTCAAAGGAGCACAGACAACCCAGTGGAACAGAAACACAGATACAGACATGTAGGGAAACGGCTTGAGTTATCAGACTCTCAAGAGCTGCTCTTAAAACCAACATAGCCCAACTGCCATAGACAGGCTCAAGAGGCAGTCAGAACACCAACCTGCCTAGTTAGACTACCTGGGCTCTCCTTGTTTTATGTATTGCCTGAAGGCAAGTTCAGAATAAACAAAAGCCTAATGTTCTCATTAGGAATATCTGCCATAGCTGCCACCTTCTTGGTCCACAGTCCAACTATCATTCCTTTTTCAACTGGAGAAACAGTACATCTACAGTTGGCCCTATCCAGCTCCTTCTCACTGCTGAGTTTGCTAAGAATATCTTGATGTCTTCTACCTTCGAAAGTTCGCCTTTCCAGATAACTCATGAGCCCTCTCCACTCATTTGCCTTGTAGATATACTGGTAACAGTAAATGCTAGCCTTGACTATTTGTTGATGATTGACGATGAGGACTTCCAAACCATTCAATGTGGCAGATGTAGGACCTGGGAAAAACCGAAGGGGACTGATGGAAACTGAAAGCCCTGTTAGACCCAGGAGGCCAAATGTGATTGGATCATAATCAATGTCCTATACTTAGGCATTCTCAAGCAGTTTGGACAACAGATATTCAGTCTCTCTTACCTTCTTTCAGAGACTGAACCCTGTGAACCCATTATGAATGGGCACTACCTTGTACCTGGAAGGTTTGGCCAGTCTCTCATATCTCAGACCTCAAACCAGTTTGTTTCTCTCAATACCCACAATAGCAGGAAGGCTGAGCCATGCTTGTGCTATTAGGATCCTGAGAGAGGTGTGAATTATGTGAGGTTTTGGAAGAAGTTTGATCCAAAGAATGATATCTGGGGATTGGTGGAAGGTGTCCCCTCCTCCATTCAGCTTCCTCTTTCTTCTCTTTCACCCTGTTAAGAGATTTCATCAGGGGAGTCTAGTGAATCAATTAAATTCCCTAAGGTCGTTGGGAGATGGGGCATAAGTGGAGCTATTGCAAATGTGAGGGATCATTGCAAATGTAAGAAGCATTTAGCACAAGCCTAGAATAGTCTGTATTGAACACTGGGAATACAAAGACAAAAATGGAACATTTCCTGCCCTCAGAGAACTTATGATCAATCAGAAAAGATACATACACAAAATAAATGCTAGGTAATATTGGAGAGAACTGGCTGCATGGTTATTGGTTTTCACCATTTTTAGGCTGAGAGGAATTGATCTAGGCTAGTCTTTGGCAGGGAGAGAAGAACATAGCCAACAGACATAGCGGTAACCTGGTGTCTGTACTCCCATAGGTATTATGTGTGCTCCGTTGGTAGGATGACTTGCTGGAAAGGTAATTGGGTAAAGGAAGAGAGTTGTATTGTGTTGACATTTGTCTTAACCCAGTCATATGTTTGCTTTGTACCTCCCCTAACATTAGGGGTCAACCCTAACATTAGGGGTCAACTCTCTAGAAAGGAGGGCAGCTAGATGGCACAGTGAATACAGCTCAGGACCTGGAATCAGGAAGATCTGAGTCCAGATTCTGCCTCAGACACTTCCTAGCTATGTCACCCTGGGCAAGTCACTTAACCCTGTTTACCTCAGTTTCCTCATCTGTAAAATGAGCTGGAGAAGGAAATGACAAACCACTCCTATAGCTTAGCCAAGGAAACCCCATATGGGATCATGAAAAGTCAGATATGACTAAAACAACTGAACAACAACAGGAGAAAGGAGAGCTTGTGAAAACCTGATAATTCATTTAAATATAAAGTCTTGCACTTGGGTTCAATAAATTAACTTCCCAAGTAGAGACTGGAGAAGTTTCACTATATGTATTGCTTACTGTTGTGAGGATAAAGTGCTTTCCAGGCAGTGTGGGTTAGTGAATACAGGAGTACGTTTGGAATCAGGAGAGCTGGATTTGTCTTTGACACTAGAGGATTATTATTTAACTTCTTTGAGCCTCAGTTTTCCCATTTGCAAGATGGTAGTAATGTTACTTGGGCAACTAAGTGGTGTGGTAGATAGGGTACTAGGCCTTGAGTCAGTAAGACTTCCAAGAAGACAGGAAGTCAATCCAGCCTCAGATATTTAGTAGTTGTGTGACCTTGGGCAAGTCACTTAAACATCTGTTTGCCTCAATTTTTCTCAACTATAAAATAGGGATAATAATAGCACCTATCTCTTAGGGTTGTTTTGATTATTAAATGAGATAATATTTATAGAGTGCTTATTCAGTGCCTGGTACATGGTAAGTGCTATATAAATGCTAACAATAACAACATATAAATGCTAACAATAACAACAATAATTATTATTGTTTTTACTTGTACCACCTATCTCACTGAACTACTGTGAGAAAAGAGTTTTGCAAATCTTAAAGTACTGTACAAATGAGTTTTATTACTATTGTAAAGTACCATGAAATGTGTGATATTTATGTTCATAAAACTAATGTTTATTGGATCGATTATCCTCAGATGAATGACTTCTTTTTAAGGAAAAACCTTGACTTATTATAGTTTTAGTATTTTGAATTCAAAGCACATCCATAGCAAAGGCCTGATAAAAAACGGTAATTGTTTTTACTGTATCCAAGAGCGTCGGGGCTGACTGGCCATGCTTAAATGCTTGCTAAAGCCTCCTATTGTCAGCCAGATTCCTGATGCTCAGTCATGCCCATATATGGTGAAAGAAAGGTGGCTAAATTTGGAATTTGACATTCACAGTCATATTCTGTGCTGCCCAGAGAATGATGTGTGTTCAGAATATCCTCTGGGGAAGTGTAACTGGGAAAGGACATATAATGTGCAGGACTGTACTGATGAAAAATTGGGCAGGCGGCAGGGAGGACAGTAAACACAGTGCAAGCTACTTAAGGATACATCTATTCTTTAATAACTGTCATTTTTATTAGCGTGTTGGAGATCACATCTGTTGCTGTTGCCATAGTTTAGCTTGTAATTCAGAATTTTAACCCCCGAGACTCATAAACTACTCCGACTTTGGCTCTTCTTTAAGAGATTAATAAGATGAAAATGCTTTCATTGTTTTCTTTTATCTGTTTTGGAAAACTTGGGCTGCTAGCCATTATAAACGTTGGCTCCACAGCTGCATGCTAGACACCTCTGCCCTGTAGGCATTGCAAACTCAGCACTCCAAAACAGAATAAGTTATCTTTTCCTTGAAGTCTGTCCCTCCTCTAAACCTCCCCCACCCCCACCCCATTTTTTGAGGGTACTACCATTCTTCTAGTTACATGGGTTTGCAACTCTGGAGTCATAATTGACTCACTCCTATCCTGACACTCTTTCCCCATCCCGCCCCCAATATTTAATGAGTTACCAAGTCATGCTTCCTTCTTCCCTCATTCTGGGTGGCAAATTTTATTTTTAAACTTTCTTTTATCCTGAGTTTAGCAAGTACCAAAAAGAAACGAGCATTTCTATATACAAAATGGAACAGAAAAAGATTGTATGTGAAACTGCAAATTGCATCTTCAAGTCTTGTTAATTCTGTCTCTAATATGCCTTGTACTCTTTCTGCATCTCTCCACTTAAGTGGTCACAACCCCTTTTCAGGCTCTCACCACCATCTTGGCTGGGCTGTGACAACAGCCCCCAGAGTGGGGCTCCCTGAAACCAGTTTCTTTTCTGTTCTGTTCCATCCTCACACTGATTCTAAAGTCATCTTCTCAAACTACTGGTTTGATCATATTACTCTACTGCTCAAGATTCTTCAGCGGCTCTTTATCACTTCTAGGATAAAATCCTATTCCTCAGCTGGGCATTTAAAACCTTGAGGTATCATTTTATATTACCAGATTGACTAAAATGATAGAAGTGGAAAATGACCAGTGTTGGAAAGGATGTGGAAAAATGACATTTAAAAAAAGGCCTATGACATTGAAAGAAAGTTTCTGGATAATTTGATAATTTTATCAATAAGATCAGTAGGTTATTAATAAAAATATGGTCATTTGGCCATCTCTCTGAGACCAAAGACAATTATGGTGGCAGCCTCACAGTTTATATACCCTTCAAAACAGTAGGTGGGCCATCAAACAGCAATTAAATCTAATTGGTTAACATTATTGGAGGTGGGCTATGTTAAAATGAAGGACTGAATATCTCTTAGATAGGGAAAGTATCCTTATACTAGACCACCTATAGCTTTAGGCTATCAGTTCAAAGACTGTGTACCCTACCCAAGCCTGAGTAGAACACAATGGCTTTCCCACCCTAGATTAAATTCCTTTCAAGGTTGGGGGGTGGGGGTGGGGTCTGACCAAGATCTGAGGAGAATCAATGCAATCTCATTATTAGTAACGTCCTTCAAGAAAAATAGAACTTTTTAAAATGAGGAATTTCGAAAAAGGGGAGAGCCTTTGAATCTCCCCAAGATATTGATTATTAATAATCATTTCTTACACACACTAATTCATATTGGTGGAATTGTTGATCCAACCATTTTGGAAAGCAATCTGGAATTATGCCTGAAAAGTTATTAAACTACCTATACCCTTTGACCCAGCCACTACTCGGTCTGTTTCCAAAGATGACTAAGGAAAAAAGGAAAAGAACCTACGCGTTCTGAAATGTTTATAGCAGCTCTCTTTGTGGTGGCAAAGAACTGGAAACTGCAGGGATGCCCATCAAGTGGGGAATGACTGAACAAGTTGTGCTATATGACCGTGATGGAAAACTACGAAATGCTGTAAGAAATGATGAGCTCAATGATTTTAGAAAAACATGGAAAGATGCATACAATAATGAAGAACAAAATGAGCAGAACCAAGAGAACATTGTATACAATGACAGCAATATTGTTTGAGTTATTTTGTCTATTACAAATATCCAAATTAACTGTGACTGTCAACACTGGCAACAAATGACCAAAGAGTCATAGAAGTTTTGCAACCACTGTGCACTCCAGAAATACCAGAGAGCTCACATAGGTTAAAAGTCAAAAGCTTTCTTTATTCTGTTGGGAGAGAGAATTTAGACACATCTGTTGGGACCTCCTTTAGTAGGAGATCTGAGGCTATGGGGCTAAAAACCCTTGATTTATATATGGCCAGATAAAGAATCAAACAGTGTAGTGTAGCAACAGTGGTGAGGCACAACAACAACTCTGGGGCACAGTTGTCTAGTGATAAAAAGTTCATTCATAGCAGGACTTCATGTCTGGTCCTGTTGGTGTTTGCCCCATCTCAGGATCTGTCAGCTCTATGACTTAGTTGCAGTAGTGTTCATCCAGAGGTGGGCACAAAGGATTCTTATTATGCCAAGCTCAGGACACAGCTTATTTGCTGGGCCTTAGCCCTGGAAAACAGGGTGTTGAGTAAAAACAGAAGAGTGGCCATGGATCCTGACATTTCCCCTTTTTGATCAAAGGGAGGTGGTCTGAAAGAACCCCTCCCCTTCTGGTCAATAAAGGAGAGGCAGGTATAAATCAAGATACCATGAGACGCCAATTGGGCCAAGACAAAATGTTGAGTTAAGAAGAACTTAGAGGTTAATGTGTCAAATCTAAGAATTTGTTGGACTCTCCTCCTTAGCAATGATGGAATGGCATTTTTATCCCAAGAGTTCAGTTCCTTGATAGGATCTATTAGGGAAATATGTCCCAAGTTTCACTGAGAAACTCCCAACAGGGAAAATAGGAAATCAGGGCCTTAGTGGTTGGGCACATAACAAAAGAGAAGGGAAAAAAAAACAACTAAGATAGTTTATTCAGCCCTTGTCTGAGTGTTGGCTGCTTCTGAGTCTGTACTAGATGAACCCTGAGGTCCCCAGAGGGTTCACTATTCACTCAGGAGTAGGAGCTCTCTTCAGATGATCCAGAAGTCCACATTCACAAGTTTGGAAGTTGTGGGAATAGTCAGAAGGGCCTGGTAGGGGCCCTTTGAAACAATGATTGACTGACCAGTACAGGGCCAGTTTTCAGATAAGACATATGGATTACTTGAGATGTACAATTGTGAGAAAACTCCTTGCGTCAATCTTTGGATCTGAGTTTCTAGTTAGCTAACATAGGTCCTTGGTTAAAAGACAATAAACAGTACATAGAGATGGTCTAGTTTCTCAGCTATGCAGGTCTAGGTTCAAAGAATGCAATAAGGTTTTCCACAAATTTATAATCATAATTACATTAAATCAGTTTTCATCAATATCAAAATTACAGATCGAACTACTTAGAGGGCTCATAATGGACTAGTTTTGAGAAGGGAGATTTACATATCATCAAGGTAACCAAGAAAACTTAAGCATAAATCAGTAGACAAAAGACCAAAGCAATACAATACTTATTATCAATGTTAACTAACATTAATTCTCTTTGCATCCTAGTACTCCATCTCAGTGTTCATTGAACCAGTATGTTTTGAGTCTCAGATGTCTCATACACTTGTCTGGTCCCTAGACATCTTTTCTTGGACAACAGTTCTTGGACAATTTATTCTTAGTTCTGAAGGGTGCTTTATTTCTCTGGTTCCAAATCTAGAGGTTCCTAGACAATTCTTCCAGTAACAAGACTTCAGGGAATTTCTTTTTATATAACATTGTCAATACAATTTTTATGTAAAATCTTTTATCCAGTTTTCAGAACTTATTACCAAAACATATTCAAAGCCTCAGTTTTCATGATAAATTTGGAAGCCAATCATATACACATGTATATAGTTCTTAGAGAAAACAGCCCAATCTTATTGCTTTTTTCAAAATTTACCATTACGTTTATTTAGAAAAACTTTACTTTTACTTCTTTGTCTTATTACTTTGTCTAATCTCTTTCCCCTTAGGAGGATAACATCCCTATATTATAATTTGACCACAAATACAGGTTAAAATTGTAAGATGTTCATACTTGTATTATATTATAATAACTCAGAAATGTTCTAGTATTAATCTATTAATTAGTAGATTTAGTATTATATATACTTACAAAACTTCTTGATTATAGAAATTTTCTATAAAAGGAAAAGGAGGGATATAGTTATAACAATGTCATATATCATAATGGGAAAATCTCCTTCAGGTCTGTTTGATTACAGACATAAGTCATATCTGACAGCTAGTCATATAGTCACAGAATGCTAAAAGCAAGGCTCAAGAATAACCAGGTGGGGAATTTTCCTTTTCAGAAAAGAAATAGCATAATGGAGAAATTAAGTCAGGAGGATCCTACTTAGGCCATGCCAAGGTTGCCCTCAAAACTTTCCCCAGGTGCAGACATCCACCTTTAGCAGTTCCCAGACTGTAGCACCATGCCATTTTCTTCTATTGGCTTAATGACAATTCATACAATTATCCCTGTAATCAAAACTCAAAAAACAAAAACAAAAAAAATAATAATTACAGTCCCAAGAATTTTTACCTTAAATAGCAAAATTTCACTAACCACAACTCAGGTTTTAATATTTTTCCTAATGTTTCCCTAACAGTTAACATTTCATTTATCCTTTACTTATAAATTAAAACTACCCATATTCTGGGACTTCAGACAAATAGCAAATACGTGATTGTTGACTCATCATTAATATGTCAAAGCTACATTTTTAAACCACCCTATACATTTTCATAATAGCCCAAAATTTTCAAATGAAAATTTATTTTTGTAAACATTATTATTCATATTGTTAATATGTTTTATGACAAAATATACATTATGAAATATTTACTAGTTTTCAAATATCTATTTATTTAAAATCACATTCTTTTAAAAATCTAATTCATAACCTGACAGTATCCAGCTTAAAAGGGAGTTTTGTCTAACAACATTTCTGTTACAATGGTCTCTCAAATTTCACAGTATAAGAAAAAATAGAAATACAGTAATAAACAATATCATGTATTCAAAACATTTAACAAAACTTCAGATAACATCCATTCAGTCAATTACATTTCCAAATTATCCCACGTTAAAAAAATCATTAATCTTATTACCTGTGGCATTTTTAAACAATTACATTCAATTAAAGAAACAACAACAACAACAACAACAACAACAACAACAACAACATAGTGCCTAGCATATGCCAGTCACTGTATCAAGCACTGTATATCATTATATCATTTTGATCTTCACAACAACCCTGGAACGTAGGTACCATTATTATTTTTCTCTTTACAGATCAGGAAACTGAGGCAAAAAGAAATTACACAACTAATATATTTCTGCAACCAGAACACAATTCAAGTCTCCCTACATTTTTTTTCTAGCATTTTCTTTTAACACCTGTATTTGGGAGCCCAATCTGAGATAAAAGGGGATAATAGGATAAGAAGAAGAAAGTCTTGAATTGTTGGGGGTGGGGTGGGGTGGAGAGGTCACAGGAGATCTTAATTTTTTCTCTTTTCCTGGTCAAGGAAGAGTTAACAAGATGTGGCTATAAAGTGCAAACCATATATCTATTCCCCCCACCCCCATTCTGGTATTATGTCAAAATTAGCTGTTTTCCATGAAGCTATCGATCTTCAGGGGAAGTTCAAATGCAATTTTAACTTTCATAAAAATTTAAAATTCTTATTTTTCTTTAAAATAAATTCTACGTAGTGGTATTCCCAGGAAGATGTTTCAGAAGAGAGTGAGTTCCTGAAATTACCCCAAATTCCAGGATTTCTTCCCTGAAATCTTAAAAATGATAAATCTTCAAACTCCTTAATGAATTAATATCCTTAACCTTTAAATCTACCAAGATGTTTTTAGCAGTTCTACAAACTTTGATTATCTGACTTTATTTCTGTCATACTAATGTGGTCAAAGTTGAAATGGCAGAGAAATAAAGTGTTTTGCAATTATTTTTTCTCTTTTCTTACACCCTAATCTCCCTGGGAAAGCCTAAAATGGGAGTTGGTCCTGCTTACTGGGACAATTGCTTCAAGTATGAAAGTTTGTTACTTTTCCTCAGTGTTCTAAACTCTTTGGCTACAGCCCTTATCAGTTCTCCACCCACCCCCACCCCCCGGGCTGGCTGTATTTTAAATCTTTCAAGGTAACAGAATCTACAAAGAACACAAACACAACACAGACATTTTACATTTTTACAAAGACACAAACACAGACAAAATGATAAGACAGACACATAGGATAATTCTATCTAAGCTTTTCTTAAGAGAATCTAAGTTACAAAAGGTTTCTTGCTTAGTGGTTTCAAATAGCCATTTATTAAAAACATCTCATTGAGGGTATTTAATTTTCTTGCCAGCTTCATCAAGACATTTCTTAAAGTAATCTATTTTGTCCCAACCAAAAGAACCCTAAGTTTGTCGTGATGGGAGTTGTCTTGGGTCAGTTTCTGCCAATTAATTATATGCTTGCAGGTTTTGGCCCCATGAGATATCCAGAAGATTATTTTGCTTTTTTTTTTTAAATAGCAGATACTATTTTTTATTTTCCTTGACTACTGAATTCTTATATTGTAACATAGCTTCCCAAAGTAGGCATTACTACCTCGTGGGGAGTACAGGAATGATCCAGGGGGGTGGTAGTAGCCTTGGGTGCAATTAGGAGGCATTGAATAAAAATAAGGGGACTGTGGAAGCATAAGGAGAAAAGAGAAGACAAGAAAATTTTGAAAAACTGTTCGTACATATTTCATCTCTTGTGTAACATAATTAAAGTCATAGTGATTACATTATTTTCCAAATAAACATACAAAATGCAAATTATAACTGATCAGTGGTCAAGTCTACCAACAGGTCTTAACAAGCAAATGTTGGCAGGAGAGGGTATCATGCATTGTTGGGAAGTCCAGCATGCATCAGCAGAATATGTGCATGTGATGACTTGTTTACAATATGATACTATATGGTTACATGACACAGTGTTGCATCATCAATATTTCAATGCAGGAAAAACCACAGAAATTTACAATAAATTATTAAATTTAAGATGTGTCATTTAAAATACACACACACATATTATATATGTGTGTATATTATATATATGTGTATATTATATATATGTGTGTGTGTGTGTGCCTCATACATACACACACACATATATGTATATATATGGCAAATTAAAAAAAAGGGCTAAAGAAAATAGCTATCCAGGGAGGTGCTGAGTAAGTTTTTTTTTTTGAAAAGGGGACAGTAGGCCAAATAAGTTTGGGAATCATAGCCTTTAGGCCGCTATTTTCTGAGGCAGATTCCTGAGAGAAAAGTAGTACCTGTTTCTAAAGACCTTAAGACATACATTGAAATAAAGTCCTGAGAAGGGGCTGAGAACCCGAAACCTCTCCCAAAGGAGGGCCAGACAAAACCTCTCCCCAAAGGAGGGCCAGACAAAACCTGTTTTCAGTTCCAACAACAAGCATTTCAATCCTCCAAGGGAGCAGAGCTTGACCAAAGTGGGAACTTGAGAATCAGAAAAGGAAAATCACCACCTGCCACTCTCCAAGTGCAAATCAAGTGGAGCTCAAAGGGCCCCTGTCGGTACCATACTTTGGTTCACACTGGGGGCAGGGCAGAAGGTAATTATTCACTTTCTGATCTCGCTGCTGCCACCAAACTGTCAACTCTGGTAACAAAGACCAAAGAGTCACAGAGGTTTTGCAACTACTGTTCACTCCAAAAATACCAGAGAGCTTACATAGGTTGAAAGTCAAAAGCTTTCTTTATTCCGTTGGGAGAGAGAATTTAGACACGTGTTGGGACCTCCTTTAGTAGGAGATCTGAGGCTATGGGGCTAAAAACCCTTGATTTATATATGGCCAGATAAAGAATCAAACAGGCACAATAGCAGCACTGAGGCACAGTTGTCTAGTGACAAAAAGTCCATTCATAGCAGAGAATGAAGCCTGGGCCAGTTGGTGTTTGCCCCATCTTAGGGTCCATCAGTTCTATGACTTAGTTTCAACAGTGTTCATCCGGAGGGTGGGCACAATGGATTGTTGTTATGCCAAGCTCAGGACACAGCTTGTTTGCTTGGCCTCAGCCCTGGAAAACAAGGTGTTGAGTAAAAAGAGAGGACTAAAAAGAAAAGAGTGGTCTTGGATCCTGACACAAAGGACATAAGAAGAAAGATGCTCTCTGCATCCAGAGAAAGAAATGACAAATAGAGTATGTATAGAGTAATTTTATCTTTCTCTCTCTATATATATACATATATGTACACATATATACATATACATATATATTTGTCTAGTGGTAGTTGTATCTCGCTCTGTCTCTCTGTATATATTATATATATGTATATATATACATATATATATATGTTTGTGTCTAATGGTAGCTGTCTAGCGGGGGGAGAGAAGGAAAAAAAGAAATTTATATGATAATTTTATTGTATATTTGAAAGGAATAGCAAGTTGTGCTTTGTAGATTTACAGTTTCATGTACAATCATCTTTTTTATTATACTGTATAATGGAAATCCTTGTTTTATTCCATGAATTAAAAATAAAATTAAAAGAAAAAAATATGGCTCACTGGGTAATGAAAGATAAGAAATACATTTAAAATTAAATTAATGTAAAAATAAAAGATTTCAATAAAAATAATTTTTTAAAAAAACCTTCTTGGGCCACACCAACCTACCTCTCCAGTCTTGTATCCCTATGCCTCCCTTCATGGGCTCTGCAGTCTAAACAAATTGGCTTTTTGCTATCTCCCTAAGGTCAATATTCCACCCCCTACCTTTCTGTCTTTGTGCAGGCCATTCTGCATCCTTGAAATGCACTCTCTTCTCACCTCTATCTAAATTAGAATCCATCCCTGGTTTCCTTCAAGCCTCAGCTCTGGTACTATCCACTAGAGAAGTCTTCTGATCCTCTCTTAGTTGCTGATACTTTTTTTCTTCCTCACATTATACTGTATTTAATTATGTGGAAAGGGGCCAAGCGTTTGTATAGTACCTACTACATGCCAGGCACTGTGCTACACACTTTTTTGGAAATATTATCTTATTTGATACTCACAATAAGCTTGAGGGGTAAGTGCCAAGATCACCTCCATTTTGCAGTTAAGGAAACGGTGGCAAACAGTGGTTAAGTGACTTACCTAGTGTATTACCCAGCTTATAAGTACCTGGGGCTGGATTTCAACTCGGGACTTCATGACTCCAGGCCTAGTCCTCTGTCCACTAAGCCACCAGCTGCCCATAATCTGCTTGAAGTTGTGTCCTTTTGGTAAAATATAAGCTCTTTGAGACAGGAACTGTTTATCGTTTGGTTCTTGCAGCATCATCCCCTCCCACAGTGCCTGTTGATCTACTCCCATGATCATCTTTTCTTTCTTCCTCACTTTAGTCTAATCATTCCTGAAAAAGTCCATCATCAATCCTTAGAATGTAGTCCCCCACTTTTTTTTTTCCAGGCAAGAGTTATGGAGGGAAATGGAAAAAAGATCCTTCATAACCTTCCTTAAGCCACCAGATGCATTATTACATTTTGTCTCTACATACAAAAACTAATTCTAGCCTGGGCCTATGTCACTAGTTTGGCCATTTGGTCTCCACAACATTCTATAATTTAAAGTAGACCCCTTTCTGAACAGAATTATTTTCACAGCCCTCCTTGGAAGCTCTTTCTCACTAGAAAGAAAGAAGAGCTTCTTTTTCATATCTAGGAATTGTTCATTGACTTTATGGTAATCACAGGACAGTAAAAGTAATTAAATTTAGCAATGTAAAAAATCCATTAGGAAATCACAATAATAAAAAGGAAACAAGATTGAAAAACATCAGGACTTGGTTGAATATAGTGACTATCCATGATTTCAATGAACTGTTGATGAAGCATCCCTCTTTCCTTTCAGCAAGATTTGGTGGATTGTAGGTGCAGAGTGAGGCATACAATTATTAAGTAGCATCATTTATTCTGGGTAGCTGACCTTTGTCCTATTGTCCTATTGAGAGCTGGGTGGAAGGGTAAAGGTGAGAAAATTACTGGGAAATGACTGTGATATTTAAAAAGGATATTAATAAAATATTATAAAGAGAAAAAAAGACACATTGAGCATTATCTTTCTTTTTTTAAATGCATGACTGTTCTATGTAATATACCATATATTTTCTAATAATGTCATCATATATTTGTCTAGGACTTTGCAATTCTTAAAATGCATGGTCTCATGTAAATGTCACAAAATCCTGTGATATAAGTAGGAACTATATTATCACCTTCATTTTAAGAAGAGCAAACAGGCTGAAAGAGGGTTAAATGATTTTCTTAAATTCATATAATTAGTAATTGTTAGAGGCAGAATTTGAACATCCAGTCTAGGTCTTTAAAAATTGCAATATAAGATTCCTTTATATAAGAGACTTGTGATTTCCTTGTGAACTTGTGATTTCCTTGTGAAATGCCTTGTGGGGGCAGAGGGGTCAAACATGCAGAAAGTAGAAAAAGATAGAAAACAGAAAAAAAAGAATTTAGTTCTTTTAATCCTCCCCCTTTTTTTTGGTCCTTCACTTTCTTCAATAGCCTAGCTCAGAAGTTGGTGGTAGGCAATTCTGACATGACATGGATGTTCTCTCTTATTTTCACTGTTGGTCTAGTTTTGGTTCTGTTGACGAGGTCCTCATTTACATGGTTGTCCATTTGTTATGTCCACTATATGGTTTTAATACAAAGTTAGGTATGTAGCAGATGATACATGACTGCTTGGTCCACTCTGCCAAAACCCTGAGAGGATAACCAGGTTTAGGTTGTCCTTGGTTAGATCTGTAGTTTTTAAACTTTGGTCCATGGGCCATTTTTGGTACCTCTACCCAATACTGGGGACAATAATAAATGACTTTTCTGGTTGTCCACTTAAAAATATTCGCATTTTTCTCACACCATGAGAGGGAGACCACAATAGTCCTTCAATTACTGATATATACCGAGCCATCTAGGTGTCATAGTAGATAAGAGGTCTGGGCCTAGAGTCAAGAAGACCTGAGTTCAAATCAGGCCTCAGATAATTTCTAGTTATGTGATTCTGGGCAAGTTACTTAACCTCTATTTGCCTCAGTTTCCTCAATTGTAAAATGGAAATAACAACAGTACATACCTTGCTATGAGGTTCAAATAAGAGAATATTTATAAAGTACTTATCACAGTGCCTAGCACATAATAGGTGCATAATAAGGGCCAGTTTCCTTCTTTCCCCCCCTAAGTTTGGTCTCTCCATTGATTTCTCTGGGCCATACCAAATCTTTGGTCCTCAAAGCATCAACTTCCAGGCTCATTGTATTTATAATGCTTCTTTCTGATTTCCTTTACACTTGTGCAAACACAAACAGACTGTGTGGCTTATCTTTCTGCTCTTTTCATTCTATACCCTAGTTCTGCAAAAAGACATATAAAAATAGTCACTGTGTTCTTATGGCTTAGGGCAAAATAAGTTTTTGTGAGGTGCAATGTAAGGAATGCTGTTATGAGATCTTCCTCTATCCCAATCTCCCTTCTTTCCCACCCCCAACTTTTTCATTTCTCTCAAGGAAAGATATTTTACAATTTAAGACAGAATTTTTGTCAGAACTCCAGAAGGTTTACTAAGCAGGAAAAGACATGTTTTAAGAGCAGGAGAAAGCATTTGCTGAACCAAACTGCAGAGTAAGTTGTAACAGACTTAAGGACCATCAATCCTCAAACACAAACACTTAAAGAGTTTCTAAAAATAGAACATCACTACAAGGGGATTTGTGACAACTTGGGAGCCATTGACAATCTCAGTTTCAAAGGTCTAAGGCTGACAGAGTTTCATGTCTTATTTTCCACATACATCAAAGAAGGGAGATAATACTGACTTAACTCATTGGATTGTTGAACAAATCACTAATATTATGATGCTGGTCACATAGTAGGCACTCACAAAATGTTTGCTGGTTGCTTGAGTAAAATATTTTGTAAATAGAAAAGGCTTTATGTCACATCAAATAACTTGTCACCTCTCCTGTTTGGATATCTGTGATCTTTTTCTATGACCTCCAAACTTAATCTTTGTTTCCCCTTGAGTCTTTTAATTTTTTTTCACAAGTCATTCTTAATCGAACTTAATCATTCTGTTTCTCTACTTCCAAATGCCTTCCCTTTGACAATATCTTAATAACAACTAAAGCATTCAGGCAGAAAATTAAAAAAATGAAATGCCTTCCTAATAACTCCCCCTTCCTTACTCTTCTGAACCAGAAGTAGAGTACAAGAGAGGCCACTCAGGTTGACAAAATAGAGAATGGTGGGAGAGGCAGTGAGGAACTTAAGGGGCTGGGGGAAGACTAAACCACGTGACAATTTCATTGTTTCTTCTGAAATTCATCCATCCATCCATCCATCCAGCCAGCCAGCCAGCCATTCAATAAATAATTTTTGAATGCCTACTATGCAAGACAAAATGCTGGGTGTTAGGTCTGTGGGATCTACAAAGAGTATATAAGTCTCAGTTCTTGCCCTCAAGAATCTTACAGTCTATAAGCTAAGATAAAATATGTATACACATAACTTCTATAGGTAAATATCACACGGGGGGGCGGGGACTTGTTTCAGGAAAACTTTGGAAGATATTCAATAGATACCCAATACTCAACAGTTCTCTTATGACAACTGCTTTCCTCAATGTATAAGATCATCACATAGCATATATAACTGAACAAACTGGGTTTTAGTAGGCTTACAAAAAAGGTGGATAATCATACCTTTATTTTGTGATACCAAAATGATGAAAGCATTTGTTCACTTAATCACCCATCTAACAGTATATAAATGCCTTCTGTGTGCAAAGCTGTTGTTATGTCTTTGCTGTTGTTGTACTGATAGTGAGTGAACAAAGAATTATAGACTTAAAGCCAGGAAAACATCAGGCAAGAGTAAGAAAAAGATAAAACAGACAAAGTCAGAAAGAAGCCATACTGCCAGTCATAGAATAATGACTCTTATAGGATTGAAATAATCAAGAGCCCTCCTATTGAAAATTTCCTCCATGTAAAATAGGTTGTTGAAATTGAATAGAATACTTAATATAGTTATAGAAATCTAAACAATAGCAATAAGGTATGAAAACAAAATTAAAGAGATAAACAATGGCAATAAAGAAGTTAAATTTTTTTGAAGATTACAATTATATATCTAGGAAACTCAATGCAGTCAACAAACATTATTAAGATGATAAGAACAGGATATAAGATAAATCCACAAAATCATCTATATTTCTACTGACAGAAAGAAACAGGAAAATGAATAGAAAAAGAAATATCTTCTAACATAAAGACAAAACATATCAAATATTGGGGCCCAGATCCTAAATTAATGACACAAAACATTGAAGAACCCTGGAGGAGTATTCTCTCCTTGTGATTACGTTAAGAAAATGTGATTAAATGTTATTATTGGGGTAGCGAGGTGCAGTGGAAAGAGATCTGGCCTTGGAGTCAGGAGGACCTGAGTTCAAATCTGGCCTCAGACACTTGACATTTACCAGCTGTGTGACCCTGGGCAAGTTATTAATTCCAATTGCCTTACCAAAAAAAAAAGTTATTATTATCCCAACTAAATCACAGATTTAGCACAATATCAATAAACACCAATAGGCTACTTCCTATAAATAAATAAATTCATAACAAAAATTCATATGGAAAAATAGATAGATGTGGATAGCAAGATTTATGGAAAAATTACCTGTGAAGGGAAACTTGTCCTACCAGATTTATAAATTTACTTCAAAGCAATAATTATGAAAAGCATCTGGAAGTGGAAAAAATGAGAAATATATCAATGTAACAGAATAGTGAATTGAGAAATTGAACTGAGTAAGTTTAAGAGGTTATTTGGGAAAAAATGATATTTAAAAAAACCACAGAGTATCTAATAGCACCATGTAATAAAAATTGTTGGGAAAACTTAGTCGAGGCATGGTGAGAAATTAATTGGAGTTTATACCACATAGCATACACAAAATAAAGTATAACAGAATCAGTAATCACAACATAATACCAAATATATATATGTAAGAAAAAGGCTTATATTTGTCTTAACTATAAAATAAGGAACAATCAATCAAACAAAAGAAAGGAAGACAAAATTAATGAGTTTGGTTATGAAAAGATAAACAGATTTTCCTAACAAAAGTAGCAACTCTAAAATTAAAAGAAAAGGATTGAGGAAAGTGTTTGGGCTAATTAAATTAGATAAGAATATGCCATTCAATAGCTATAATAATCTGATAGATATCTATAAGACTAAAGCAATGGAGAATGGTCAAAGTATAAGAAAAAGACACTTTTTAAAGGAGGAAACACAATCTGTTAATAACTATGTGAAAATGCTTATAGTCCTTAATCAGTCATGTAAATCAAGACAATTTTGAGATAATACCTTTTATTCAGTAAAATGGCTAACTTAGTAAATGCATACATACATATATGTTGGTGGGGTTTCAGGGAATCAGACAGACTCATACAAACATTGTGGAGAGCAATATGACAATGTATAATAAGAGTCACAAAACTGTCGAGGCTTAGTTCTAAAAATATCAGAAAAAATGGAAAAAGGGGCCTATCTACATAAAAATATTCACAAAAATTTTTCTTTGTTGGTAGTTATTAAGTTCATAAAATATTTTAAAAAAGAAAACTGTTTACACATTAGAAATATGTTGCAATGAAGTGAAAATTGGAAAATTAGAGGGATTGTGGCATAGCAGAAAGAGCACTGGATTTGGAATCATGGAGACTGGGTATATATCCAGTCTCTTCTAGTGACTACCTTGGACAAATCACATGACTTTTCTAAGTCTCTTTTTACTCTTATGTAAAATGAGGTGGTTGAACTAGAGGATCTTTGGGGTTCCTTCCCCTTCTAATTTCAATGATCTTAAGTACAGTGTCACCATTAAAGCTAGAAAAAAAGAAAACTGGAGAGTAAGGATTGGCCATTGTTTCTTCAGCACCGTCCAAGAGGCAAAATGCTCGAATTCTAGCTAACTGGTACTGGGGAAATAGAGAATACAGTTTCTTAAGGTTCAGATCACAGGTTCATGAATTCAAGAAGAGACATTAGAGATCATCTCATCCAGCCTTCTGGTTTTATAGAAGTCTTTAGAGTTTAAATGATTTGCCCAAGTTCTGCCCTCTGGAACCAAACAGAACAAGTGTAAGCTCTCTTCTACGTGATTGTGTGTCACATATTTAAAGATAGCTGTCATGTCCCTCCCAAGTTTTTTCTTCTTCATGGCAAACATTCTAATTTTCTTCAATTGATGTGTCATGATCTTCAGGACCTTCAAGATCGTGGTTGCCTTTCTCTGTACACTCACCAGTTCATCATTTTCCTTCTAAAAATGTGGCACCTGGAACTGAAGCCAATAAAATGAGTGGCTGGAGTCTGATAAGGGTAGAGTACTGTGGTACTATCTCTTCTTTTATTCTGGACACTGTCTCTCAATGGAGCCTAAGACTAAAGCATATTTTTGGCTATTGTATCATACTGTTGATTCACACTGAACCTTCAGTTGACTAAAATTTCCTGTTCTTTTCCAGATGAAATGCTATCTACCCATACCCCTTCCATCGCATACTTATAAAGCAGATGTTAAACGCAGATATAAGATTTCACATTTATTCCTATTAAATCTAATCTTGTTAGATTCTGCTCTGTGTTTATCCTGTCAAGATCTCTTTAGATCCTGACTTTATCATCTAACACATGAACTATCCCAATTAATATGCACTCTATGACATTGTCATTGACAAAACATTGAACAGCACATGGTCTAGGACATATCATAGGGACATTCCACCAGATACCCCATTTAAAACTGACACTGAACCATTAATAACTACTTTTTGGGTCCATCTATTCAACCAGTTTTCATTGCACATAATTGCATAGTTGTTTGGTCTCTAACTCTCTACATTGTCCATAATAATAGGATGAGAGACTCTCTGGCACATCCCCCCCGCCAAAAAAATACAGCATTTCTGTCATCTATGATCCTTTAATTACATTTACACAAATAAGTAAGAAAGTTGAAGAGAAGAGAACACTAACAGCTGGGCAGATCAGAGAAGGCTTTGGGACAGAGGTGTATCTGAATAATACCTTAAAGGAAGCAATTATTCTGAGAGATGGAGGTAGTACATTCTGGATTTGGGGAATAAGGAGGGGTAAATTTGGGGAACTGGTAGTAGTCTAAATTGCCTGGAATGTAGAGTTTCTGAGGGAAATAGTATGAGATAAGTCTAAAAAGGTAAGACATAGAACCATACAATCCTACATTTGGGCCTGGATGGTATCTTAGGATCATTCAAACTTTTCGTTTTTCAGATAAATAAATCAAGGCCCAGGGAGGTTAAGTAACTTAACTAAGGTCAGGTAGTAAAACATAATTCTCCCACCTGGGATTGAAATCATAGAGAACTTTTTGTAGGTAAACCTAAAGTGTCAAGCAAGTTAGTAAGTATGCCAGAATTAGGAACCTATTTTGTCAAAGTCTTATGATCTTTCCATTATCCTTCCTTTGGGAGGGAACATGGACAGGATACACACACTGAGTGAAGCTATTCTCATTGAGACTCAGGAACCCTAAATGTGAAAATCAGTGCTTATTAGAATAAACAATTTAATATGTTCCTCCAGAATTACCCTTAGGGTCTCTAAGTCATCTCTATTAAATGATGGCATTTCTCATTATTTTTCCTGTTCTCTCAACTTGTCACCTGAATCTCACTTAGAAAAGTCTTGCTTGTAATTCTAATCATTCTAGGTCACTCTGTTTAAAAGCTCTTTTCTCCCTGCCAGAGAAACATACATCCCTTATTTACCTTTCTCCTCTGGAGACCTTCAGTGAAATCCTGACCAAAATTACAAGTGAAAGTAAGTCAAGCAGTCTTGGGGGAAAATATTATGAATTGGATTTGGTGTGCTGGCTTACTAGACCTTAATAGGTGAAACTACAAATGCAGGCATGTAGTATTGAAGGGTAATGAGAGAACTGAACAATGTGGGTGTGCGTGGTGATGATCTTTGTGTGGCCAGATTCCAGCTAACTCCATGCATTCTTGACATTCATAGAAACAAAAAATAAAATAATAAAAAAGAAAGAATCAAACTCCCAAAATTTACTAATCCATTTTATTATTTCTATTTTTTGAAATTAATTTCAACATGTATTTATTTAGCCCTTTTAGGTTGTAGGAGCAATATAGTATGGGAGAAGGCTTAGCTGAGTTTATGTGTTGGATTCTCCAATTAACTAGCTGTATGGCCTTAGGCAGATCACTTTATCTCAATGAACCTTAGTTTTCTTATCTAATAGGAATGATACTTTTATTTCCTACTTCTCTGGGCTGTTGGTTAAATATGACAAAACATGTGAAAGGGCCTTTTTTTTTTTTAACTATAAGGCACTATCAAAATGTTATTCTTTAAGATGTGCTATCTCCAGTAACTATGTTTCTTAAACCTGATTTTGTCAACTTGGGATTCTTGGTCTACTGACTATTCTGAACTATGGTATCTGTAGGCCCTACTGGTTTTTCTAATCCATAGTCCCAAGTATAACACCAATGCATTACATGATTATATGCTCAGGACATTATCAAGAAAAAAGAATAGTTGGTTTAGAAGAACAGGAGGAGCATAATGTCATACTGGTAATAAATAGCAGGGCTGGTATTTGAACCTAGTTGATTATACCAGCTTGGCAGCCTAACTATTCTTGATAGTATTGTAATTACTAGTGAATATACAAGTGAGTTCTAGCTATTTGGAAATGGGGATGTTGGTACATAATTTATCACCCTTCTTCCACTCAGTTCCATCCCCAAAATGGATCTCAGTAAGTAATATTGAGTGGCTTGAAGAACTGGCTTTCCTATTATGACCAACTTAATTAAAAACTGACTGCTCTTAGAAAACCTTCACTAACCTTCAGATTTGGTATAGTTTGGAATGTAAAACAAAATATTTCCCCTAGCTTCCAAGAGGGATCCTAATAAGAAAGATAATGACAAGGATCATGAATGGAACAGAAGAAGTATATCCTTCTGGGTTGTATCTCTTGACTGTAATTTCTTTACATCTAGCTGAGCAACGACTTCTCTTATTTTCTCCTTCTCGATGTGACTGATAGGAAATAGAAGGCCTTTATTGTAGTTCCATTTCCCCCCCCCCTTTTGCCTCTTCACTTCTAGAGAACAGAGCAACAGTCACAAGGTGACTCCTCATTTTCTCTGTGAGCAGTAGTTGAGAGAAGGGCCTTGCTTACCCCTCCCCTTGCTTCCCCTCCTCTTTCTTTGTTAGGAGTTGGAAAATTCGTGTGACTGTATGTCAAGGTACTATGAACTAGGTCAAAGAGATGAATCCATATTTTTTCTCCATTAAAAATTATGTCATACTTTTAAGATTATTGTTAAAAAATGTATTTTTAAATGTAGAAGTCATTTAATAATTTCTTTGTATGAGCTATAAATTTCTTTCTAGAGTCCATGTACTTGATAATTGTCATTAAATAATTGTCCCTGCAAACATGAAACTTTGAAAGCTATATTCAAGTTCATTGTATTCTATGGGTCAATATTTACTCAAAACTGCAGCTTATAAGCCCCCATCAATGCTTTTCTTTTACCAGACCAAATGAAAACACATTAATACAAACAAATAAGCAAAAAACGAACATCCGGCTCTTTCTTGCACGCTTGGGGGCACATTCTCGCACAAATTACAGACCAATGTTGTGAAGGACAACATTCATCTCAGGCAACAAATGGAGCTTGGGAAACTTGTTATTTAATGGGATTCACCTGGTCAGGTGCTGTAATGGCTAGTGTCTAGAAAGGTCTCAAGGCTACTATCATTTAGCAGGTTTGAGGTATGAAAAACTCATTAAAAGATCCTCCCATTTTAATGTCCTTTCCACTACACTGGGATAGGACAAAATAATTTCAGACAAGGAAGCTAGCTGAGAAGTTTGAGTGGACAAGAGAATAGGAAAGAGTCTAGGTGGAATGAGAACTTTAATTTTTAAAAATGCAAACATTTTAGATGAGCATAATTAAATATAACCTACAAAACTTTTTAGAGATCACAACTGAGGCAGAAATCTTGCTGCATGGCTGGACTATACGCAAGACTACTAAAAGTACTGCTGGGATCAGGAACATTAGTTAAAATATTACTTGGCAGTGAGAATGATGAAGATGGATAAAAAAGAAAAGAAATACAAATCTAACTTCATTAAGCCATTTTCCTTATATCTATATTCATTTATATTTCATACATAATAATTTCTGGGAATATCTTCCATTTAAATGCGATATCAGTGCTTTTTACAATATTTACATGGAAATAATACTGGATTCTGGCCATGTCAGCTGACTGCAAGGTCCAGCAGATCCTACCAAGCTAGGAAGTCTTTATGTATAGTTCCAGAATGAATTTTCTATCTGTCACATGAGGACCCAGCCTAGTCAAATTCGAAGAACTTTATCACCAAAGAGTTGGTAACAACAGTTCACAGAGGATGCAGTTATAATCTGTGCCAGTAGAAACTATATTCACTCTAATGAAAACATGGATCCTTGAATTATTATGAGGGCCCACTAACTGGTATGTTATTGAATATAGCTTGTGCTTCCTGCAAACATGAAACTTTGAAAGCTATAATTAGGTTCATAGCATTTTATGGGTCACTATTTACTCAAAATTACAGCTCATAAGCCCCTACCAATGCATTTCTTTTACCAGATCAAATGAAAACATGTTAATACAAACAAACCAAAAAAGGAAAATCTGGCTCCTCTTTGCATAACAGGGCCACATTCTCCCACAATTTCCAAACCAGTGTTGTGAAAGACAACACATCTCTGGCAAAATGTTAAGACAACAAATTGAAGTTGGAAAACTCATGCTGTTAAGATTTTATCCATTCTAAAATATTTATTTCTCTTTGAAATTGCTGTTTCCTGCTTCCCAGCAGAGGTGCTAATGTCATCTCTTGTTCTGGTGATGTCATCTACTAGGATGCTCTTTCAGTCCAGCTGTAAGCTGCTTTTTTTTTTTGAACAGTTGCTGCTGTCATCTACTGAGCTAGTATCTTCTTTACTGAATTTCAGCTTCTCTAAAGCTTTTTCCTCTCAGGTGAATGGTCAGAGTTCTGTTGTGAGAAAGCCTGTAGTCCTGACATAGTTTAACTCTTTTGAGGGTCAGACACTCAGCTTCCTGCTCCTGTTCCCCCTTCACATCTAGGCCACAAAAGCATTTAAGCCAAGCAAGTATCTCTTTTGAATTACTTTACTTCTGTCTCAGTGACTTGCTCTGCTGGGCATCCTGCAGTTTGGAAAGAGTGAGAAAATACTTTTCAACTCCTGACATGTCTCTGGCAACTAGGCTGCCTCTGTAAATTACCCTGAGGTAGTGCCAGAGATGTGTGTTGTCCTTCACAATGTTGGCCTGGAACTTGTTGGAGAATGTGCCTCTGGGTGTATGAGGGGGAGCAGAATTTTCCTTTTTGTTTTCTTGGTTTGTATTAATTTGTTTTCTTTTGATCTAGTAAAAGAGATGTATTGGCAGGGGCTTGTCAGGGGCAGTTTTGAGTAAATACTGACCTATAGAATGCTATGAACCCAAGCATAGTTTTCAAAGCTTCATGTTTTCAGGGACCACTTTAGTAAGATTAGTTAAGAGTGGTGGAATTGTTGATCTTTTATCATAGTTACACTACTCCCTCTTATCAACATCATTCTTCCCCCATAGGAACAAGGAGTTGTCTAAATAACAGCTCATTCTCACTATGGAAAACATTTGGCTTAAAGGTCAAGAGATAGAAGTTTGTATCCTGACACTGACATTAGCTGCTTGACCCTGGGCAAACCAGTTAATTTCTCTGAGCTTCAGTTCTTTCACCTGGAACATGGGAATAATGATACTTCCACTACCCTTTAGAATTTTAATGTGTTTTAAAAACTTAAAATGTTATGAAAATATAGACTACTACTATTAGATGTTCTGTTTCTTCTTAGAAAAAAAGATTTTAAAAAATAAAAACTGAATGACAGAAACTAATGACATTTTTATTATATCTTCAAGTAGATCTTTGGAAGGATTGTGGGGCATTATCAGGGAACTTGAGAAGATTTATTCACTGAAGAAAATGATAAAGTATCTTCTTGCGGTGATTTGAGTGCTAGAGCATGAACTGTAAGGCTCCTTGATATCTCATCTCAGTTGGGATTCAATGAGATATACAGTCTATGGGATACATGCCCATCTAGTTAACATTGCACCTATTCACTCTCTATATTTGTATCTTTCTCTATGTGGCATAAATGTACTATATCTACTTCTATTTACTGTCTTGTGAGCCATATTCACAAAAATCACTTTTGTCTATGCACATTAGGGTGAGGATTTATTTAGTGAGTGCTTCACAGGTAAACACACAGGTAACACCATTAGTTGGTGTTGCAGGAGAACACAGGAGGCCTCCTAATACTAACAGACGTTCTAGCATAGGTTCGCTTTTTATCTGGTCATACAGGAAGACTGCTTAGAGGGGTTAAATAAGCTTACTTTATTCTAGTGTAGTCTTTTCAAAAGGGTTGCTGATAATGGGACCACCAACTCCTACAGTATTCCCTAATCATGCTTCTCACAGGAGAAGGTGAGAATAGTAGGAACTATGACTCCTACCAGTCCATTAAGCCTCCATGGGGGCCAGTTGAGGCCAACACACCAGGCCTTGAAGGGCCAATCATGGCAGGTACATGCATTCCTCTGTGCATTACCTAAATCCCCAAATGGGTTCCCCACTCACTAACCAGTGCCCACTTACTTTACAGGGCAACAGACAAAGAAGGAATATTGCCAGCAATAGTCTCACAGCTTAACTTCAGCAATATTGTCATGACCTAGCACAGCACATGCGTACTTTATGTCATTATGTCACCCCTATATCTCTACTGCACAAGCATGGTGGAGATGTTTACAAACTCTAACCATGAGAAATATTATCTAGGATCCTGGAACTATTATTTATCCTCCTTACACACACTAAAATCCACCTTACTTACAGTGAGACAATGTGGTAAAATGGAAAACACTTTAGACTTAGAGTCAGGAGACCTGGGTTCATATCCTGGCTCTAACACCAAATAGTGCTACATCCAAGGGTATATCACTGAGTTTCTGCTTCTTCATTTATGAAATGGGGAACAATGATACTTACACTCTCCAACTCAGCAGAAAGCCCTTTGTGAGCCTGGAATGCCTGTGCCAACATGAATTGTTATTAACAATAATAATTGCAATTTAAAATTAATTAATACAGCATTGAATTTCTAGCAGATACTGATCAAAACTGGCTATTATGGTTGAAATCTGCACCAAGACAAATCTTAGAACGTATTTAACAGACTGTAAATATTATTAACTTCACACTTGAAGGATTAACAATTAGTTGTGAATATCTGTAGTGGATGTGCTCTGTTATCTGTCTAATAGCCTAGAAGTTGGCTGTTTAGAGAAAAATCACTTGAGATATCCCAGGACTAGAAAACCACTTTAACACTTTCACTAAAGAAAAACTCAGCAGCAGGATTAGACTGGTTTTCTTCTGTGTGTAACAAAGGATACCAAGTGGTGGCTATTTAGGCATGAATGAAGGTAAGTTAAGATTTGTACACAAATATACATGTGTATTTACCTTATTAATCTAAATGCAGGATAAGCTGCTTACCTTTGGGAATATTTTCAAGACATCATAATGATTTCTAAGCTTAACTGTCTCCAGCAGTACCTTTATAATTTCAACAACATCAAAAATGGATACTAAATTTTATTTGAAAACAATAATTCATGTTCACAGGTTTCCAGGTTGATATGAAGATTATTATAAGGCTTCACTCTTCAAATGGAGAAGAGCAGGACACCATGAGAGGCAGTGTGCTCTAGTGGGCCACATAAAGAACTATAATTAGGGGACCTTAGTTCTAGCCCTGATTCGATCACAAACCAATGGCTCCCATTTTTAAATTTTTTTTACTCATAATGTGTCTATGCCTGGTATATAGTGAGCATTTAATGAATGTTTATTGATTGGTTGAAGGAATGAGTGAAAGCTCTTCCTATTTGAGAAAGTTTTTAATGAAAATGTAATCTAACAGTCTTCAGCTGGATGGGGTGGGAGTGGGGGAACTTAAAGCATGCTAACAGAGCTTACAGATGTATTTGAACTATGGAGTCTTCTACAGAAGCCTTCTTCTAATGCCTTATTGGGAGGCATGGAGGTGGCATGCAGCTGGCATGGAGGTGACGTGGAGATGATGTTGAGTTCTTCAAAGATTCTCCAGAGGAGTGCAAGCTCTGGTAGGTTCTACAAAGCTGGAGATGCTTCTTGGTAACAGACTGTACCTACTATACAAGACAGCCTCCTAAATATGGAAGGACTCGTGACTAGAAGATTGGCCTCCTTAGATGATTTTTTGGCCAATGAAAAAAGCAATACAAAATGGCCCCTATCACTGGGGGCCCTTTATACTTTCACAGTGGCAGCTCTAAAAAAGGGGGCAGAGTAGGCTAGTGTTCACACAATTTTAGAACACGTAGAAATAATAATGTAAATAAGACCTTTTGGAAATGGTAATGCAACTATTGGGTACTCTAAATGTAAGGTTTTGTCCAAGTCAATAAGCATTGATTAAGAATCTGCAATGTGTCAAACAACATGCTAAGCACTATGGATGCAATGAAAGAAGATAATGTTCCCTGCCCTCAAGGAACTTATGATTCATATGAGTCTTTCCATGACTCTTTCAATCAATTAATTAATTAATTAATTTTTAGTTTTCAGCATTCACTTCTGCAAGATTTTGAGTTCCAAATTTTCTCTCCCTATCTCTCCCCTTCCCCTACTCCAAGACAGAGTGGATTCTGAATACCCCTTCCCCTAATCTGCCCTTCCCTCTATCTCCTCCCCTTCTCTTATCCCCTTCCCCTTCTATTTTCCTATAGAGTAGGTTAAATTTCTATACCCCATTGCCTGTATATGTTCTTTACCAGTTGCATGTGAAAACTGTTTTTAACATTTGCTTTTAAAGCCTGGGGTTCCAAATTTTCTCCCTTCCTCCCTCCTCACTCACCTTCATTGAGAAGGCAAGCAACTTGATGCAGGTTATACATGTGTAGTCATGTAAAACACTTCCATAATTGTCATATTGTGGAAAACCAACTGTATTTACCTTCATCTTAACCCACCCCCGCATTTATTCTATTCTCTCTTTTGACCCTGTTCCTTCTCAAATGTGTTGGCTTATGATTTCCCCCTCTCCCAATCTGTCCTCCCCTCTCTTTTCCCTTTCCCCCCTATTTTCCTGTAGGGTAAGATAGATTTCCATACCAAATTGAGAGTGTTTGGTATTTCCTCCTTAAGCCAAATCTGATGAGAATAAGATTCACTCATTCCTTCTCACCTTCCCTCACTTCCCCTCTACTGTAAAAGCCTTTTCTTGTCTATTTTATGTGAGATAATTTACCCCATTCCACCTCTCCCTTTCTCCTTTTCCCAGTGTAATCCTCTCTCACCTCTTAATTTTATTCTCCAAATATCACCCCTTCATCTTCCATTCACCCTGTGCCCTCTATCTATCTATCTATCTATCTATCTATCTATCTATCTATCTATCTATCTACATACATATAATTTTTTCCCTCCAACTACCCTAATACTGACAAAGGTCTCATGAGTTACAAATGTCATCTTTCCATGCAAGAATGTAAACAGTTCAACCTTAATAAGTCCCTTATGATTTCTCTTCCCTGTTTACCTCTTCATGCTTCTGTTGAGTCTTATATTTGAAAGTCAAATTTTCTATTCAGCTCTGGTCTTTTCATCAAGAACGCTTGAAAGTCCTCTATTTCACTGAATGACCATTTTTTCCCCTGAAGGATTATACTCAGTTTAGCTGGGTAGGTGATTCTTGATTGTAATCCTATTTCCTTTGCTCTCTAGAATATTATATCCCAAGCCCTGTGGTCCCTTAATGTAGAAGCTGCTAAATCTTGTGTTATCCTGATTGTGTTTCCCCAATATTTCAATTGTTTCTTTCTGGCTGCTTGCAATATTTTCTCCTTGACCTGGAAACTCTGCAATTTGGCTACAATATTCCTAGGAGTTTTCCTTTGGGGATCTCTTTCAGGAGGTGATTGGTGGATTCTTTCCATTTTTATTTTACCCTCTGGTTCTAGAATATCAGGGCCATTTTCCTTGATAATTTCTTATATATCTTTGAAATCTTTTTTTTTAAACTTTGTTCCTGTGCAAATGCACTATGGAATACTATTTATGCTACAAGATATGAAAAGAAAGTTTAAGAGTCATGAAGTACTTATATGAACTGATAGAAAGTTGAGAACTAAGGGACAATCTAAACTATATATAACCATCAATATTATAAAAACAAACATTTTTTACTGATAAAGAAAAATGTTGCCAGAGGGATGATGGCCTAATATGAAGAATAAGAAATGTACTTTTGATGTGGCCAATGTAGGAATATATTTTGCTTGACTCTACTCAAATGATACTGTTGAGGTTTAGAGGTTTAAGGGTGCTGGGACCCCAAAATCACAACACACAGGTTCTACTCAAATGAATTCAACCCAATCCTCCTTTCAGCTAAAGGCAAGGTTTATTAGAACATTTATCAGGGGTGGATGGGGTTTAAAGTGAGATTTAATCTTCCATATTGGCCAGACTCTTAAGGAATCTAAGCATTTGTATCGCTAATGCACGCTGGCCAGATCTTAAGAATGTGAGCCCTTGGCTAGATTCTTAAAGAATCTGAACCTTGGCTAGATTATAAGAATCTTAGCATCTTAATGGAGGCCCAAAGAACCTTATATACAGAAAGACTGTGGGAGGGATCTAGAAGTGGCCAGGTAGTCTGGGGTGACTGGAGGAGTGGTCTAAAGAGGATCTGGATGGGAGTGGCCAGTAAGTGGGGGAGGGGATGACTATGAGGTAACAATGCCAGGGACCTGGATCACATGGCCAAGGGAGAATGGAGCTTAGATAGGATTAAGGCTAGGGACCATAGGGAGGTAAGATAAGGGAGGGCTAGGTTAGGTTAACGGAACAGAGAATTGGGAAAAACTACAATGAAAAGGCCAATTGATAGGATTATAGCCTCAGGTGAATGCCAGAGATTTGGCCATGTGGGAAAGTCCAGGGCTTTTCCTTTCTAGGATCCAGATCCCAAAGACATGGTCTTTTCCTTTTAGGGGTTCACATCCCATCCATACAAGTGTTGTTTTCTTTCTTTCCTTTTTCTTTCTCATAGGTAGTTGGAGAGCGTAAGGGAGAAAATTTGAATACTTAATAGCTAAAAAAATACAATAATAAAAATAAAAACTAAATAGGGTACAACATGTGAACCATCATATGTAGATTATATGTGTGTGTGTGTGCGTGTGTGCATGTGTGTGTGTGCGTGTGTGTGTGCGTGTGTGTGTGTGTATACACAGGATAAATAGGAGATAATCTCAGAGGGAAGGCATTAAGGTAAACTTGAAAAGACTTCTTTCAGAGGGTGAGTTTTTTGGTTGAGACTTGAAGGAAGACAGGAAATCCAGGAGTCAGAGGAAGGAAAGGAGAGAATTCCAGGCATGGGGGATATCCAAGGAAAAATGAATAGTTTGGAGAAGGAGTGTGAGGCATTGAAGGAAGCCATTGTCACTAGATTATTTATAGGTATAAGAAAACTGGAAAAGGTATGATGGGGCTAGGTTGAGATTGTTTTAAAAGCCAAACAGAAGATTTTATATTTGATCCAGGAAGCAAGAGGGAGCCAATGGAGTTTATTGAGTAGAGGTGTGATATGGTTAGAGCTCTACTTTGAACCCCATAAATCAAAGGAACCACATTAATATTGACATTTTTATAATAAAGCATCATGCAAGATGTCAAGAAGCTGCAAAGCTACAGCTAAATGGAGTGATAGACTTTCTGAAGTACAACATTCATAAATGAATAGAGGAGTTGATTTCATTGCAAACCTGCTAACTAGAGGGAATATCATTTTGTGGGATACTTGGTCCTTTTTTTACTCACAAAGGTCATGAAGAGTATAAGCAAAAAATATCACCATGAAAATGATGGAAGATTATCTTGTGGCTTAAATGCTAGATTTCTTTTTTAAGGACCATGCCTTAAACCCAAATCACTCTGGCTTTTATTGATTGAACAACAATAAGTACCAGCCCAAGCCTCACTTGGTCGTTGTTTGGGCCCTGATGGCTCAGAGCCAGTGTAAATAGCAGTTGTTTTTGTTTTGGCCAAAAGCACTGAGGGTCTTCCTCTCCCAGATCGATTTTTTTTTGACTAGGTAAAAGAGGCCATTCTTTGCCTCATTTCTTACTCAACCTTAATCACTGAATGTTCATTGCCTGAGACAAACTGAGACCTGGGAAAGACCTTAGCTTAAAAAGGCCAAGGTCCCACACTGCATCTGGGGCCATGTCCAGTTGTCCTGATGTATGTCTTGCCACTGGACCCAGATGGCTCCAGAGGAGAGAGTGAGGCTGGTGACTTTGCATAGCTCTCCCTCACTTAAATCCACTTCACTGGCAAGTCAGGACATCTCAGGACAGCACCTTCCTGATGTCATTGGTACTCTTCAAATAACAACAGTCTGAATAAGTGATCGGATGCCTCCTTCACCTCAAAGGTCTCCATTGCTGTCAACCTTTACATCTCCTTTTCTGATTAGTTAAATATTCTAATCAACCAGTACTTGCCAGCAAACGCTTTCTCCTTTTTTCCTCTAACTCTGTGATTTTAGAGAGTCTACCTACCAGAGTGAAAACCCTTTTTGATTCTTCTCTCTTCTCTCCCTCACAGCCCTGTCCTATTTCTCCCCTCGTACTTTTTTCTCATCTGTTTTTGTGATTTCTGGAGCCCCTAACATGTCATTAATGAACTCTTCTCTGCACTACATCCCTTCCTTTCACATTCACTTCATCTTCAAGTGCTCATGGAACCCTACCAGGCTTCCTTCAGAAAACTTGTCTTCCTTGGCTACTCCTTTTTTTTTTTGTTTTTATTTTTGCTTTTAGGCAATTGGGGTTAAGTGACTTGCCCAGGGTCACACAGCTAGTAAGTGTCAAGTGTTTAGTCTGAGGCCGGATTTGAACTCAGGTCCTCCTGACTTCAGGGCCCGTGCTCTATCCACTGTGCCACCTAGCTGCCCCTTGGCTACTCCTTTTTCAATGCTATCTATACCTTTCTCATGTCCCTTGACATAATGGGCCAAAAGGGCAAGTTGGCATACTCTTTGCACCCTATTTCCAGACTCTCTCTATTTAACATTCAACAGCACTTCCTTATTTGAGGTTTCTACCTTTTGTTTGTATTACTTTGGCAGGTTGACCAACTAAAAGGCTATTTTGATAATCTAGGTAACGAAGACCCATATTTGAGTTACAGTTGTGTGAGTAGAGAGAAGAGGAAGTGTATGAGAGATGTTAAAATAGAAACAAGATTTTCTTCCATAAAAAGTGTGCTGGGCAGCTAGGTGGCTCGAGCAGCTAGGTGGCACAGTGGATAGAACTCAGGTCTTGGAGTCAGCAAGATCTGAGTTCAGATCTGGCCTTGGACACTTGACACTTCCTAGCTGTGTGACCCTGGGCAAGTCACTTAACCCCAACTGCATCACCAAAAAGCAAAAAAAAAAAAAAAAGGTGTGCTAATGACAACATATAGTACCTCTTAGGTTTGTTATGAGGATCAAAGGAAATAATGTTTGTAGAATATTTTGCAAAGCTTCAAGTGTTACAGAAATGTCATTATTATTCATTAGAAGTAGTAGTAGTATAACAATATTACCAGTGTTTTCCGATTGCAACCAAGATCAAATATCAAACCCTCTGTTTGACATATAAAGCCCTTTGTAACCTAGACCCTACCTTTCCAATTTTCTTACATTTTATTCTCATGGGCTTCCTCTAAGATCCAGGTACCCTGACTTTCTTGCTGCACCCCTTGCACTGGACACACATCTTTTGACCTGTTCTTATAATCTACTCATCTTCAGGTCACTCTACCTCCTTTCTCATGGAGTTTAGTAACTGGCTGACAATTTTCCTCCCCACTCCAAATAACAGTCCATCTGCCTACTTCCTCATCTATATAAAATCTTTATGAGAATTTTCTATGCATGTATTAGGGATATTGATGAAAATAGAAGAGAACAGACAGGCTTTTACAGATGATCTTTTTATAGCAGATCACATGTTTATAGTCACACAATTGACTGCAAGGCATAGAGAATACAAGATCCTGCTGGGTTTATTGTTTGTTGATTATAAAAAAAGCACTTGACTTGGAAGAATAAAATGAGGCATTAAAGGTAGTCTTCCAGCAAAATGTCTCACATACATATGTTCAGATCATACAAGATTCCTTAATAGATGCAAGAACACAACTAACTTTGCTCTGTGGTTCTCTGATTATCTCAAATCAGATATTTACAATGGAGACATATGCTTCCCTCCTTTACTGAACAAAGCAAAGACCCCTTCTATGTACAACCTTGCCTCCCCTATGCTGCACCCCAGAGCTTCTCTCTACCTTTGTCATGTTTCCCTTCTTTGTTCTGATCCTCAGGGAAGAAGTGGTTCTCCTTGGTACAGCCAAACCCTTTCCTTGTGTTCTTTATTCTCGTTTCCACTATCTCTCTAGGAACTTGCCACCTCATTCATTCCTTCTATCTTGTTCATTACTCCCCTTAAAATAATAAAAATAACTGATATTTATGTAGACCTTTAAGATTTTCAAAGTGCTCAATGTACATTATCTTGCTTGATCCTTGCAACAAACTTGAGGAGTATATATTGTAGGTATCATTATCTATTTCCACAGAAGAAAATTGCATTTCTAACTTCTGCCATCTCTCACAAATATCCCCATCTCCCAACTCACAAAACTACCATCCTAATTTAGGCCTTCAATCACATCACACTTGGACTACTAAAGAGCTTTCTAATTGGTTTCTCTGCTCAAGCCTCTCCCCACTCCACTCTAATCTCCACTTTGTGATTTTCCTAAAGCCGCCTCTGCTCAATAAATGACAGTGGCTTCTTATTACTTCCACCATTGAAAAAGAGGAAGGGAATAAATGTCTATATGGTGTCTACTACATGCCAGACACTGTGCTAAGTGCTCTTTACAAATGTTATTTCACTTGATCCTCACAACAACCCTTGGAGCTATTCTTATCCCCATTTTACAATCGAAAAAATTGAGATAGAGAGATTAAGTGACTTGCCCAGGGTAACACAGCTAATGAGTGTGTGAGGCTGTATTAAAACTGAAATCTTTCTGACTCTAGGCCCAGGGTTCTATTTGCTACATTGTTTGTCATTGAAAGCCCTTCACAAGCTGGCTTCTTGCATCCTTTTCAGTCTTCCTACATTTTATTCCTTACATGATCTTGCTACCCTGAATTACTTGCCCTGGATTACCTCACATATAATGGCTCATCTCTTGCCCTCTATGCCTTTGCTTTGGTTATGCCCCAAACCTAAAGAGCTCTCTCTTTAATTCCACCCTTCGTGATTTCTCTGACTTCCTTCAAGAATCTGCTCAAAGCCCACCTTCTGCAGGAGGTCTTCCTGGATTGAAGTCTGGAATTTTATCCATCACACCACATTGTCTCTGGTTTCCATAATAACAACAGCAATAACGATGACATGTTGGCTTTACTGAGATGATTATTAAGGGCCCCAGCTTAAGAGTATATGACCTTGAGAGCATCCTTCCTCCAAAAGTTTAAGTTACTTGTATGAAAATCACCTCTTCTACCTTCTTTAAGCCCCATCCATGGGCACAAGTATTATTTGCATTCTACAATTGGGGATCATTAAACATAGAATTAATTTGTGGTATGGTCAGGACTTGAGTCTAAATCTTCACAGAGTCATATAGTTGATAGGGCCCTGGAACTGGAGTCAGAAAGACCTGAGTTAAAATCTAGCCTCAGATACTTACTTAACCTGGTCTAGTCACTTCTGTCTGTCTCAATCTCCTCATCTCTAAAATGGGGACAATAAAGTTATATTTATTTGGGCTTTGTATCCAGTCCTCCATAGTGGAAAAGTCAGAAGATGGGGTTCTAGCTGTGTGAAGGGCAAACCACTTTCTCTTTCTCAGTCTCAGTTTTCTTATCTGTAAAAGGAATTTGAACTAGATGACTTTCAAGATACTTACCAGCCCCTACCACTGTGTTCAGCATCCATGAAGTACATATAACTTTTTCTGGAAAATATGCAGATCAGGGTTATGTTAACACTCACATTTATGTGAAATAGTAAAAGCATTGTTTGATGTAAGTGTTAATCACATTTTCCAGGATTATTCCTTGGAGAAGAAAGGAATCAAAGTTTATGGAGGGAAAACATTTTTGAAAAATCAGGGAATTATGCAGCTGAGGCTTAAACAGGTTTCTGGCCAAAGATTCAAAGAAAATGTAGTTCAAGTCATGTGAAAGAACTTCCCTGAGGAAAGGTAAGAACTCATCCTCATTGGCTATTTCAGAGAGGGGGAAGCATTCAGCCATGGGAAGATAGATCTCGCAAAATATTTGAGCCATCTAAAAAGCCCAATGCATTAAGTTTTAACATGAAAATTTGGCAGCCCAATTTTGAAAATGAAAGCCCTTTAAAAACAGAGCTTATATTTACCACTGCCAAGGTCAAAGCCTGTGGTTTTATTGGATTTTTCCAACCCAAGAAAATATTTGCCATTGATGGAGAGGATATATCATCAGCTATAAAACCCCTATATAAGGAAATTTGGGGGGAAATTTGCAGCTTAAAAAAAACACATTTCTTAGTCTATTAATATGGTGGCTAGAAGGATTGACAACTTTGCCTAAGACATCAACAAGCAGATGTTATAAAGCAGCATAGTTCTTCTGAATGAGTAGACACTGCCAAAAATATTCTATTTGTATATTTAGCATGTGTCGGCAAGGTCAGGGAGGTCTTTAGTAAGTGGTGTATTTTTCCAGTGTTTACAAAATCCCAGGCATAGAAGCTTTCAAAAGCAAAGACAAATACACATCAAATCAAAAAAAAAAATAACACTGTATTTATGTTGCTATAAATAAAATGTGTACCTCTAATCCAGTCTATAAAAAACAAGGAAAGCAGCTGACTGTATACTAAGGGGCAGTGGGCTTAGGACCTCAGAAGTAGGGGGTGAGGCAGGGCATGGAGGTTTTTATAAGTCCATTTAATCAAGTGATTCAATGGAATAAGCAATCATACTTTCTGTAAATGAATTAATGTTTCACATATGTATAACTATTTTTTTAAAGTGTAAAACTGGCTGCTCAGGACCAAGTTCTTAGATCATATGCAATATGCTTCCTACCAGATACCAATGTGCACAGAGACTTGATGGACCTGCTTCCAGAAATGTGGGGTGGAGGTGACCTCTTCCTAAGTCAGAGGATGTTCAAATTTTCAGTGACTGCTGCATGGTGATGAAAAGCCTTCATTGCTTGCTCAGTGGGAACTGAATGCAAACAAAAAACTCACATAGGAGAATGTTCTCTTTCTTGGTGGCTTTCAAGTGAGGAAGAAAAAGAACTCTGGTAAACCTCTGAGTAGGGAGAAATCAGCCAACTGGCAATTTCCCGAATACAATCACTCTCCTTTCCTTGTTTAACTCTGGGCTCACCTTCTTATCTATTTATACTGTGTCTCAAATATGCATATTGAAGGACAAGCTCTATAGGTTGTCTATTCAAATACAAGTCAAAATTTGGTCAATAGATATTTCATCCACTTGGTTTTTCTTATGTGGAAGTTTAGGACTAACTCTTCTGGGAGACTATATAGATCTTTTCCAGGAGACTCTGAAATGTCTTAGGTCTTAATACAATCAGCTTCATGTCATCTGCAAATGGGAGCATCTGCAAGACGTCAGTATTGACAGAGAATTGCTCTTCATTTTGAACTCTGCATTGGGTCGAAATTTCCATCACACCTCTGTTGAATATGTATGTCCATTTTATGCCTCACTAGATGTTTATCATCAGAAGGTTTACTCTATTGTTATATCTTTTAGGAAATCTTGAATGATTTTTATATATAGATAGGAGACATTCATATATCAGCATGTAGATAAATTCTATTAAATAAATTTAAAAATCAATTGAATAACATTACTGAATTTATAATAAATTTTTGCTGTCATACATTTTGTCTATCAGTGGATATGGATAGTAGAACCACTATTATAGGGAGGGTAATGAAACTTAATGCTAAAAAATGTTTCTCACTCAAAAAAGTTGAGAACCACTATTGTGGAAAATTAAAGGCAATTAAAAATTAGTATTTTATTTCCCCCATTACTTGTAAAAACAATTTTTAATATTCATTTTTAAAACTTTGAATTCCAAATTTTCTCCTTTCCTCTGCCCTCATCCTCCCCCCCCACTGAGAAGGCAAGCAATTCAATATAGGTTGTGCATGTGTAGTCATGCAAAAAACTCACGTAACAGTTATATTGTGAAAGAAAACAGACAAAAAAACCCTCAAGGAAAATAAAGTAAAAAAAAAGTGTATTCAATCTGCATTCAGACATTAACAATTCTTTCTCTGGAAATGGATAGCATTTTTCATCATAAGCCCTTCAGAGCTGTCTTGGATTGTTGTTTTGCTGAGAATAACTAAGTCATTCACAACTGATCGTCCTACTATTTTGCTGTTACTTTGTACATATTACGTTCCACTTTGCATCAGCTCATATATATCTTTCCAGGATTCTCTGAAAGCATCCTTTTTCATCATTTCCTATAGCATAATAGTATTCCATCATAATCACATACCACAGAGTTCAGCCATTCCCCAATTGATGGACATCCCCTCAATTTCTAATTCTTTGCCCCCATAAAAGAGGTGCTATAAATATTTTTATACATATAGGTCACTTTCCTTTTTTTTTAAATCTCTTTTGGGATACAGACTTAGTAGTGGTAGTACTGGGTCAAAAGGTATGCATAATTTTATAGCTGTTTAGGCATAGTTGCAAATTGCTCTACAGAATGGTTGAATCGGTTCACAGCTCCAACCAGCAGTGCATTAATGTCTCATTTTCCCCTCATCCCCTCCAACATTAGTCATTTATCTTTGCTGTCCTATTAGCCAATTTAATAGGTATGAGGTAGTACCTCATTGTACTTATTTTACATTGTAATTGTTTTGATTTGCATTTCTCTAATCAATAGTGAGTTTAATTCATCTGAAAATTCATCATATCTTTTGATCATTTATCAACTGGGGAATGGCTCTTATTTTTATAAATTCAACTCAGTTCTTTATGTGTTTGAGAAATGATGACTTTTTAAGAGAAACTTGCTTCAATTTTTTTTCACAGTTATTCTCTCCACCCTATTTCCTCCTCTGTTTATTCTATTCTCTCTCTCTTTTCATTCTGTCCCTCCTCAAAAATGTTTTGCTTCTGACTACCCGTTCCTCCAATCTGCCCTCCCTTCTTTCCCCACCCTCCCTTCTCTTATCCCTTCCCCCTACTTTCCTATAGGGTAAGATAGATTTCTATACCCACTTAAGTGTGTATGTTATTCCTCCTCTGAGCCAATTCTGGTGAGAATAAGGTTCACTCACTCCCCCTTACCTTCTTCCTCTTCCCTTTCACAACAAAAGTTTTTTCTTGCCTCTTTATTTATTTAATTATTATTATTATTATTATTATTATTATTTTTTTGCTTTTTCTTGAGGCATTTGGGGTTAAGTGACATGCTCAGGATCACACAGCTAGTAAGTGTCAATTGTTTGGTCTGAGGCCAGATTTGAACTCAGGTCCACCTGACTTCAGGGCTGATGTTCTATCTACTGCACCATATAACTGCCCTAAATGATACAGTCCTCATTCTTTTTTTTGGGGGGGGTTAGGTGATGGGGTTAAGTGACTTGCCCAGGGTCACACAGCTAGTAAGTGTTATGTGTCTGAGGCCAGATTTGAACTAGGGTCATCCTGAATCCAGGGCCAATGCTCTATCCACTATGCCACCCAGCTGCCCCTCTTGCCTCTTTTATGTCAGGTAATTTACTCTATTCTACCTCTCCTTTTCTCTTTCTCCCAGTACATTCCTCTCTCATCCCCTAAATTTATTTTTTAGATATCATCCCTCAATATTCAATTCGCAGCTATGCCCTTTCTCTATATATACTCCTAGCTATCCTAACAATGAAAAAGGTCTTATGAGTTACAAACATCATCTTCCCACATAGGAATTTAAACAGTTTAACTTTAATAAATCCCTTACAATTTCTCTTTCTTGTTTACTTTTTTATCCTTCTCTTGAGTCTTGCATTTGAAAGTCAAATTTTCTATTTGGCTCTCGTCTTTTCTCAAGAATACTTGAAATTCCTCTATCTCATTGAATATCCATTTTTTTCCCCTGAAGGATTATACTCAGTTTTTCTGGGAAAGTGATTCTTGATTGTAATCCTAGTTCCTTTGCCTTCTGGAATATCATATTCCAAGCCCTGTGATCCTTTAATGTAGAAGCTACTAAATCTTGTGTTATACTGATTGTGACTCCATGATATTTGAATTGCTTTTTTATGGCTGCTTGCAATATTTTCTTCACCTAGGAACTCTGGAATTCAGCTATAATATTTTTGGGAGTCATTAGTGGATTCTTTCCATTTTTATTTTACCCTCTGGTTCTAGAATATCAAGGTAGTTTTCCTAGATAATTTCTTGAAAGATAATGTCTAGGCTCTTTTTTTTTTATCATGGCTTTCAGGTAGTCCAATAATATTTAAATTATTTCTCCTAGATCTATTTTCCAGCTCAGTTGTTTTTCAAATGAGTTATTTCATGTTGTCTTCTATTTTTTCATTCTTTTGGTTTTCTTCTATGATTTTTTGATTTCTCATTGAGTTACTAGCTTCCATTTGCTCCATTATACTTTTTAAGGAATTATTTTCTTCAGTGAACTTTTGGACCTCCTTTTCCATTTGACCAATTCTGCTTTTTAAGACATTCTTCTCCTCATTGGCTTTTTGTACTTCTTTTACCATTTGGTCTAATTGTTTTTTTTTTTAAAGGTGTTATTTTCTTCAGTATTTTTTTGTGTCTCCTTTACCAAGCTCTTGACTAATTTTTCATGATTTTCTTGCACCACTTTCATTTCTCTTCCCATTTTTTCCTCTACTTCTCTTACTTGATTTTCAAAATCCTTTTTGAGCTTTTTCATGGTCTGAGACCAATTCACACTTTTCTTAGAGGCTTTGGATGTAGGAGCTTTGACTTTGTTGTCTTCTTATAAGTGTGTGTTTTGATCTTCCTTGTCACATAGTAACTTTCTATATTCAGAGTATTTTTCTGTTGTTTGCTCATTTCCCCAGTCTATTGCTTGACTTTTTAATTCTTTGTTAAGGTAGGGCTCTGCTTCCAGGGTGGAGGGCTCATTGTTCCAAGGTGCAGGGGTTTTGTGCAGCTGTTTTCTGAGATAATTCTAGGGACCTGTAAGTTTTCAATTCTTCCAAGGTGGTATGATCTAAGGAGAGGTGTTCACTCCTCTTCTGGCCTGTGCTCTGGTCTGTGAACAACCACAAACACTCTTTTCTGTCCTGGAACTGTGAGGAGTGCCCCCCCTCAATTGTGGCCGCAAGCTGTGCTGTGCTATTACTACTCCTCCCCCTGGGACTGCCACCTAGGACTGTGACCCAGGTCCAAGCATGGGCAAAGGAACAAGCCGCTGCCCCCGTGCTAGCAAAGAGACCCCCATAACCTCCTTCTGACCAGGTGTTGGACCACTTTACCATTTGCGGGCAGAGAGCTCTGGAAGCAGCTGCCGCTGCTGCCATTGTCACTGCTGATTCAGTCACTCCCAAGGCCTGCTCCTAATTTGCTGGGGCTGGGGCTGGGGCTGTACTGGGGTCATAGCTGTGCTGGCACAGTCTGCAACTGACTGTGCTTTACTCCTCCCCAGGTGTGACAGACCTTTCCTCCTGGCCTTTTAAGTCGTCATTGGTGTCTGTGTGCTGGGAAGTCTGGAAACTGCCACTGCTGTTAGTGATTCGTCACCTGGAAGTCTGCTCCTAATTTGTTGAGGCAAGGTATGTGCTGGCATGGCCTGAGTTGACCTCTTCTCTCACCCTGGTGCAACAGACTTTGCTGCTGACCTTCCAAGTTGTCTTGGACCGGAAACTTGTTTCACTTTTGTCTTTTTGTGGGTTTTGCTGCTCTAGAATTTGTTTAGTCATTTTTTTTTTTGCTTTTAGACAATTGGGGTTAAGTGACTTGCCCAGGGTCACACAGCTAGTAAGTGTCAAGTGTTTGGTCTGAGGCCGGATTTGAACTCAGGTCCTCATGACTTCAGGGCCGGTGCTCTATCCACTGTGCCACCTAGCTGCCCCCTTGTTTAGTCATTTTTAGAAGGTGTTTGGAGGGGTATGAGAGAGAGTCCAGGTGAGTCCCTGTCTTTACTCTGCCATCTTGGCTCTGCCCCCTCAATAAAGCCAAATTTTGAAGACAAAGTTCATCATTCAATCTATGATTACAAAAAATATATACTTTTTTGCATAAGAAAAAGAAATATGTTTAAGGTAAAAAACAAAGAAGCAAAAATATTTGTAATAAATATTTCAATAAAGGTCTACCATCTAGAATCTCTAAGGAATTAACACAGATTTATTTACATAATAAACATTCTCCAGTGGAACAAGACTTTAGGGACATGAATAGTTTTTGAAGTAGTCTAAACAGGCAGTTAATAATCATATGAAAAGATACAAAACTCTCTATTGGAGAAATGCAAACCAAGATAATGTTAGTATGATATCACTTTGTACTTACTAAGTTGGCAAAAACAGCAAAAGTTATGAAAATTCAGTGCTGGGAAGACTGGGTAAGCAGGTACCCGAACTCTAATTCATTCTTGCTTGGACTGTGGACCAGTGGTTGCAAACTTTTCAAAGAGCACAGTGGCAACATGGCAAATGAGTCATGTAATTGATCATACTCTTTGGCCTTGATTCCTTTACTTAATCTTCATCATTAAAGTATAATTTAAAAAGGAACATCATATTTTTATTCATTTATTTTGAAGTTGCAAACAATTGGAAATAATCTTTATGTCAATTACAGGATGCCTGAATAAATTATCTGATGCTAATGTAATGTTATAGTTCTGTAAAAAATGTTTAATATAAAAGATACAAGAAACATGGGAAGACCTCTATGAAGTGATGTAAAATGTGTAAGTAGAACCTGAACAATATGCCCATTGATTACACAATTATATTAATAAAAAGCAAAGCTAAAGACAGTAGAAATTCAAATAGACACAGAAGGGAACATTGAGCTTTTGGCAATGGTAAAAGCGTTGAATCTAAAGTCAGTGGAATTGATTTTGAGGTCTGGCTCTGTCATTTATTATCTGTGCAAATGACAAGGTCAGACAGGATGACCTTTGATGTCTCTTCTATCTAAAGTTTTGAACCTACGATTTTGGATCTGCTTAACAATTCAGCATACTATGGATGGATATTGCCCATCCAATCTTTCACCCTAGCCACCATCTACCCTGCGACTGTAGCCTCTAGAACACTGGACATCTAGAAACTTTGCCAGAGGGGATGTAACCCATATTATTCTGGAACTTCAACTCTGGGAAACTCAAGCTTCCTGATTGGTCAATGAGTGGGTACAAACACACATAGCCAACTATGTGTAGATGGCCCCAGACCATGCTTCACATACTATGTGGTCATATGTCCACACTATCTTTTTGATGTTGTCCACCCTGCCATGAACATACCCTCTCCCCATCTTCCTTCACCTCTTGCTCTGGGGATGATAATGATATCAATATTGATATGGCCTTAGGAAGGGGCATGTCAGTCAACTCCCTTATGGCTTCAATCACTAGCCCTGTGACCTTCCCCAGCTACTTCTCTGTATGTATCCCCGCCCCCCTGCATTTGAATGTAAGCTCCTTGAAAACAAAAATTGTCTCACGTTTGTACTTGTAACCCCAGCCATAGCCCAGTAGTAGACACATAGTAAACACTTAATAAATACTTTTCATTCATTCATTAGTATATTAAGAATTTTATGGATGATTTTAATCCTTGCTTTTCTTCACGTTTATATATTTTAGATTGCCTCCTACTAACATTGAAAATTAGTACATTGTTTATAAAAGCCTAAAACTAGTTTATCTCAGGCACTAGACAATGTGATACATTACAAAGTCATTATTTTTAAGAGCCAGTAGGCTCTTGAAAAAAAAAATTGAATGTATATAAAGATGTGCCCATTTGGCTAATGATGCATATACTGGTAGGACCAGGATTGGCACCTGGAGCATTAAAATCATATACACTCCCTGTGGGGGCAGATCAGAAGTCCAGAGTCTATTGCTTCAATTAGGCCATTTGCATAGGTCTCAGCCCACCAGATTCTTTTTTACTCTCCCACAGCTGCAGACTTTGGTTTTGAGAAACTGCTTCAGTCATGCTGACCTGCTGACTGACTATTGTAAAAGCTTCTGTAACCATCCCCCATCACTGAGGAGCTCCAGTCCTCATGTCAGCATTCTGGACCTCCTGACTGTCAGCCCCCTGTGATCTTGTGCTCAGGCAACTGCCTGGGAGAAGATACAGAAAGTCTCAGGATGTGTTGTCAAGGGCATAACTGATGATTACCTTGTGACACATTGTCATTACTGGTATATATTTTCCCTCAAAACCTAGGCCTTCCAGGGTAGCCCACTACACACGACTCTCCCCAGGCATAGGGGAAAGGCCTGACAAACTTTAAATCCCCATAATATAATGGAAGCTATTATTAATCTCCATACCCATAAACCTGAGAGAGACAGAGATAGAGGTGGAGAATAGAGGTAAGGATAGAGGAAGACAAACAACAGAGAGAGACAGCAGTGAAGACAAGCCCTTCCTGGAGAGGATCTGATGAGCATATGGAGAAGGGAGGAGAAAAGGAGAGGAAAGGGAAGGAAGAGAAAAGAGGGGCGGGAATGGGAAGGAATATTTATGAAATATCTACTATGTCCCAGGCACTGTATTAAGTGCCTTACAAATGTTATCTTATTTGATCCTCACAACAACCCTCTGAGGTGGGTGCTATTATTGTCTTCCTCCTTTAATTGAGTAAACAGAGGCAGAAAGAAATTAAGTGGCTTGTTTAGGGTCACACAGCTATTAACTGTCTGAGGTTGCATTTGACCTTAGGTCTTCCTGATTCCAGGTCCTGCGCTCTATCCACTTCACTACATCATGAATAGAAGTCATAGCTTACTCTCCTAATCCTTCTCCATCCCTTTCCCCTCTATCTTTTACCCCTTGTTATTACTTATTCTGACTCACAAGAATTACTATTGCAGTGTGAGGATACTTGCTGGAATTTCTTTCCAAGTCCAGATCTGATGCTACTTTCTGCTATCCCTCTCTAAACTCTTCTAATTTTTAGTTTGTACTTCTCTTCTGTATATACCACATACTACTTTGTATTATATTGACTTACGTATTTTATGTTCCTGACTACACTATAAGCCCCTAGATTACAGTAACCAGGTTTCATTCATTCTTGTAGTCCTGTCAGTGCCTAGCACTTAATCAGCCCTCCCTCATTTAAATACAATTCACTTGTTCTGGCATCACCTCTCTGACATCATGGTCCCCTTCGAGAATGAAGGACAAACAGCAATAGCACCTATTACATGCTTTTTGAATAATAACTCACATTTTCATAGTTGTACATTAGGCCATGTAGTGGAAAGAGCGCTGGACCTACGGTCTAGAAGACTTGAGTTAAAATCCAATCTCAGACTCTTATTAATCTTGGTAAACTTCTCTCACCTCCATTTCCTTGTGTATAAAATGGCAGTAATAATTGCAGTTGCCTCTATGTTGTTGTAAAGATTGAATGAGATAATATGTGTGGATTGCTTTCCAAAGCTTAAAGCAATATTTAAACACTAGCTATAATGATAATAATAATAACCACAGTTATTATTATATCCTCCCCAAAATTTTGTGAGGTAAGATGTTGAAGGCATAACTTTCTCTTTTTTAGAGATGAATAAGTGAACCCTCAGGTTGATTCACAGACCCAAGGTCAGAAAGTTTGTGTTAGAGTTGTGGCTTCTATTTCCACCTTCTGACTCCAAATCTTGGCTTCTTTTCAGTCTGCCTTTAAGGAATGAACAAATGATCATAAATTCACTTATAGGATTTAGAGTTGTAAAGAACTTTAAAGATTATCAGGTTTGATCACTTTCATTCCCCCCCCCCAAAAAAAAAGACCCTGAAAGGGTAAGGGACTTGTCTGTAATCCCACAGGTAAAAATATTCAAGGGAGGAAACAAGTATTAAGTGCCTACTATATACTAGGAACTGTGATAGGGATATTTATTATCCATATATATAATATCCCTATATGTATATTATCCACATATATATTATCCCTATATATCTATCTATATCTATCTATCTATATATATATATATTATCCACATATATCACTATATATATAAATATATCCCTATATATTTGTAAATATCTCATTTGATCCTTACAAAAATGCTGTGAGATACATTTTACAGTTGAGGAAATGGACCGAGACTAATTGACTTGTCCAAGGGCTTACAGCTAGTAAGTGTTGGAAGACAGAATTGAACTCAGGTCTTCCTGACTCCAGGACCAGTACTCTATCCACTTTGTCACCTAGCTGCCACATGCAGGAAGTATTGAAAATGGAAAGACTGAATCTGAGAAGAAATTTCAGTAATCTAGGTATACCCTAATGAGAACAGAGGGAAGGAATTTTTAGGGAAGAGTTGATGAAATTTCTACATTGATGGTATACAGAATATGAAAGATAAGATGAGTACAAGACTTTGAATTTGTGTATCTGGGAGAATGATAGTGCCATTGAAAGAAAGAAGAAGGTTGAAAGAAGTAGAATTTTAGGAGAAGAAAAAAGTTTCATCTTGAGCATAGAATAATAGATTAAGATGATCAGGGAAAAAGGAAAAGAACTTACATGTTCTAAAATATTTATAGTAGCTCTCTTTTTGGTGACACAAAGAACTGGAAATTGAGGGGATACTCAGTAATTGGTGAATGGCTAAACAAGTTGTGCTGTATGATTGTGATGGAATACTACTGTGCTTTAAGAAATGATGAGCTGGGGGTGAAGCCAAGATGGTGGAGTAAGAGCAGTGACTTGCTTGAGCTCTCCCCCTAATCCTTCCAAATATCTGTAAAAAATGCCTCTAAATAAATTCTAAAGCAGCATAACCCACAAAAGACAGAGTGAAACAAATTTCCAGCCCAAGACAGCTTGGATGGTTGATCAGAAAGGTATATTACTCCAGGTGGAAAGAGGAGCACAGTTCAGCGTGGGCACACAGGCAAACAGGCTTCAGTGAACCTGGAGCAGGCCTCAGAGGACTGAATCACTGGCAGCTGTGGTGGTTTCCAGACTTCTCAACCCACAAACAGCAAAGACAACTTAGAAGGTTGGGGGAAAAGTTTGTGACTGGGTGAGAGAGAGTCCTAGCCCCAGTCTCTCAATGTGGCCCCAGGGTGGTGGCTGCCTCCGGAGCTTCTGGACAACAGACAGAGGGGGATTGAAGGGATCTCTTTGCCAGGGCTGATGCAGGAATCTCTTGCTTTGCCTGTGCTTGGATCTAGGTCACATTCTTGGTGGTGGTCCTGGGGTGAGGAGGAGTACAGGTTTGGTGGAGCTTGTAGTGGTGGTAGAGAGAAAATCCAAGGCAGAAAAGAGTGCTCGTGGTCACTCATAGACCAGAGCACAGGCTAGGAAAGGATTAAACACCTCACTCACCCCTTATCATACCACCTTGGGAGAACTGAAAATTTACAGGTCCCTAGAAGTATCTTTGAAAACAGCGGCACAAAATCCCCGAAGCTTAGGACAGTACATTCTCCACACTGGAAGTAGATGTCTACCTTAACAAAGAGTTTTAAACTCAAGTAATTGGCTGGGATCATGAGCAAACAAAGGTGCAAAAAAAGTCAGACCATAGAATCTTTCTTTGGTAACAAAGAAGATCAAAACACACAACCAGAAGAAGACAACAAAATCAAAGCTCCTACATCCAAAGCCTCAAAAAAAAAATAAAAATAAAAATAAAAGAATTGGTCTCAGGCCATGGAAAAGCTCAAAAAGGATTTTGAGAAACAAGTAAGAGAAGCAGAGGAAAAACTGGGAAGAAAAATGAGAATGATGCAAGGAAATCATGAAAAACAAGTCAACAGCTTGCTAAAGGAGACCCAAAAAAATACTGAAGAAAATAACACCTTAAAAAATAGCCTAACCCAAATGGCAAAAGAAGTCCAAAAAGCCAATGAGGAGAAGAATGCCTTAAAAAGCAAAATTGGCTAAATGGAAAAGGAAGTCCAAAAGCTGACTGAAGAAAATACTGCCTTAAAAATTAGAATGGAGCAATTGGAAGCTAGTGACTTTATAAGAAATCAAGACACTGAGAAACAAATCCAAAAGAATGAAAAAAATAGAAGAGAATGTCAAATATCTCATTGGAAAAACAACTGACCTGGAAAATAGATCCAGGAGAGACAATCTAAAAATTATTAGACTATCTGAAAGCCATGATCAAAAAAAAAAAGAGCCTAGACACCGTCTTTCAAGAAATTATCAAGGAAAACTGCCCTGATATGTTAGAACCAGAGGACAAAATAGAAATTGAAAGAATCCACTAATCACCTCCTGAAAGAGATCCCCAAAGGAAAACTCCTAGGAATATTGTAGCCAAATTCCAGAGTTCTCAGGTCAAGGAGAAAATATTGCAAGCAGCCAGAAAGAAACAATTCAAATATTGTGGAAATACAATCAGGATAGCACAAGATTTAGCAGCTTCTACATTAAGGGACCAGAGGGCTTGGAATATAATATTCCAGAAGGCAAAGGAGATAGGATTACAACCGAGAATCACCTACCCAGCTAAACTGAGTATAATCCTTCAGGGGGGAAAAAATGGATATTAAATGAAATAGAGGACTTTCAAGCATTATTGATGAAAAGACCAGAGTTAAATAGAAATTTTTTTAAAGATAAGACTCAAGTGGAACATGAAGAGGTAAATAGGAAATAGTAATCATAAGAGACTTATTAAGGTTGAACTGTTTGCATTCCTGCATGGGTAGATGATATTTGTAACTCATGAGACCTTTGTCAGTATTAGGGTAGTTGGAGGGAAAAAAAAATATGTGTGTGTATATATATATATATATATATAAAGATAGATAGATAGATAGAAGGCACAGGGTCAGTTGAAGATGAAGGGGTGATATATGAAGAATAAAATTAAGGGGTGAAAGAATTATACTAGAAGAAGGAGAAAGGGAGAAGTAGTATGGGATAAATTATCTCACATAAAACAGACAAGAAATGGCTTTTACAATGGAGGGGAAATGGGGAAAGGTGAGAAGGAATGAATGAATCTTATTCTTACCAGATTTGGCTTAAGGAGGGAATAACATATGCACTCAATTGTTATTATTATTAAAAACAATAGTTTTTCACAGCATGACTACTATGGAAGTGTTTTGCATACAACTACACATGTATAACCTGTATCGAGTTGCTTGCCTTTTCGATGAGGGTGGGTAAGGAGGGAGGAAAGGAGAAAATTTGGTACCAAAAGTTTCAAAAACACATGTTAAAAAAACCTGTTTTCACATGCAACTGGGAAATAGGAAATACAGGAAATGGGGTATAGAAATCTATCCTGCTATACAGGAAAATAGAAGGGGAAGGGGGTAAGAGAAGGGGGAAGAGAGATAGAAGGGAAGGCAGATAAGGGGAAAGGGTATTCAGAATGCATGCCATCTTAGGGTAGGGGTAGGGGCAAGATGGTGAGAAAATTTGGAACTCAAAATCTTGTGGAAATGAATGTTGAAAACTAAAAATAAATAAATTAAAAAAAGAAATGATGAGCTGGTTAATTTAAAAAAAGACATGAAAAGACTTGCATGAAATAATGAAGAGTGAAATGAGCAGAACCAAGAGAAAATTGTACACAAGAACAGCAATATTTTTTGAAGAACAACTGTGAATGAATAAATTATTTTGAGTGTTATAAATTTTGAGTGTTATAAATACCCCAATCAACTACAAAGGACCAATGAAGGAAAATGCTATCTACCTCCAGAGAAAGAACTAAGAAATAAAAGTATGTGTACACATACATACATACACACAGGCACACACACATACACACATACATCTGTGTTTAATAGTGGCCTTCTCTAGTGTGGGGTGGGGATGGAGGGAGAAAAGAAATAAAAAGTGTACAACAGAGAATGAAAGAAAATGTAGAAGGAAGCATAGAATAGCAGAGTAGCTTTAAAAATGTGTAGTATTTATTACATAGTTTTTTTAAAAAAGCAAACAATGTGAAATGGAGATTCATGGTTTCATACTGAATTCTTTTTTTGTGTTGTGTTGTGTACATGGAAAATTTTTTTTTTTGGTCTTTTTGTATTTAAGTTCAAAATGAATAAAAAAATAGCCATAGGGCCACCTTACTTCCCCTCCCTAATTTCTAGTCTGTTGTAAAATCAGTTCTCTTCTGAAATCTCTTAGCTACACTCAGAGGCCCTTGTGGGTTGAGGTAAGGGGTAGGTGTAGAGGTGGGAGTGGAGAATTACATTACTGATGACCAAAATTCAGTATGTGCTCAAATTGGAGATTTACTATTTGCTTTCAATCTCTCCATTTCCCCCTTTTTCCTCATATAATTTGCCAACCATCTTCCTTCATCCTAGTGTTTGGGGGTACTTCAGTAGATCTTTTAGTGCCTTTTTATTCACCTGCAGGTAGGAGGGCATAATAGCAGAACTATCTCTTCACTGAGTTCATGAGGTGGATAACTGCTGCCAAAATACATTTACCACAATGCAGAAATTATAGAGGTAAGAACAACCTAGGTTTTATTATACTTAAGCATAGGTTCAGATCTCAGACAAAAAAAATAAATCTGAATAAAGATTAGGATTCTAATAAGGCCTCTTACAGACAAAGTCATGTCAGAGTAACAGAGAAATAGTACTTTTACACGTTGAAATCTTGTATATTTCTCTTAGGCCACAGATGTTAAATAAAACACAGATTCATAATCCCACCTTTTCTTCAATGTCATAAAATTTGAACAAACAAAACTCACAATCTCATACATCCCGTAACAAAACAAACCATGTTATATAGACTCTATAGGCAATAAATCAAGTTACAGATTAATCTTCATTTAAAGGGCTTACAAAGAGGCTGATTAAGGAAGAAATGTGCTTGTCACCAAGAGAACCAAGAACACGAGTCAAGGAAATCCCTCCTTTTACAGTTAGCTAAAAAAGCTAACAAATAACTGAAAAAAACCCCACAACTTTGGGGAGCTCAAACTCCCCTTTGACTTTTATTAAAGAAATATCAAATAATCTTCCCTTAATGTTATCATTCTAGGAGTCAGAGTTTTGGTTAGGTAAGGTTAATATTAATAGAAGACAGGATTTCAGTTAACCAAAAGTTGCAGGAGAAGTGTCCCTGACCCCTAAAAAACAAAAACAAAAACACAAAACCTAATAGGGGGGAACAAAAAAATTCCCATAACCTGGAAACAAAAATGTTTCTTTGTCTTACTTCTGAGGTTTCTCCCAGAGAGGCTCAAGCAGCCAGGTGCTAAGGGCCACATCTTCCCAAAGACAAATGACCTTCAGTATCTCCTCACAAGATATATTTAGGATTAAAATTATTTTTGCCATGGTTAAAGTTGATATTTGGGTATTTTTTATGATGCTTCTTTATTTTGGCCTTATTCTTCACTTCTTTCCTTTGTAGTCTCCTATTGAAGCTCAGGGTCCACTTACCTTAAATTGCCCACTTTTTGGATGAAGGACTTTTGAAGTTGGCTGAAACAAATCCTGAAGATAACTTAGCCACCTGTTAACAAGTACAAATGGGTAATGTGCTTCACTTGAATATATTCTCGTCTTCTCCATATGACGCACCTATGGATTGCCAAAAATGACTTAGAAACTATGTACTCTTTAGGCATCATCTGCTTAATTATTTTCTCCTTGGTTGCCAAATCTTCTTTACATGTAGGTGCTTACTCAGAAGATGATGGACCAGTTGAGAAGAGGCTTAGATTATATCCATTAGAGTGTGGGGATCTTGGGTCACTCAAAGCTATGGTTGAACAAAGGTTCAAGATGCTTTCATGTGGACATGGACATTGGAGGATTCTGGAGAGGCTAGCCAGTTGCATCAGGAATTAAACTAGGAAGACCAATAGTGGTCACCTGTTGAAAGGCAGCAGAAAGGAATTTTGGAATGCTATCATTATTGGCTTCCTTTTCTTCCTGAGTAACAATCCACTCAGTATTGAATAGTCTGTGAGCATGTTTATACTCTTCTGTCACTGCCTGGAGGGACAGGGAATGTGATTTCTATTTGTTTTGACAATTACCCAATAGCTAGGCTATAATTATGCAGCATTATTCCTCTTTTCACCTTAAGTGAGATTTTCATCATTTTACATTATATTAATGTTACATTTCAGGATGTTATCTTCAACAAATAAATAGAAGGTATGAAACTAAGTCTCTCTTGAGACTTCCAATTAGAACCCTTTCTATTTAGTATCTTTAAAAAGTTCCACACTGTCAGTTAAAACAAGGGCAAAATTTCTGTGTCTTTATTGAAATTGGGAGCTTGGAGGTAATTGATGCTTTGTAGAGATTGACTGCATTACTGGGTGTCATCAATAAGAGATTATTACCAAAGATTTGGAACTTTTACCTCTCATAATATATTAATGGATATTATATATACACGTGCATATATCTACACATATACACATATGCACACGTATGTGTGTGGGTGTGTTCCAGATCTACGGTTTCATTGATTTGGAGAATTGGTGGTATGGAAAACCCCTTCCCTACACTGATCAATGATTCATCTGTTGGGTGTTTTCCCCTTATACCCTTGTACCTTTCTCTTCCTCTCTACCTTTCTTCCCTTATCTTTTCTTTCTTCTCTTCTCCTCTCCTCCAGTCTCCTATTCAGCACATTTATCTCTACTGACACTTCCTCTGCTCACAGGTTGGGCTTCCACTGCTCTAGGAAAACATTTTAAGCTCATTAGATACTGTAACAAATAAACCAGGGAGCACATTTCCCTCCTGGGCATTTTCTACACTAAGCTCTTCTGCAGCGATGTAGATAAAATAAACCTTTTTATATTGTTTTATTTCTATTGCTTGAAAATGTAACTCTCCAGAAATATACTTTTCTGTAAACACAGGACTACAGACTCAACCACTACTTAAGTGGTTCTTACATCCCAAAGTTTGTGTGGGATATGTGTGCGTGAGAGGGGTAAGAGAAAGGTTGGGAATGATAGATAGACATGAAAGGATAGGGCCTCACTCCTCATTAAAGATCTGTCTGTTTTGCAATATACAGAGGACAAATGGAACTTTTAGAGGCATTTTTTCAGAGGGCCACAAATTGCATAAAATTGTCTTTCAGTTTCTCTGGCCTTCAAAAGTATTCAAACAAAATTATAATGCAAATTATGTTAATAAAATAACAGAACAGTAATCTGATTCTATCTCATTAGTGATTGTGCCTTGGAGGTAACCAGTAATTCTTGAAGACTATATCAACAGAGACGAGTTCTGGCAAGAAAAATGTCAAGTAATGTCCCAGTGACAAATTCCTCTTACTGTGATCAGAGGATCAGCTTACTTAAATGTAGGGATGGATTTCTATTTACTTAGCTAAATTACTCTACCCCCTGGGCCTAGACAAAACCTTTGCCATTTAGTAGGACCTGACAGTTACTTATCCTGCACCATACAGGCCAAGATGAAGTATCTGGATAGATTTTTAGGAAACCAAATGATGGTTTTTGTTTTGTTTTGGTCACAGCAGTTCAGGAAACTTCCTAAGGTGTAGAGTGGCTGTGATTTGCATGGATGAAATCACAAATTTTTGAATTATTGAGATGCAAATTACAGCAATACCTTGTAAATTATAACTTCAGTTTATAAATTATAACTGAATTTCAGTTCAGTTCAGTTTCCTGAACAAATGACTGAATGTCTGTTCTCAGTCTTGCTGATTCTCTCTGACATCTGTACCAACTCAGCAATCAGTTACTGGTCTTAGAGGCTACAAAATCAGGGAATCTAGAGTCCTGCTTCAAATTCTAGGCCCAATTCAATTAGTTGAAATGAAAATCTACTGCTTTTTCTAAGATGGGAACCAGAGACACAATGCCATATCCATGTACACTAAAGATCAGACCAAACAACCAAATTAATAGAGAGAGAAAAAGGGCTTACCTACATACTTTAGATTTTAATATCAATGTAGATGCAATCAAAAATTGTGGAGAGAACTGGGAATGCTTAGTCTAGAGAAGAGAAGGCTCAAGGTGGACATGATAGCTTTTTCAAGTCTTTGAAGGGCTGTCATGTGGAGGAAGTATTAGACTTGGCCCCCCAAAATACAAAGATAGGATCACTGAGTGGAAGTAGCAAAAGGTCTTGATGTCAGCAAAAATGATCCAGTAATCAGAAAGTAAAATGCCTCCTCAGGAGGCATTCATTGGTGCAAAGGATGGATGACAAATTGTTGTCTTTGTCTTAGAGGAGATTCTTTTTTGGGTATGGCTTGGCATAGATGGCCACTGAAATCCCCCTCTGACAAATTCTGTGATTCTATGATTTTTTCTGAGTACCTGATCTGCATCCCTGCCCTTGAGCACAATGTTTTCTGGAGTTTAGATTGTCAGCTGGCATCTGGGATACCTATAGGGAGAAAGGAGAAAGAGAAAGAAAGAAAAAAGCATTTATTATCTGTTTCTTCACTAGGCTGTATGCAAAAATATATAACTACAAAAGCCAGGCAATCTTTGCTTTCAAGGGCCTTATGTTTCAGTAGATAGAAATTATATCCACAGGAGAATAGTGATAAGGGATGAGTGCTTTGGTTTGGGAAGTGATAGGGATGGGGGATAGAGCCACTGGGGAGTAGATTGAATGGTCTTTCCAGAAGCAATGAGAATTTTGATTTGATTGTAGTTTCCAGAGGAAGATGTGGAAATGTTTGGGGAGGATTTAGAAAGGGAGGGCTAAGGTACCAATGATTACAAACTGGAGAGCAGTGAAGTAGGCAGTGAAAGGGACTGTCTATTTGCAACTGGGAAAATATAAAACTGATATTAGTTACAAAATAATACTTGGGTGGGGAGTGGGACTTGTACCACTAAAAATGTTGATGAGTATTAGTGTAGAAATGTCATCATGGTGCCATAGCTCAAAATATATCCTGAGGACAGGGACCATGGGAGTGGTTAATAACCTAAAACCAGAGGAACCCAGCTAGCACTTGTTCAGAGATCCATGGAGACCTCTGACCTCATGACCTTTGGCCATGACATGGCCAAAGTCTGCAGAAATAGAAACTGTTGCATTCAGGAGGAATTTTGGTGCCTGTAGCTTTTCAGATGTAAGGTGGAGATTGAGATCAAAGGGTTCACTAACCAGTTTCCTTATAGTTGTATTATGCCTCTCCAAAGACTGACTATGGTGTGAATAAGCATATCTCTTTGGCTGGGGTGACCTGAATCTTATTTCTGGAGGGTGAGGTTCCTGAAGCTCCTCTTCTTCTTGGGCAGGATAGTCCAAGGAGCTATTTTCCAGCTAGCCATTTGTTCCTAGGAGCTCTTCTGTTCCTTCCCTTCCTTCCCCTTGGCAAAGGATCACCAATAGAAAAGAAACATGCACTTAGGATATCTCCATCTGGGGCAAAGTTATGGAGGTCCTGACTCAGTTATGGATCTTCTAGTATTTAAACCCAGGTCTTCTTACTCCAAACACAGTTCTCTTTGTGCTACACCAGGTTACCTTCAATAAATCTGACAAATAGTTGTTAAATTTCTCTTATGTGTAAAGCATTATTAGGCTTTGGGGTTAAAGTGATGGAAAACAACCAGATTGCTGACCTAATGTAGTTTACAACTGTTGGGAGGAATACAACATGTCCACAATTAAGTATAATAGAAGGAAAGGTGATTTAGGTGAAGGGAGAGACAAAACCAAGTGCTCTAGGAAAATTTGAGGACATAGCATTTTTATTTGGAGAGAGCAGGGAAAACTTCATGAACTATCCTTGAAAAGAGAGGAGGGTTTTAACACACGATGGTGAGGAAGATGTACATTCCAGTTATGGGGGATAATCTACATAAATGCTGTGAGGCAAAATGGGAGGAGTGATATGAAAGGGGCTGGAAAGGCAGGCTGGTACCATTTTGTGGAGGACCTGAAATGCTAAGCTGAGAGAGCTGTGTTATTACATAGAAGTGATGGGGATGAGCTGAAGGTTTTTGGCCAGGAGGGCCAAATCAGTAGGGTTGGGGGAATGGATTGGAGAAAGTAGGGAGACCAGTTAGGAGGTTATCAAAATAGTCAAAGACTTAGCGCTTGATTGCATGAGGTTCAAGAGATAGAAGAGGTAGAAATGACTTGGAAGTTGCTAGCCAAGTTAACTGGGAATGAGGAGAAATTTTGTTCTCAGGTAAATCTGCCTTGTTCTACCTTATGAGTCCTTTGAAAAGGTAGATGTGCAATCTTTCCTCATAATTAAATACCTCTTTGAGGCCACTTGGTGGCTCAGTGGCTGGAACATTGGGCTTGGAGTCAGGAAGCTTTATCTTCATGAGTTCAAATCTGGCCTCAGACACTAACTGTGTAACCCTGGGCAAGTCATTTAACCCTGTTTGCCTCAGTTTCTTCATCTGTAAAATGAGCTGGAAAAGGAAATGGTAAACCACTCCAGTATCTTTGCCAAGAAAAATCCTAATGTGGTCAGAGAGAATTGGACATGACTGAACAACAACAAAATTACATCTTGGATGAAAAGTAGAGGTCATCTACAGTTGACTCTCCACAAAGAGGAGCAGAGGTGGTAGGTAATTTAAACCATAGGTACAGACAGTAAACTTTAATCCGGGCCTCATATTCCTTGTAACTAGGGGCAGGGGAGGGCTGGGAATAGGCTGGTAAAGGAGTTCACAATTCTTAGAAGTTCAGGCAGCCAAGGGTGGAAAACTAAGTGCTGGTATGAATGAATTTATTTTTAAAGTCACTTTTAACTTCTATAGCCCTGAAAAAATTGCAATAGTGCCATCTAGTGTTTCCCTTTGAAAACAATTTAACATTTATGCATTCAGATATTCGTTCATTCAACTGGGGACAATTGCTCTCTCTGTCCCTTTCTGTTAAAGCCAGAAGTTCCAGAATTTAGTGGCAAAGTGTTCATTATTTCGGCTTTCTATTTCTTCTGATATGATGCTCTAAATAATAATAACAATAATAATCATTATTTATTATTACTCCATTTCCTTTTTAAAATTATTTTTTCTTTCCTCTTTCTCCCTGATTTTTTTTTTTGTGTGTCAGTAAGAACAGAATCATAAAGCCAAACACTTTCAGAGTTAGAAATGACCTTATTGGTCTCTTAACAGATCCCCAACTCAAGAAAGAATCCTTTAAAAAATATCACTAATGCAGGATAATCCAGAGTCTTATTGGAACACTCCCAATAATTAGGAGTTTATTATATCTAATGTAGACATTAGTTTTCTAATTATTAGAAAATCTCTCCTTGCATCAATCCATATTATGTCTTCTTGTAATTTCCAACAGAAAATTCCTGTTTCCAAATTACAGTCTTCCAAATGCTTATTGTTTTCAAAATAATATAAATTTACATACTGCTTTAGGGTTAAAAAATGCTTTTCTTATGGGTTTACCTTGTGTGGTATTACAAGAATTCTTATCTCAGTTTTACAGTTGGGGAAACTGAAGCTCAGGAATTTTAAGTGAGTTTGCTACTGCCATATTGCTGGCGTCAGAATTCAGTAAGTATCAAACTCTAACCAGATCTCCTTACTCTATAACCATGACATAATATATGATAAATATTCACTCTAAGTCAAAGGTTCCTAACCTAGGGGTCCATGGACTCCCTAAAAGGTGTGTGTAAATAGATTTCAGGGGGTCTATGAACTCAGTTTATAGAATTTTCACCATTCTGGACACATTCTTCTAAAATATATCTCTTTAAAAATATGATGGAACAGTTTTTCCCTTTAATGATTTATTAACACCTGGAGGGATTTTTTTATATCTTTCTCATTTCCTAAAAATCACCTCACTATGGGAACCCATTTGTAACAAAGAGAAATAGTTCAGTAAAATGAAACAATGGACCAACCTCTTCTGATGGTGCTTGTAATTTACCGCATCTATAGTGCAGGCACATCTATAGGTTGCCCAGTGGATAGTGCACTGGGCCTGGAGTCAGGAAGCCCTGAGCTCAAATATGACCAATGTTGAACCCCAACAAATTACAGAGTCTGTTCTAAGAAAGATACAAACAAAATTAGGATGAGTGAGTCCATGGTTTAATTTCTCTCAAGCTGGTTTGACATGAATTGCATGGGAATTCAGTCCAAAACTGAACCCCCCCAACCCCCACAAGGGGGCCCGTTCAGAAGTGGCTTGATTTGGGATTTGGGGATATAGGGTTTGAGGAGTAGGTGCCCTTTGAAGAGTAGGTGTTCCTAAGGGACACCAATCAACCCTAATTGGTCGACATACTGAGAGGTGGGCTATATAGTGACTTAGGTCACTAAATCTTTGTCAACAGGGGCTGATATCACCCACCATCCAGTCTTGGAATCTGCCTCCACCCAAACCTGAGCACATTAAACCAATTCAGGCCTGGGTTGGAGTTTGACTAGAATAAACTTATTATCAGTAATGTTCTTGTGAAGAATTTTTCAGGAGCAGAAGTGGGGCTGGGAGCTCTGAGTCTCTAAGACATCAATTACCAACAGAAATAATGAGACTAGCTGTTGCCAGTACATGTTACATAAACTTTTTCTTTTTCTTTTTCTTTCTTTCTTTCTTTCTTTCTTTCTTTCTTTCTTTCTTTCTTTCTTTCTTTCCTTCTTTCTTTCTTTCTTTCTTTCTTTCTTTCTTTCTTTCTTTCTTTCTCTCTTTCTCTCTTTCTTTCTTTCTTCCTTCCTTCCTTCCTTCCTTCCTTTCTTCTTTCTTTTCTTTCTTTCTTTCTTTCTTTCTTTCTTTCTTTCTTTCTTTCTTTCTTTCTTTCTTTCTTTCTTTCCTTTCTTCCTTTCTTCCTTTCTTTCTTTCTTCCTTCTTTCCTTCTCCTCCTCCTCCTCCTCCTTCTTCTTTCAAGAGAATGAAACTAAATTCCACCATCAGTCCTCTGAAATAACGATTGACCATTAAATTAATATGAATTTTGATGTCTTTGAGTACTGTTGACCTTTATAATATTCTGGTCATTGTGTATATTTTTCTCCTGCTTCTGTTTCTTTCATCCCATGATGCCTGGAACTTAATATGATATGCCTTATGTGATGTGATCAGCACAGAGTTTATGATGGTGCTATTATCTCTCTTGATTTGGCCCCTCTGTTTCCATTACTGTAGTTGGTATTGTTTTTTTTGTTAACAGCTGTTTCACACTTGGGCTTAAATTAAGCTTGGAAATGGGGGAGAAGTGAGTGATCAAATAAAACATTTAAACCCTTTTTCTTAGGAATTGTCCGGACAGTTTTCATCCATTCTCTCCTTAGGTGCTGATTTTGAAAAATCGAAGTCAAGACCTTACATTTTTCCTGTTAAATTTCATCTTGTTGGATTTTAGCCCATTGTTATAGCTATTTAGATAATTTTGAATCCTGATTCTGTCATTTAATGAATTAGTCCCGTGTATCTCTCCTAGTTTCAAGTTACATGAAAATTTGATAAGCATGCCTTTTAGGTCTTCATTTTGGTTATAGATTAAACATTTTGAAAAAAAATAGAATCAAGGACAAAGCCGTGGGGCACTAAACTGAAGGCAATATGGTACATTGGAAAATAAACTCATTCACCAGTATAGTACAGTGCTCAAAGTATAATATACTTGAACTAAAGTCAGAAGATATAGATTCAAGATCTGGTTATAGCAATTACTAGTTATGTGATTTTGGACAAGTCAATCTGTTGAAACCTCAGTTTTCTTATCTATAAAATAGGGGCCAAAATACTTATACTAGCTGTCTCACATGGTTGTTTTCAGGAAAGCATTTAAAAACCTTAGCATACCATAAAAATGTGAACTTGAGATTACCACCCAAGTTCGCAATGATTTATTAACCAGAAATTCTTTGAAAATTGTTATTATTCAACCAGCTATTCATCCACCTAACTATGCTGACACCCAGTTTGCATTTCTACATTTTGTCCTCTAGCATATTATTAGGGGCAGCTAGGTGGCTCAGCACCAACCCTGGAGTCAGGAGGACCTGAGTTCAAATTCAGCTTCAGACACTTGACCCTTACTAACTGTGTGACCCTGGGCAAATCACTTAACCCCGATTGCTTTTCAAAAAAAAATATGAAATTTGTTGAAATCTAAGTACGCTCTGCTTATGGAGTTTCCTGGCACTATCAGCCTAGGAACCCTATCAAAAATTCTCAAAAAAGATAAAAAAGAAAATGAGATTAATTTGTTAGTGAATGTATTCTGGCTTCTAGTAATCACCTTTTTCTAGCATTTAGAACTGGAACAATCTAATGATTATCTAGCCCAGGTGTTCTTAACCTAGGGTAATAGAATTAGAAGTGCCTATAAAGTAGGATGGGAAAAAATAACAAGTTTTAATATAATTGGTTTCCTTTGTAATGCTGTGTGTTTTATTTTATGCATATAAAAGCATTATTCTTATAATTGGTCCGTAGGTGCAACAATGGGTTAAATTACTGGGTCCAAGGTCATGGAGAATTAATGGCAGAACTACACTAGAAGCCAACTCTCTTGGTTCACACACGAAGATTTAATGTTTGCAAAATCAAGTCCTTGCTTTGCTTAGTCCTTTACTTTGCTGAATTATGTCTTCAAACCCCAAATACTATCAGTATATGCTTATGAAAACTCCCTGGAGTCAGGAATACCTATACTTAAATTTGGCCTTAGACACTTATGGGGCTGTGTGACTCTGGGCAAGTCATTTCACCTTTATTGGCTTCAGTGTCTTCAACTGTAAAATGGGGATAATAATAGCAAATACTTCCGAAACTTAGCACATTGCCCAGTGTATGGTAGGAGCTACATAAATGCTTATTCCCTCCCCCCACCCCCACCCCACCACTATACTCTGAACTACTTTAAAACAACAAGTAAAAACTTTTCAAAATATATTTTTTAAATTGCTTGAAAGGCAAAAAGGGTGTTTATTAACTTAAAAGTTGTTTTATACTCTGCCCTGAGGGTTAAGAAACTTGGACTTAACAATTAAGATCAGCATGGTCAATGTGCCAGGGGGGGAGGAGTACATGCAGAAAATGCTCTCCACTTGGCTGAAGTGAGGACTAAGATGTTACCCAGGCTGAGCACAAGCCTGGTTAAAAAAAAACAACAAAACTAATTACATAACTTCTTTCCCTGCTGACTGTGCAGGGAACTCTTATCAGGGCTGTAGCCAAGCCTATTTTGACCTTCTAATATCACTTCATTTCTATTCCCTGTTTGCCTGTCTGCCCCAGTGGTCCTCCCTAGCGGTCCCTGCTTGGCTGCTTCTTAACTTGCAGTGCTCTGGAAGTCCCTGGACAAATGACAATGGCTTTTTCCAGCAGTTCATACCCAGAAGAATTGACCTTCCCAGAAGGATTTGGCTGGGGAGCATCCACAGCAGCGCATCAAGTAGAAGGTAAGGAGACCTTCCATGAGAGTTTGAGTGCAAAGATGTGGGAGAATGACAAAAGAGAGGGCTGCCTCAAAAGAGAGCCATTTGGGTGGCTTTGATTTTTTTTTGTCTTAGTGTTAAATTTTATTGTTATCTTTTGTCTCTACATCATTTTTCTTTTCAGATATATCCCCTCCTCTATTTAGGGAGCCATACCTATTACAGAATAAAAAAGAAAGAGGGCAAAGGAGGTAGTTCAGCAAAGCTAGTCAATGTAACAACTGTGTCTGATAGTAGAAGCAATCTTCCACACTCATCTCCAAGTGATGCAATGTTCTACACTCAACTCCAAGTGAGAGAAAACACTGCATTTCCCCCCATCTTTACTCAGGGGAAAATTTAATCATTATAATAAAGTTATGCCTTATTCAAAGTTTCCTTTTCCCTTTTCTTTTCTATTTTTGTTGTTCTTTCCAACTACATTGTAGTAGTCATTGTATACATTGTTTTCTTGGTTGTATTTTCTTCACTCTGTGTCAGTTCATAGAAAAATTCCCTATGCTTCCCTAAATTCTTCATATTCATCTTTTCCTATGGTGCAGTAATATTCCATCACTTTCATTTACTGCAACTTGTTTACTCATTCTCTAGCAGATGGGCACCTAGGTTTTTTTTTTTGCTACTATAGTAAGAGCTGATCTAAATATTTTGGTGCACAGGAGACTGTACATTCTGTCTTTGTTCTCCTTGGAGTATATGCCTAGCTGTATGATCTCTGGTTCAAAGGTCATTTTCTTACCATAGAAGCATGTTTTATAATAATAATATAATATATAATAAAATAATATAATAACAATAATATAATATAATAATTAGATAGAATGCCAACCTGGATACCAGGGAAATATGGGTTCAAAGTCCCATCTCTGGCACATACTGACTGTATTAGTTATTTCTCTAATACTCTCAGTTGCACAAAAAGTTGCAGAAAAGGTGCTGACCTGAATTAGTAGAGGGAGCTTCTCCATCCAGGACTTTCCTCTACCAAAGAAAGCACAGGTCTGGTTACTACCACCTACCATTTTTAGCATAATTCCAAATTCTTTTCTGGAATGTTGGGACCAATTTACAGGTCCAATAACAGCAGGTCTTCTTTCCACAGCCTCTCAAACATTGACTATTATTGTGTTTCATCGCCTTTGTGTGGCTTCAACTTTAAAAGATCACTTGTACTTCTCATGAGGATGCAGATACCCTTAATTTTGTCCTGGGATCTTCTAGGGTAGGGAGGAACTAAAAATCATAAAAACAGGAATGACAGTTGACACCATCGTTATTCTACCAGGGAGAAGCATCATGTTATGATCACGAAATAGACAGAATTCATAGAGCTGGTGGCACCTTAGAGATTGCTTACTTAAACCTTCAGCTCCTCTGACTCTGGATATAGGATTATTTCTAGTCCTTGGAACACCTGGCTGTAACATGCAATGGTCTCTAATGATGGGTCATCTAACTTTGTGGAGTCCTAGCATTATTAAGAACAATAATCATCACATTGCCTTTCTTACTAGATTGTTTTGAAGAGCTTTTTAAACTTTAGATTGCTATATAAATTTGTGCTGTGGTGAAAGAATATAATTCAGCACACTGGAGGGTTCAGAGATTAAAGGAGGAATGAATCACTTTGGGTTGTGTGAGGTGCATTGATAAGCAAAGGCTTCCTGGAGCAGCAGGCCCTTGCCCTAGGTGAATCCATTCATAAAATCATAGAATCTCAGAGTTGGAAGTGACCTTAGAGGTTAGCTAGTCCAGTTGGCCCCTCTCGTGAGCAGGAACCTCTCAAAGCAGCCCAGTCAACTCTCAGATTGCTTGAATCATTACGATATGAAGAGAGAATTTCTATCACCAAGCCTAAGTCTACCTCTGAAACTTCCAATTTTCCCCCTCTAGTTTTGCTCTCTGAGGCCACACAGAGCCACACCAACTCCCTTTCTACATAATGGACTTCTAAATGCTTGAAGACAGCTGGAATGTGTCCGCTCTCCACCCCGTGCGATGGGTTAGAATTGGACCTGGAGTTAGGAAGACTTGAATTCAAATTTGACCTGAGACCAGCTGTGTGACCCTGGGCAAGTCACTTTACCTATATTTGCCTCAGTTTCCTTAACTATAAAATGGGAATTATATAATAGCACGTATCTCACAGGATTGTTACAAAGATCAAATGAGACAATATTTTTAAAGTGCTTAGCACAATGTCTGGCATATAGTAGGTACTATATAAGTGCTTATTCCCTTGCCTTTCCCTTGTGCATGGGAGATGTCATGGGAAAAATCATGGAGTCAAGTCAACAAGCATTTATTTAGTACTTGCTCTGTGCCAGGCACCGTACTAAGTGTTGAGGATACACAGATAATAAACAAAATGAAAGACAATCCCTGTCCTCAAGGAGCTTACATTCTAATGGAAGAACACAACGAATAAAAGGGTAAAAGAAAGCTAAAAAGTAAGAGAGGGGAGAATAGAATGAGATCAGGGGACAACGAATAACCCCAGTTTTATTGGACCAAAGAGGAGGTACCAGAGAATAGTGTGAATAAAGCTGGAAAGATGGATTGAAAGTCTCTTTATTCATAGCGCCTTTGCTTCTCTTTCTAACTGCTTTACTATTTATCAATTTTAAGAAGTGCTTAATGTTCTTTATATAAGAGTTGGCTATATAGAGACTTGAGCATTTTGCAGGAAAGGCTTGATATAAATCTGATAAGTAAATAATAAATAAAAGATGTAAGCAGGAGGAAAATTATGTGTTTTAGATGAGTCATAAAGAGCACTGTAAAAACTGTAAAATAATATTTAAGCTAAGAGGCAGGAAGGAAAATATAGATGATAGCTGTATATGATATGAATGACTTAAATGCATTATTTATAAGAAAGCAGCAATTCTCATTATTTTAACCCTTCTAATTTTGACTCTGTTGTCCATTTATGGCCAGATGGAGGGTTAGGCATAGAACAATGTGGCCTTTAATTGATCTCTTTAATAGATTATTCTTCATAGAAGCAATATGCACGACATTAAGACTCAACATTGCAACACTTGTATGCCAATAACTCCCAGTGACTTTGGTGAAAATTGAATAATGAATCACAAATTTCCAGTTGCCTAAAATTATTTTTTAAATTTATTCTTTTGGGGGCAAAAATGTGTGGTCCCTAAGTAGGCAAAACTCTTTATTTTCTATAAAAATAGTAGGAAACAATTCATCAAAAGCTTTACTAAAATCTTGATAAGCTCTATCTACCACAGGCCTCTAATATACGAGTTTAATAACCCTGTCAAAAAAGAAAATAAGGTTAATCCCCCATGAATTGCCCTTGTTTATATCATATGATCCCACTTTATGATTATTTCTTCTTTTTCTAGATGCCTACTAATGTAACTTGTTAGAATACAAGCTCATTTTGAGTAGGATTGTATCATTCTTCATACTTGTATCTTTTGAAGGAGTCCTACCAAATTCCTTCTATTACACAAAGAAGGTCTTGCTGCCCAGAGTCAAAGCTGAGGGAAAATCAAACTATAGATTGTATTTATGCATGTATGTATACATCCTCATCTTACTTTATACCAATGTAAAGATGATGAGTAATAGAGAACGTGATCTTGAAGTTCCTTTTGTAGAACCCTTATGGGTTCTAGAAAACCATCTCATTTAAAAAAAATGTTGCAGGGGACCATTATTTCTACAGAAACAATATTTAGCCACCTAGATGAAACATGGCAGTGGTAAGCAGGGAATCAATGTTGCTAGAATTCAAGGACTTTCAGACTTGTGACTATCAATTGGTCAGTGTTACAATGGGACTTTTTGTGGGAGGGAGGGAGGAGGAACAGTTGTGATTTCATCATTGTAGGGAACTTCAAGTAAGGGACTGCCTTTCCCAATGAAGATCACCATTATCTTTTCTGCAACTGAGAAATTAAGGGATTTGCTTACTATAACACAGCGGATGTTAAATCAGGGGAAGGCCTAGATCTCAGGTCTGCTGAACTCCAAGACCAGCTCTTTATTCACCATGCAATACTACCTCTCCAATGGGCTTTCCCTACATTTCAGTGTCATTTGATTATCAAAGAGTCATGGAACAACAAAATGGAAACAACACTTCAAAATGCATCCTCTATTCAAAACATGAATTTGTCTACAACCTCTCTGACCAGTGATCACCCACCTTCTACTCAAAGGCCCCCCGGGCCAGGACACAAGTAGATGCTCAATAGGTCCCTGTGGACACTTTTACTCTTTCCTTCTTCCCTAATCCATTAACAAGAGCCCAGCTTCAGGAAACAGATCTGTTCCAACTGTAACTGGGATGTTTTAAAGCTTCATTGTTGGAAGGATGATGATAATTTGGGAGTCAATTGACATTTCCTTCCAGCTCATTTAACAGATGAAGAAACTGAAGCAAACAGGATTAAGTGACTTGCCCAGGGTCACTTAGCTAGGAAGTATCTGAGTCCAGGTTTCAACTCAGGAAGATGCATCTTCCTGATTGCAGGCCCACTATTTTATCCACTGTATCACCTAGATCCCCTTAATTTAGAAAGGCCAAGGTCGCCCACTGCATCCTGGGCCATTGCCAGTGGTCTTTGTCTTGCCACCAGAGTTCGAAGGCTGTGGAGGAGAGAGTGAGGCTGATGACTTTGTGCAGCTCTGCCTCACTCAAATCCAATTCACTGGCAAGTCAAGACATCACTCTTGTAATGTCATTGGTCCTCATAGAGAATGAAGGACAAAGAACAACAGGGTCTATCTATTTCTTGTAGACCACCATATTTGCCTTCACTCAGCTTGAGTAATTTGCTTGCTTCTTAAATGCAAAAACTTAATAGTTCTGATTCATTTTAAGGAGGGTTTGAGGTAACAGGTTGTGATTTCTTCAGGTTCATCTCCTCAGCACTTTCCTCTTTCTTAAATCTCTCCTCCTAAGAAAGGTGCTTGTGCAGCAGTAGTTACATACTAGAAGACTTTTCCTCTTTACTTACCCCTAAGACAGGCATTTTTAACTTATTTATTCTGTATCATGGGCCTCTTTAGCAGACTGATGAAGGCTTGGGACCTCTTCTCAGAATCATGGGGCTTTTTTGTGCCTAATTCATAATTGAAGGGATACTAAATTTCAGTTAGATATTAATAAAAATAAAGATGAATTTTTTTTATATCCAAGTTCATGGACCTCCTCAGAATAATGTTTCTAAATGCATAAAATCAACCAAGCATCAAAAATTAAAAAAAAAAAAACACACACACCTAACTTCATAGACCCCAGGTTAAGAAACCCTACTTTAGTTGTGTTCATTTAAAAAAAAAACACATTTATTAAGTACTTACTGGGTGCAAAACTCTTTATTAAGCACTGAAATTGATATATATATACAAGTAAGACATTATTATCCTTACTGTCATGGAGCTAGAATACAGTAGGAGAGATAATTTATGTAGAAATAACTATAATAGAAACTAACCTAAGTTTCTGAGCAAATAATAAAGGGGTCTCAGCCAGAAAGAAAAGCAGGCACACTGCCTGAGCTAGAAGTATTGGGGCAGAACTGTACTCAAGGTTAAATAAAGACAATGCCCAGGTCCCCAACAATTTGCAAGCTCAGTCTGTTTACTGGATCTGGCAGGATGCAATTCACAGTATGTCCTTCTCCCCTCTTCAGTAAGTCCTAGTCCTTGAAGAGATAGATGACTTCTCTATAATAATCCTTTGTGCAAACAGCTAACCTGCTTATGTAGAAAAGAAACAAAGTAGAGAGTCTGTAATACACCAGGCAGTAAATGAATTAACAGTCAAGAAAACTGAATAAGGGCTTTGTGAGTGATAGAGATATGGGAACTTTTTGCAAAGCCATGCAGGAATACAGAGAAAAAAAAGTGTATACAAAGGGTTATTGATCTTTTAAAAATTTTTTTGGTAGGGCTTTTCCCCTCTGGTTTGATATTTGTGGGTATCTACCCCCATCTCCTCACTCAGTTCTAGACAGTTTGGCTGAGCTCACCTGAGAAAATAGACAACCTTACATTCATCCAAGATTCTGTGTGAGCATAGAGACAGAATTACAAAAAAAAAAAACTTACTCAAAGACTTCTATAATCTGCCCTCCTCACCCGAAACACAGACACAGACACACAACACACACCCCACGTGGCATCTGGGTTGGCTGGGGGATGGTTGACCTGGAAGTTCAGAGCTGTATACTGGAGGGGCAAAAGCCAAGAGAACAAAAAATGCTTTTAGACCTATTCCTGCCAGAGTTATAAGGGGAGGGGATTACTAATAAAAAGGTCTCCTGTTCATCCTTGATTTGTGCCTCAGGTCAGAATCAGTTGCATCCCCTGTAGCTTAGGGTAGGACTAAGGTAGAAAGAAAAAAAAATGTTGCATAAGCGAGGGATAAAGGAAAGTACTATATATCACTCTGGTCTAGCTTTCTGCACCTCCAAAGGAAAATGAGATGGTGTCTTAGATATTGCTATCAGAATCTGTGACCCAAAGGTCACGTATTCCTGCTCTCTATAGGAGGAACCAGATATCTATCAGCAGGCATAGTAACCTAGAAGACATGCACCCTCTCTGTTGCATAGAGTGAGATTTGGACTCATTTTGTGCTGAAGGTGGGTATAGATGCCTCAGCAGTACCCAAGTCCTGGACTTCATCAGCTTAATAAGGCAGTAACAGAATCCCAAGGAGGGAAAGATGATTTCTGATGGGGGGAGGTCAAGACCTGCCAGAAGATGTAGCAGCCAAGCTAAGTAATGGAGGATGGGTAGATGCTGGAGTAGGCTATTCCAGGAGAGAGAAAAGAGGCTGGAAAATGCCAGATATGCTTATATGGATGAGAAGCAGTCCAATTTGTCTGGAGCTTTAAGCGTATGAAAAGGAGTAATGGGAGACAAAGCTGGAAAGCGGGATCGATGTCACTTCCTCAGTTATCCTGATTATTGGATTCAGGGTCAGTTGAGTCCTAAGTACATTAGTGAATGACAGGAGGTTCCTCTTCAGTGCTCCTCTTCTTTATTGGGCTTTTTTTTTCCTCCAGGGCTACTAACTGTAACATTCTACCTAGACTTTCCTGCCCTCACTGCACAGAACACCATGTTCCCAAGTCTCTCCTCACCTCCATAAAAACACACTTCCCTTGTTCCCTTGGTCCTAAGCACCTTGATTCCTCTTAGGTCACAGCTGACCAGTCTGGCCAGTGGTCATGAGACCAGGCCAAATGAGGATCAGTTGAAGGGGCCAGAGATTTGTAGCCTCATGCTGTTGTTTGGCCAAGACTGACTCTTCATGACCCGATTTTGGGGATTTTCTTGGCAAAGATACTACCCACTATGCCACCAACCTGCCCTAATTTAGCCTAATACATTTTTATTTAATTGAAATAAGTGAACTGGAGTGACTTATGAGGGAATATTGTAGCTGTTTTCAGGTATTTGAAAGGCTGGGAAGAGGTGTGCAACTTAGCTTACTTGATCTAAGTTAGAAGGAGTAGGTAGATATTGCAGAGAGGCAGATAGAGTAAAGGGAAGCCTTAACAATTTGGACTGCCTCAGAAGAACTGGCTCCCTTTGGAAGCAGTGGGTTCCCCCACATGAAAGATCTTCATGTGAAGACTGGAGAGGCAATCGGTGGGAATGCTAGAAGGGGAATTCTGAATTTCCTTCAAACTCTCATTTGCTGTGATTCTATGATAAGTTAGTTTGTGTTTGTACTGTGGATGCACCCTAATCCATGGATGAAACCTTCTTTATTTTTTTAATAAAAGAAAAAATAAACAGGGATGGTGACAATAACAACAGAATTTATACAGCTAGATTTATATAGGACTTTAAGGTTTGCCAAGCACTTCATAAATATTATCTTATTTGGTCCTCACAATAACCCTGGGATGGATGTTTAATTATTACCCACATTGTACAGAAGAGAAAATTGAGGCAGACAGAGTGACTTCATGCAGCTGGTAAGTATCTGAGGCCAAATTTGAACTCAGGTTTCCTGACCCTGCCAAGCACACTATTCACTTTGACTCCTTGCTGGGATAATGCCCCATTGAAGGTTTTATTAGACTGATGGTATTTAAGTAGTTAAAGGCCCCTCCCTCAAATCAGACCATGGAGGCATCTGCTGTTCAGGAGCATCATCTGGGGGCCAGCCAACTAAATAGGTAAGTAGTAGCTTTTTTCTTGAAATCATCCCCCTTTTCTTTACTGGGATGGTTAATCAAAATTTTATTATAAAATGTGTTAAAGCCCAATCTAACAAATTCAAAACCACCAGTTGTTTTAGAATTAGATGACTAAAACCACTGATTTCCTTTTTTTAGCATGGATAATTGAGTTGACTGTACAACAGTATGTTATGTCTCACCTTCCCTCAAATAAAATTAACAATAGATTGAAATATATATTTTAGGTTTAATAATCGATAGAAAAATCTTCAGATTTTTTTTTGCTCTTTTATCATTTCAAAATTGTAAATGCCTTTACTTTTAAGTTAGCTTTAAAAGAGGGGAACCCTTAGAAGGAAGTGCCTATTTAAAATGCTGGCTATTGATTATGTATCCTAAAGAGGATTCTTTAAAGCGCTCAGGGGGGTGAGGGTGGGAAGGAAAAGGAAAAGGGTGCAGCAAATCCAGTTTATAACACCAGACTTGCAGAAGGCTCATGAGTACAGACTGAGGGGATAATTCAAGAACTAGGCCACCAATGGGGGCGATATTGTCCTCCAACTTGGAACACCAGGAGTGATTGAACTAGAAAAAGAGTCTTCTCTTACACAGATGTATGTATAATTAATTAAAAAGTTACCGTAGACAAAGCCCTGGGATGCTATGCTAGAATTCACCATACTGTTTCTATAGAAATTGTGTTATGAATATCATCTAGGTGTTGCACTATGAGTATTAAACCCCAGGTACATTACTGAATTTAAAGAGCATTTGAGAGGTAGTCAGGGAACAGATTGCAACAGTATTTTCTGAGCTCTGAACAACTTACTTATTAATGAACTGTTGGAGTATAGTGCATTTGTAAGTTAGGGAATGGCTATGAAGATTTAAAAAAACCCATCACCAACAAAAGGCAACAGCCATGAATTATCATTTAAATATCTGCTTGGGGAGTTTTAAAAATGTACATTATTTACTCTAAAGACAGTAATCGTTCTTTAGAGTCATTATAGTCCATCATATAGATGCCTATTTGGGGATCTTTGAAAAAGCTAATTTTTCAACTGATGGACCATAACCACTTCATGTATCTTATAAATTATTATCCAAGACTAGATCTGGGGCTCAAATAAGTGATATACATAAGAGTTTATGTTAAGGGACGTCTTTAACAGACCGAGACAAAGACTTTGTCTACACAGCATAAAGTGGAAGGGAGTGGACATGATTTTGCAGTAATCTAGTTTTATTTGGTCAAAGAATAAAAGATGGCACAGTGGATAGATTACTGGGCCTAGAGTCCGGAGGACCTGAGTTTAAATCTGGTCTCAGTTACTAGCTGTGTGACCCTGAATGAGTCAACCCTGTTTGCCTGAGTTTCATCATCTGTAAAATGAGCTGGAGAAGGAAATGGCAAACCGTTCCAGTATCTTTGCCAAGGAAACTCCAAAAGGGGTCACAAAGAGTCGGACATGACTGAAACAAGAACGATAACAAAATAAAAGAAGTGACCTTTGTTTAGAAAGAAGACTAATGTAAAATCAGAAACTTAAATAACAATAAGTTTGTAAAGTCCCTAAGGGCAGAGATACCAGATCTCTACTGTTTTTGTAAAACTACTAGCACCTTGTAGCTTGAAAAAAGAAGCCAGAGAGAAGGGAGTGAAGTGAAACAATGGTTTTCTTGACATAATGAAAAAATGATGGAGCATATCTAGGGATCATTGTTTGGCCCTGAGCTGTCGAAAATTTTTTATCAGTGACTTGGATAGGGATCATGCTTATTAAATTTAGATGACACAAAGCTGGGAGGAAGAGTTAACATGGTTAGAAAAGAGTCAGGGCCCAAGAGAATCTTGACCAGCTAGGTGAAATTCAATAGGGATGAATATAAAGTCTTACCCTTGGGTGGATAAAAAAAAAATTCTCAAGTACAAGATGGAAGAGGGATGCTTAGACAGTAGTTGTCATGAAAAATGTCTGTGGGTTTTAGTAGATTGTAAACTCAGTGGGTCCACTGTGTGATGTGGCAGCCCCTCAAAAGCTAATGTGATCCTCAGCTCCTTTAAGAAAAGCATAGCTTCCAGGAAGAGGGCGGTGCCTTTTCCAAACCTTTTCTAGACTACAGTGTTCAGTTCTGGGCAGTGCAGGTTAAGAACGATATTGATAAGCTGAAGAGTGTCCAGAGGAGGGGAATGAGGAGGGGAAAGGCATTGAATCCATTTTATAGGAGGATTAGTTGAAGAAACTGGAAATGTTTATTCTGAAGAAAAGCCTGAGGAGGGGTGGGGGTGGGTGGGTAAGGAAGGTGGGCATGATAACTGTTTTCAAGTATTGGAAGGGATATCATGTAGGAGAGAGATTAAATTTATTTTGATTGGCTCCAGATAGCAAACCAGGAACAGTGGTTGGAAGCTGGAAGCAACCAATTTAGTCTTGAAAAATTTCCTAATGATTGCCGCAGCCCAACAGTGGAATGGGGTGCCTCAAGAAGTGGTGGTTTCCCTGTCCTTGGTGGTCTTTAATCTGGGGCTGAAAGACTATTTGTCAAGTATATTATAACAGGAATTCTTTTCAAGTTTGTGTTGGACTGGGTAATTGTTGAGGTTCCTTCCAACTCTTCATCCCTGTGTTTCTATGATTCTCATAGACTATGCCAGTAGATTGTTAGCATTGATAGGTCCAACTAAGCAGAGGAGGCTTCACTTATGATTCCAGGGGTGAACTGCATGTCTGGCAGCTAAGGATCAAGTTAGCTAAGTTCACAAAGATTCATCACTAAGTAGCTGGCCATAATCTGATAAATTTTTGGTCCTAGCAACTCATTCAATCACCTCAGAGAGCTTAAAAAGGCTTGTGACCTTCACTCATGAAGGAAACCAAAATGAATGGTCTAAGACAAGAAAATAAGAGAAAATTTGGGCTGGAATAGTTGGCAGGGAGGTAGAACTTAGCAGAGCAGGTGAGTCTTGATATAGGTAGGAAGGAATGTCACCTCCAGCCTATCTGGCAGTTAGACAAGAAGGTTAACAAGGCAGGTGTGTGAGCTGAGTGTGGAAAAGTTAGGAGGCAGACCTCTTTAATACCTACTTTTTTTGCTTTATGCTTCATGTCACACACCATCATTGCTATCCAGTCTGTCTCACTCACTACCTACTCTTTCCCCCACAAGATATTGGCCACACAATGATTCTTAAAATAATCCGATTCAGGATAGGCAATAATAATAAAATAAGGGAAATGTTGAGTTATTGGAAATATAGTTGTTGTAATCATAAACTTCTGTTCTTACATTTAAGAAGCTTCTTTAAGTTCCTGGTTCTTGCTATTTCTTAGATATTTATGAGATGCAAAATGTATTTATATGTACATCCTGTTCAATTTCAAAGCAGCTTCATTAGGTCATCACTATTAAGTCAATATTCAATAGCCTCAACCTCATCTTAAATTAGAAGACTGGATATTGTTTTGGATATTTTAACGACTTAATTGGATAAATCACTCAGCCATCAATCTTTTTCTTGGCCACTTGTCCAATGTGACAGCTAGGGAAAAAAAAACCAAAGAGCCCATCCATTGCCTGAGTTAGTGGTTCCTTGTATATAGCTATGACCTAAACCAAGGGGATATGTTATTAACTGAACTATTGAATTGATCAGGCTGGTTAGATCAGGCACTTTACCCAAAGAAGGAGGGGGACTCAAAGGAAGAGACAGCTAGAGTGACTGATGAATATCCATGAGTGTAACTAACTTTTGAGTTCAAGGTGATTCTACCACCCATACGTTCACCTTACCTGATCTTTTCAAGATTGATGTCTTTGTAAGAAATCTGAACCCATCTTTGTCTTCTTCAAGGTAAAACCAAACAGCCCCTAAAATCTGTGGGCCAGCTATGTCTGACCCACCTACTGAGATCATTTATGATATATGCAGCTTTCTTTCCCAGATCCAGACAAGAAAGGACCCAGTGGTTGTCAGTGAAGCAAATATACATGGTTCCTTGTACACTCAGTGTTTGAGTGAATATGCCAACATGGTTTGTATAGCATAATAATAATAATAATATTGCAGACATTTAATAGTCCTTTAGGGTTTGGAGAATACTTTACATATGTATGGGATTTCATAAAATCCTCATGAAAGGTCTGTGAGATATTATTATCTATTTCTATTTTTATCACAATTTTGCTAATGCTCCTGAATTGATCACATGCCCATAGACACATAGCCAGTCAATATCAAGGGCCAGATTTAAACCCAGGTCTTTCCTAACTCCAAATAATCCTTCAGATCAAGTCTGCACAACCAGAATAAAATAGAGAGTTGTATAATAGTTTGGCAACTTCAGATAATTTAAATCAAAATTCATCATCCTCCTGCTTGAATTTAGTGAATTGGATGACAGCTATCTCATATCATAAAATAACTTCACAATCTTCCTCCTCGTCACTTTATTTGACAGGATAGCTGTAACTATGATGCTCATCCAAATGAGGCCCTTTATTTGAACATATTTTATGATTCAACTTTAATTTCTATTTAGAAATTGGGTTTAATTAGAAAGTAAAGTTTTAAGTGTTTGTGAGAGAATTCAATTAAAATAGGTCATTCTCAGGGCTTGGAAAACAGTGATAGGCCTTGGGCAAATTGAAACAAAAGTTATAAAATCCAACTGGACACATTACAACATTTATAAAGATGATGCCTTATTTAATAGGCTCAGTTAAAAAATATTTAGTGTAGATCAAAGGCATTAACACCTGAAAAATGTTTTTATAATTTTTACCCCTTCTAGTTAGAACTAGGGACTGGGACCCCTATGCGCTAATCACTAATATCAACTATTCATTGCAGGACATTGAGGAAAGTCAACTTGTTTCCAGGCCTTGCAAGTGAATAAAATAGAGACAGCAATACTAATGGGGAAAAAAAAGGCACTTAGAGATGTTTGCATAAAAGACACTTTGTCATTTGAAAGCATTATTGAATATTTTTTTTGTCTTCTTGAATGTGCCAAATGGCTTAGAGAACAAGCAGGCAAATTTATGTAAACCTTTTGTACAATGTTCCAGATACACAGTGATAGGCACTATATATATTTATGAATAAATAAATAATATAAACATTATTTTAAATTTTGATGGCATATCAATATGATTTTGGGTGTTAGCCAATGAACCTGACCTATGTCATCGAAACCAAACATCTGCCTTAGTGAAAGTGTTTCATAAATATTTTTAAACCCAGAGGTGAAATATAACAACTAATGTTTGAGTCTGTAAATAAAAGTAAATTACATCTTGACTTAAAACGTACTAGAAATCATCACCTCCTTTCCATAGGATTGCTCTGAGGATTCCCAGACTGATCTTGCCTTTCTTCTATGTTGTTTTTCATGTGGCAGTTACTCACTCTCTACTGTTGCTTTGCATCACCCCAGAATGAAAAGTCAGAGTCTCAAAGAAATACTCAAAATTATTAGCTGTGAATAGTGTGTCAAGGACATAATAGATCTCCCAGAATTACCCAGTGCTGGTGAATTGGCACAGAACTGGGAGATGAGAGATTAGAGTCACAGAAACAGTTTGTTTGGACTGGGTCTCAGCTTAATCTAAATGGGTTCAGTAACGCACCATGAAACGTGACAGTGGGCCTGCAGAAACTTGCTGTGACACTTCAAATTCTCCTAACTCTTTTAATTAACCATTTCAAGTATAATGAACCTTATAGAAATACAGATTTAATAAGACTCATATATATACTCTGCCTGGAATAGTCTACAGCGGATGGTCCAGCTCTGTTCAGGCAATGGACTAGAACCAGATGATAACCTAATTTCGACCTTTAATTTCTATAATGCATGGTGATTCAGAAAGGCTTTTTTTTTTTGAAGCTAGAAGCTACAGCAGAATTCTGTTATGAAACGGCTTGTCATTATGGGGTTTGGACACAATCATTCATTTACTCAGCAAATATTTATTAGGTGCTTATGAAGTGGAATGCATAGTGTTGGTGCTGGGGGAGATAGAAAGATAGATAAAGCTGCAGCATCTTTCCCCAAAGTGCTTATGATCCAAAAGAAGTTGCAGGTCAGGGATGTATAACAATGATACATATTAAAATACAAGTGTATATGTGAATGGCAAAGTGCTGTGATTTCAAATGAGGAAGAGATCACTGCCAGCTGAGGAAATTAAAGAAACCTTCAGAGGCTCTTTGACATTTGATTTGGATCATCTAAGGATGACTAGAGAAACAACAATCAACAGGGAGAGACAGGAGCAGAGAGAGTATTCTAGGTATGGGCAAAGGCATAAACACGGGAAAGCACTGGGGCATTCTCACGGGAAAGGAAGTAGTATAGAGTAAGTGAGGGGGAGTATGAGACAATGCTGGAAAGATGACTTAGAGACAGTCAGTGGAATGTGTGCTGACAGCAAGTAGGATAGAATGATGAAACTGTGTTTCCTAAACAAAAGCATAAGAGATGCCAGGCTATGAGGGATTTTGGCATTGACCCCAGTGAAGGACAACATTGTGAATGAGGAGTAATCTAAGTTAGGGGAATGTTGTAGAAAGCATAACAGAGACTGAAGAAAATAGTCTCTGTAGGCCTCTGGCAGAGTAAACTAAGAAATTATCCAAATAGCCCAAGGAAGCAAGATAAGTCTGCAATCAACAAGCTGCTTTGAACTTGGAAGCTGGAATCTGCAACAAGGGGCTAGCTAACTAACAAGTCATTCTACATGAGTGTAGATAAGATTACAGACAGCCTTTAGTTCGCACCTACTACCTCTTCTCCCTTACTAGAGCCTCAGGAAGCCCCCAAAATAGGAGGAACCTATTGCAATTTAGCTTTAGAGTAATCCTGGGAGATTCACCTTCCCCTCAGGCAAGGGGAGCAGTGGATACATAGCAAGCATGTTTAGTGCGAGCCAGGCCTCTGGAGGCTCACGAAGGTATGTAGGCAGACAAGTCCTGCATTCCCAAGGGAAATAGTGAATGCTCACCAACCCTTCCCATGAGCAACTAAGCGTTTAGGTTCAATTTTAGGCTGCTTAGGTCGTGCTTTCTCTGAGGCCAATAAATTCATAAGGCTAGTGTTACATTTCTGCTTTGTTATTTGGCGTCCACGTTCTTCACTGCAGACCTCCAAGAATAACTGTGATACCTAGGTTGGAATGGCTATTTGAGTCTCTTTAAGCTAAAGAGGATTATTAAGGGAACATTCAAATGGCAAGTCAAATAGCATTTGTTAAGTGCCTACTGTATGCCAGGTACTGTGCTAAGTGCTAGAGATAAAAAGTGAATAAAAGGTGTATATTCTTTCGGAGCTCACTCTCCGATGCAGGGAGATGACATGCAAACAACTATGTATCAGTAAGGTATAGATAGGATAAATCAGAGATAATCTTAGGAGTGTGGAAGACCAGTGTTCAAATCTGGCTTCAGACACTAGCTGTATCATCCTAAGCAAGTCACTTAACCCTGCTTGCCTCAGTTTCCTTATCTGTAAAATGAACTGCAGAAGGAAGTGACAAACCATTCCAGTATCTTTGCCAAGAAAACACCAAATGGGGTCACACTGAGTTGGACTGAAACAACTGACCACTGCCACCACCAGCACTAGCCCTAAGGGGATTAGGAAAGGCTTCTTGCAGAGGGTAGGAAGGGAAAATACAAACGGCTTTATTTACTGAAAGGACTAGCATGTCTGGTCTGCTCACTGTCAATCTCAGGAATGCAAAAGTTAAGGGAGAAAACACCCTTTCCTTCTATGCACAGAATCCCCATGCTCTACTATCATTTTGAGTTAAGAGTCACTGATTATCAGAGTCTGGGCAACTATTCCAATAAGAATTATACACAATGGAATCCTAGGAAATTTATTTGGTTGATAAGAATGCAAAAAGATCTTAGCAAGATAGAACAATGGACTGTATCTAATAAAGATAAATTTAATGGGAATAAACACCTGAGTTAAAAAAAAATTAACTGTACAAGTAAAAGATGGAAAGGAGGCATGTCTAGAGAACATTTACTATAGAACTTTTGGGAAGAGGGGGTTTAGCGGTCTGTAAGCTCAGTATGAGTTAAAAGCATGGCATGATGCTCTTACTCAAACTCAGACACTTAAAGGGATTTATTATCTTCAGATGTGAATATTCCCTACAATGATCAAAACCCATTTATACCTTACTATCCTATGTGACTTTTATCTGTATCACACCATAACGTCACAGAATCAATCAATCAATAGTTTATTAGCATTTACTAAGTACCTACTATGTTCTGGGCACTGTACTAAACTCAGGGGATACCAAAAAAGGCAAAGGACAGTCCCTGCCCTCAAGGACTTCACAATCTAATGAGCTCAAGGAGATTACAATTTAATAATTACAATCAGCATGCAAAGAAATACATATAAAGCCAAAGAGGGTCAACCAGTGTTCTAGGTCCTTTCTTTCTTTCTCCTGACATTGTAAGGATACCAGGGGATAGTGGAGTGATCTACCTGTTGTTCCTCAATCTTGCCACGTGATCACATCATTGTTTTTTTTTTTAATCATTCATTTCTCTGACACTCTTTACTTTAGTTCTTATTTAGAGATCTTTATTCTATATTATAGCCTGCTCATAACTATGAAACAAGTATTTTTTCATTGACTTTTGAGTAATTCTCATTTTAAATAGTTTGGAAACCATGGTGTGCCATGGTGCACAACTGCACAACACCACTGATAGAATATTGGCATTCAAAAGCTAGGCCTTTGTTTCGTCAAGTATTTTGGGATCATTAAAAAGGGCTTTGTAATTTCTTAAAGTCAATCCAGTTCATTCATCCATTTGTCTAATTCAAGGCTTTCCTTATCCCTCTGTACTGTTTGTCCAAGAAAAATATCATAATGGATGAGTGCTATAGATTATCCATCTAACTTTATGACAGAGCCGGGGAAATAGACATTCTTTATCCACTTTTTTTTTCCTGTGTAGATGGTTAGATCAAATTCTTTTGAGTTTAAATAGATCTCTTCCAGGAGTGTCTGTGGTGTTCTAGAACTTGATGCATATAGCACAATGCCATATGCAAACAGGTGAATCTGGAGGACCTGACACTATGGTTTTTAGTTTGGATTAACTGGGGGGGGCATGATGAAAGAGGTCCCTCTACTCACTGCTCTGGCAAGACCACATCTTGAGAATTGTGTTCGGTCCTAAGAGTCACATTTTAGGAAGAATATTGATGAAATGGAACAAATCCAGAGAAGCCCAATCAGGAAGGTGAGAGGACAGGAAACTGTACCATACTAAGAATAACTTCAAGGAACTCTGTATAAGATGAGAAGAGATGACTTGAGGGGGACATGACAGCTGTCTTAAAGTATTTGAAGGGATACTATCTGGAAGAGGTATTCCATTTGAACCATTTGGCTCCTGAAGGCACAACTAAGAGTAATGGGCTAAAAGCACATGAAGCTAGATTTTGGTTTACAGATAAACTTCCTAAAGATTAGAGTTGTCTGAAAGTGAAGTAGGCTCCCTCTGGTCATAGTAATATACATTACTGGAGGTCCTCAAGCATGGGCTAGATCAGGGTTCCCAAACTAATTTGGCCTACCACCCCTTTTTCAAGAAAAAAAAATTACTCAGCACCCTCTGGAAATCTATTTTTTTTTAACCCTTTAATATATTTTTTGAGATTTGTGTCATTTCAAAAATATATAAAATATTTTTTAAAAAAATGATATCTTAAATTTAATAATTTATTATAAATTTGTGTTTTTTTCCTGCATTGAAATTTTGATGATGCAATATCACATCATGTAACCATAGAGTATCAAATTGTAAACAAGTCATTGTACTCACACATTCTGGTCGATACATTCTGGACTTCCCAACAATACTGCCTGCCAACACTTACTTGTTAAGACCTGTCAGTGGACTTGACCACTGATGGGTTATAACTTGCATTTTGTGTGTTTATTTGAAAAATAATGTAATCGTTACTACTTTCTGTTATACAACAGATGAAACATGTATGAATGGTTTTTCAAAATTTTCTTCTGTTCTTTCCTTATGCTTCCATCACCCTTATTTTTATTTAACACCCCTCCCTCCCAATTGTACCTGAGGCTACTATTGTCCCCTTGGATTATTTCAGCACCCCTCCCCTATTGCCCACTTTGGGAACCTACAGGCTATATGCTCACTTTTTAGGCATATTACAGAAGGCATTCCTGTTCAGGTATATGTACTAGATAACTTCTGAGGTCCCTTCTAGCTCTGGAATTCTGTGATTCTAATGTGTCTTACTCTTCTACACTAGCATCCTACAAGGATTCTCCTGTATTTAGGAATTGTGTATCAAAATGTGAGTACTTCTAATAAAATATTGACATTTATTTGATAGATAGATTTGGCATGTTCTGCTCACTTTTTGAAACCAGTTCAAGAGAATATTTGGGGAAAAAAGTTGTGTTGCTATTTTGTTGCATCTTCCATTAAAGTCCTAACCTAACTTGCTCACTATGGCATTGAGATGAGTCAGTCAGTCAATGAACATTTATTAAGTACCTACTATGTGCCAGGAACTTTGCTAAGCACAAGGGATACAAAGAAAGGCAAATGACAGTCCTCGACCTCGAGTTGTTCACAAACTATTGGGTGAGACAACAAGCAAATGTATATCAAGGATAAATTGGAAAAAATTAACAGGAGGAAGACTCTATACTTGAAGGATTCAGTAAACTTTCTCATAGAGGGTGAGATGTTAGTTGGGACTTGAGGGAAGCCAGAGAAACCAGGAGGTAGAGGTGATGAGGGACAGCCAGAGAAAATGCCCAAAGCTGAGAGATGGAATGTCTTGTTCTTGGAGCAGCATGGAGACCACTGTCTCTGGATTGAAGAGGACACGGTGGTGGTGGTGGTGGAAGGGATGTGGTGATAAGATGTAAGATGACTAAAAAGACAGGGAACAGCTAGGTTATAAAAGGCTTTGAGTTCTTGAAGGTAATGCCAATGAATGAACTGCATATTCTGGCAGGACCAGCCAAGCAGGGAAGATGTTTTGTGTGGTGTGGTAAAAGACTCTTTATCTCTTAAAATTAAATAGCTGAAAAGATTCACTAGTAGATTAGGAATAAAGTTTTTTGTTTGTTTATTTATTTATTCATTTATTCACTCATTTATTTATTCATTTACTTATTTATTCATTCATTCATTCATTTATTTATTTATTTTATTTTATTTTATTTATTTATTTATTTGTTTGTTTGTTTGTTTGTTTTTTGCCATAGCAACTCATGAAACTAGCTAGTGAGGTGTGGCATGGTTATAATTTTTGTTTGTGGAGTGAGCCAGTCAATAAATAAGCATTTATTAAGAGCTTACTATGTATTAGGCACCATTCTAATATCTGAAGTGATGAAAAATCATGGATCTTTACAAGTACTGATGCACATTTGAAGTATACTCAAGAATCCATGATTAATGGTAGAAATTATTTTAAGAAGAGTTAGTAATTGAGTTAATGCTTGTCAAGTATATGGATTGTTCTACTCCATTCAGCAGACTGGAAAATTCCTGCGGTGTCAAGTAATTAGAAAGGAATTTTCAAGTATGGGATATCTTGAGGATTTTTGTGATCACAAGGAATTTTGTGAAACTACTAGCAAAGCGGTTATTATGTAGTGGTTTACATTTTCTCAGTAAATTCTCTAAATATTTATTACTTTGATAATCTTATCAGATATTTTTTTTAAAGAAAAGCAAGTAAATCTGCCTCTGGTTTGTGCATATCTCTTTCTAGAGATGGGGATGGAGGTGTGTGGAGCCTCTGGGTCATAGTTTTCAAAATCCATTATAATAATATTGATGATAATATTATTAATTAATAATAATTATATCTCTGAGGTAGACTTGTAGAGTCACCCTTATTTCATAGGTTTGAGAACTGAGGCCAGAGGAAATGAGCAGCTAAAGGTTATTGGTAAAAAGAGATGGGAATATCACAACTCTTTTTTTGTGTGTGTGCCAGAAAGTCCTACAGTGAGATGATATTTTCAATGAATTATTAGACTAGTAATTATCTAGCCCAGAAAGGGTCTAGAATTCTGCTAAATTCCAGAGAAAATAGAAAATCAGCTCTAGGTTCACTACTATGAGTCAGGTCTACTGGGACCAGACTGGGTCTTTACTGGCCTGTGTAGAGAGGAACAATATCTAATATCACTATCTAGCACAGAAAATACAATATAAAAAGTGGAAAAACCAGATCACCATCAGAGGAGGGTCTCCAGAATGATGAGAGAGCATAAAACCATGTAAATACAAGCAACTGGAGGGAAAAAAAGAAAAGAAAACGTGATGGGGAAGTACGATAGTTGTACTCAGTTATTTGAAGAGATATTCTATGGAGGAGGGACTGTCTTTATTTTTATTGTCCCTATAGGGCAGGACTAGCACCAATGAATAGAAGTTATAGTGAGGCAGATTTAAGCTCAACATAAGGAAATCTTCCCAATAAACTGTGTTCCCTTAAGGCGGGGTAACTTCCCCAAGATGGTCTTCAAGCAGAGGCTGAGGGACTAGCCACTGGGGATGCAGCAAGTAGAATTCATCTTTGGGTAGGAGACAGACAAGTCAATCAGGACTTAAGGAACAAATATCCCTGCTCCCTATATTAGGATATAGTACATGGAGAAGTGGGAATCTAGGAGGTTCATTAGTCACGGGGAGAAGATGAGGGTCCTCCCTTTGCACTTCTAGGGAGAAGAGGATCATTTCTAGCAGCTTTGGTGAAGAGCTGAGGCTACCTCCAGGGAGACTTTATGTCAGACATATTTTCAAGTTGGGAATCGTAGGTCATGTTTAGAATTGAAAGAGATTTCAGAGCTCATTTCTGATCTTGACAAGCAGTATGGCACAAAAGATAGACTCGCAGACTTAGTACTGACTCAGACACTAGCTGTGTGACCTTTAGTTTCTTCATCTGTACAATCAGGATCATAATACCTCTTATAAAGTTATTGTAGAAATAATAGAATCATAGCTTTAGAGCTGGAAGGGACATCAGAGTCCATTGAGTCTAATGCCTATATTTTATAGATAGGGAAACTGAGGCTCATAGAGGTTGAGCTCTTTGCCCAAAGTAACACAAATGATAATAATGTAAAATGTAAAGCACTACATAAATGTGAGCTAGCCCAATCACCTCATTTTATAAATGAGAAAGTGGAGGTCCATAGAGGAAGAATAACAGCTAATAGTTATTAAGTGAGCCAAGATTAGAACTCAGTATCACTGACTCTGACTCCAGTGCCTTTTCCACCACGCTCTGGTGGAACCTCTGTATCTTATATGGTCAAATGATGCACCATTGAAAGCATGGTGAGCAAAGCGTCATTCAACAATTTGTTATTCACTATCAGAATCATTTGCAAATACGAGCAACAGGTATAATGAGGGTGTGAATGTATGATGACAACCAACATTAGAGAACACTTTAAGGTTTTCAGAGTACTTTGTCTACAGTATCTTAATTGATCTTCACTTTCTAGTTAGGTGCTACAGATATGATCTGTACTTTCTAGTTGAGGAAACAGTTAGAGTGAATGGCTTGTCTATGGCCACATAGCTCACAATTGAATGCTGGCCTCTTCTGACTCCAAGTCAATGGAAACTTTTCTTTTCAGTATTATTCTTCCCTCTCTCTTCCCTCCACCCCCTCCCCATATTATACACGACACACTCATGTATAAGTACAATACATGGTACTAATATCCCATAGAAACCTTCTGTGGACTTTGATGATAAATATTTACATTCAGTACATGCTTTTTGATGTCATAAGTGTAACCAAATTCTGTTTCCTTTTTTAATCAGGAGGCTGGGATGCAGATGGAAAAGGCCCTAATGTCTGGGACACATTCACCCATCAGGGAGGAGATCGAGTTTTCAGGAACCAGACTGCTGATGTAGCTTGTGGCAGCTATACTCTGTGGGAGGAAGATCTGAAATGTATCAAACAGCTTGGATTGACTCATTATCGCTTTTCTCTTTCCTGGTCACGTCTGTTACCTGATGGGACGACAGGTTTCATCAACCAGAAAGGCAATTGTTTCTTAAAAATAGAAGGTTGCAGCTTTAATTCAAGGTTATTGCTGCAGTCTGGCATAATTAATCCAGTGTGCTCTTCTGCAGTGCAGCTCTGAAACTGCAAGTTTTGGGTGGGAGGGGGGAGCTGATTATGGGAGATTTTTTTTAATGGGTTTGCGTTAGTTGCCTAGTTAATATTCTAGGCTCTTTGAATATTTCCTTCTTAGAGGTTGGAATAAGGATTTTGTTTACTTAAGGTGCTATTTGGTTATTAGCCTTTGGTGCATTTCAAAGGGATGACATCTGAAATAGTTTTGAGTTGCTTAGAATTGTGTGGAGCTACAAAAAGGCATGCATAACTTAAGCTGTTATAAATTTAAGTGGGAATTAAAGTTGGGTAGTAATTGCTTGATTTATAGCAATAAGTGGTTTATCTGTTAGGAGTACTGGGTTATTTATGTGGCCCATCTACTGCTCTTACTTAGCATTTCACACTGTCCATCTGTAGAATCTTTCCTTTAAATAACTTCTTGTGGAGTAAATTATCTTACCTCACACCTCAGCATTTCCATGCTATGGTAATGATGCCTGTTGGCATAATTGAGAGATTTTGAAGTTAGAGGTTCATTTTTATGCAAAGTGATTACAGCCCTGGTATTCTGAAATTGAAATACTCTTAAGTACTCCCAAGTCCTGAGCTAACTGGTAGAAAGGGTATCCTGGAATCCAAAAGGATAAAGAGATTAGCAAGGTTTCTATCTGCTTTCCTAAAGACCTTAACCATTGAGCTGAAGTTAGGCAAATTCTTAACCAAATAATACTTTCAGGCTTTGTCCCATTGTTACAGAAGACCACCTTAAGAAGTTAAAACAACAACAACAACTGCTTATTTGTCCATCAGGCCCAATTCCTTTGCCTGCCTCTACCCCCCCATCTCAAATTCCTACCCATTTTCTAAAACTCAAATTGAGTGAAAAATTTTTCAGAAAAATCTTTTCTGGTTTATTAAAAGATCTTAAATCTAGAGGTAGAAGGATCTTAGAGATCATCTATCCACCTCTCCACCTCCATCCCCATTTCACTGTTGGGGAAATTGAAACCCAGGAGATAAGATGACTGGTCCAGGATCATATAGCTATTAAATGTCAGAAGCAGGATTGAACCAGGTCATCTGACTCTAGAAGCAGCATTCTTTTATTGTACTATGTGGCCTTCTGAGTTCTCCAAGTTGGGAACTGCCATTTTCTTGGTTCTTACACAACACCTTTTATTCATCGTTGAATAGATTTAACATGCCATGTTCCATTCTGCTCTCCCCCACTCCACCTCTGCCCCACTTTAGGCAGTAGAATCCATGAGGGCAGGGACTTAGCTAAACTCTTTTTATCTTACTAGGTTATGCCCTAGCACGTGACCTGCATACAGCTCTTAATACATGTTCGTTGAATTTTAAAATCAATTAATTCAGTCATAGGCTAGCTGAAGTAGCAGATGGTATGCCTATCTTTAAGAACTTCCAATTGAATAGTGTCCAGTAGAATTAATAATTATTTATGTGCATATATATAATAGCAAGTATTTATATAGTGCTTCATACATGTAAAGTTATTTGATCCTTACAACAACCCTGTGAGGTAGGTAATATCATCATTCTGATTTTATAAATGAAGAAACTGAGGGAGAAAGAGGATTAAGTGACTTATCCAAGATCATATTGCTAACTAGTGTCCAAAGGAGGATTCAATCTCAGTAGATATATATTTTATGTATATGTATCTATATATCTATATATGTGTATAAATATATGAATGTGTGTATATATATATATATATATATATATGTATGTGTGCATGTGCACATACTGTAAGTGCTACTTGATTAATAGATAAGGTATACAAAAAGGACAAGAAGAAAGGAGGCACATGGCCTACTGATATGAGTCCTGTTTCCTCTGCTAATATTAAAAAGCTCCCTGACGGCATGGATGATGTCCCAACTATTTTTGTGTCACCTTTTGCACCTACCATTAGGGCTTTTCATGCAGTGTGTTGGTCAGTCTTTTTGGTCATGTCTGGCTCTTCATGACCCCATGTGGAGTTTTCTTGGTAAAGATACTGGAGTGGTTGGCCATGTCCTTCTCCCTTGACTCATTTTATAGGTGAGGAAACTGAGGCAAACAGAGTTAAATGACTTACCCAGAATCACACAGCTAGTAAGTCTCTGAGGCTAGATTTGAACTCAGGAAGATGAGTCTTCCTGACTCCAGGTTCAGCACTCTATCCGCATGGAGTTAGTGGGTATTAAATTGTTGTTGAATGAGTGAATGGGTGAAATTGGGTGAAATGTGGATTGCTGATGGTGAAGTTGGAGCAATTGAAGCCAGGTAATATTTTACTGGTAACAGTTCAACAAAAAAATTAATTTAACATGGTTTCAATTACCATCCATTATGTGGAGGTTGCTGGGGATACAAACATGAAATAAAATACAGTCTCTGTCCTCAAGAGGCTTACTGTTTACTGTTTAAGGAAAAACATGCATACCAATGACTATGACACAAGCAAGAAGTGAGTTATAGAGAGAACTAGGCAGATAGCCCTAAGAAATACAGGAGAGAGAGAGAGAGAGAGAGAGAGAGAGAGAGAGAGAGAGAGAGAGAGAGAGAGAGAGAGAGAGAGAGAGAGAATCATATTTTAACTGGGCCATTTTAAATGACAACAGTATGCCTTAAGGACTTAGCTTTTGGGGGTTTGACCCCAGTTTTTTAAAAGCTACCTGATAAATATTAAACACTTTGTACTGAGTAAGACCATTGTGGCTTAGGTTCAGACCTAGTTTTCTTTCTTTTTTTTTTTTTTAGGCAATTGGGATTGAGTGACTTGCCCAGGGTCACACAGCTAGTAAGTGTCAAGTGTTTGGTCTGAGGTTGGATTTGAACCCAGGTCCTTCTGACTTCAGGGCCGGTACTCTATCCACTGTGCCACCAAGCTGCCCCCAGACCTAGTTTTCAATAAGTAGTAGCTCATTTCTCCTGGGCAGTGATCTGTTGAAGGAATTGGAATGGTACAGCTCAGAAAAGGCCATCATCTTTTTAAATAAACATTTTCTCAAAGAACATGGGAAGAATCACAAAGCCCAGAAGCACTAGCCTTTCTAAGGATCTCCCATAATGATTGACTACTGGTTTGGAAACCTGTAAAATTCTGTCTTTCGGGACTTGAAGGAGATTTCATGAAATGGAATTGTTCAGCATGCTTTTCTCTTGCAAATGTCAAGTTTTCAGGGCTTAAGAAGAAGCTGGACTTTTTTTTTTCCCTTACTGACCTCATATGTTTCTGTGTGTCCTGAAGTTTATGGTGCATTTTAACATGGATCCTATTAAAAATATCTTTTTAAGTCCAATCGATTAAAATTTCTAATAATTCCTTAGAAAAACAGAATCACATATTAAAATAAAAAATAAAGGAATTCATAGAATCAAAATCTTAGATTCATAGAACCTTGGAGGTGGAAACTACCTTAGAGATCATTTAGTCTAGCCCCCCAATCAACGTGGGAATCCCAGCTACAAACAGCAGTGAGAAGTAGCCAAGCGGCATTTGTTACACAGGCTTTTAGTGACAAAGATGATTAAAGTAACAGGATATGGATCCTTTGAACAAAGACTAGAGAATAAAAGGAAAGGGAATAAGCTCATATAACACCTTCTATGTGCCAGGCACTATGCTAAATGCTTTTTACAGTTTCCTTTTTTAGTTGAAGAAGCCAAGGCAAATGGATGTTAAGTGACTTGTATAGCGTCACGTGGCTACTGTCTCAGGCTAGATTTGAACTTAGTCCTTTCTGACTCCAAGCCTAGTGCTCTATCCACTGCACCACCAGCTGCCTCTAAAAACCTAATGATGGTTAATGATTGTCAAAGTACAATGTACAAAGTACAATGAGTATAAGGTTTTGGGGGAAGTGGGTTGGGAGTCCAGATCTATGATTTTTTTTTCAGTGTAGGGAAGTCCCAGTGTTGAAATTCCCTTCACAGATGCAGATCAGCAATTCTTTTATAACTTTTATTTTAGATAATTGTCTGGACCCCTGAGAGATTAATTGATTTATCCATAGCACATATCAAATAAAGGCTTGAACCTAGGTCTTCTTGTCTCCATGATATCTAAGGTGACACCTACACTTCCTATTTCCTTACCCTTCCCTCTGCTTCTTTCCAACTCCCTCGAGAAAATTGCAGTTTGGTTACTTTTCATGCTCAAAGAGGATAAAAGAAGATATGGACTTGACTTAAAGCCAGAGAGACTTTGTTCACCAATGGGCTACAGAAAGAGATTAGAGAATCTCTATCTTGGGACATCTTTAAGAAAAGAATAATAGGCCATTCTCTGCCCTGAATGATTGAATATTGAATTGTCTGAAGTGGGGTCCAGGACCATTTCCTCCATTGATGTTTTTTTCTTCCTATTCTAGACATGTGAACAAAAAGATGTTTGTTTTACAAAATGCATTTATTCAAGAACGTATTTGTAACCAAATTGTACTAGCCCCAAGATATAAGCATAGAGCCCTTTGGCAATTTGTTTTGGTATCAGAGAAATAGAAGGCCCAAGAGTCATCTACATATTTATCAATATTACCTATAGCAGCCTTGAAAAGAAATTCAAAACCCTTCTTTCTCAGCCTGCAGTCATATGAAAGAATTTCTACAGTACTGAATTTCAAAAGTTGCAGAATAATTCATAAGCCCCAATGCCCTCCTGTCGTGAAGGGACATACCACAGTTCCTCTCCTGATCCAGTATGAGTAAGCTTTACTCTCCAGAAGTAAAATGCTCAACATTGTGAGGTAAATTATTGACTACCAGATATCTTGTTGCTTGCAACAACTCAGAAATAAGAATTTGACTTCCATTGAATATTTTATTTACTTGCAATTCATCAAAGGATAAGGACCATGCTAGAATTTGCAGTCAACGGGGCAGGTTAACAATATGCATATTGTTATGTACATTCAGTCTTGTTTTCAATGGAGACTTGGTTATGGTGGAGGTGGTGGGAGGTATTCAAAGTAAAAACGGCTGTTCCTGCTCTCTTGTAGCTTAAAGCCTAGTAGTAGATGAATATGAGATACACACAGATAACTATGATATAATTTAACATATAATAAGTATATTAGAGAGGAGTAAGTAAAGTCCTGTGTAAACTCTGAGGGGAAAATCATTATTGGCCAGGGTACTTTAGAGGACATATCATGAGCTGGACAGTAAAAGATGGGTAGGGAAATAGTAGTGAAGAACAGGTAGGAGGGTGTTCCAGGTATAGGGAACACCTTCACCCTTTTATGTATCCAGGATTTAGAGTTGGAATGGGTCCTGGGGATCATCTCATTTATCTTCATTTGATAGAGAGGGAGATTCAGATCCAGATACATTAAGTGATTTGCAAAGTGGAGATAAATTCACACAGATGATAAAGTAACTGAGTGGGAACTTACCTCCCATCTTCCACTTCCAAATCCAATGCTTTTTTTTTTTTGCCTATACTATGTTGCCTTTCTGTCCTTCTTGTCTTCAGGTGATCACAAGGAGTAGGTAAAAATGGCTTGTTTAGATTACTTCAACTTAATTCAACAAACGTTTGTTAGGTATTTACTGTGTGCAAGGCACTGTACTAGACAGTAGGGGTACAAAGACAAAAAATGAAAGTCCTTGCCCTCAAAAAGCTTATATTTCATTGGTGAGTGGGAGACAAACCATACCATATGTTCAGATAAATGTAACTTACAATCCAGTGCCTCATACTTTGGGCTTATGTGAATCAGGTCTTATACTGATGGCTACACCCATAATAAAGGAGCCGTTATGTGGTATAGTAGATAGAGTGCTAGCCCTACAGTCAGAAGGACCTGAGTTCAAGTACAGCCTAAGACACTTACTAGCTTTGTGACCCTGGACAAGTCACTTAACACTGTTTGCCTTAGTTTCCTCATCTGTAAAATGAGCTTGACAATTTTCTTTGCCAAGGAAACCTCAAATAGGGTAACAAAGACTTGGATGCAACTGAAAATGACTCAATAATAATAATAATAACAACAAAATCCCCAAAATATCACTTTCTCTTTGGCTCATTATACATCCACCCTAAGTTTACACTAAGAAATCTTCAGGCTGTAGCTTATGTCTAGGTTTTCACAAATGTTAGGAAGCTATGAAAATACTCAGGATAACAATGCCCATATCAGGTATAGAACTACATTTATTTTATTCCACAGAGAATACTTTGTTTTGAATTGCAATTGTCTTAGAATTTAACTCAGACATGTTTTAAATGATTTTTTCCTATTCATTTCTAGTCTTTCAAAAACAATAACCATTTTTTCTATATCTTTTTTTTTTTTAGGAATCGATTATTACAACAAGATGATAGATGACCTGTTAGCAAATGGTGTTATGCCTGTGGTAATTCTGTATCACTTTGATTTGCCCCAACGTTTAGAAGATCAAGGGGGCTGGAAAACTGGGGCAATTGTTGAAGTTTTTGATGCATATGCCCAGTTTTGTTTTGGCACTTTTGGGGATCGAGTCAAACTATGGATCACTATAAATGAGCCCAATACCCTTGCTCTGTTAGGTTATGAAAACGGTGTATATGCTCCAGGTATCTCTAACCCTGGAATCGGAGCTTATCAGACAGCTCATAATATGATCAAAGCTCATGCCAAAGCCTGGCACAGTTATGATTCTTTGTTCAGGAAAAAGCAAAATGGTCAGGTATCCTTGGCATTGTTCTCCTTGGATAGCACCAGCCAATCCTACATCCGTAGCTGACCAGGAAGCTGCAAAAAGGGTCATGGCCTTGGCCCTGGATTTATTTGCAAAACCTATATTTATCGATGGTGATTATCCCACTGTCCTGAAGTCCCAGGTAGCTGCCATGAGTAAAAAGCAAGGTTATCCATCGTCAAGACTCCCTGAGTTCACAGAAGAAGAAAAGAGGATGATCAAAGGCTCTGCTGATTTTTTTGCTGTACAATATTACACAACCCAATTAGCAAAGCACCAAGAGAATTCAGAGGGAGAACTGATTCTTCTCAGGGATATAGATGCTGAGATATTTCCCGATCCATCCTGGCAGGTTTCACAACCTGGTTCTTGGATCTACGTGGTGCCATGGGGTATTCGGAAACTCTTGAAATACATTAAGGTAAATATGTACACATTTGTATTCATTTGCGTGTATATGCATACTCACACACACACTTGGCTTGAGAGAAAATCAGATAAAGAACAAGTAGGTTTTCTGACTATAGTTGAACAAAGAAAGCTAAAAGCCATGTAAAAGGAGGTCAGTTGGGACCGGGATCTTGAAACCAAAGAGCAAAAGTTTAGCTCTCATGTGAGAGTCAGTTAGGAATGACTGTAAGGTAGTGAGAAGAAGAGTGATACCTAATCCAATCCTTTCCAATTCAATCCAACAAGAAGTCATTAAGCACCTACTGTGGGAAAGGCACTAGGCCAAAGCAAAAACAGATCCCTTCCCTCAAGGAGCATAAATTCTATTGGTTCAATTTCTCACTTGGCAGTAAAGTTGTTTTTATTATTAAGTGTAGCTTGATATAACATAAACATAGAAAACCACTTTGTGGGTCTGGCAGAAAGTTCTTGTTCATGGCCTTTTCTTCCTGCGTAAGGAGGGTTGTATGGATGCCTATTTGGTGGTTGAAGGGTATGGGAGATAAATCAAAGTATTTGCTTCAAACAGGTACACATATTTACAACCTATTTCTTAGAGGATCACAAGAAAATATTGAGGGTAGTAGATTATATAAGCTCCTTGAGGACAGGCACTGGTTCACTTTCGGCATCCTTAGTGCCTAACATACAGCAAGTGATTGGGAAATGTTTCTAGATTGATAGATAAGTGTGGAGTCAACCAGTGCAAATTTTATGGGCCAAATAGAAGTTTTCATAATCCAAAGAGTTGTTAGAAATGACTTCAAGGATGCTATGACTGTGAGCTCTGAAAGTGATTATAAGTATTGCAAGAATCAGACACTTTCATTTATACTGGATGGCACATAACACAGCTGAAATGAACATTTCAACTTGTCAGTCATCAGGACCCCTCCTGTGGGGTTATAGGGGATGCAGCTGCTGGCAGCACCAAGGGGTTAAGGAGTAGTTACAATAAGCAGATGCTGATGCAGGGAAGATATTTCAGTCTTCTCATTAAAGTAAGAGTCATTTCACTGTCTTCATGGATATTTGCACAATTTTGCTTTTCCATTGTTAGTCATAAAAGGTCAGCTCGTGGAAAATTAAGTTAATAGGGTCAGTGCAATTTGATGGAAACTAGTTTGGGGGTTGTAGATAAGAGAAGATAGAGGGTAATGCACCTGATTTTATGAGCTTTTTTTACATCTGTTCAGAATAAAACTTCTGCTCTCTTGTTCTAGGATACGTATAATAACCCTGTAATTTACATCACCGAAAATGGGTTTCCCCAGGGTGACCCTGCTCCACTTGATGACACTCAACGCTGGGAGTATTTCAGACAGACGATACAGGAACTGTACAAAGGTACCATTTGAAATGATGAAAGATCAATTGTGCAAACTTAATATAATTTTCCTATGTGCCTATTTGCATTCAGCAAAGACCAATGATTTTTGAAGCTGAAATTCATGTAAATCAGTATAAATCAATGTGATTAGAAAGAAGTATTTAGGAAGAAGGAAGGTGAGTCTATCTTCAATCTCCTAGAATAGAATCAAATAGAAAATGGACACCTGTTGAACTTAACTTTGTAAAACCGATCCCAAAGGTGAGAAGAGCATGGTTCTTTATTCCCCCAAGATTATAATTTACCAACTCACATATTTGTTTGCATATTTTAATAACCCACATGCCAAGACATAGCCTGACAGATAGACAATGAAAAGGTCTTTTAATTAAATATTAGAGCAGTATGCTTCAGAATGACAATGAATATTTTTTTTAAAGGAATGACTGGTTAACTCAGGAAGAAACAGTTCTTGCGTTGTCAGAACTAGGCATTGTGTTTTAAAATATTAATGTCTCCTGATGATTAAATTCCCCTGAATTCTCTTCATTGGGAACCAGAGGTAAAAGTGTTCTTATGTGGGAGTTTTTCCATTGCTCCTTGTAGTTTATCCCTTCCTAGCTATCCTGTGGGTTTTTGTGAGGGCTCAATAGATTATAGATTATCAGCAGCTGCAGTTTGGAGAGGGAAGGAAATGACTTGTCAAGAACATTTATTGTTTAGCACATAGCATAGTGCCTGGTACATAGTAGGTGCTTAATAAATACTTATTAACTAGCTACCACTGATAAGACTGGGCAAATTGGATCTCTTTGCCTCTGATCTTGTGCCGCTTTTAGTGTTAATCAGGAACAAATATTTTATTACTATATAAAGTTACTTAATCAGTAATATAAAGCCTTTCAAGTTTTCAGTGCAAATAAAGGGGTTTGATGAAGCACGAACTGGTCATATTTTAGTATGAAATAGTAACTCTGAAGGTTAGCATTAAAAGTGAGTGATGTTATAGGTGATGTGGGGACTAGGAAAGTCTGTAGAGGTGCAGGAAGCAGGGAACGGGTACTATTTAAAAAAACAATTAGTTTCTTGAAAAGGAAGTGGATTATAGTAAGTCCTAAATTAAGAGTCAGGAAGAATTAGGTTCGAATCCTGCCTCTGACACTTAATGTGTGACCCTAAACAAGTCACTCTATGTATCCCAGACTACTCCATAGGATTTATTTTTTAATTCATAAACTGTCCATTTCCTATGCTGTTGGAAGGAATTTCTATGTCAGGGGTCATTCGTACTGAGGCATCAGAGGTGGATGTCAGTGGAGGAGTTTTGTCTTATGGTGTATAAAGTCTTTATTCATAGCTCTCTCCTAATCTTGGCCTAATCTCTGACACAGGTAAGCAATAGCCTGGATGTGAGGAACCCCCTTGCTCTATGACCTTGGCTAAGTTGCACATATCCTGGTCCTGAATTTCTCGTCTGTAAAACAGAGCTGCACAGACTTGTTTCCTTCACAAAGCTCCCTTAAGGCATAGCTGATGATAATGATTGGCACGAATTCCATAAGTAAAAAGCACCAGGTGAACGATTAAAAATAATAACCAGCCAAATAAGACATTAGCAGGAGCGCTGTAGGTGAGAGTTTAGCCAAAACCCAGGGAGTCAGATGGATGATGGTTCTGTGATTTCTGTGAACAAATCATTCCCTCCATCATCACATATAAAGATGGGCTCATAATGACACTAGAGTTGAATCAATGACGTTCTCCTGGAGGTCTTGTCTCTCTCATTAGAGAAAATTCCACCGCACTTAACAGAGCAGTAAAAAAGTAAGCTGATGTCTCTATTTCTTTTGGGGAAAAGAGGCAGAAATGGAATAAAAAATCCATTTTCTTTTTTTTTAAAAAGGAAAAGAAATCAGTTTGAGACCAGGTTATGTTCTCTGTGTTACATAAGTGTATTTGAATAGTCTATGAATGTCTAGACATAAAAAATTTGCAAGTTTGAGGACAGATCACCTTCAAGTTATTGTCTTTGGCATCTGCACCTTCTTTACAAATGCAACCTTGTCATTTTTCCAAATTGTTTTCCCCGAGTTAGAGTGGGCATGATGTTTTCCTAAGTATGTGTGGATCTCAGCATTTTGCTTTTACCCTCATGTAGGGGAAAAACACCTTTGATATAGCACAGGCCTCAATAAAGGAGGAAGCTCACCATGGATGTCATAATGTTGGCCCTATGGCTATTTACAGTCAGAGTTCTGCAGAGAAGGGAGCAGCAATGCCCCGCTCCATTATTATTGTTGAAAGGGTTGCCAGGCTGGATAAAAAGTCAAAATGTTGGCAGTAGAAGCAATAATCTGGCAAGTGGATGCCTAGGATAGCTTTGTCATGTGAATATTTGGCCTGTTTTTGACAATAGCTGGCATTGCTAAATCTTTAAGTTCCTTAAAAATAATTATCATAATACTCTTCTTTCTAAACACTACACCGACCTTTGATTTTCTCGAGGGGCTTTATATGGATCTGTGCACTATTATAAAGTGAAGGGGTTGCTGAAACTGGGCCAGGTTTTATTTTATTTTTGTCACTAGAAAATAGCCTTTTCCCTGGGGTTGAAATTTCTTGGAAGATGATCTAGGCCCAAAGGGAGACTGAATAGATTGAGGGAAACCAGGTGGCTCTTCCAGAGAGACATAACCACATTCACTTGGATATGTGCATTTAGAGAATGAGTATGGATGTCCTAGCTATTAGGACGAACTACCTCCTTGCTGTATCAAAGGGATTATGTGGGTTGGTGGGAGAAGAGGGTAGAGAAGCACATCAGAGAAATAATTTATAATTTCCCTTCCCTATGCTTCTCTCCTCTGCCCCCTCCAATGATTTAATTCAGTCTTTGTGTAAATTGACTCAGGAATTTGGATAAATATATTAAGAATGGAGGGCATTCCTAAATATATTAGGATAATATGGAACGATATTGTAGCATAAAGGAGATTTAAAGTTAGAACTTGGTGGAAATACGTAGATCTGAAAGTGACTAGAGGAAGACAGCATGGTTAGGTAAAATGAGGTCATCAGTTTCAACAGTTATTTGGGCATGAATTGGAATGGGGGCATCTGATTAATAAGAAGTGTTTACCATTAGAAGGACCCCTAACTCTAGTGGAAGGTTCCCTCCATGGCATCCTTAGACACAAAGCAGAAGTCAGATATAGACGTTTTGAATTCTTGATGAATTCTTGGTGACAGGATGCCCTTTGTTGTAATGTAATCATTATACTAGATCACCTTTCTGGGTTGAAAAATAGGGATAACAATAGGACTGACCTGGCAGGGCTGTTGTCTTATTTATCTGTTTATCACCTAGCATCTAGTGTAGTGTCTTACACATAATATTGTGCAGTACATGTCCACTGAATTGAATTGTAAGTGTGTAGTGGCCATCTGGTAGAGTAGGTAGAATGATAGACTTGGAGTCACTAAGAAATATACTCAAATTTTGCCTTGAACTCTTATTAGCCATGTGACTCTGGGCAAATCACTTAACCTATGTGAGCCTTGGGAAGAGTGATACTTGTAATACTCATGGTTGTAAGGGCCAAAGGAGATAATGTATGCAAGGTACTTTGCAAACCTTGGAACACTATGCAGTGACCAGTTATTATTATTATTGAGGCAGCCTTGTGTAGCAGATAGATAGCTGTCCTTGAAGCCAGGAAAACCTGGGTTTAAGTTTTGCCTCTTTCACATCCTAGCTGCGTGACTCTGGTCAAGTCGTTTAAAATCTAGGCATACTAACTGTGTGACCCTAGGCAAGTCACTTAACCCCAATTGCCTAAAAATATAAATAAAATAAAATAAAATAAAATAAAATAAAATAAAATCTAGGCAACTCTCAAAGTGCATGGAAAGTACTGACCTGCATTGATAAATAGAGTTTCCCTACATGGGATATCCTATACCAATGAAAATCACAAGTCTAGGTCTTATCATTACTTCATCATCATCATCATCTTCATCATCATCAGTCCATCCCAAGAAATGTCAGCAGGTGAATCACATCTATAAGAAATGTAAAATAAATAGCTCTAAAAATTGCTTTCCTTCCCCACAAAATATCTTCCACACTAAAGAAAAGAATGATTTTAGCAACTTTGTGTGCCAACCCAGCTTCCCAGTCCAGTGCCATGCCTGAGCTAGCACAGCAGTCTATGATTGCAGGGAAGGTTTGTTAATGACCAGCTTTGGACTCTTAATGACAAAACCCCACAGCAAGATGTCATTGCAGTTATTGAAGACTTCACTGAGTGTTGAAGCTGATACCTTGTAACAAGAAGGTTGTAAATCTTTAGAGGCTGGATTCTTTACCATGACAAGATGCTGAGAAAAAAAAAAATGATGCTTCTTTTGGCAGGACTCCTCCTGCTTCCATCCAGTCCCCCTCAATTTCCGATGCAAGAAGGGAAAGGCAAAATATGTCCATTTCCCCCAAACTGCATTTTCTGGTAGTTACCTACGTATTCTGACTTCGGGTCACAGACAACCTAGTACATTTAACTGGGCAAATTGTATTAAGCAACTGCAATCTCTAAATGAACATTAAAAACAAAACAAAACAACAACAAGAGCAAACCTCCAATCTAAAGAAAGGTCTCAGAGGTTGACACATTAAACATTCAAAAAACTGTAGCAATTAAAAATTGGTTGCAAATCCAGAACAGAAAGCAAAATCTCATTTACTGATGCCCTCCATGGCCTCAACCATGTATTTTTTTTAAAGAGATTTTGAAATGGGTCTGTCTTGTATGTATTTGTCATTTTACGTCTGTCTCTTCGACTCCATCACTCCACCCTTACCCCCACACACAGACATTCCCTGAGAACCATTAAGGAGTAAATCTGCTCATGGTCTGAGCTTTCATGGGGCTGGTTAATGAGTTTGCACTGCACAGTCCCTTTCTCTAGGAGGCAGTGTGGAACAGTGGAAAAGGTCACTGGTTTTGGAGTTAAAAGACTTGGGTTCAAATCCTGTCTTTGGTGTTTGCCACCTGTGTGTCAAACATGTCAGCTAACCATTTAGACTCTTTTGAGTATTTGTTTCTTTTTCTATAAAATGAGGGGGTTGGAATAAACGGTTTCTGAAGCTTCTTCCATCTCTAAATATATAATCCTATGATTCCATCTCAATTCCATGAGTAGCAAAGTTGATGACAGCAAGGGAGAGAGAACAAAGACTTTAAATACAAACTTAACTGTTGCTGAGTGAGTAAAGATGATTGGAGAGGTGGGTCAGAGGAGATTCAGGCAGGAAGTTATGAGGATGAGATAACGATCCATTTGGAGTCAGAGGTGACTGAGACCTGTATGGTCTTTATCAGTGTAGATGTCCTCTATAGACACTCATCTGAAACTTAGGAGATTTGAAGCATTTCCAGGGGGCATTGACTTGATTAAGATCACACAGTATATGTGAGAGGCCTGTCCAGGTCTTCCTGACATCAAAGCCTGATATCTAACCATTATGTCATGATGTCTCTGGACAGATCCATGCTAGGTATATCAATGTATAACCTTGTTTACACATAAATAGAGATCATACTAACAGATTGTTTTAGAAAATAATTTAGCCAAGTCATATTTTGGAATTTTCATATGTCTTGTAGTTATTACCACTGTTTGTATTCAGAAAGCTACATTTCAAAAATTGAACTTTAATAGGTAACTAAGCGTGGAAATATGGCTACTTTCTAGAGCCATCAATGTTATGATTATGTAGCTCTTGCAAGTTCTGAGAATCCTTATTCCAACTACTACTCACACCGATGCAGAGTCCTCAGAGAAGAGTTTAACTACTGTTCCCCATAAAGGTTCTAGGAGTATTCCTAAAGGGCAGTATCTTTAATGCCATCTGTGCAAGCCCCCATTCCATTGTGTTCTCCCTTATATTCTGTCACTGTTGTTGTTCAGTTGTGTCAGTTATGTCTGACTGTTTGGGACTCCCACTGGGGGTGTTCTTGGCAAAGATACTGGAATGGTTTGCCATTTCTTTCTCCAGCTCATTTTACAGATGAGGAAACTGAGGCAAATAGGATTGAGTGATTTGCCCAGGATCACACAGCTAGTAAGTATTTGAGACCAGATTTGAATTCAGGAAGAGGACTCTTCTTGACTCTAGGCCCAGCAATCTATCTACTGTACCTCCTAGCTACTTTCTATACATTTCTAGTAATTAGTGCTCCAGTATCATTTAACCAGTTTCCACCAATTGGCTTTTACAAAGTAGTATTTATTGAGAAGATATGGCAAGAACAAAAGCATAAATCATTCCCTCCAATAGCTGTGGGCCGCTCTTTTCTCTATCACGAGGATCTCTACAGAAAGTAGGCTTGAACTGAGGACAGTTTCTACATGGCATTAGCCCCACCAAGTTCCCTTGTGAATGTGACATAGCTGATGGATGAATTGCTGTCCCTTTCTCTCAGCTGCCTTCTCTCCACTTTTATGTTGGGTGAAAGGGTCCCAGCACAGAGCCCGAGTGTACCTATGCACAAGGGGCTGGACATGGATGTTGATCACTTCAAAGAAGCTGAGGAGAGGTCAGAAAGGTAGGAGGAAAACCTGTAGAAAATAGTGTCTTAGTTCTCACAGAAATCCTCTGTTTAGAAACTGAGGCTCAAAAGAGTCAAATGACTTGCCCAAGGTCACAAAGATAGTAAGCGGAAGATTCCTGACAAGGACTCGGAAACTTAAGTACTGGATTTGGGGTCAGAGGACCTGTCTTGAAATCCCCAATCTTTCTTCTACATACTACACACAGTACCTGAGTGACTTTGGATGAGTCTCTTCAGCTTTCTGTTTCAGTTTTTCAATTTCAAAAATGAAGGGTTTGGATTAGGTCCTTTCTAGCTCTAAATCTATTACATTTTATCTTAAAATATAAGAATGTTAAGGCTGCAGGAGACATTTGAGGCAATTTATTTCAACCTTCTTATTTTATAGATAAGAAAATATAGGCAGTCTGGTGAAGACTACAGACCCCTTCTCAGAATAATATTTTTAAATACCTAAAATAAAATATATAGGATTACAAAGGAAGTCAATTATAGTAAAATAGTTATCAAACTATTAAAAACAAAAACAGAAACAAGTTCTCTGGTCCCAGATTAAGAACCCATGGAAGAGGGACTGGTTGACTATCCCTGAATCACAACTCGCCTTGTTAATGATAAAGCCAGGAGTACAAATCCTTTTTTCCATTGCGCTTCAATTCCTGTAAAAGTGGGCATGCAAACCCCTATGCAAACAGAGAACAGATTATTCCCATTGTCTTTAGCTGTTCCCTGCCTCTGTAAGCAAGAAGGCCTCCTGGCTTCCATGGAGAGTCTGAAGCCAGTTCTCTGTTCTATGGGTACCCACTTGTCAGGGGCTTTGGGAGTTTAGAGAGAGGCATTGCCAGGAATGAGGAAGAAAGAAGATGTATTTTAAGATGGGAGGAGGGCTGGGAGGGTGAATACTAAAGCATCATGAAGGAAGGAAGTGCAGTTAGAGCAATGGCACAGTCTTGGTGGCCTTGAACACTTCCACTTATTCCCAACATGGTAAGTAGTTTGTAGGACAGTGTCTGAGTACAATGATATTCCCGGGCCAGGAATCATGAGACTCTGAAAATACCAATTTTCCTTTTCTGTGGGCAAATAATTAAAGCTCTAGAACATAATACTATGGTACCACTCTTGGTATTGAACCTGATTTCAGAGGGAAGACCAAGTAAGAACTGAAAGAAGTCTTAAAGTCCTTTATTTTTTTTTAATCTCTGGATGCAGCTATTCATTGACCACAGATGTCAAGGACAAGATTTATTAATATATTTTGTTAAAATTATTCACCAGTGGGGCACCTAGATGGCACAGTGAATAAAGCTCCGGCCTGGGAGTCAGGAGGACTGGAGTTCAAATCTGGCCTCGGACACTTGACGCTTACTAGCTGTGTGATCTTGGGCAAGTCACTTAACCCTGATTGCCTCACCAAAAAAAAAAGAAATAAAATAAAATTGTTCACCATTTCCCAGGCTATGAAATAACCTTTGAGGCATCAGAATTAATTGATGGGAGAATTAATTAACTAATTAATGGGGGATTAATTAATATGACTTGGCTAAATTGTTTTCTAAAACCATCTATGAGTACAATCTCCACCTATGTGTATACATTATGACACATTTATATAACTAGCATAGATCTGTCCAGAGGCATCATGGCACAGCGGCACCGTGGAGAGAATGTTGTACTTAGGACTTAGGACCGAGGATGACCTGGCTTCAAATTCCTGCTTTGATACTAACTGTGTAACCCTGAGTAAGGCACTTAACTTTTATAAGTCTCAGTTTCTTCATCTGTAAAATGAGGGAACTGGATTAGATGGCCTCATTGAAAGACTCTTCCTGTTCTAAACTGATGATCCTATGATAAGGTTTTGTTTTTTTTTGGGGGGGTTCCTTGCCTTATCTGTCACCAGAAATGTGAACAATTTACCTACCTGAGTAAAGAATTATTCTATGCTCTTAAAAAAGAACTGTTGTCACAGATATTGATTCCATTTCCAAATAGCTTCTAAGGTCAAGAAATAGTTAAGTGTTTCCTCCTTTGCTGGAACACATTGAAAATGAATAGCACTCTTCATCTATGAAGCAAGTTGTCACTTGGAGTTCGTTGGGTCAAAAGGGTCACCTCAGACACAAGTTAAACAAAGTCAGTATAGATCATATAAAATCTCTGACAGGAAATTTAATGCATCAAATCATCTCCAAGTATTAGTGTAAAATCCCCAGCTGAACAACTCTTGGCCAGTTACCATCGTGAGTAGTAAAATCACATTTCAAAACACCATCAGATGGAGCACCGCCTAATCTATCAAGTTTTAAGGCATTTAAATATGACCATCAAATACCTTTTCCATAAAGTGTGTTCCTTAATTCTGTTAAACTGAGTAGTAATTTTAACTTTTCCTTAAACGTGACTTTATCATTCACCTTTTGTTCAAGCTATATCAGATTGAAGGGTTCACAGTCTGTGGCGTTTCAAAATTAGACTCTTGTCAAAAGTCTGTGCTGCACCTTTCTCCAGGAAGTTTGTAACTTGGTTGCTCTGTTGAACATTTTGTATGTGTGGGGCATATTCCTCACAGGCCTCTTTTTTTGTCTCATCCTGTTTTCAGGTATCACTTCCCCAGTACCCACTCCTTATATATACACGATGGAGATACAGGTCTGGGAAGAAAGCTAAAATCAGTCTCCGTTAAAATAAAAAGTGATTTTTCAGGTTTGTTACAAAAACTGGAAGTGGTCTGAGCAGAGAAGGAATAGTTTCATCACTTTTAAAAATGAAATACCAGCAAAGCATCCTGTAACAGAGGCAGGGCCAATGATACCATCTTAGGACCTAAGTTTATTTAGTTCCTTACTAAAGTTTAATCACAAGGAGGTGTGGAGTTGATATTTATGGATTTTAACTCAATTCAATAAACATTTATTAAGCACCTACATTGTAGTGTAAAATTGGGCTAGGCCCTGGAGACTACAAAAGCAAAAAAAAAAAAAATGAAAGCTCCTCCCTTCAAAGAGCTTCTGTTCTATTGGGTGAACAAAACCAGATAAATACATGCCAAATGTCTACAAAGTAAAAACAAAAATAACTTTGGAAGAATGTGGAGAGAGCAGAGGGTGGAGATCCTGGAACTGGGCTCCTTCATCTTTTGTGTGTGTGTGTGTGTCATAGATTCCTTTGGCAATTTAATGAAGTCAGAATAATATTTTAAATGCCTAAAATAAATCAGAGGAGGCCAATATTTAAAAGAAAGCATCTGCCATCCCTATATGGTAAAATGTTTAAAGAAGCATTCCCCTATAGTAGCAAAAAAATGAAAACAAAGTAGATGTTTGCTGATTGGGAAGTGGCTAAAAACCTGGCATAAAATATGATGGAATACAACTTAGTTATGAAAAATGAAGAATATAAAAATACAGAGAAGCATTGGAAAACATTTGAACTGATGGAAAGTGAAATAAGAAGAACCAGGGAAACCATATATATGTTGCTTACAATGAAGTGAGTGAATAGGACAAAAACAACAAAACACTAAACTGAATACTATAAGATTATAATGACCAAGTTTGGCCTTAAAGAAGTATGATTAGATACCTCTTCCACTTCTTTTTTTAATAGATCAATTTTATTCATGAATATAGATGCAAAAATCCAAAATAAAATATTAGCTAAGAGACTACAACAGTAGATCACAAAGATTATGCATTGTGACCAATTTGGATTCATATCAGAAATGCAAGGATGGATTAATATAAGGAAAATTATTAGCATAATTGATTATATCAACCACAAAAGTAACAAAAATCATGTTTATATAATTAAATGCAGAAAAAACTTTTAAAAATCTTGATTTTAAATTTAAATACTAAAACTTACATATACAATAAAAGAAAAAGAAACATTATAAACTTAAATACAAAAAAAGAAAAAAATTTTGCATATACACAGCAGAATGTAAGAGAGGATTCAAAATATAGAACAATAAATTTCCATTTCAAGAAAGCCTATGTAATAAATACTATGCATTATGTTCAGAGCTGTCCGTTTTTTCTTTGCTTCCTTGTGAATTTTCTTTTGTTCTGTGCTCTGTACTTTGTTCTTCTTTTCCCTCTTCCTCCCTTCCCCCCCGCTCTAGTGCCCCAGGAAGGCTACAATTAAGGGCATGCACATGCATATACACAAACACCTACATATATACACATACACATATATATATATACATACAAACATACATATATATGCACATAGACACACAAAGATATATATATATATATACATATACACATACATAATATACTCACACACACATATACTTAGATATCTATAATCATGCTCATATATAGACATATACATTCATATGCATCTATGTAAGACCATACTGTACTTATTTGTCCTCTGCTTTTCTGAGGATGGATAACCTCTTCCTTCATAAATCTGAGTCTTTCCATATTTTTCTAAGTCCACCAACTCATTATTTCCTATGCCACAGCAATATTTCAGCTTTGTACTGTCTAGTTATTTTAAATAGCATAAAACAGGGGCAGCTAGGTGGCACAGTGGATACAGCTCTGGCCTTGGAGTCAGGAGGACCTGAGTTCAAATCCAGCCTCAGACACTTGATACTTACTAGCTGTGTGACCTTGGGCAAGTCACTTAACCCCAATTGCCTCACCAAAAACCAACAAATAAATAAATAAATAGTGTAAAACAATATTGATTAACATGGCTGACATATAAGGTAGTTTTCCTATTTTTTTCTCTTTTGATTAAATCTATTTTAGCTTTAATTTTGTCTGAGGTCATGATTACTACCCCTGCTTTTTTTCCCTAATAAACTCTACTCCTGATTTTTATTTTATGTTTGTGTGTATCTTTTTATTTCCTATCCCTCCTGACTCCTCTACTTTACTTCTTTCCACTACCTTGCCCTCCTGTTACTTAACCTACCCCCCACCCCCCACCAGGATCTCTCCCTTAGCTTCCTATTCTTGTTAATCACCCTTCTATTACTCCTTCATCCTATTTACCCTTCCCTCTAAAAATCACTCCCTTATCTTTTCCCTCCTCCCTATCCCCTCAGTCTTTTATTTCTTTCTGAATTTAGAAGACTTTTATACCCTTCTAGATATATATGTATTGTTCTTTTTTAAATCCATTCTCAATGGAAGTAGGTTACAGAACTACCAGCTCTCCTCCCCCATCTAATTCATCACCACCAGTTCTTCCCCTTTCTCACCTCTTTTCAGAGGTGGTGGAGTATATGTATGGAACATAGCATATAATGCTAGATCTTTTTCTTTTTTATGTCTTGGTTACGATGAACTGTTTTTCATTTTTTTAATTCATTGTTATAAGAGATGGCTCTTGCGGGGATGGAGGGATATATTGGGAAAATCAAAGATATCAATATAAATTTATTTTTTTAAAAATTCAGGCCATTTGACACATGGACGGCTCTGAATAAAATCATTACCAATCCTGAGAAAAAGGAAGTATCTGTCAATCTAGCCATATGTGAGGATTTAAATACCCTAAGAACACATATTTAAAAGCAGCACGCCTCCATGGGTAGATTGTTGTACTTGGAGTTTGGAAGACTGAAGATCAAATTCCATCTGTGAATCTGAGAAAGTCATTTCAACTCTCTGTGCCATAGGAAACTCTTTCAGATAGAAAAACAAAGTCATGCGCGAGTTGCAAACTTGTGTGGGTGGAAGGAGTTTCTGCGCCCAGAGTTCCCATCCTTGAAGATATCCCAGCTTCTTCATGCATTTTCATAAGAATGTGTAGCTTTTATCGGAGCGGTTCGAGGCAGGAAGCTCTCTCTTGCATGATAGTCTGTCAACAATTGTTTTGCAATACGTGGCACTTACTAACATACCGAGTGCACTCTCATCTTGATGACTTGGTTAGTATGTCTACCTGGTACCTGCACCTATGGACTTTAGGCTTTCATCATCTATGTCCTACGTTTCCAGTGTCTGTGTCAGGTGCCTTCCATGTCATTATCTTGATCACACAATCGGAGTTGACCAAGGGGTCATTTGGTCAAACTTTCTGTCTGTAGGCAGACAAATAACTAAGCTATTTCCATCAGATGGGTGTCTATTTTTTTCTTAAAGATTTTTTTAGGAAATGAAGGTCTCCAGCCTTCCTCCAGAATCCATTATAGTTGTGACAATTATTGAGTCACCTCTTAACCTTCTTTTGCTCAGGCCAAATTCAAATTAGAGAATCATACCCATCTTTATATATAATTTGCCGTTCTTTGTACAGTGCAATTTTAAAAATTGCATATGGTGCCTGAAAATGTAGCTTAATTGAAATATATACATACAGCAAATTTTTTTTTCTTCTTTAATGTTTAACTGTATTGTAGAAGCCTTGGTTTTTGCTATATTCGGGGATATTTTCAGCAAAATTGATTGATTAGAGAGAGGCAGCCAAAAAGGTCTGTTTGCACAAAACTGAACTGGATATAACATCCTAATAAAGGCTGTCATCTCCTACTCACCTTTGCCAATTTGCTGCTTTCCCCTCCAACATTCTGGGCCTAGCCAGGAAAGAAGTCCATCAATATATAGATATGTTAAATAACTAAAAACTGCAGTAATCCTAGCTATTGCAAATCAGCTGTTATTTTACTACTGCCAAATATGTTTCACACTTGATAATACCAGGTTTGGCTTAAGTGACTATTTTAAATCTTCTGGGAACCATGATTTTGAACTTTGGTACATTCAAATGGTCAATTACCATGTTTCATAGAAGTTGCTTCTGCAACAAAAACCTCACATTTCCATAAGTACAGCATGAGATCACAGAGCAGAACAAATGAATTTATGTTAATACAATAAGTTTAAGACTTAAAAACATTCACACTGTCAATCTCTGGCTGTCTGCCCCTTGATACATTATTAAACAAAGAACAACCCTACCATTATCTTGAAAAATGTGTGTAGTGGCCAAATAATGGAAGATTGTGTTGTAATAACCTTTTTAACCTCTATTTTTGCCAATCCTTGTTCTTGGATATCATTTACATATGTAGAGTCTTGGAGCTTGAGAGAGAGCTAGAATTTTCAAGGTCAGCAAGGGCAACCCTTCCTCACTATTATACAGATGAGGGAACAGAAGCCCAGAGTCTCTGAACACATTGCCCAAGATCACACAACACATTTACCTAGTGCCTGAGACTAGAACCCAAGTCTCTTGATTTATAATCTCAGTATTATTTCCACTTTACTAAATTCTCTTTCATAGACAATTTTCCCCAAGATAAACTGTTGAAGTTTCCATTCCCTGATGTGTTTTCCTCAGGCCTTTTGTCTTTATTTATATTTTTTTAAGATTAAAAAAAAACACAGACTATTGAATAATTGGGTGGGCAATGTGTGAACTATTGAGAAGTCTGAATTTACAGTCTATTTTTAAAGAAATATTGTTTTATTACTTTCAGGTTCTCATATGGTACCTAATCTACAGGTAGTGGTAATTTGGGCAATTATCAGGGCCAGAAAGGAAAGTCCCTCTCTTGGGAAAGAGGAATAGAGTCTGAATAAAAATTTTGAGCAAGTATGAAACAAAAGACCAGGCTGGTTTGGTGTCTAGGTGGGTCAATATTAAGGTTTCTTCAAAGAACTAAAACGGGAGGGATTTAAATAGAAGCTAGAAATTTATGGTAAGCTATATACATATATATAATATACTTACTTGTGTTTATATATATGTTATATATTTGAGTTCATATAACAATGTATTCATTTACTGTTTTTGCCTTTCTTTGTATCCTCAATGCTTAGCACAGTAGCTAGAACATCATTACTTGATAAATGTTTATTGATTTGATATGCATATAAAATCATGTATATCATATATACAAATATGTATGTGAAAATTAACATTAAATGGAGCAAAGTAAAATATCTAAGTTTATTGATATAGAATATGCTTTAGAACTTTTTGACATGTTTGAACATTTTAAAATATATCCTTTTGCATCAATCATTTGTTTTACACAATTTTGGACTGAGTTCACAAGATTTTAACCCATTTTTAATATATAATGAAACAATACTTCCATCACAGTGAATATTAAGCAATACCAGTTAATTTTCCCAAGTCTAGTTGTGACCATAACCTGTAGGTTTTCAATGGAGAATAAATCAAGTGAATTTTTAGGGCATTGAAATATGTTTCTCTCCACCTCTTGGATATGAGATCTGTCTCTACCTTTTAGTCATACATGTAGCAAGGCTGTGTCCCTTTCTTTAGGATTTTATATTAATTTATAATAATATCACTTCCCGCTTGGGGTTTGCTTGGATAAAAATACTGGAGTGGTTGGCCATTTCTTTCTTCAGTTCATTTTACAGATAAGGAAAGTGAGGCAAATAGGACTAAGTGACTTGCCAAGGGTCACAGAGCTAGTAAGTGTCAGAGGGCAGATTTGACCTCACAAACATGAGTCTTCCTGCCTCCAGGAATAGCATTGTATCCACTGTGCCACCCAGCTGCCCCACTTCTCAGTGTATCAACATGTTTATCTCTTTAATGAGGACAAGACTTCCAGGCCTACTGGCAGTAAAAATCTCTCAAACATTTTGGATAGATGTTTTACAGTTTGGGAAAGATATCTACATCTTATAGACTCCCTAGACTTCCTCTGACAACAGTTTTGGTACAGCCTTTAATGGATAGTCAGTTGCACTAGTAAAAATTACCTTTTCTTGATCTTTACTATTCCAATCTTTGCCTTATCTTGATCATGCTTTTCTTCTTCTTCTTAGAAATAGCAGCTGACTTTTTCTGCTGGGTTTTACAATATTCTCTAAACTTTCAGAAACATGACACTGTAGAGAAATAACTGTATGACCTTGGGTAAGGAATTTAACCTCTGGCTGTCTCAGTTTCCTCATCTGGAAAATGGGGGTATAATGGCACCTATCCACCCAGGTTTGTTGTTAGGATCAAATGAGATTTTTGTCAATCTCTTAACATAATGCCTGGGCACATAGTAGGCATCATATAAATGCTAACTACTTTTGCTGCTACTACTGGTCTTGCTATTCTTCTAACTTGAAGAACCCCATATGACACTAGAGAGGAATCAGGGGCAGCTGCCATATCCCTCTGAGTGTCTGCTTTTCTCTGTGGGTTAACTTGGCTATTTCGCATTAATGGTTTGTCAGTTCTTGGTTTAAGCTTTTGCTTTGGATCGTACTTCCCCTTCTGTTTTGTTGAGGCTAATCTTGTTTCATTGTGGATGTAAATGATACTTGAAATGTTTGACTTCCCCCCACTAATGGCTACTCCGACATCTCTAATAATCCAATAACAGTGTGCTCTTTAGAACTTGGACTTTATGCATGTTTCCTTCCATTCTTAAAAACCACAGAATTAAAAAAAAATACACATACACATGCAACAAAAGAACACAATAAAATATACAGGCAGCGTGTGAACATCCAGATCTTAGCTGACAGGGAACTGAAGGTGAAGAATATAGGGCACTATAGTTGCATCTGTTCAAGGTCAGATGTCTCAATCAGCCTAGTGTCACCAGAAGCTTATGACCATTGCTGTAATAAAATGAAATCACAATGAAATCGTTGCTTGTCTCAATCAATTTGCATATCATATAATGTTATCTCTATATGCACACATTTTTATGTATGCAGGGCGTCCCAGAATTCTTAGTGCAGTTCTAAGCTATTAAAATTTACAACTGCACAAAGACTTTTTGGGATGCCCTATATCTGTACACACACACACACACACACACACACACACACACACACAGAAAGAAACAGAGGGAGAGTCAAAGAGAAACAGAGAGAATGAGAGAGAAAAAGAGAGACAGAGACAGAAAGACAGAGAATGAGAGACAGAGAGAGAAAAAGACAGAGAGACAGAGACAGAGAAAGAGAGAGAGAGACAGAGATCAGAGAGAGAGAGACAGAAAGAGAGGTTCCATGACCTCACCGGTATAGGGAATTTCTCTATGCCTTCTCCGTCACTTAGTGTTCTTAGGGAGTTGTCTACAGCATGGAGTCATTAAATGATTTCTCCAGCATCACATAATTAGTATTATACCAGATAAATAGAGAGAATAAATAGAGTGCAGGAAAGAGCACTAACAGTTGAAGGAAGGCATTAAAGAAAGTCTCCAACAAGAAAGTGGTGTTTCAGCTACTTCTTAAGGGGTTTGCTTTGAAGCTGGTTTTCAAAGTGTGGGCAGGGAGAAGTTATAGATATTCAACTGTCTGTTTGTTAATGTCTTTTTGGGCATAATGTACTTATCTCAGATTAGGAATTTGCCCTGTCTCGGTAGGGTCTCTCCTTCCTGTATCCTTTGTTGATTTAGCAACAGTTTCAGGATGATTACAAATAGCTGCTCTTACACATTCATTATACCAGCTTGCATAGTCGTTAGAATGCTGGAATCGGAGACAGGAAGATCTGAGTTCAGCTATATGATGCTGAGTAAGTCACTTGACTTCTCCCACTCTCAGTTTCCCTAATTGCAAAATGGGGGTGGTAATAATGACACTTATTTCACAGGGTTGTTGTAAGGACTTTTGAGTTAACATGTACAGAGCTTTGCAAACTTTAAAATGTGATATAAATGCTAACTATTGTTATTAATATACTATTACTGTGTAATAGATAACATTTGGAGTACTGTGTTAAGACCTGTTAAGAAAAAAATCCCTCAGGTTTTATTGAGACCTTTTGTTCTTGTATTGTATTTTTGGATGTATCCTCTTGAATCCCTCTACTCTGGAATTAAGTTGTCTTTGATAGCAAGAATAAATAGTTAAGGAAATATGAACAATACAGTGCTGCATCTGACACTGAATGCCATATTCTGCACCCTACCCCTTTAACATTCTGTTGAGAGGAAGGAGGTATATTTTATTATCTGTTTTCCAGAGCCAATACTTTTTTCACCACGTTTCAAGAAGAACATTAAGAAACTAGAGCATGTCTGGAGAATGAGGAGGAGTGGTTGAAAGACCTCAATATATTTAGACAGAAGAAAGAAGACTAGGTTGGAATGCTGAGCTTTCAAATATTTGAAGGGCTCTCATGTGTGGCTCTGGAGAGAAGAACAAGGCCCAATGCTTACCTCAGGTAGTAAAAGGTTACCTGTCAATGAAAGTATTTAAGCAAAGACGGGATATCTGTCCATCCAATGGATTTTGTAAAGGTGGTTCCATTACCTGTGGTTCACTGTCCCACAAAATGATTTCCCCCCATGACAAATCCCAATTTTGCCTCCTTCCTTTAAGTTATGCTTTTCTCTTTATAATTTCAAAGATGGAGCTCTGCATTAGCCAGTTTCCCTTTTTTGTTCACTCCTCACTCACAGCTGCCTTGAAATTTTAGCATATATTCAGGAGCTTAGCATGCATAAGATTTGCCTTCATTTAGTTATATACTCTGCAGAGATAAATATTTTTGCAATAGAATTGAACCTCTGTAATTCCCATGGAGGACTAAAACAACCATTGTAAATTATAGTCTGGAGAGAATTATAAGCAAGTGCATGCAATGTTTTTTAAAAATCAAGGCTGCCACATGCTATCCTTAAGTGTTTGACAAGAAACCTCCCCTTGCTATATAGTGGTGTGAAAAAAATCTTTCAGTGAAACATTTTGTAGGGCAAATCTGTTGATTCTGGTAAGAGCCTCATCCTGGAATCCATAGGCTATGCTTTATTCCTATCTGCACTTTTGACTGCAGCATAAACATAGACTGTCTTTCTAAATGGAGAAACAAATTAATCCAATTCTCCTGTGTTTGTCACTCCCAGCCACTACAGAAATAGGGGTAGGGGATAGAGAATGGATTTGTGAGAGAATGCCTGAGAAAGGAAACTACTTGTAATAATGTGGGTGGGCACCTCCTCTGTAATTTATAATCTTAGAAAGCTGACTAGATCATGGAAACATTAAGTGACTTTCTCAGTTCCTTAGACAGTGTGTGTCAGACACTAGACTTGAACCCCATTCTTCCTGGCTTTGACTCCATCTCTCTATGAATATCCATGACTGCCTGTAATGACTGCTGTGATAATGAACAATAATGGTGTCTCAGTGGACTGGAGTCAATGTGCTCTTCTGAGCTCTTCCATGTACCAGCAGGGAGTAACTTAAACTCCCATAATAATAGAAGCTTTGATGTTTAATTTTATGTAATATTTCAATAAATTTTACAGAGAAGTAGTATGCTTCAATATGGCACTGGATTTGGAGACAAGAAGACCTCGGTTCAAATCCTTGTCTTTGACACTAGCTATATGACTGTGAGAATGTCACTACACCTTACTGAGCCTTAGTTTCCACACCTGTAATATGGGAGGGCTAATACCTGTAATGATCCATCTCATGAGTTTGTTATGAGGTTCAAAGAAAATGTTTGTGACATTCTTTGCAAACTTTACAGTACTACAAACATATGTTATTATTATTATAAGCTATTGAAAAAGTATTTTTTTAATTAAAAAACATGGCTTTTTTGTAGCTGAAGAACCAGTTGTATCTCCCTCTTGCAGAACCCTCTATGGATGTATCACATTCTCGGAGGCAATTATTGCGAATTCTAAAGAACCAAATTATCCTTGCTGACCCTATAATGAATGAACCTAGTCTAAAGCTGTGTCCAAAAATTTTGCTTAAATGTTGTCTGTTGTTCCGTGTAAAGGATACTATCAATTTCACCAAGATAGTTTTGCTATGGAAGGAATCATTTCAAGTCATTCCTAAGAAGATGTTATGGTAATTAATTACGCAAGCCTAAAATCTAATTGTAATATTACATGTAAGTTATTTATTTATTTATTTTTGGTTAGGCAGTGGGATTAAGTGACTTGCCCAGGGTCACACAGCTAGTAAGTGTTACATTTCCGAGGCCAGATTTGAACTGAGGTCCTCCTGAATCCAAGGCCAGTGCTCTATCCACTGTGCCACCTAGCTGCCCCTACATGTAAGTTATTTTAAACAAAGTAATGAGATTTGGTAGGAAAAGTGGATTATAAATGAAGAGATCTTGCCTCTAGTCCTGGCTCTGCAACTAACCAGTTGTATGACCCTGGGCAAGTCACTTCCTTTCTCTTGGCTTATTTTCCTCATCTATAAAATGAAGTGGTTGGCCTAGTTATCTGCAAAAAAAAAAAAAGAATGAAATTGAAAGTTAACTTCTTCTGTCAGGGAAAAGGGAAAACAAACAAACAAACCATACACCAAAACAAGGGCTTTTAATGCCCTTGGTGGCATTATACCTCTATGTAGAGGAAGAAAGGGAGAAGTAAATGGCGAACCACTCCAGGATCTTGATGGTCCATAGGGCCACAAAGAGTCAGACATGACTGAACAACGACAGAGATAGAAAGGCAGGCCTCTGAGTTCAGGAAAACAAAAAGAACAAAAGACGATCTCTAATTAGTTCTATGGTTTATACAGAAAGGGAGCCTATGGTATAGTGATGCTGAGTTAAGCTGAAGGGTGAGAGGAACCTCTGAGGAGGCTTTTGGCTGGTCCTGGTGGTGCACACCTAGAGTCTCTGCTGCTGCTGAAGCTGAGGCTGATGGATTGCTTGAGTCTGGGAGTTTGGGGCTTCAGTAGAACTAAAGCTAATCAAGTGTTACTAAGTTCAGCACTAATGTGGAGAGCCCTTGGGAGTGGAGGGCCATCAGGTTTCCTAGGGAGGGGCAAACCAGCCTAAGCTGGAAAAGTGCAGCGTGTTAAAGCTTCTTTTTGGAATCAGGCCTTTAAGTGGCCTTCATACTTTTCTACCTGGTGAGAGAGGCGGACCCAGTCTTAAAAAATAAGGGGCAGAGAGGGATTTTAACTAAAATTTAAGATTTAAAGTTAAGAAAGATTTAGAGGAAAAAAAGGAAAAGAAAAGAAAAGCTTAGCATTTGTAGTCAAGATAATTAATTGCACTTAAATATTTAGTTCTATGCAGATGCTTTTGAAATGGCTCCACTGAAACTAAAGTTTGGTTAATTTCATTTAAGTTCAGCCATTTCAATAAGCAATTATATTTTGGTTAAACAAATCTCACAAGGCTATATCTCACCATAAAAAAAAATCACTGATAAGGGCTAGGTTGGAAAAGCTCCATTTAGATAGATGAGCAAACTCAGAGAATGCTAGGCTAGTAGGTAGGTCTCCCAGAGACAAAGTTTTGGATTTTTATGATCCAAAATATAACATCATGGGAAGGCCACAGAGGGTCAGATTAGTGACTAAATAATCTCCTTGCCCACACAATAAAGCTTTTTGTAGACAAATAACCATCTAGGGGTTTGTCTCTGTCCCATTTATGCTTAAGCAGAGCTACCATGACATTGAGCATTGGAAAGATATTGTAGCATTAGCTCAAATGGCATTTGAGAGAGGACAAGGGTAGGGAAGGTATGAGAAGCCAGCCATTGTTCTCAGTAGAATACAAAAGTAGGTGATTAAGTTCTTGTCCTCAAAGACCTTACAATTACATTCCTAAATTGTATGAAACTCAGTGTATAGAAATTCCAAGAAGGGAGACAGTCACTTTGTCCTGGAGTGGTCAGGAAAAGTTACATGGATTTTCTAAGTGTTCAGGGCAGTTGCCCTTTGGGATGGAACTGTTAAAAAAAGTCTCTATTTCAGCACCTCCCAGGAAGGCGATGGACTGAAAGTGTTAAAAAGGGGAGAAGGGGAGTGAAGGGCTCTCTTGAGGAACAGGTCACAAGTCCATTTCTTTTCTACTAGATGCTGCCTTGTAACTAAGTCTGGCACCTGCTCCCGCCCCTCAGCCTCGCAAAGAGGCTGTATCTTCCATAATACAGAATAAAAAAAAAAGAGGGAGACGATAAGCAAGCCTAGAAACAACTCTCCCATAACTCCTATATATTACCCTTCTTTGCTGTTGTTCAGTCAACAGTTGTGTTTCACTGGGCCATGTGTGTCTGACTCTTCATGACCCCATTTAGAATTTTCTTGACAAAGATATTGGAGTGATTTGCCATTTCCTTTTCTAGCTTATTTTACAAATGAGAAACTGAAGCAGATAGAGTTAAGTGACTTGCCCAGGGTCCCATAACTAGTAAGCATCTGAGGCCAGATTTAAACTCAGGAAGGTGAGGCTTCCTGACTCCAGGCCCCATGCTCTATCTGCTGTACCACTTAGTTGCTCTATCAACTTCTTTATCAAGACTCAAAAGGTAAAAAAAAGGCTCTATTGGTTTTCCAATTCCATTTCTTTGAAAAGAAAAGAGAACCAGACTGGGAATAAGGAAATGTGAGCTCTATCCCAGACTCTGCTACTAGTTAGCTGTGTCACTTTCTGTAGATTACTTTACCACTTTAGGTCTCAGTTTCCTGATATATAAGAATATGGGTCTTGGATTAGAGACCTTCTAAGATCCCTTTGAATGCTGATTCTACTGTCCTAAGGTATGGAAAATGCAACAGTTCAAATCTTTGAGGACTTTGGAGGAGCTATCTATCTGAATCTTTGGCAAAACCTATAATGGAGTTTGGAGCATGTGACTGAGATGCCACCACCACATGGTGACAGCCTACTCATTTTTCAACTTTTTTTTGAGTTGTAAATATATAGTTGCAACTATAAAGAAATTAACACATGAAGTATCAACAATGTCATAGGCTTATATTGACTGTAAGATTTCCTATTAGCAAGTAGATCATTTAATGCAGTGAGAAGAAGCTTGAATACTCCAAAGAGTTGTGGACTCCTTGCAGAATTTCATCGCCTGTTATATGATATTAGATATGGAAAAAGATATAGGCCAAATATTCAAATCTCTCCATGGACATTTTTTATTATGTTTGAGAAAGAATAAATGGATATATTTGGGAGTTTGCTCTAGTTTCTTAATGCTTTCTACAAAATACTTCAGCAAAATATTTGTTTTCAAACTGATAACATGCTACCCAAGAAAGCATGGCATAGTAGATAGATTGATAGAACTTGGTGTCAAGAAGAATTGTCAAGACTATTAAAACTACCCAAATTACCTATAAAGGACATGGGAAGAAAGATTCTATCTGCATCCAGAGAAAGACTGATAAATATATATGTATGTATGTATGTGTATATATATATATATATATACACATATATGTATAGAATGGTTTTATACACACACACACACACACACACACACACACACGAACACACACTTATATGTGTGCCTAATGGTAGCCATCTGGGGGCAGAGGAAGGAGAAAACAAGAAAGTTATATGATAAGTTTATTATATATTTAAAAGGAATAGCAAGTTATGCATAACAGCTTTGTAGTTTCATGTACAATCATCTTTTTTTATTCTACTATGTTACAGAAATGCTTGTTTTATTTCTTAAGTTAAGAATAAAATAAATAAAATTTTGAAAAAGGAAGAGACTTATAATCATATGGTTAGAAAATCTTGTCTTTCAAAAGTCAAATCACAGGACTACATTTTTCAGTAAAGAATTATTTTGAAACCCTTCAGATCTGAAAAAAAAAGAATAAGGTTCAAATATTACTTCTGAGGCTGTGACTATAGGCAAGTTACTCATATCTCTGGGCTTGGGCCAACTCTTTAAAACCACCTATTAAATTATAGATGTTTAGATTGAAGGATTATAAGTTATATATAAATTATAGATTTAGACTTAGAAGAGATCTTGGAGGTCATCTGGTTCAGTGCCTTTATTTTATATGTGCTCTTCATTCTAACAGACCAAAAACGATCAGCACCTGTCGTTCACTTGTTTGGGGCATGGAGAGGTGAAGCCACAAGTCCGTCTTCTGACACAGACTGGCTGTATGGCCCTCAGCAAATGACTTAACCTCTCAGTGTCTTCCATCCTCCCTCCCTCTGAAGTTGCAGAACAGATGCTGATCATCATTGGTGGGAGGAGTTCTTCCTTGGAAGTTCTGATGAAATTAGCCATTTCTCCTCCCTGGTTTTCCTCCCCACCTCCCATTTGATTATGCTGTGCTTGGCATTGAGTCTTCAGATTTATCAATTTTTGGGGAAACTTAGATGATGATGATAATGACAGCAATAATAACAACAAAAATAATTCACATTTATATGGTGCTTTAAGGTTTACAAAGCACTCGACATGCATTATCCTATATGATCTCACTGTTGCAGATTCACTGTGACCTAAGTTTTTCTCTTGTTTGCCAAACCTATTAAATGTTTTAGGATCATTTAACAATAAGGTCATTTGTATTCAGTTTGAGTGAGCCAAATGGCGCGTCCTCATAACTCCACTGATTGTGCTTATGGTACTGTTGTGTACACTTTAGATGCTCCATAAATATTTAACGATGATGGTGGTGGTGATGATGATGATGATGATGAAGCAGAAATCTGCTGTTTGTTACATCCTAATTAAATTCTATTTGTCTACATGATTACTTGAATCTAGGCAGAATTTTTACTTTAATCTCACTATCCATATTCAAAGATAGATGATAAGAATGTCTAATTAGCATTATCTTTTTGTGGCTAGGTACAGCAGACTTTCTTCTAAGATGAAAATGTTTATATGTAATTTTGATACTTAGATACAATGAGATGGTATAAACTAGAATTTATGGTAATGATGACTCTGAAAATTAAGGTTCTTTTTAATGTTTAAAGGCCAAATTAATCTAGGAAATAAAAATAACAGTAATGATGATTACACTTTTAGCCATTTAGAAGGCTTCTTGGTTGTACCATGCATTACACAGAACATAAGCAGGGGATATTTTATAAGCTCTCAATGACTGTTAGATATATATCAGCCAGGATATCCTGATATACATAAAATAATTCAGCTTTTCAAGGATTTGTGATTTAGCTAGTTTGGGCACTCCTTCCACAGAGGCAGGTCACAAGAAATAATTAAACCCATAGAAGCAGCTAGGTAGCACAGCGGATAAAATGCTGGACCTAGAGTCAAGAAGACCTGGGTTCAAATCTTGCCGTATTAGCTTTGTGATCCTGGGCAAGTCACATAACCTCTATGTGCCTCAACTATAAAACGGGGGTTATAACAGCATCTACCTCACAGGGTTGTTGTGAAGATCAAAGAAGGTAATCTCCATGAAGTTATCTGTAAAGTACTTAGCACAGTGTGTGGCCCATAGTAAGGGCTTCTTAAATGTTTGTTCCTTTCCCTTCCCCTTTTCCATACTATGTGGCAGAAACTGCACTAAGGTTGGGATTATAAAGAAAGATGAAAACAGGTCCTGCCCTCGAGAGCTCATGATCTATAGGTAGAGACAAATATAAGCTGCTATGTACAGACAGGATATAAACAGGAGAAACTGGAGAAGGCAGCAGAGGGAAGGCACTAGTAGTTAGTGGAGTCTAAAAGAAGCTTCTTGCAGATGATGAGATTTTAGCTGACACTTGAAAAAGCCAGAGATATCAGCAGTTAGAGCCTAGGTGAGAGAGAACATTCCAGGTATGGGTTTTAGCTAGTGAAAATGTGCAGAATTAAGAGCTGAAGTGTCTTGTGCAAGGAGAGAAAGGAGGCCAGTGTTATAAGACAGCAGGGTACATAAAGGGGAATAAAAGCTAAGAAGATAGGAAAGGTAGGAAGAGGCTATGTTTTGAAGAGCTTTAAAAGTCAAACAGAGGACATCATATTTGATTTTGGAAGTAATAGGGAGCCACTGTGGTTTATTGAACATGGTAAGAACTGCACTTTTAGAAGATCACCTTGATAGCTGATGGAGGACAGAATGAGGAGAGATGAGGCAGGGAGATCAACCTGCAAGCTATTGCAATAGTCCAGGCAAGAGGTGATAGGGCCTGCAAATGGGGTGGTAGTAGTGTCAGATTAAAGAAGGGAGCATGTTGGAAAGATGTTGTGAAGTTAAACTGATAGGACTTAGCAGAAGATTGGTTATAGAAGATGAAAAAGTGAGGAGTTGAGGATGTCAGCTAGGTTGCAAGCCTGGGTGACTGGGAGGATATTGGTGCCCTCACCAGCAATAGAGAAGTTAGGAAGAGAGAATGGGGCAGGGAGAAAGATAATGAGTTCAATTTTGTACATGTTGATTTTAAGACATCTATGGGACTTCCAGTTTGAAATGCTAATAGGGAGTCAGAGATGTGCTACTGCATGTGATACTGGAGGTGAGGAAAGAGCTTAGGGCTGGATGAATAGGCCTAAGCATCATCTGTATAGAGATGTTAACTGAATCCATAGGAGCTAATAAGTTGGCCAAACAAAGTTGTACAGAGGGTAAGAAGAGAAGGCCCAGGACAGAACACTGGAGGACATCCAAGGATGAAGATCTAGGAAAGACTGAACAGGAATGGTTGAACAAGTTGGAGGTAAATTAGGAGAGAGCATTTTTATGAAAATCTAGGGAGAAGAGATTATCAAAAAGAAAATGGTGATTGACAGTGTCAAAGGCTGAAGGGAGGTCAAGAAGCAAATTTCCATGAGTTGCTGTGGCTGCAGATTTCATCATACTAAAGTCAACCTGGTCATGAGTCCTTTTGAGCTTAGTCAGGCTGGCCCTCAGATGACGAGAAAACAGTCATTGGACACATACTTGAAGTCTTTCCAATGTGAGGTGGCTACTAGAGCTTGTCTTCCACTGACACAGCCTTCAAGGATCCAGAATCCTCTCTGCCCTTCAGTGAGGCTTTGGAGGAGGTCTTCAGTGGTACTATAAGACAGATCCCAAATATAGTCTTCAATTTAATGAATGGGGAGAAATGTTTATTTTTGTGTATTATTAAACACTCAGTGTTCCTCGGGAGACTGGTGTGGATGCTAAGATAGACTTTAAAAAAAAGAAAAAAGGACAGTGTATCCTAAAACCTCAAGAGTTGGAAGGGACCTCAGAGGCCATCCAATTCATATTCAATAGGAATCATCTATCCAGCATGCTGCCTTTAAAGATCTGAAGCTGAGGAGGCTTGTACTACTTACTGTGGAAGCTTATTCTACCACATTTACTAGCTCTGATTGTTAGAAAGTTTAGCATGCTAAAATGTGCCTCTTTAAAACCTCTACCCATTGTTCCTACTTTTTCCCTCTGTGAAGAAGCAGAATAAGTCACATCCCTCTTCAAAAGAACACTCCTGAAAAAAAAAAAAACGAATGTAGCTCTCACATACCATTTTCTCCTCTCAGGCAAATCTTTTCCAGGCTACCATCCCCAGATCCTCAACCACATAGGGCATGACCCTGAGGCCTTTTGTCACACTAATTTCCCTCCTCTGAATATTACTTTTTTTTTTTACTTATCAATGTCTTTTTTTTAGTCCCATATCTGAATACAGTCCTCCAGATGTGGTTTGACTAGGGCAGAATCTAATGGGTTTATTGTTGTTGTTCAGTCTTGTCTGACTCTTTTTGACCCATTTTGGGGTTTTCTTGGCAAAGATACTAGAGTAATTTGTCATTTCCTTCTTCAGATCATTTTACAGATAAGAATATTGAGGAAAATAGAGTTAAGTGACTAACCCAGGGTAATACATGCTAATAAGTATCTGAGGTCAGATTTGAATTCAGGAAAAAGAGTCTTTCTGACTCCAGGCCTGGTACTTGTCCACTGCACCACCTAGTTCCTTTATCATCTCTTAATATTCATTTTTTCATACAACTTAATGTCATATCAATTTTTAATACAACTATATTATTCTACTGTTTTATCTTGAATGTGTAAATTTGTAAATATACCCCTCTTTTTCATGATATCCAAGATAAGTGAAGAGAGATAGTAAGAGAGCACCTATCTGTACTTAATAAGTTCATGTTACTAGATAAACTTCATCCTAAATTACTAAAAGAACTAGTATGTTTGATTTCTGATAGAGCAGATGAACTTTGGTCTAGAAAAATCTGCCTCATCTTGTCCAAGTGCAATCAAGATTTTGTATCCAAGTATAAGATTTTGTATTTTCCCCTGGCAAATTTCATGCAGAAATGTCAAGATCTTTTTGGATATTGACTCTGTCATCTGACACTAGCTAGTCCTCTTAGCCTTTTTTTTTTAATTTGCAAATTTGATAAATATATCACCTATGCCTTCAGCCAAATCACTGAATAAACTATTAAATAGTTGGGGTCTTCCAGTAGAAATATCCTTACATGATGATATCAAACCATTAATATCTTCCCTTTTATTTCTGGCCAACTGATTCTGAAGCTGCTAAAAGCATAATTATCTCATTCATATTTTTATTTTTTCTACAATAGCATGAGGACTTGTCAAAAGCTTTGATCAATCTAGGTAAACTATATCTGCATTATTCTCTTGATCTACCAGTCTAGGCACACTGACAATAAAATGAAGTGATGTTACTCTGGCCCTACCAGTTCTTGAAGCCATGTAGACCCTGGACACATAAACCTGTGAGCTGAATGTCAATCAGAAATGAAATATTACTAATATATGTTTCTTCAGTGATCACTAGGAACTAATGTGGATTTACTAAGAATAAGGCTTACCAAGTGAAAAGTTTCATTTCTTGATATGATTGCTAGTCTGGAAGAGAAGAGAAATGATATAGACAAAATCTTCTGATTTCATTTGGCCATTTCATGAAATTGTTGATGATACCCTTGTGGAAAAAAAAAATGAAGAATTTGATCTTTATAGAGTCAAGTAGATTAATGCATGATACACTGAATGCTGATTAATCGTGTCAAACTAGAAGAAGGTCTCCTGAGGTACAAAGAGTTATCCATGGTTTCATTCTTTAAAAAAAAAATAAATGAATTGAATGAAAACCGAAACCATGTTTATTTAATTTGTGAATGACATAAGCTATTAGGGATATGAGTGGTTCTCAGTAGAAATATTCAAGCAAAGAACAAGGTGATCACCTTAAGAGGATGTAAAAGGAAGGATTTCTGCATAGAGTATCAGGTGGGGCTAGATGAACTCTATCTTCCCTTCCAACTTCAGGGTTTTAATATGGGAATATAAACTATGCCTACAAATTTTTTTTAGTGTGAAAAAGGAAAAAAAAATGTTTTGCCTTTCAATGCTCACTCTCCTTTTTAGGGACTAAACATGCATTGGATAAAGAAAATAAAGTTAGATTAATTCCAGCCCCAATTATGGGAAGATTTAATATTTTGGAGAGATGTGTGTGTGTGTGTGTGTGTGTGTGTGTGTGTGTGTGTGTGTGTGTGTAATCAGAAAGAGGAGGATCATGGGAAAATAAACTCCTGGTAGGGGCTTAGATTAAAAAAAGAAACATGGTTTCCAGTATATGCCTGGAGTTCAGTGTACATTTAGCCAAATTTCCAGACCTTGATATATATGGCACTGTATGATAAGAATTGATAGAATGAGCTGCTGAGGCATGACAACATATAATGTCATTCAAGAATCCATAAACTTACTAGCTCATACTTACAAAGCAGAAATGTTGATTAGTTCGTTTTGTTTTATTTTTTTACCTAATTTTTTATATGTGATACTGTAAATTTCTATTAGCACATTACATTTAATCTTTTCTTGCTTGTCTGTTATTTTTCTGAACTTCCTTCCATGCTTTTGAAAAATGCTCCAATGACCCTTCTTTGTTTTTTTTATTTTGTTTCTTTCCTTTTCTTTTTACTATACTATTTATAGCTTTCTTTTTTTCACCTCCTCCAATAAAATATAAAAAACAATCCTTGTAATAAATAAGCATAACTAAGCAAAACAAATCCATGTACTTTGGGCCAATCAATTTTTAGAAGATTTTCAGCAACAGCAGTTGAAGCCAAGAAGGATTTCCTAGTTAACCCTCAGTAAACTAGTAAATTCAATTAAGAAGAGTCTTGCTCCCCCAACTTTGTTTCATCCTAAAGATGATGATAAATTTAATTCTTTATTGCCTCTTAACTTTTTACTCTCCATTGGTTAAATTAGTATCCACATGGTATAACTAGCCATATGTTTGTTCTGGCTTGTGTTAAGAAAAGGAAATAAATGGAAATAAAATTTAAAATCCTCTTGTCCTCTTCTATCCCAACCTTTCCTTCTGTTTTCATTTGCTCTCTTTTTGCCAGCCTACTGTTTTATGACTTGACTGATTTGTTTTTCACTTACTCTGTCCATGGCTAAACTTGGCTTCCCAATGAAGCTATCACAGTCTGCAGTGACCTCCACCTCCTCCTTAAACGCAAGCTGGGATGAGGATCAGAATAAGACTGTAATGCAGCAATGCTTAGGCATTCACTGAGCCCAGCCACACAGAGCTTGGTCATTATAGGTTCACTTCTGGGTGCAATCATATGAGGCAGATAGCATGCTTGGTGTGAGCCCCTCAGCATTAACAGTAATTCAGGATGAGCTGTATTCAAATGAAATAAGGAATAGTTTTGAGCTCATCAAGAATAGGATTTCACTTGTGGTATACTGGTCTCATTTTTTTTTTACTCATAATATTATAACTCTAAAGGATTTATGTGGTAAGAAAATAGAGTTTCTAGGATCAGAAACATAGTTTAGTTTAAAAATTAGTCAGGTGGAAGATTTTAACTTTAAAATGTAAAAATAATTTATCCAGCTATTCGTGGGATAGAAGGCAGAGAATGAGATCAATTATATTACAAATATGTTTTTTTTTCACTCGGAGATGACTTTGAAAACTGAAGGTGGGGAGAGTGTGATTGAAAGAGAATGTCGGGGTCAGAGAAAGAAAGGAAATAGAGGAAAAAGTAAGGGAATAAAGAGACAAATGCAGAGAGAGATAAGGAGACAAAAGACAAAATGAGTGAGGAGAGGGAAAGGGAGAGTGGGAGAGAAAAAGAGAGAAAGTAAAGAGGGGTATGCGCGTATGCATATAGACATACATTTTACAGGAAAAAGAGAGAGAGAGAGAGAGAGAGAGAGAGAGAGAGAGAGAGAGAGAGAGAGAGAGCGCAAGCGCTGAGAGGAGGAAGGAGAAGGGGAAATGGTTTGCTGATTTTTTGAAGAAAGTTCCATGACATGTAGACATTTTCCACATTGAGCAGATAGGTTTTTTGCAGTGCAATTTGCTTCCATGACCCTGCACTCCTCACTGTATATTTTGGCTATAAAAAAAGGATTACTTTTCAGAATGACTATTCCTACCACATAATATTTGTTTCTACATGTCAAAGTTGGTAAGTGAAAAGAAGAAACCTGGAGGTGAAAAAGGTCTGCATCTTATCGGGGGAGGGATGATTTTATTTAAAAACAAATGTTTAATGGGGCAGCTAGGTGGGCAGTGGATAGAGCACCCACCCTGAAGTCAGGAGGACCTGAGTTCAAATCCGGCCTCAGACCAAACACTTGACACTAGCTGTGCGACCCTGGGCAAGTCACTTAACCCCAATTGCCTAAAAAACCCAAATGTTTATTCTCCTTAGTGCCTTGCACGGTGCTCTGAGATAAATGGATCTGTGATCTCGTTGTTGAGTCACTTCAGCCTGTTTGACTTTTTGTGATCCCATTTTTTGGGCAAGGTTACTGGAGCGGTTTGCCATTTCCTTCTCTAACTCATTTTACAGATGAGGAAACTGAGGCAAACAGGGTTAAATGACTTTCCCAAGGTCACACAGCTGGTTTCTGAGGTCAAATTTGAATTCAGGTCTTCCAGACTCCAGGTCTAGACTCTCTCCACTCTGCCACCTAGATGCCAGTCTGTAATCTTACCGATTCCAGAATTCCCTCCATATCTACCTACTTGTGAGACTTGTCTATGTCCTCCCCAGTATTCACAATAGGTGAGCCACCCAATGTACTTGAGGCCTTCCTAACTTTCTCCTAACTTTGAGACAATATCGTGGCGCACTCAACTGTCCACCAGTCATTTCTTCCTCTGGCCAAAGAAGCTCATCTTCTATCCTTTCATACAATTCAATTTCTTAATGACATCCTTTATTCCTGTTATTCAGAATTCCTCTCTAGTGATATGGTGCAGTCTGCTCACACCTACCGTATGCCTTTCCATTGTCCTCTGTGTGATGCTCATCTTTAGGTGCTTGAAGCTATTATGTTTAAAATCTCCCTGCTTGGCAGTACATTTAATAAATGTTTGTTGAAAGAAAGAGAGAAAGAAAGAAGGAGGGAAGGAGGGAAGGAAGGAAGGAGGGAAGGGAGGAAGGAAAGAAAGAAGGAAGAAGGAGGGAAGGAGGGAAGGAAGGAAGGAGGGAAGGAAGGAATGAAGGAAGGAAAGAAGGAAACATGCATATGGGCAGCAGCTACTTTGGATAGAGATAATTAGCCTTTGGTTTATTTTTGCTGAGCTTGAATCCTAAAGAATAGTTGCTTGGTATTTGTTAACACTCTCTGAGCTAAGCTGTCTCTTTTACAAACGTCAAATTTTTTTTTCTCTAGAAAGCTGAATTCTCAAGAGAAAACTGAGTTATCTGGTTGACTAATCAGGTAGTATATAATCTATATAATGGAATACTCTAGAGGATTAGTGCCTCTCCTCCCTCCCCCAAACCACTGACACTCCCTCCCACCTTGAGAATGTCTAAACTATTTCCACAGAGCCTGTCTCTTATCGCTTTGGAGTTTGTCTCTCCTTCAGCTATAGGATATACTTGATGAGACTTTTCACCTATACTCTGCTCCCTCCTCATGAGTTTCCTTCTTCCCTTTAGGAATGTCTCCTGCTTCCAAGCATTCCAGTATTCTCATGATGCCTCAGGGCTTTCCTACCTAAGCCTAGGGATAAGAAAATTTGGATTTTAGTCTTCTCTTGTATATTAACTCTTTATATGTCCCTGGGCAAATCATGTAGCCTTTTGGGGTCTTAGTTTCAAAATCTACAAAATGAGGCAATTAGGAAAAATGATCAGTACATCATCTTTCAGTTCTGAAATTCAGATCCTATAAAGACAGTCATATCTTAATTCTTTATATCTGTGAATCAACTTCATGACTATTAAAATGTGTTCTGCTACAGTACATTGTCTTCAAAAGCCTGCCTTTCGCCTTCTCATGGTTTTATCAAGGGTCCTCTAGGCTAACGTGCAAACTCCTCACTCTGGTATTTAAATCCCTTTCATAATCTAGGCCTCCTCAATCTCTCCACATTTTTTCCCATCATGCATTATGCATCCCAGTCACATTGGACTACTAAGAGCACTCCCCCCACCCCCAAGTTACAATTTCTTTTATTTCCTCTGTATCTCTGCACAAGCTGTTCCTTGGTCTTGGAATGTACTCCATCCAATGCCAATCAATTGGGGAATGGCTGAACAAGTTGTGTTATGTGATTATGATAGAATACTATTGTACTATAAGAAATAATGAGCAGGATGCTCTCAGAAAAACCTGGAAAGATTTGCATGGGCTGATGCAAAGTGAAATGTACTGCATACAAAGTAACAATGTGGCAAGATGATCAGCTGTGAATGACTTCGCTATTTGCAGCAAAACAATGATCCAAGACAACTCTGAAGGACTTCAGATGAAAACTGATATCCATTCCCAGAGAAAGCACAGATGGTGTCTGAATACAGATTGAAGCATGCTTTTTTTTCCCTTTATTTTTCTTGAGTTTTTTTTGGTCAGTCTTTTCTTTCACAACATGACTATTATGGATATGTTTTGCATGACTACTCACGTATGACCTATATTGAGTTGCTTGCTTTCTCAGTGAGGAGGGGGCAGGGTATGGAGAGAAGAAGGGAGAGAATTTGGAGCTCAAAGTTTTGAAAATAAATGTTAAGAATTGTTTTTACATGTATCTGGGGAAAAAATAAAATACTAAATATCCTGAGAATGTACTCCATCCTCACACATACTATTAAGAATCCTTAGCTTCCCTCAGAACTTATCTCAGGGGCTGCATAGTCCATGAAGGCTTTCTTGATCTTTCTAGTTGTTAGTGATTGTGTATTCTTTCAACTTGTGCTCTTGATCCTATCTCCTTTGAGAATTCGTCTCTTTAATCATCTGTTTTTAATCTTAAATGTATCTTTGTCTCTTTCTCTATTTCTTTTTTGCCTACACACATACTAATGTCTTGCTCATCCTTAAGCAACTTATGACTCAGTGCTCTCCCTGCCCCACTATGCCTCAGCCCCCTCTCCTCAGCCCCCTTCACTATGATTTTTTTTCTTTCATACACTGGCCTGATCTTGATGGTGGCTTTCAAGATCACTGTGTCTTTGATGCATTATATTCTTATGGAGTCAGCTAAGTGCAACACTGGATAGAGCACTGGGCCCAGCATCAAGAAGATCTGAGTTCAACGGTGGTCTCAGATACTTACTTGCTGTGTAACCCTGGTCAAGTCACTTAATCTATAGCTGCTTTAGTTTACTGAACTATAAAATGGGCAGCACTTACCTCTCAAGACTGTTGGAAGGATCAAGGGAGATTTTATATATATATATATATATATATATATATATTATATACATATACACACACATATGTATGTATGTATGTATATATATACACACACGCATATATACATATACATATACATACATATGTATATTAATTTCCCAGGGGAAACACATGCACATATATCCTTCCTTATATAATATTTTCATTTGCCCCAATTACATTTTAAAACAATTAAAACTTCTTTTGGTTTGTGTTCTGATTTCTATCCCTCCTCCCTTCCTGAGAGTGTACACAATGAGGTGATATTTGTAAAGTGCTTAGCAAAGTGCCTGTTTCCTTCCTTCCTTCTTTCCTTCCTTCCTTCCTTCCTTCCTTCCTTCCTTCCTTCCTTCCTTCCTTCCTTCCTTCCTTCCTATTTAGAGTTTACTCTGGAAATTTTTTTTCTTTCAAAAATGATTTTTAAATTATTTTCAACTGTTTTTCATTAAGGCAAAATTTATACATATTTCTGTACATATAGATGCCTTCTCTCTTTTTTTTTTAACCTCCTTTGTGACCTAGTAGTGGCATCATTAAGACATAAGGTATGCATGGTTTTGTGGCCCTTTGGGCATAGTTCCAAATTGCTCTACAGAATGGTTGAATTAGTTCACAGCTCTACTAATAGTGTAATAATGCCCCCATTTCCCCCCCCACATCCCCTCCACTATTTGTCATTCTCCTTTTCTGTCTTATTAGCCAATCTAATAGGTATGAGGTAGTACCTCAGAATTGTTTCAATTTACATTTCTCCAATCAATAATGAGTTATAGCATCCCTTAATATGCCCATAGATAGCTTTGGCTACTTCATCTGAAAACTGTTCATATCCTTTGATCACTTATCAACTGGGGAATGGCTTTTATTTTTACAAATTTGACTCAGTTCTCTATATGTTTGAAAAATTAGGCCTTATCAGAGAAACTTGCTTCAATTTTTTTTTAACAGTTACTGTTGCTAGCTGTATCTCTCTCCATCCTATTCCCCTGAATTTGTTCTATTCTCTCTCTCCTTTCAACCTGTACCTACTCAAAAGTGTTTTGTTTCTGACTGCTCCTCCCCAGTCTTCCCTCCCTTCTGTTATCACCCCCTTTCTTTTATTCCCTTCACCCTCCTTTTTTCCCTCTAGGGTAAGATAGATTTCTATACCCACCTAAGTGTGTATGTTATTCCCTCTTTAAGCCAACTGAGGTTCACTTACTTCCTCCATCTTCCCCTCAATTATAAAAGTTTTTTCTTGCCTCTTTTTAGGTGAGATAATTTACCCCATTCTATCTTTCCCTTTCCCTTTCTCCCAGTATATCCCTTTCTCACCTCTTAATTATATATTTTTAGATATCATCCCTTCATATTCAACTCACACCTGTGCCCTCTGTCTATATATATTCCTTCTATCTGCCCTAATAATGAAAAAAGTTCTTATGAGTTACAGTATCATCTTCCTAGGTAGGAATGTAAACCGTTTAACCTTATTAAATCCCTTATGATTTCTCTTTCCTGTTTACCTTGTTATGCTTCTCTTGAGTCTTTCATTTGAAAGTCAAATTTTCCATTCAGCTTTGGTCTTTTTATCAGGCATGCTTGAAAGTCTGCTATTTCATTGAAAATCTATTTTTTCCCCCTGAACCATTATATTCATATTTGCTGGGTAGGTGATTTTTGGTTGTAATCCTAGATCCTTTGCCCTCTGAAATATTACCTTCCAAGCTTTGTGATCCTTTAATGTAGAAACTGCTAATTCTTCTGTTAACCTGACTGTGGCTCCATGATACTTAATTGCTTCTTTGTGGCTGCTTGCAATATTTTCCTCCTTGACCTGGGAGCTCTGGAATTTGGCTATAATATTTTTGGGAGTTTTCATTTTGGGAAGAGAAATGAGAGTGATGCAAGAAAATCAAGAAAAAAAGTCAACGGCTTGGTAGAAGAGAAACAAAAAAAAATTCTGAAGAAAATAACACTTTAAAAAACAGATTAAACCAAATAGTAAAAGAACTACAAAAAGCCAAAGAGGAGAAGAATGCCTGAAAAAGCAGAATCAGCTAAATGGAAAAAGAGGCACAAAAAGGAGGTGATTGGTGGATTCTTTCAATTTCTATTTTACCCTCTGGTTCTAGAATATCAGGGCAATTTTCCTTGATAATTTCTTGAAAGATGATGTGTAGGCTCTTTCTTTTGATCACAGCTTTCAGGTAGTCCAGTAATTTTAAATTATCTCTCCTGGATTTATTTTCCAAGTCCGTTGTTTTTCCAATAAGATATTTCACATTGTCTTTTATTTTTTTTTCATTCTTTTAGCTTTGTTTTATTCTTTCTTGATTTCTTATAAAGTCATTAGCTTCCATTTGCTCCATTCTAATTTCTAAACAATTATTTTCTTCAGTGAGCTTTTGTACCTCCTTTTCCATTTGGCCAATTCTAGTTTTTAAGGAGTTCTTTTTTTTTCTTCAGTGAATTTTTGTGCCTCTTTTTCCATTTAGCTGATTCTGCTTTTTCAGGCATTCTTCTCCTCTTTGGCTTTTTGTACTTCTTTTACCATTTGGTTTAATCTGTTTTTTAAAGTGTTATTTTCTTCAGAATTTTTTTTTTGCTCCTTTATGGAGCCATTGACTTTTTTTTCTTGATTTTCTTGCATCACTCTCATTTCTCTTCCCAATTTTTCTTCTATCTCTCTTACTTGATTTTCAAAATCATTTTTGAGCTCTTTCAAGGTCTGAGACCAATTCACATTTTTCTTGGAGGCTTTGGATGTAGGAGCTTTGACTTTGTTATCTTCTGAGTGTGTTTTACTCTTCCTTGTCATCATAGTAACTATGTATGGCCAGAATATTTTTTCTGGGTTTTTTCTCATTTTCCCAGACTATCATTTGACCTTTAATTCTTTGTTAACCTAGGGGTCTGCTTCCAGGGTGGAGGGCACACTGTACCAAGCTTCGGGGGTTTTGTGCAGCTGTTTTCAGAGATAATTCTAGGGACCTGTAAGATTTCAGTTCTTCGAAAATGGTATGATCTAAGGAGAGGTGTTTACTACTCTCCTGGGCTGTGCTCTGGTCTATGAGTGACCACAAGCACTCTTTTCTGTCTGGAACAGTGAGGAAGGTCCTCACTCCACTGTGATCACAAAGTCTGGTATACTAGTTCTTCTTCACACCCTGGGACTGCCATCCAGGACTGTGACCTGGATCTGAGTATGAGCAAAGTAACAGAGTCCTGCCTCAGTGCTAGCAAAAGAAGACCTCTGTAACCTTTGACCAGCTGTTTGACCGACTTAGTGTCTGTGGCTGAGAGCTCTGGAAGCAGCTGCTGCGCTACTGATTCAGTCATTCCCAAGGCCTGCTCCTGGTTTGTTGGGTCCAGGGCTGTGCTGGCATGGCCTGTGCTGGACTGTACTTCTCTCTTACCACGGTCCAACAGACCTTTGCTGCTGACCTTCTAAATTGTTTTGGGCTATAAAATTGTTTCACTTCATCTTTTTGTGGGTTCTGCCATTTTATAATTTGTTTAGAGTCATTCTTCAAAGGTATTTGGAGGGTTTTGGGGCAGAGCTCTGGCAAGTCCCTGCCTTTACTCTGCCATATTGGCTCTGCCTCCCACTCTGGGAAATTTCAAAATACAGCCTGCATATGAGTCCACAAACATGAATTAATGGAATCTCTTAGGTCTACATATTTAGCCCTAGTCTCTACTCTGTGCTCTTGACAGTTCTCCAGGCATCTCAAAGTCAGCATAAGTAAAATGGAGCTCATTATTCCTCCCCCTCTTCCCCATCTCCCATCAACCTGCTTCTTAAAACTCTCCTATTTCTATTGAGAGCACTACCCTATGTCCATTCACAGACTTGGAATAATCCTCAATTGTTTCTTTTCTCTCACCACCTTCCCCAGTTCCCCCATATCCAATCACCTGCTAAGTATCGTGCATTCTCCCTTAGTGTATTCCACTCTCTCTACTCATACAGCTGCTCCCCTCCTTCAATCCTTCATCATATCTGGCTTGAACTATTATAATAGTCTGCTAAGTGATATCCCTTTATCCATTCTCTCCCCTTGGTAATCTATCCTGCCAAATTAATATTCTTAAAGCACCAGTTTGACCATGTTCCTGCCTTCCTCAAGAATTTCAGTGACTGTCTGCCTATTGCTTTTAGGGTAATAATAGCTAACATTTAAATAGTACTTTAAGATTTGTGAAACATTTTATATATATTTAGTAAGTACAATTCTGTGAAGTGGGTAATATTATTATTCACATTTTACAAGGAGAGGAGACTAAAGATGAGAGAGGCTCAGTGACTTGCCTAGGATAATATATCCAGTAAATATTTGAGGCAGAATTAAAACTCAGGCCTCCATGACTTGAAGTCCAACCTATTGTCCCCCTGACCATCTAGCTGCTTCTAAGCACACAAACTCGTCAGTCTGGCTATTAAAGGCATTTACAATCTGATTGGAACCAATCTGTCTAGATTGTTTTTTTATATTTCCCCTCAAACATTCTATGTTCAAGCCAAACCAGCCTTTTTGCTACTCCCTGTACATAAATTTCAAATCCTACCTCCATTAAGCCGTCCCTCATCTCTGGAACGCTCTTGTTCCTTATCTCTGCCTGTGACTCACTAGCTTCCTTCATGTGCTGCCTCCTATAAGAAGCCTTTCCTAATCTTCCGAGTTCTTAGTCCTGTATGTTCAAAGTATCACGCATAAACTTGTATCTTTGTATATCATATCCCCAAAGAGAGTTGTATCCCCAACAAGAAACACCATGTTGTATTGGACAGAGGACAGAAAGCTGACCTTGAAAACAGAAAGGTGTGAGTTTGTGTCTTGCCTCTGCCTCCCTCTGGCTGTGTGTGATGCTGGACAAGTCACTTAGCCAGTCAATGCCCAAGGCAGCACTCCAAGATCTGCATTGGTAGAGGGAGTTTTCTGACCTAATGAAATCCCAGGCCCATTCCCTAGCCCCCAGTAGAATGTAAGCTCCTTAAAGTGGGACTTTTCCTCTTTTTTATTTTGTATTCTTTTTAAAATTAAAAAAAATTCTTTGCATTCTTAATACCTAGTACAATGCTTTGCACAATGTGCTCAATAAATGCTTATTTGATTGGATTGCAAATTGTCTTGTACTTAGATGTTTACATGTTACATCTTTCAATAGAAAGCAAGCCTAGTGACATCAGAAACCATTTTCTGTTTTTTCTTTGTATCCCCAGAGCCTAGTGCAATCCCTTGCATATAGTAAGTGCTCAATAGGTGTTTGCTGGCTTGAATTGAATGGATACACTTGGTATATGCACATATTATTTTCCTAAAGATTTGATAGAAAAGAAGGAGTAGGCATGTGGTTTGGTAGTTCCTGATATCTTGTGGTTACTTCTGCTGGAAGAGGGGGTAGGGGAGAATAATGCATTTTATGAACTAACATTCTTTTGGGGTTCTCTTTGAGATATTTTGAAAATTGATCCCCTTAGTGGCACCACTAGCAGAAATTCTTCTGGGTAAATTGGGTCAGGTCTATTCACTCTTCTCCTTGTTTTTCTTCAATATCATTTTAACCCTTTGAATCAGGAAAAGTCTCCCTAAATCCTAGGGTTATAAGGAGCCTCCCCCCTATACTGGCTTTTGATAGAAGACTTCTACCGCCCCGCCCCTTTCCTAGGCATCCTATTTCACTTTTGGATATACCCTTTCTAGTACTTGAAAGTATCTATCATATCACAAATTGGTTAATATCAGGTATCAATATGTGGCAGTTCCACTTTTGTTGATGACTAGACTAGATTATTATGAAAGGGCTTTGTAGCAAACCTGCTGTTTTGCCTATTTGTTGTCCTAGTTTTGTCTACAGATACTCTTGGGATGGTCTACTCTAACTAGTCTGGGTCTCACACCAAGCTCTGCAAGCATTTTTCTCCCCAATTTATTTTTGCTATTTTGTGAAGTGATACTTTGAATCTTCTATTCTCCTCCTATCATATGTTTTGCCTTGTACCCTAAGGTTTTTTTTTTCCCTGTTCATTTCTCTCTCTATAGGCTCAGAAATTCTGTGTTTCCTGGTAGTGATAGTTTTTTGTTCCCTTTTGATCTCCTCATAATACTTATTATAGTAATTGGCTTACATCAGTTAATTTTTCCTTCTTCTAAGAAATGGTAATAAAGTCAATATCTTTTCTACCTTTCCCTTTCACTCCTTTTTCTTAGTCTGTCTCTGTCTCTCTCTTTATATCTATCTATCTATCTATCTATCTATCTATCTATCTATCTATCTATCTGTCTATCTATTTTAAACAGGTCAGATTGCAGCTGTGTAAGATTCTTGGTGATAATTAAATTGAAAAGCAGAAAACTATTCTTGTCAAAGTCAAAAGGACTATGCTATTGTTCATAATTAGTAGTATCTCCCAAGGATATAATAAAGGAATAGTAGGACATTCACCTGGGGCAGGTGTGGTTCCGTGTTGTGGTTATGGTGGCAACATCTTACCTTTGAGTGTATTGTGATTCAATTCAACCCAATTTGACAAACACATGGTAATTGAATGAGTGAATTAGAGCGTGGGTACTTGCAACTTAAAGTGTATATGAATAGAGAAAGAGAGAGGTTGATAGAAGATGAGGGGGTGAGGGAAGAGGTTAGTGATGTGACAGTATGAAAGCTAAGAGACTGAATAATTGCATATGGGTGAATAAGAATAACTGGATTTAGAGGAGTATGGCTACCAGAGAACTAATAGTTTTGGAGGGCTTATAATAGAGTATCTGTCCCTTGAAAAGCAGGGAGTCTGTCAGGATCAGAGAAAGCCCTGGAAACAGGTAATTCCCTGCTTATTGCTTTCCAGGGAAATTGAGTATGGATTCTGGATCCTAGCACCCTTAAACAAAACAATTCCTATTGAGGAATAATGCTAAGCAGCTTCTAGTCAGATTTGGGTTGTGCCAGTTATGTTAACTGACATTTTTCCAAGCCCCATACAATTCTCTCGAGAAAAAGACAGTGGGGTTGGATAAAAGGGTCCAGAACTTGTTGAGTAATTGATAGCACATGTGAGTGGATTTGTAACAGACTGGTGTAATGGCATTCAGAATCTTTTTGTATTTCTCATGCTTCCTAATTTGGCATTGATTTGGGCATTTGCTATAACCTGTCAATGATATGATTGCATGTAGACACCTGATTCTTAAACGATCCCCATTTCGGTCACCTATTGTCTTCCGTTTCTTCAGATAGAGCTGGTTTCATTTTTGGGTTGTGATGCTCAGTGCTCACCCCATCCAACACTTCCCAGCTCTCTTCCTTTTTTGCTTATGATCCTCATAAACATTGTGAGGCAAGCTGGCTGTGATGAAATGATGTCTTGCTACCATGGAGCCTATGATGAATCTCATGCCATCACCTCCTTTGCCTCTTTGAGAAGAATTTGTGAGTTATCTTTTCCTTTGGTTGAAACTTCTCTATGTTATATGTGTATATGTTTTACTTGCCTTTTGATTCCACTGGTTTAGGGGACTCCCAAAAGGAAATTTCCTCTATCAATGTGGATTGGTCCTTGTTCTTCAATTTAGAATCATAGGGAATTACCTGGAGGTTAAGAGACTTGCCTAGGGACACATAGCTAGTATACATCAGAATGGTATAAACCAGTTATTGAAAGGTTCTTTCTACTCTGCCTCTGTTTGATTTTATACAATGAGATTATCAGTACCAATATCAATGAGTTTTCCAATGGTGTATCAGTTCTTCGGTGATTAGATCTAGACCAATTATTAAGAGTATCAACAGCAATTGATAGAACAATGGGCCTAGAGTAGGGAAGACCTGAGTTCCTATCCAGGGTTAGACACTTACTAGCTATGTGAACTTGGGCGAGCTGCTTTACCCATTTACCTCAGTTTCTTCAACTGTAAAATGGGGACAATAATATAACACCTACCTTCTAGAGTTGTTGTGAGGTTCAAATGAGATAAAATTATAAAGTGCTTCCTTAGCATAGTGCCTGCACATAATAAACACTATATGATGTTAGCCATTATTATTGCTTGGTTATTGTTGTAGTTGTAGATAGTTTAAGAACTATGTACTTCATAGAGGTTTCTCTCTACCGTGGTCATAGCGCAGGGGGTTGGTGGACTGTATATTCTTATCAGTTTCATAACTCACTAGAGCCAAAAAAATATGTATCACCTAGTGATCGACCTAACAGTGGCGAACTTCTCTGTAATTGTAAGCGTGGTATGTGTATAGCATAATCTTTTACTTGGACTGTATTCACAAAAGTTCTTCTCAGTGCCTCACTGTGGTTTAGAGGTGACCCAAAGTCTTCATTCTTTGAGCATGGTACATGTTAAGTCTGGCAGATTCTACAATGTTGAAATGACTTCAAGTTTAAGCCTAGTGGCTTTTTAGATACTAATAATCATTTGTGTGCTTATCTTTTTGTATGTGGTATCAACAGTGGCTCCCTAGAGACAAGAATTATATATATACACACACACACATACACACACACACACACACACACATACATATATACACACACATATACACACATATATACATATACATAGATACATATACACACATATATGTATATGTATAGGTATGTATGTGTACACATATATATTTTTTATTTTGGTTTGGCTTTTATAACACAAACACCCACACAGTGCCTTACACACAGTAGGTGCTTAATAAATACAGCTTGCCTTGGGTTTCTATAGTGCTTTCCTTATAAAGTTACTGTGAGATGGATAGTGCAGGCATTATTAGTAATACTTTGTAGATGAAGTATTACTCAGGGTAAGATGAAGAAACTCAGGGTCATTGAATTTTGAGTATGAGAGCAAGGTCTTGAGCCCAAGTCTTCTACAACACCAAGTAAGTTGCTCTTTCCTGTATAATTGACTGCTGGCAGTGACATTCAGAACCATATTTGCTGTTGTATCAATGCAACAGCCTGTGGACATTTTGTGATCTCAGATCTAAGAAAAACAGTGATATTCCCTTCGTTATCACTTTGAGGGAAGCAGAAAAGGACCTTACCTTGAGGAGCAAGGCTTAATTAGCACTTTGGTGATTCATGTAGCATAGTGTGAAAATCTCCACTGCAGCACAGAGAAAGATCAAAACAACAACAGCTTTCAGATTTTTTTTTTGTTTTTAGCCTTACTCACTGAGAATACAAAACACTGCTTCATTGTTTCATATCTGCAGCAATCTAGCATCAAAACGACCTTTGAACTCAGTATAAGATGAAGAAAAAATATAGCTGCTTACAAAGCCTAAGATTCTTCTATTCTGATCTTGAACATGTACAGATATACGTTTCTTTGTGTAATGCACATGTTTTTGTAGGTTCACAGACATAGAACTCAGAAGTCATTTGATCCAAACCCCTTATTTTACTGATAAGGAAGATTGAACCTCAGAGGAGTTATCATTCTAAGGTGACAATCTGGAATACTACTGTGCTGTAAGAAATGATGAGCTGGTTGATTTTAGAAAAAACATGGAAAGACTTGCATGAAATATTGAAAAGTGAAGTGAGCAGAAACAAGAGAACGTTGTATACAGTAATAACAATATAGCTGAAAGAATAATTGTGAACAACCAAGTCATTCTGAGTACTATAAATACTCAAATCAACTATAAAGGACCTACGAAAGAAGATTCTGTTATCACCTTTAGTACAGAACTGATAAATAGAAGCATGCATAGTGTGGTTTTACATATATTTATAAATCCCTGTCAAATGATGGCTTCTAGTGTGGGATGGGGAGGGAGGGAGGAAGGCAGATAGAAACTTAAAATACGATAAAAAGAAGTTAAATAAAAAAATAAGGTGACAGAGTCAATAGGTGACAAATCTGTGTCCTTTGACTTCAAATCCAACTTGTTTTCCACCATTCCACACTGACTATTACAAGTGGCTTCGTTGGTGTAGGGAACTCCCTCCTCTAGCACAACTCAGAGGAGTTCATAATAGTGTTGTTGTTGTTGTTCAGTCATTTCATTTGTGTCTGACTCTTTCTGACCCCATTTGGGATTTTCTTGGCAAAGATATATCAGAGCAGCTTGCCATTTCCTTCTCCAGTTCATTTTACAGATGAGTAACTGAGGCAAACAGGGTTAAATGACTTGCTCAGGGTCACCTAGCTAGTGTTTGAAGGTGGATTTGTACTCAGAAAGAGGAGTCTTCCTGATTCCAGGTCCAGCACTCTATCCACTGAACTACCTGGCTGCTCCATAATAGTGTTAATAGCTTCTTTCTCTAAGGTTTAGAGTTCTTTCCTCAAAATACTCTGAGATAGATAATATAGATATTATTTTCCTGATAAGCACATAATGAATATTGTCTTAGTGGTAATAATACTTGATGAAACAGAAAATAATGATAATGATGATGATGGTGATGATGGTGGTGGTGGTTGTGATGGTGGTGATGATGATGAGTTCAAAATTTTTAGGATTTGTAACTTCTTTAGGGTAGGTACTCCCTCTAAAAGGCAGGCTGTGACCCTTCAAATGAGATTAAACTCGTAAAACACAGTGCTTGGCAAAAAGCAGGCACTTAATAAATGCTTATTACCTTGTTCCCCTGTGTGACTCAGTAGATATGCAATGGCCAAAATATTTATTACCCATCTGGCAACAAGCCTCTCCAAATTTAGCTAAACTGCATACAATTAATTAGCGGGTCTATACTTGAAGCCTTTCCAGTTTGCATCTGTTGGAGATTGTGTTCTAATGAATCAATGCATGAATAAATGCAAAAAAAATTAAGGATTTACTCTGTGCCAAACACTGGGCTAAGCTACAAAAATGAAGACAATGACTTAGACTTCGATAACACTGTGATGAAGCAGTAGAGCAAGACTTCCATAGAGACAAGTCATCATCAAGATCATTATCAAAATATCTACCTCCCCCAAATTTAAGAAGTGTCATTATTGATATCTTTGTATTAAATACTGATAACCTCCAAACTGTGGGGAATGAGAAAGCTTTCCATATATAGAAACCAAGTGGGAACAGGCAGAAAAGTTCATGTCATTCTCATTGCCTTGTATCCTATTGGGGTTGTTTCAAAGATTCTTTTAATGAGTCTACCAAAGATATGCTATATTCTCATACTTTTATTCAATTACGAAAGCAAACAATGCCTTTATCAGCCTATGTAATAACTCACTGAACACCAAATGTTAAAGAATAATATCAAGATAGTCACCTTTCTCACAACTTTTTCTATCTGAGCCCCATTGAATATAAAGACGAGAGGAATGAAGCAACAACAGGGATAGAGACTGGACTAACTCCCTAATGAGGAAACTCCCCCTATCAATAACAATTGGCACCTTCACCATTATTGACTTACAGAGTTGTCTAGGGCACGGAAAGCTTAAATGATTTGTCAAGACAGGATTTGAACACAGATCTTCCTGGATCCAAGACCAGCTCCCTAGCTGTCATGCTATATTGCCTCTTTAAAAAAAAAATATATATATATATATGTATATATACAACACATATGTACACATATATAACATATATATTTAATATATGAACATATATATAATAGGGATAGAGACAAGTAGACAGCTCTAAAAGTTATATGTTGAATTTATTATATACTAAAAAGCAATCTGTAAATGGGAAAATTCCCAGTTTTATTTTGTGTATAACCTTCTTTTTCTGTTCTGTTTTGTATGTGGAAATGCTCATTTTATGTGATGTTATGTTTAGAATAAAAAAATAAAAAACAAACAAAACCACAATAATGATAAATTATGTAATTATTAGGAAAATGTGTACTACATGAATGAAGGCACATATATATATATATATATATATATATATATACTACATGGTACACTTACATATACATTTGCATATACACACATCTGTATATATGTAAGGTTCACTACCATCACCACCAGTGGGTTAGCCACCAGATCATGATTTTTTTTTACGTTGGCTGCTTGTGAAGCTTGCCCACTACACCTTATGAACCATGCCAGCATAGAGTGTGCCCATACTGCTGACATAATGCGTCCTTGAAATAGATGGCCATTATTTTTATAACTTCCATCAATAAAATGCTTTCTACAGTTACAAAGTGCTTTCACAGTCATTGTTGACAATAATCCTTTGAGGTAAAAATTATCCCCATTTTACAGATGAAGAAACCTAATGTCCATAATGTGAAATAACTTGCCTAAGGCCCCATAGAAAATTAGCATCAGAGGGAGGATAGGAACCCCATGTGTCCCAACCCCAAGCTTCCTTTCCATTTTCGACTGCCTCCTACGTCGCATGCCGTATTTTTTACAAACCGAATCATGTGCCAAGGGAGCTGGCTATTTAAAAGGACTCCTGTGGTGAATCTTTTTGTAAAGTCACTTATGATTTATTTTTGTGAATTTAGATTTTTGTGTATTGGTTTTACTGGGGCCCGGGACACCTGTGATTCCATTGTTTAGCATGGGAAATTTTCACAAGGGGATTTTCAAGCACGAGGCCTTATTGAAATGCCTTACTGAAATTCTTCAAGGAGATGTCACTGTGGCTGCAGGAGCTACAGAAACACCACCAGGCCGTCAGCCTGAGGAGCTGTGAGCTATTTTACAGAAGACAAATTCTTCTTCTGTTGTTTGCCAGAGTCACCCTGGCACATGTTGTCTTCCTTCTGTGGCTGACTCAAAAGGACAGGCTGAGGAGAAGGAAGCCTCCTAGTAATGTCTTTAATGGAAAGGAGAGAAAGCAATGGTGTCAGATTATTTGATTGGCACCAGCTAGGGGTTGGGTTATACCTGTCATACATTGTTGTTTATGGTTTTTTTTTTCACCCCTAGGAATAGAGGCATAAGATGTAGAGCTATAAGAGGCCACTGAGCTTATCTAGACCAATTGCTTCATTTTTAATATGATGAAACCTAGTACCAGGGAAGTTAACTGGCATATAGTATGTAGTAAAGTTGAAATTTGAACCCAGGGCCTCTGATTTCAAGTCATTTGTAAGGCACCATCTCTTATCTCTTCAAAGTAGAACATAATCTCAGCGTACATGTCTTCAACTATCTTTGTCAAGTTAACAAGAAGCATGCATTAATGAAGCCCCTACTGTGTTCTAGGCACTGTGCTTAGGTCTGGGTATACCAAGGTAAATAGTCCACATTCTAAAGGAGCTTACAATTGATGAAGTAGACAACATGTAAACAATTGTATATAAACAAGATATGTACAGCACTAGCATTAAGGAGGACTGGCAAAAGCTTCTTGTAGAATGTGAATTTTTAGCTGAGACTTGAAGGGAGTTGGGAAGCAGACACAAAGAAGACCCTTCCAGGCATGGGAGATAGTGAAAATCTTGGGATTGGGAGTTGTGTCTTATATAAGGAACATAAAGGGTCCTTGATCCTTGAGTATCTGTAAAGTAATAAGGTCTAAGAAGACTGGAAAGGTAGGAAGAGGCCAGGTTATGAAGGACTTTAAAAGACAAATGGGATTTTTATATTTGATCCTGTAGGTAATAGGGAACCATTGGAGCTTTATTGAATGGGGAGGGGGTGGAATCTGTAGGACTTGAGGAGAGAGAGAGAGAGAGAGAGAGAGAGAGAGAGAGAGAGAGAGGAGTTGAGGATGATGTCAGCCTGGGTGAGTAGGAGGATGGTAGTACTCTCAACAATAGTAGGAAAGTTGGGAAATGGGGAGGTTTTATGGAAAGATAAGTAGTTCGATTTGGGACGTGTTGAGTTTAAGATGCCCACGGGAACTATGTCCAGCTCAAGATGTCTAATAGGTGGTTGGAGATGTAATACTGGAGGTTAAGAGAAAAGTTAAGGCTGGGTAAATAGATCTAAGAATTATCTACATACAGATGTTAATTGAATCCATAGGAGCTGGTGAGCTCAATAAGCAAAATAGTATAGAGGGAGGAGAGAAGAAGGCCTAGGGCAGAGTCTTGGGTGACACCCATAGTTTGTGGGGTGTCCTGTATTAAGATTCGGGAAAAAGAGATGGAGGAGGAGTGATCAAGTTGGAGGAGAACAAGGAAAGAGCAATGCCACAAAAACCTACAGAGAAGAGGAGATGGTGAATGAGTGTCAAAGGCTGCCGAGAGGTCAAGAAAGATGAAGATGGAGAGCAGGATGTTAGATTTCACAATTAAGAGATAAAAGGCAAGTTTTCAGAGCGGTTTCAATTGAGTTCCTACACAGAGCCTAACAGAAGTACAAGAAGCACAGTAGACTATCCATAGATGACATGTTTAAATGTATTAAGTTGTCAGTCATTCAGTCAACAAGTATTAAGCACTTACTAAGCTCCAGGAACTGTGCTAAATGCTGGGAATACAAATATTCTTACATGCTAATGGGGGAAGCCAACACGTAAAAAGGGGCATGGTAGATGGTAGAGATGAGTCATCAATGCAGCCTAGACAGGGATGACGACTCTTTTTGGTCTGGGCTTCCTTCTTAAATTGGAGGTTCCCAACTTTTACTTATAGAATTTCTTTCACTAAATGCCTTTCCTAATTAATTCTAGTATCAGTCAATCTACAAGTATCAGGCACTGTGCTAAGTGCTTTATAAATATTGTCTCATTTGGGATTCACAAGAACTCTAGGAGGTAGGTGTTACTATTATCCCCATTTTACAGTTGAGCAGACTGAGGCTGAGAAGTTGTGACTTACCCAGGGTGACAAAACTAGGAAGTTTTGGAGTCCAGATTTTGAACTCAGGTCTTTTAGGCCCGGCACTCTATGTGCCACTTATCTGCTTACAAGGAGAGACAACATTTAAATAATGAATACATATGAATATATACAGGTTAAACTTTTTGAATGAGGTAACTAGCAAGTGGAAGTGAGGAGTGTCAGGAAAGGTTTAATGTAGAGGTTGCCACTTGATCAGAGTTCTGAATTTCCAAAGTTGTGAGGGCTTAATTTATGGATCCTATCAAAAGAAAAAACATCCATCACTTTCACCATGGCGTACTCGAAAAAAAAAGCTATTTATTTGGAGAAGATACTTTGAATATCTTGTAAACACATAAGCATCATACTTGTTCTGGTTTTCTCACAATCTCAACCTACTCGAACATAGGCTGAACAGACTCTTGCTATAACCAACGTTCCCCTTTCTGTGATAATGCACTTAGTTCCCAAGCCTGTTTCCTAAAACACCAATGGAAATTCACAAATCCTGAGGCTACTTCCATGCTGTTACAAACCTTTCCCCAACCCCCACAACCCCTACAGAACTGCAAACACCTGTTTCCTTTTGCAGCTGCCCTGTATATGTCAGGAGACAAGGAGGAAATCTGTAAAGGGCAACAACTGTGTTTATCCCTTCTTGGTCCACAATGTCCAAATTTTTGACACTGGGATGCTTTCTTTTGTCATACTCTACTTAAAGTCAGGAGATGCCCAATTACATCCTGGGTAGAAGAAAGAGGGCATATCATAGGAGGAAAAGAGATGTAAATCAGAAAGTAAGTCCAGGATGGCACTTTGGGTGTCTCTGGAGCAGCAAATACAAGGAGCAGAAGATAGTTTGTGAGTATTTCGGAAAGAAAGTAATGACCATTAAGGCTTATTCATCTCGTGGTGATCTAAACTCATTTCTTTTTTGGCAGGATTACTAATGTGGTAAACTAACAGATTATCATAGATATAGTCCACGTGTATTACAGAAGCATTTGACAAAATCTCTCACGATGTTTTTATGGACAAGATGGAGAGAGGTAAACTGGATGATGGCACAGCTAGTGTGATTCAGAACTGAATGAATGAGAAGACCTAAGGAGTAACCAAATCATAAAACAAAGTCAGCCTGGAAGGAAATTTTTAGAAGATTGTTTTAGGGACCTGATCTTAATTTTGAATTATTAGAAATTTTTCATTAATGACACATACGAAGGCATGTAAGATATTTATCAAATTTATAGGTGCTACAATGCTGGTAGGACTAGCTAACATACTGGATGACAGAGGCAGGAGGCTGACAAGCCAAATTAATAACGATAACATCAATAAGATGTAATTTAATAGGGTTTAATGTAAATTCCCACACTTGGCTTTAAAAAAATCAATTCTAGAATTATAGGATAAGAGGAGCACGATTAAGCAACAGTTTCTGTGAAAAAGACAGTGTTTGAGTAACTGTAAGCTCAGTGTGAAGCCCCAGTGTGATGGGGAAGAGGGGAAGGCTTGCCCATTGATCTGACTCACCCCAGTCCCCTGAAGCTTCTCTCTTGTGCCAGCTCCCTCCCTCCACTGCCAAGCAGTGTCGTTTCTTCATGCTTATACACAGCCTCCTCCTTCAACTGCCCCCATTTTGAATGTCTCGGTTTGCGGGAGCTGCTTTGTAAGTGAGGGCAGGATGACAGGGCACAAAGGGTACAGATTTGGTCACTATTTAATAAACTAAAATTGTGTTGATTGAAAAATGAGCAATAGAACACCCAAGAAATCTGTTCTAAGATCTCAGTTTTCCTGTATAGCTTCCCCAAATCCTCAATATTCTCCTAATTCTCAGGAGAACTGACTACTCTTAACTTAACTTATACCAACAACGTGGCCCAAATGACCTTGCTATGTCTTTGCTTATGAAGGGAATATGATATTTAGAGAAATTCTAAGAAATTTCCCTGTGGATCATTTGGGCTTTCAGCATTGTGAATTCTTGTTGGGTCTTTGCCAGTGGGGTCCCACCAGATTTTCTGCTTCACAGTTGTTCTTGTATTCTCAAATGACAATTCCTATAAGGAATTGTTTTTCTTTATCCAACGCAACTGTGTTTAGTTTAGTACCTGTTCATTTCTTTTATACATACATATATACAAATATATATAAATATCATGATATATATACACATATCATATACATATGCATATATTGTATACATATATATGCATATATGTATATACATTTATGTATGTATATGTACACCCACAAAGCATATATACAGATATAGATTATGTACACACATATATGTCTAATACACGTGTGTATGTGCACATGTACCTATACAAATGCACTGCACATGTATGTATATGCATATGTATGTACATAAGTTCATGCATTAGCTGATAGATAAATTAGGGGAAAGTCTGGTTTGGAGCCTATTCTTTTTTTTCCATTTTCAATACCCATTTATTTCTCATTCTGAACTTAAACACTAAAAAAAAATTCCATATACAAAGGAGAACAGAAAAAGAGGATTACGTATGAAATCATACATCTCTGTTACATACAGCTTGGTTTTTTAAGAGAATTTTAAAAAGAATGCTTCAAGGGGCAGCTAGGTGGTGCAGTGGGTAGAGCACCAACCCTGGAATCAGGAGGACCTGAGTTCAAATGACCTCAGACACATAACACTTACTAGCTGTGTAACCCCATTGCCTAGCCAAAAAAAAAGAAAGAATGCTTCAATTGTCTTTTCTCTTCATTTCTGTTTTGTTCTTTTGTTTTCTTTCTTTTTTCCCCTTTTTGGCAACATTAATGTTGGCTTTGGGAGATTGTTCTTAAAGATTACCCAGAACCTTAGCTTCTCAAGAATGTAGCCTAATAATAACCTTGAAAATGTTATTCATGTCATATGATCTTCGATGCTCATCAGCTGCTGCTCCCAAAGTTCCTGGGCTTGTTTGCCTGTGGATGGCAGTTGGTCGACACCTGGTGTTGGTGGGCCCCTTCTTCATAGTGATCAGAGATCACTTTCCTCAGAGATGGCTGCGTAACTCAGGCTGGAAGCAGGGCTAGTGTGAGGGATGCTGCTGCTCCCAGAGTTCTTAAGTTCAGAGTCATGATCTGAGAGTACAGTATAGTTGAGGTGCTTTGACTTGTCTGCACATACTATCTCCTGTGTCTCCTTCAGGGTATACTGCACCTTGACATGCTGACTTGCCTGGTAGATGACAGCTGGTCAGAGGTTGGGAGCGGTGGCTGGAATCTTCTCCGTAAGAATTGCTTCCTTTAGGGGCAGCTAGGTGGTGCAGTGGATAGAGCACTGACCCTGAAGTCAGGAGGTCCTGAGTTCAAATTCGGCCTCAGACCAAACACTTGACACTTACTAGCTGACCCTGGGCAAGTCACTTAACCCCAATTGCCAAAAAAAAAAAAAAGAATTGCTTCCTTTTAAAATGGTTATGAGGTCTGGGTTAGAAGTAGCACTTCTTGTCTGGGAGATGCTGCCACTATTGGTCTTCTTGAACATATCTGGGAAGTGGTGTGGTGGCTTCATTCTGGGCTTGATGAGGCAAACACTCACTCATCAGAGTCTAGAGTCCCAGGGACCGTTTTCTTGATAGTAGAGTTTCCTCACCTGTAAAATGAGGGAGTTAGACTAAATGTACTCTGAGGTCCTTTCTAGTTCTATACAAATATGGCTCAGTGGCTAGAGCTGTAGACCCTGGAGAAAAGGAGACCTGAGTTCAAATCCAGACTCAGACACTTATTATATGTGATATGGCGAGTCACTTAGCTTTTGTCTGCCTCAGTTTCCTCATATATAAAATAGGGATAATAATAAGACCTACTGCACAGGGTTGTTGTGAGGATAAAATGAGATTGCATGTGTAAAGTGGAAAGCACTCTGTAAACCTTGAAGTGCTCAGTGCTAGCTGTTATGAATCTATGCACCACTTGCCTCATAGAATTGTAATGAAAACACTTTTGTAGACCTTTAGAAATACAGGCTATTATTATGAAGTGATTGTATACATGTCATTTCATTAAACCTCACAGCAACCCTGTAAGGTGGTTAGTGCTTATATTAGGACCCCCATTTTGTAGATGAAGAAACTGAGCCTCAAAGAAGCCACAAGATGTACTTGAGGATACCTAGCTATTAAGAGACCAGGCTGATATTTGAGCACAGAGATCCTTACTTCTCAGTTAGGCCGTCTTTCCATGTTACCATACTGACTATCTAGTGTTTTTATCTGGCTATCACCAGTGGTATTAAAAGGTTCTAAAATTTTTGTGTTCATTAAAAAACAAAATTCCTTTGAGTCTCTTTAGAAAGGAGGGGAAAGACCATTTAGTGTGAAGACTTGGTACTGTTTTTCTCAAGAAAACTAGAAAAAGGAAATTAAAATCCTAAGTTGGAAGGTATGTATTTATTTATAACCTGAATGAACCTGTCTTGAACATGATAAATGCCATACTTTTCAAAGGTTTGTTACAGAATTGATTTTTTTTTTTACATACTACTGGTGGGTTAATTTGATTGGCATAGCAAAATATTTCTATTTGATGTGGGAGATGATTTAAAAGAAAATGCAGCACTCAGAACTGTGGGTGTAAATTTTATTTGTGCTAATAGTGTGGAGGTAACTGCATTTCTGCACTGTGCTCATGCCTGTCTCCTGTGCTATGACATAATTTGATTGTCTGGGACTCAGACGTAGATTTAAATCTTTACACAGCTGGGAATTAGCCAGTCACATCATATTGGCTCATAATGGAAGAGTCATGGAAAAGATCAAGTGAAAGAAGCAAAGTTATTTTTGGATTTACCTTTATCTTTTAATATTGCCTGTGACTTGATATAAATAATAATAATCAATCAACAAGCAGTTAAAATAACTCACATTTATATAGCACTTTGAAGTCTACAAAGTGTTTCCATAAACCATCTCATTCGTTCTTCACTATGACTCCGTAAGGAAGGTCCAGTGATTATCTGCATTTTACACATGATGAAGACACTAAGGCTCAGAGATGTTAAATGACCTCCCCTTGGTTACACAGCAAGGAAGTGTCTGAGGTAGGATTCAAACCCAGCTCTTATCTTCAAGTCCAGTGTTCCCTCCACTATTGCTATGTTACTTCTAAAATGGATGATAAATCACACGTGTGAAAATTGACTTAGCCATAGTTAATAGAACCACAAAGCCAAATTCTCTAGGCTCAGCTACAAATACTATGACTCTGGACTGCTGCCCAATTCCAGACCAATTTTGGTTTGTTTATTTTACTTTTGAGTTGATAAGGCAGTGTGACATAGTGTGGTTGGAGCTCTGGAGCTTGGCGTTGGGAAGACCTATGATACCATCCTGGACAAGTTATTTAACATTCATTTTTCAAGCAGCAACTTAAGACTTTTTTTTCTTAGTTACAGGTGGATTGAAATCTGTGCTGGTATAGAGAATTTCCACATTAAGAACTCCTTATGCTGATAAAATCATACATCCTTTGTGAGAGAGAGAGAACCTTATAAAATATGCTTTCTCTATGGCTTAAGAAAAGTATAAACTATAAAAAAGTATAAATAGGTTGTAACTTTTATATTTCATTTGTTTAGCCAGCATTTATTAATACACTACTATGGGCATTACACAGTGATCAACCCTAGAAGAGATACAATGATGAATAAGACACGTCCTTTCCTTGAAGTCTAGTAGTGATGATAGGACACACTCAAATACCAAAGATTAGAATATGAAATATCAAAGTACCAAAGACTAGAAGATGTAAACCGTGCAATTAAATCAGAGGCAAGCTCATTTCTGGCTTGGAGAAAGAAGGAAGGCTTCATGGAAAAAGTGGTTTTTTGGTTTGTTTCTGCTTTTGTTTTTTGATATGTGTGCTTTTGCATGCATGCTTGCCCGTTTTGAAAAAAAAAATAGGACCCTGGGAAGAATTTAAAGAGATTGGAACTGTTTAACCACAAAAAAGTTGAGGCATCTTTGGAAAAATAGAACCAACTTACTAATGTGACAACGATCACCTTGGCCCCAACTGTTTGAAGGTCGGTTATTTTACATTTTACTCCTCCCCCATGGCTCTCCAATAATCTTGAGGCAGATTGGTTGGAGAGGTCTAGGCTTTCGGCCAATGACCCCAGCCCCTCAATGACGGTATTCCCCCAGTTGTCAGGTCTTCCACATCAACCCAGTCTCATTTCACTGTTGACAGATTAGCTTGTACACAGGAATATTCACTTCAAAAGGTGTAATAACACATATATGAACAGCTTAGCTCAGTTTCTTTAGAACATAGTCCTAGTCCGAAGTCCAAAACCCTCCTGGGGATGGAGGCCCAGGCACTCTGGCTTCTTCAGATTTTCCTGCAGGTTTGCTGGTGGCATCATGTCACCTGGAATCCTGACTCAAACTCCAGGTTGGTGGCCAGCACTGAAATTGAGAAGGGCAAACAAAACAAACACCTCAGCCCATTTCTCAGGAAGAAAGAAAGGGGGGGAGGGAGAAAGTTATCTCCCCTCCTGATTCAGTTCATGGTGCCTGTGCTATGGATGAACCACTATCTTCATCCCCAGAGGAAATAGAGAGACAGTTTCAGTTTGGCCAGTTTTAAAGATACAGCCTGTTCTGACTATGTAGTTAGTCAGAGGAGGCTACTCTCACCCACTTGGTAGTGGGAACAGAGAGGTATGGTACCTGAATATTACGTGATCTGAGCATGAGCAGGCCAGTTGCCTTATACTAATGTGCATTCTTGTTGGTTTTCCAAGGGAATAACAGTTTCAAGGTCCCATGACCACTGACTTCAAGGGCTTCACAACATCTGCAATAGGTATACCCAAGAGAATCTGTAAAAACTCAGATGTCAGCTATTGTTGACCTTATAATGCAGTCTTATTAAGGCCTGACCTTAAGCTGTATTCTGTAAATAAGACCTTATGTAGCTTACTATCCAGCATAGTTTAAGACTTTGCTAGGGAAAACATACAGCACAGGGGATCTCAAAGACATGTGCATTTGACATTCTGGGAAATCAGAAAGCTCCCCTAGAGCCATAATGAGGCCTCACATGACTCTCTCCTTATCCTTCTTTCTGAAAAAGAGACCCACTGTGATAGTGTAATGGTCTAACCCGTGCGTGACCCCAGATGTCCAATACTTCCCACTTGTATGTATGGTTTATAGGTAACCTCACAGAAAGAAAGAGAGGCTGAAACCCTCATGCTGAGTTATCAGTAGGTAACAGCTGCTAGACTTCCTGTTCTACCCACAAATTCCTCCACCTCCTTGATTGGGTTAATTGTTGGTGCTACCTAGATGCCCATCAATTGAAATCTATTTATTGGGCATCTACAGTATATGTGTAATGCATTGTGTTTGCTAGACACAAAGAAAGGCAAAATACCATGTCCTTGTCCTTCAGAAACTTATAGTCAAGTGGTTGAGATGAGGTGTTTTGGACCAGGCATAGCTCCATCTAATGCTGTGATTCAAGTTTGTTACTGTAATGGAATGAAACACTCATGGACCATAAAATGCAACATAAATAAAATATGTTCATTATACAACCAAGAAGATAAAATTTACTCACATCAGACATTACTTTGGTCTTCATCCCATTCTTCAGGGCTGCAATATTAGGTCAGAAAGATATCCCTCAAGGCAGTAGAAATTCCTGTAAACATCAGGAAAAAAAACAAACCAAAACAAAACCCTCTTTCCTTCCCTCCCCCTCTATAGGCTGATCATTTTCAGCAACAAGGAAGCCTTTGGATCATCCAAATCCCAAAGACAGTTTATTTATCATCCAGTCTCGTCATATGAGTAATAAATAAATATATGAGAAAAATAAGTAAGGAATAGTATAGAAGAGTAAGAGAACAGAATGTAAATAGTGAATAATAAGGAAAAATAGTAAAGAAATATAGAAAGGAATGGTACATAAATAATGATACGTCAAACGTTGTGTTCAGAGAAGGGAGAGACTATGATCAGGAATGGTCGGTAAAGGCTTTATGGAGGTTTGCAGCCAGGTAACATTCAGGTTTTTTTTCCCCCTATTATGACAGGTTAGCATTTATAGGATATTTATACTGCTGTTCCCTTGCTATCTCTTTCATGCAAACAGCATTGAGTATATTATTAAAGTGAAACTTTATTTAATAGTACCAGATATAATACCTGCAAATGAAAATGTTTTCAAGTCATCTTTGTGGTTTGGTGTAACTAGTAGGAAGATAATCTTAGTACCTGTACCTGTTTTAAACAGCAGCAGGGTACATGAGGAGGTCTGTGCCCTCTTTCTGGTTATAATTGACACTTGTAGCCCCTAAGGCTGTCCTTACACAGCAGGGGATATAAATTAATCGAGAGAGCAAACATCATTTGCTCTCATATCCGAGCTGATAAAGGTATCTTTTGCTGTTAGGTTTGCTTCTCTAACCTCTAAAATTTAGATCCTGTCTTCTTGTCACAGTGGTGTCCTCTGATCCTTCTGGCCTTAGCTTTCCTCTCTAAACTTAGCCTCTGCTCTTCCCATACCTCTGTGGCACATGCCTGACCCTCCTTGTCACAGATGGCATCTCTAGGCTAAAGCTCTGGCCTCCTTAGACCTTTATCATATGTCTAAACCTTCAAGCCTTGTATGTCCCTTTAAAGCTGTGTCTTGCTTCCTTGACTTCTAAAATTAGGATTTTTTTTTTTTTATCTGTGGACCTTTATAAAGCAAGAGGCAGGAAAGACGCCCTCAGATGGTATGGACAATACCCTAGGACAACGACCTGAGTGGAGACTTAGTGAGCTCACCCTTGCTGATCATCTGGTGGGTATCATTTTAAGCTGAGCCAGGCCAAGCCAATTCAATGATTTCTTATTAAGTACCCTCTTACCCACTATACTAGTTGCTAGGGTTACAAAAACAGAAAACAGTTCCTGCCTTCAAGGAGCTTATGTCATACTTAGGTGATCCTGGAACAAAGTAAGTATTTAATAAATATTTGATTGACTTCTGATATCATCTTATTTGAACAGATTAGCCTTACTAATGAGGTACCTTTGTAAAGTAACTTGATGGGAGGAATCTAATTTGAGTTGCTTTCAAAATTGTACGACTTGGAAATAAGTGCCTGATGTGGCTTTATTATGGAGTTATTATGGGCAATGATGATAGAAGGAGGAAAGTGGCAGTAGAAAAGGGTATGGACAAATTGATGAGGTAGAAAGGAGTGCTTGAGGCAGATGGAGCAAGCAGGATGCAGGATGTGAGAAATGAGATAAAATGCAGGATGTGACCAGCCATAGATTATGCATTGATTGCTACCACTGCAGACTTATCTGTGTGCTTTCACAAAGATCTCCCAATTATGTGACATTCCCCTTTTCCTGTTCTCCTTGCTTATCTGTATGACAAAGACACCTTCAGACTACCGATATTCCGGGCATTGCAGAGCCCTGCTTGCCCCTCCTCCTCATCTCACGCCCTCCCTTCCACCCATCCTGTTAGATCAGACACCTAAAGTGGCCAAGTGCTTTGCCTTCCAAGGGAGCAGGTTTGCTGGGTGTGTTACCCCAACAAATGCCTTTCTTTAATTTGGAGACTGTCCCAGTGAACTCTTTCAGGACACTGGGACCCACCCTTCTATTCTTCATCAGTTTGGCGAAGATGATGGCATGAGTGGAAAGGTCATTTGTCCACATCCTTCTCCATTACTAGTTTCTCTCCCACATTATTACTGTCCTTGCCAGTCAACAGGCATGACTCTGGCTGATGATAGCGTGTGAGGCCTAGACTCAGGGCTAGAATAATGGCTGAGGGCTGGACTCCATCGACCCTTATAAAAGGCAGTGGGGACAGGAACTGACTTGCTGACCCGGGCCAAGCAGATGCATACTCTGGTTGGATTGGTTTAGGCATGTAGTTTTTTAGAGAGAAAAGAGTATATGACAAAGGAGAGTGTATTGTACTGGGCTATGGTTGATTTCCTCTTCAATTGTCTTGCTGTCCTGGGCAATCTTTTCCTTTTTCCCACTTTTGGGGGGCCTGGTATAGGGGGAAAGGGCTCATTCTCTGAGCTGGGAACTTAGGGCAGCTGGCCTAATGCCAATAGGATTTCTCCTCCTGTTTCATCCTAAGAACATGGCAAGAAGATGTACCACTATTCTGGGTGGAGTTCTTCCCCAACATCTCCCACTCTAGACCTCTCTTCTACCCCTTGAGAGGGCAGGCCTCTGAAGCTTTCTAGGAGGAGGTAAGATAACCCCTACCTGATGACTAGATACCTAATCCATCTCCTATAGGGAGGAATAAAATTGGGTACTCCCTGCCATTTACATCTCCATGTCTGTCTGGTTGTCATAGTACTGATAGGAGGTACCTCCAATGCCATAGAGGGTGTATGAAGAAAAAACAGTGCTGAGTTTCACAGCTTCTAAACAATGACGCTGGAGGGTTACTGCTCACTTCTTGCCTATACACATATTGTCTTCACAGGCATCACTACCTATCTGCTTACCTTAGTTTTTTTTTTTTCCTTTTGCTGGGGAAGGGTTGAGGACTCCAATTGGGAGACTAATAAATTTGGTTCTGTCTTATTTATAGTTCTTCTTATATTGCCTATCAATTCTCTTCCACATATATAACTGCCTGCTGAGTCCTGAATCCTCTTGTAACCCCCTCTACCTCCACCTGTCATTACCAACATGATGCTGGGATCCACCCGGTCATTTCCTTTGTTGAATACTTCTCCATCCCCCTCTCTCACTTTTGAAAATGGAGAGCCCTGCATATTTTCTCTCTACTCTATAGCAAGAGGTGGTAATGTTCTTACTAATCCTCTTCACATTCAGTTTTACTTATGGAAAGCCCACTTTAATTCTTTCCTGTCTAATCTGCTTAATCTTAAGAAAGCTAAGTGTGAGCAACTATTGGAAGGCTATAATAGGGAAGAAAGATTAAGAGCTTGTAGGGAAAAAAAAAGATTCACTTGAATAAAGCTTTTCCAGGATTTCAACTTTATTAACATAGCCATTGTTTATAAATTATTGTGATAAGAACCAGGATGACATTATTTCCTTTTGTAGCAAAGGCCAGCTTTGTTCTAATACTAGTCATCTCTGTTAGTTGTAGATGACTAGATCTGAATGTCTCATGGTAGTTGTGCTTTTTTTCAGTCTTCTTTACCTCAGAGCAGATCTTAAGCACTATGAAGCTTCCATACCAATAATAACCTTTGCCATATAGCCCAGTGAACTTTTCCTTAGACAATAGGAAGGAGATGAAACTCATAATATTGTAATAAGAACAATAATAACATAATCATTTGTCTGTTAAAGAATCTCTCAGTCATATAGCTGTGTCAATTACCTATAGATTTTGGATTTCAGATTTTCATCAGTTATTTAGTTTAAAAAAATTGCTATCTGTATCTTCCTCCAATTTTGGCCACCCTGATTTTACTTGTGCAAAACCTTAATTTTGTGTAATTCAAATGGCTGATTTCATGTAAGTATGTATACATATATGTGTGTGTGAAATCTTCTGTCCCTTTTATTTTGGTTGCGACTCCCCCCATTCCCTTTTCAAAGTTAGATATGACCTCTCATTCTTATCTAATTTTTTAATGGTGTAATACTTTATTTTTAGATTGCTTTTCTTTTTGGAGTTTGTTGTGATATAATGTATCAGATATAGATCTAAGCCTATTTTCTACCGTCTGCTTTTCTGTTTCCTCAGCAGTTGTTTTTGCATAAAGAGTCTCTTTTCCACAGTCTGTGCTTGTGGGTCGTTGGGGTGACTGCATGAGGCAAGGGCAAGGATGTTGGATTTGAAGCTAGAGGATCTGAATTTGAATCCTACCATTAACTTCCTGTCTTTCTATTGGACAAATCATTTAACTTCTCTGGGCTTTATTTACAAAATGAAGGCATTGGATTAGATAACCTCTCAAGATGCTTCTAGCTTTAAATCTTTGATTTTATGATTAAATACTAGTCTTCAATGTACTCTTCTTTTTACATCTTACTTTTCTAGTCCATTCTGCTGATCTACTTTTCTGTTATCTCCAGTATCAGACAGTTTTGATAATGAGTACTAAAGTGATTCAGTTTGACATATTAAGCCTTTCTACAATCTACTTGGAATAGTCCTTGGGTGACTCAGACTTGTCTCCAATTCTTAAGTTTCTGTTGTACTTTCTATTTGCACTTCAAAGACTGCCCAACTCAGACTTTAAAAACTAATTAGAAGTGGTCAAATCTGTTAAAGAGCTATTTTCCCCTATATCATATTCAACTTAGATGAAGGGCAAATGATTCTTGGTATAGTCACTTGCCTTTCGTTTTCAGTTTGCCCACATTCCAATGCATTTTAAAAATTCTGGTTGCTGATGTCTTGTGATTCTGATTGGAGTTTGTTGGTACATGAGGGCATCTTGGTTGCTTTCAATGTTTTGTTTTGTTTCTTTTTTCATCTTTGGCCTAGGTGCTTTAGACCTTGGCAATTCCATTTCTGGCTGAGTTAAACTGGTAAGTTTCTCTGGTAGTGGCCTCTTGATTCTCTTAATTGTCTCTTTTCTCTCTGGTTCCAACGCCTTTGGGCAATTTTATGATTTCATGAAACCCAATTTATTGCTTTGCTTAGAGTGTTTATTAATTCACTTCTTCATAACTAAGTGCTGAGACTTGATTCCTGCTATTCCCCAGCCCCTACTTGTCATCACCAATATTAAATGGGTACCTTATTGGTCATTTCTGTCGCTGGGCCATTCCACTTTTCTCCCCTCCCCTCCACCTCTCCCACTTTTTGTTTCATTATTTTTGTTTGTTTTCTGGAAGGTTATTATATTGTAATAGAATCATTAAATTTGGAATGATCCTTCAGTTCTTTCCTTGAACACTTTTTTTTTCCAGGCCAATTTTCATTTTTAATTTTAGATACCTCACATATACTTTTAATTTTATCATCTCTTGATTTGCTCTAATATTTCTTGTTCTATAATCAATTTTTGAGTCCTATTTTCTATTTTTTTCTCAGGATTTCCATAACTTTGTTAAGGTTTTTTTTCCCTTTTTGTTTTTCACTATTTTAAAGGGTTTTTTAAAAAAATGTTATTGAGAGCTGTCATTTCACTCCAAATCTCTTCCTTCATTTATTATATGAAGCCTTCCAAACATGCTCTGATTTCTTATGGCCAGTCTCTTCTCTTTGGTGGGAGGAATGTTATTTGTAGTTATTGTAGAATTATTTTCTGCAGATGGAGATTTCTCTTGTTATCCCCTTCTTGCATAGTCTTTCTTCATTCTAGTAGTAGCTATTCTTTGCTTGTTAATTTTTTTAGTCTCCCCCCCCCCCGGAATTTCCTTATGGAGATTTCTTTCCTTTTAGTCTTAGTTATTTTTAAAAAGTATATTTAGCCAGTTTCTAGCTACTTTGAGGCAATGAGATAGAGCAAGACTCATTCCCCAACATTCTCCTTAGCCATATTTCTGGAAATCCAATATTTAATTTTTCCAAAAAAGTTTCATGTTTTTCCATTATATTTGAATTTGTTGTTTGTCACTCACTATGATGAAAACACAATATTTTAAAGTTGAAAATATTGCTTTACATTTTCTAAGTAATTATCACTTTGAAATGGAACACTTAGGCTATTAGTCATTCTTTCTCTCTAAATCTCAAGGTATATTCTTTATTGCAGGTCTTGGCCATGCTCCTCTCGTGCCTCAACTTGAGGGAAAACTTTATAGCAGGGGGCTTGTAGTTTTTAATCCAGGCTGGGTCAAATATCACTGGCTCAGGCTCAGTAAGAAGAAGACATATCTCTGGGGTTCCATTTACTATTTCCTTCATTTCTCACACCATGACTATGACATGGCAGTGTTATAGCTAAACTTGTAGAAGCTGATTGGATTTGGGAGACACTTCTATAGCAGATCAATTACACAGCATCATCTAAAAGGATAAATCAGTTAAAAGTTAGGATTTCTTTGGCAACAACTATGGAGCATAAATAAGCATCCTCCCCACAAAAAATCTTTAACTATATCTACTATGCATACCTGGTTAGATTTATTTATTCCCCCCACCACCATGTTTTTGATCCATGTCACATTCCTTGTACTATAGTGGGCTGTTCCACAAAGATAAATAACAGTAATAAATATCAGTAATAGTTGGACTGCTTCTGGAATGAGCTAGAGAGACAGAATTTAATATCCAGAGCTAGCTGCTCACTCACATAAAGGAAGTTAACTTTTGCGAGGCACTCAGTCCCAATTAGCACACAAAAGAAGATAATTTACTAAATAGACTCTGAGTAATTGGCGAATGGTATATGGGTGAGTAGTTTCCTCCAGAGAGCAGTTTCCCATTGGACAGTCAGGCCTGCAGTTGTTTATACTGTTCTAGTAATATCACAGGACATTAATGCTGCTTTAAAATGATTCACTCTTTAGCAAACTGGGCTAATGGAGCTTGGCCCTTGGTTCTAGGAGGTAAACACAACAAATATGCCCTGGGTAGCTTCTGTACATTTACATGATGGGAATGAGAGCTGCCCCTCTCCACACATGGACCATTGCTGAGACATTAGCAATAAGCCCATGCGCTTTCCTCAAGTGTGTAACTGCTAAAGGAAGTCTAAGCCAAGCACAGAGTTATAACTGGCATTTCTGCACCTGAGGCAACCACAACAAACTGAGCCCAAGACAAATAACGAAGTCATTACCCTTATTTTTTTGAGGGAGGAGGATCAACACAACCCCATGGTGGGAAATGGGGACCCCAGGATACCTCAAGGCCTCTGCTGGGAAAACTACCCTCTTGAAGCCATAGGCAGAGGGCCGTTAGATAGCTTTCTATTTAAAACCTTAGTACCTGGTTATTAAGAATAATTAGTTATTTCTTCATACCTGGCATCAAACAAACAAACCTAATTACTGGAGGTGGGAGTAAGATTCTTAATTCTTATAGTAAATAGGAGAAGGTGATGAAAGAGGGCTTGATGTCAAACTCCCTGCTTCCCTCCCAACCTACACTTCCCCTTCCCCTCAAAAGTATCATGTTACAAGTGAAAGGGACTTCAGGGATAATCTATTATAACTCCTTGGTTTCTATAGAGGAGGAAACCTAGGCCCTATAGAGGGAAGTGCCTGGCCTAAGAACACAGAGAAAGACTTACTTAACTCAGTGAAATCAAGGCTGAGATAAGATGGTATGAACTGGAGACCAAATCTCATAGATTTTCAGAGTTGGAAGAGGCCTTGCTCAACCTCAGAGTTTTCCTCCTCCTAAGAGACCCAAAGTTAGTGTCAAAATAAGGACTAGAACCTAAGTTCTCCAAATTCCAAGAATCATGCATTGTTGAAATGTGGCTTCCCTTAGAGATACAGGAATAACAACCCTTCTAGAATATTAACCCTAGTTTCACGAATTAGGATGAAGAGCTAATCCGGGAGGAGGTTCCTTTGATATTTCAGATAGACTGTGGCCCTAAACTTATCACCACCCCATTCCAACAGTCCATAAAAATTTAAATAAAAGCTTTAAGGGAAAGAAAAATTCTGGAGATGGAAGAGGCAGAGGCATTCCTAAGACAAAATTAAAACACAGCAAAAGAGAGCAATGAAATATATGCATGACACAAAATCCAGCACTCAGATGACAGAAAGCTGAGTTAAAGTTAGGAATCTAGCTCAATCTAGTTTCATCTGGTCAAGGTCAAATATTCTGAAACAGACCTATATCTGTGGAAGCAAACATATTTGGCCATTGCTACCTATCTCAAGATCAAATGACATTAAAATTGTTTCTTGTTCCAGGTAATTCACACTGTACTCTCTCAATATTTTTCTTTCTTTTGTCTTCATGTCAACAACATCATTCAGTAGTCCTTCCCTCTCTGTCTCCAAAATGTTTTTTACATCTTTAGATACCTTCTGCAAAAGCTATCTTTTCCCAAGACTTAACTCTGGGCTTTGTCTGTAAAATGAGCATTATGAAGAAGATGCCATTTAAGGTTCTTTCAGAAACTATGATTCTATGAGTGTAACCATACCCGGCTCAAATTGCTCTAATCCCAACCACCCTAAAGTACAATTTATCTGTAACCATAATACAACTGGGACTTTATAACATATGTTTACATATCTCTACAATTTCTGCTCACATGTCTATTTTTTCTTTGCCATATCTGCTTTACTTGATGAGGAAACCTAAATCACAGGGTCTTCATTTTCTTGTTCACTAAGTGGCAAGTTCATTGTCCTACAGAGAGTGGGCTCTAGGGAGCTGATGTTACTTGATTTCCTGACTGGGGATTTTCCCCATATTTGCCTGAATTTAAGACCTCAGAGTTGGGACTAAACTAAATCTCTCAGGTTACCATCTATGACTTTTATATGGGTAGTAAAGGTGGGGTCTGTTTAAAAAAAAATCAAAGCTTCATCACCCTGGACCATTGACTTTAGGAATTTTACTTCTACTTCTATCTCTATATGCAGCCATGATGATTTGTAATTTTATTACGCCTTTGACATCAGACGTTTCCCCTGATAATTGATCTGCTGAATTAGCTGACTCTGATCAGGCATGTTGAAATGTAATGTATGTACATGAGCCCTAAATGAATGTGGTTGTCCATCCTGTTGATGAACAAATATCCACTTAAATCAACCAATATTAATTTTCTGTACAGTTGATTTCTGCCTTTTCAATGTTGTGTGATTAAATTCTTTTTTTCCCCTGGCATAATGAAGGATCCTGGATGTAATAATGTTCTCGTTCCCAAAGTTTAAGAGGAGAGATGTATTTCATGGCCCTCACTCGGAGGTCCATAAGGAGTTTTATTTTCTGAATAAATATTGATTGCAGCTTACAAAATACTGCAAACCCCAATAATTAAAAAGAATGAGTTCAGTCATTGGTGGGCAGCACATGGGCACAGTATAAAAGAAGACAAATTCTTCAGGTGCCTGCGATTTAATAATTGTGCTGGGTTTTGAAGCTTATTAAAGCTGTGCAGGTGCTATGTTTCATCACAGAGTGGTGAACCTTTGAAAGATATGCATAATAAACAGAGTTTGAAATATGTTTTTATACTGAGCCATATGGTCCTGTCTGGGGCTTTCCTGGATCTTTGGGTCAGTTCATTGTTGAAAGATGGGTTTGCAAGGACCCACCTTTCTGAGCTGCTGTCAGTGCCCTATCAGAACTAATATACTTTTGCATTATTATTTATTTTATGTGTCTCTCTGAAATGGACTCAGCCTTGCACAGTAGCTGAAATGTGCTGAGCAAAGTCTCTTCCCTGAACAGCTTGTGGCCACATCACCAAGTGATGACCTTCCTTGTCCTTAAAAAAGTGGGAAAGTGAGACTTTTAAATTAGGACCATTCAGACAGTCTGGATTAGATGTCCCCACCTGAGCTCAAACCAGGTTCTACCATCTGAACCTTATATGCTGAATCAAACTAGCATTCTCATAGAGAAGTATACTTTCTCTCTCTTTTCTCCACCTTCTGTCATCCAGTTTCCTAACGTCCTGAACTAAGAACCATACTGCTGCATGCATGGAGCCACTTAAATACTTTTTGAGTGTGTTACTAAGGAAAAAAAAAACACTTGTTTCCCCCTCCTATAGCTTTGACATGAGGTAGCATTGACTTTGGAACACTTTTGATAAATTGGAGAGTGTCCAGAGGAGGAGAATCTGGATGCCAAAGAGCCTTGGGTCCATGCTGTATGAGGAAAGAACTGTTTAAATTGGAGAAGAGAAGATGTGGTAATAGGGTGATGCTGGGGAGATGTAGCATGATAACACTTTGAAGACTCTGTGTGTGTGTGTGTGTGTGTGTGTGTGTGTGTGTGTGTGTGTGTGTGTGTGTGTGATTAGACTTGTTCTATTTGGCCTGAGAAGGCAGAACCCCAGAGGATGTATTTTAAAGAGGCAAAGTCCCGATAGAGGCATCCAAAAGCGTAGATTGCCAGTGGAGGCAATAGGTTCCTCATCATTGGAGATTTTCAAGTAGACCACTTGTTTGGTAGGTTGTAGTGATGATTCTTTTGGGAATAAACTCAATCTGATGGCTGCCGACATCCTTTTCAACTTTAAAAGACTATAATTCTATGTTCTTTTTAAAGCACATGGATTTAATTCATTTTATATTTTTTAAAGCATATATATATGGGGAAGGGAGAAGGGAAAAAACCATTTGTTAAGGGATTACTACATTGTGCTAAGCACTTTACCAATATAATCTCATTTGACCCTTACGACAACCCTGTGAAGTATGTGCTATTATTATCCCCATTTTACAGATGAGGAAACTGAGCTAGATTGAACCTAGGTGACTTACCCAGGGTTACCCAGATAGTAAGTATCTGAGGCTGGATTTGTATTCAGGTCTTCCTGACTCCAGTGCCAACACTCTACCCTTTTTACTGCTTAACAGCCTATATAACACATGACCATCCCTTATGAATATAGTACTCAGAGACAAAGCTACTTGGTCCCTACTCTACTGAATCTTACAATGCAGTTCAGATGAGAGAGAACCATAAGATAGTGGGTTAAATAATGGTAAGAAAATGCTGATGTTTGTTTAATATGAAGGGTAATCCATTTGAGTGAGATGAAAGTACAATTTCCTTTTACTTAGTTGGAGAGGATTTCTTTGGAAAAATGAGCTGTGGGCCAAGTTCTGAAAGATAGAAATGATCAAGCCTGATCAAGGACTAAAATTAGCTGACTTTCAAGCTAGCATTTAGCAAACTATAATTCTGATGCACTAAAAATTTCTGTTTTCTCACAAGCCTGCCTTACATATAAAGAGAAAACATTTTTTTTTTTGGCTAGGCAATGGGGTTAAGTGACTTGCCCAGGGTCACACAGAGAGTGAGTGTTATGTGTTTGAGGCTAGATTTGAATTCAGGTCCTCCTGACACCAGGGCCAGTGCTCTATCCACTGTGTCACCTAGCTGCCCCCAAAGAGAAAGCATTTTTTAAGCATTTAATATGTGCTAAGTGGAAGGATACAAATACAAAAACTGAAGACAGTTGATGTGCTCAAGAAGCTTAAATTTGAATGAGGGAGTCAATTTACAAAAAAAAGTGGTAGACAGGAAGGGATATAAAGTGGCAAGTATGGTGAGTTGGTCTGTAGGAAAGTAGATTGACACACACCATCCAGGTATAATGGCAAAGCATGGTTCAGTGCTCCAGAACTGTGGGTGGATTGTGGGTAGGGAGAGAGGAAAAATACCTGAGTAATTGGTGTGGCTATGGAAGAGAAGGCCAGAGAGTCAGGAGTGAAATGAAGTATGACAAGCACTTTTTCTGAAATAGTGGTCCAGGAGAGACATTCTAATCAGGAGAATGGGATCCTCGAGTGGAAGTTTCTTCAGGGTGAGAAAGCAGCTGGAAAATTAAGTTATAAAAGAATGTAGTCTTACTTTATTGTTCAAGAATGCAGTGTCAATTTTCCCCACTTCCAAAGCCACAGAAAATGGCACCAGACTTTGCTCAGAAGATATGATTAGGTCACTGATCCCAGGAGACCACCATCTTGGGCCCTACTTATCTTCCTGAGCTTTGTTTTGAAGTATCTATGATTGGTAGGATTGTTTCTGTGATCTTACAAAACAACATGCTAGTGACCTTTAACTCCAAAAGTGGGTTCTTTGTTTCTCAATTATTACAATTTTGAAAGTTCCTGGCTCACTCCTAGGAACTAGTTTACATAACAAAAGCGTCTATCTCACTGAGTTCCTATGTCAAATTAGAAACTTTCCAAAGCATGTAAACCACACCTAATTCCTCCACTCGAGAAGTTTACAATCTAAACCTCTCTACATTTTTATCCTACTCTGAAAATGTAGGCAGGAGACTTCATATAGAAGCAGTATTAAGGGAATGGAACACATCTCCAGGATCTGAGAAAATGTTGCCCAAATTTTAATCCCTATTCATTGTTAAGCAGTACTCCCAAGTATGAAACATTCTTGACAATGACACCCAAAACTCCCTACCGTTAGTGATTATTTGGCATAACTCTTGCAAATTTGGCCTGCTGCTGACCTTACTTCCATGGAGCACAGAGCCCCAGCCCCAGATGTTGTACTCTTCCCCAGTTTCTCCTAACTCCCTAGCCTTGTTACATACAGACTTCTGGTGCTGACTCTGTGCCCTCTGAAAACTGCTGTGAAGCCAGATAGAAAGTGGAGAAAAAATAATAGTTTCATTTAGTGATTTACCAGCCATGAAGAGGAAGACAAATTTTTCCCCACTTAGAAAATGATCAGAGTACTTCCTCCTACAGAGAAAGCCCTAAGTTGCTGTGTGTGGGGGGGGGGGAATCCCAAGTGAAACAAAGACTTTTCCATTAAGAACCAACTTTTTCATTTTAGCTGGAAACTGAGGCCCAGAGAAGTGAAATGACTTGCCCAATGTCACACAGGTAGTAAGTGACATAGCTAGGACCAGTTAAGTTGGGTTCAGTCCTCATTTTTATGGTCTCTCCATTGTGCATGAAGTATGACTTTCTTAGATCTGCCAGTCCAAATCTGGTTCCATTGCTCATCACATCCTAAGAACTTGCTCTTTGCAAAGCCCTTCTCCAAGTGATCTTTGTGCCCCTAATTTTTGTCCAGTTGGCACTCATGACCACATACTATTAATTTACCATTGTCACGTGACAAGAGGTTGCCTTTTCTAGATATGATTTGAGAGCAAAGCTTGCACCATCTTGTCCCACATTAACTTTGGATACATGTCCCACATTAACTATGGACACATGTCCCTCAGGAGTCTCCCTGAAGAGTCCAGAGCCTTGGAAATGGAAAGCAGTTATAGCCAGAGAACTGGTACACCTGCTGTTAGTCTCTTTAAAAAGGGAGGAAAAAACCCACAGCACAGATAAGAGCTAAACATAGAAAATGCCCAGTAAGCCCCCCACTCTAGGTGAGCAACAGTGATTGAGAAGCATCTGTGACCCTCCTTTCTCTCACGCAATCTGGTAAGTGGCAGAAATGTGCGCCTATGAAAAGAAAGACTTCTGGCACCAAATACTAGATTTTAAAATATATTTTATTAAAAATAATTAACAATAATTGAATTGCCCAGAAATCTACATGAGCTGATATGTTCTTCCTTTGTCTTTGGTGAAAATCATTCTCCATATAGTTAGACAGATGACAGATCCTAATATTGCTCTTATATTTCTGGAAAACACTCCTGAAAAGGTAAAAAGCAGCAATGAGGTAGTAATACTGTGCAAACCTGCACAGAGTTTCTGAAACTGAACATTGGAGACCTCCAGGTGACCAAGGAAACAATTGAAGATGTCGAACGGTTGTGTAACAACCTTCCAGGCATGAAGTTCATGTGCAGTCATTTCTATGACCTTTCCAGCGAGTACTATCAGATGATTGGAAACCATGGGTCCTATTACAAGGATGCACTGCGGTCCCTGGGTTGTATCAATGTAAAAGGCCTGCTTGTGTCAGAGCAGCAGGAAAGAGCACTGACCTTGGGTCTGACAGGACTTCCTGGGGAAGGGAAGGTGAAAATAACTTTGGGGAATTGGGCATCACCCTGTGCTGGATTCGCTGAAGAATACAGACTGCCAGTGGCTGATAGACACACTTTACACCTTCAACAATGATAATGTTGAGAGGTTGCAGACCTTGAAGCCCATTTGGGCCCCAAAACCGGATCTGGCTGCCAGATTTGCTCCTGCTTCTGCTTCTGTAGAAGATCCAGCTGTTATGCTTCATGGATGTGACTTTCATGTGCCTAGCCACCCACCGCCAGCTGACCTTTGAGGAGATTGCCCGGAGTGCCAAGGGGAAGGTGAACAAGATGGAACTGCTGGTCATGAAGGCCCTTTTGGTGGGTCTGGTAAAAGGCAGTTGATGAGGTGGACAAGTGGGTGCACATGACCTGGGTGCAGACTCACATGCTGGATTTGCAGTAGATCAAGGACGGGCCTGGAGTTCTGGTGCATGGATATGAAGAGCATGGAGATGCTGGTGGAGCACCAGGCCTACAACGTCCTTACCTAAATCCTCTGAGCAGGTTCTTGTAGGAGCTTTTAGGACCTCCCACAGGCCCCCACCAGTGTGTGAGGGAAAGACTTACCTGCACCCTGTGCTCATGGTGGTCATTGCTGATGAAATGAAATCAAATGAAATCAAATGATGATGATAACAACTTACATTTCTATGATACTTTATAGTTTACAAAATACTTTACATATATATGGATACTTCAGACTCATTCTCTCAGGCTGACTATACCTCCCCCCTCGGACTTCTAAGATATCTCTGAGGGGGTGGGAACAATTCTTCTCATAACACTAGCAGTTCAACCCCCCATTCCAGTGTGTTTCTTATTATTAATTGCCAGTGATTGCTGCCTTAGTTCCATTAAACCAATTACTATCAATTAGCTTTTACAAATGGATATTTATTGTAAGGATATAGCAGGAACAGAAGTTATAAACATTTCCTCTAACATTTGGTTGCACAGTCTTTCCTATTTTACCTTGGTCTCTGGAGTAAATGACCTCAGACTTAATGCAGCAATTTCTCGTAGCATTTGCCCTACCAAGTTCATTTCCCAATTCAGCATGGCTGGTGGATGGATGAATCTGCATCTCTGCTACTGCTGGGCTGGGTTAAATAGTTTTCTCAGGACTTTGCTCCTTACCATCTCTGGCTTCCAGCAAATTCTAGCACATATTCCAGCTCCCAGATTTCTGGTACCTTTGTCTCCAAACCTTTTAAAACTCACAAGGCTGTAACCATATCTAATCTCCTTTGCCTAAGGAAAGAGAAATGTGAAGAGGCAATGAACAGAGGTCTTTAATCATGGGCCACAATTTGGCCTCAAATGGGGAGATAAAAGCCTATATTTCTTTCCCCATTGAGGCTTAGTCCCTGCCTCCTCACTTGAACATAGCAAGGCAAGAGTGATAACCACTCTTACTTTGACTGATTAGTACTTTTTGAATGCCCTTCAGTTCTGGTTATATTGCCAATCAATAGTCCATCTCTTCATCATGTGGTTAGTAGACTGGGTCAGTTACAGAATGTCTAAATATACTTCAAAATAAGGAGTCATGCAGTTCCATTACATGTAATCATTCCTTTCCAGAAGCAGGCTCTTTAGCTTCTTCTACATGTGTATAGCATCACCTGAGTATGTCATCTAGTTCCTGCTCACCATTATACATATGTTTTCATATATCACCTTTACCACAGCCTCATGAGGTAGTTACTACCAACGTATGTATCTATAGACCTCTCTCTCTTTCTCTCTCCCTCTCGCTTTCTCTCTCTCTCTCTGCCACAGTAAGGTTGACTACATCTTCCCCTCATATGTGTAAGATATTTCTGAAGAGGTGGGGTAATTCATCTCTTGACACTGTGAGCTCAAGCCCCCATTCCAACGTGTTCCCTATTTTTAATTGCCAGTGATTACTGATCCAGTTCCATTAAACCAATAACTATCAATTGGCTCTTACAAAGGGATATTTGCTGCAAGGATATAATAGGAACAGAAGTTATAGACATTTCCTTTATTATAAACACACACACACACACAGAGTCACATAACTGGTAGCTAGGTGTCAGAGGGAGGATTTGAATCTAAATCTTCTTGAATCCGAGTCTAGAACACTCTACTATCAGACACTGTCTCTGTAGCACACTAGGATCTTACATTCTTGATTCAATTATATTCAACTTGATTCAGTTAAAATTCAGTTGTATTCAACATATCATACATATAATTAGAATATTACATATTTTAAAATTAATTTGTTTAATGAAAAAAAGCTTCTTCCCTCCTGCCCCAATTGGAAAAAAAAGAAAAATAAAATTCTTGTAGCAAGACAATTTCTAAACTGGTAGAAAAGTCCAAAAAGTATTTGTCTCAGTCTGCACCTTGAGTTTACCTCTCCGTCAGGAAAGTGGGTAACATGCTTCATCATTGATTCTCTGGAACTGTGGTTGGTCCTTGAATTGATTAGCATTCTTAAGTGTTTCAAAGTTTCAAAATAACAATACTATTATTGTTCTTCTGGTTCTGCTCATTTGACTCTGCGTCAGTTTATACAAGTCTTCTCAGGTTTTTCTAAAACTGTCCCTTTTGTTATTTCTTTTCTTTTTTTTTCACATTTTAATATAAATTTATTTATTTTTAGTTTTCAATATTCACTTCCACAAGTTTTTGAGTTCCAAATTTCTCACCCCACCCCCCACCCCAAGATGGCATGCATTCTGAATATCCCTTCCCCTGGTCTGCCTTCTCTTCTATCTCCCCTCCCTTCTCTTATCCCCTTCCCCTTCTATTTTCCTGTAGGCAGGATAGACTTCTGTACCCCATTTCCTGTATTTCTTATTTCCCAGTTGCATGTGAAAACATTTTTTTAAAACATGTGTTTTTAAAACTTTAGTTCCAAATTTTCTCCCTCCTCCCCACCCACCCTCATTGAAAAGGCAAGCAACTCAATATAGGTTGTACGTGTGCAGTTATGCAAAACACTTCCTTAGTAGACATGTTGTGAAAAACTAACTCTATTTCCCTTAATCCTATCCTGCCCTCCCATTTATTCTATTCTTTCTTTTGACCCTGTCCCTCCTCAGAAGTATTTGCTTCTGATTACCCTCTTTCCCAATCTGCCCTCCTCTCTATCACCCCCTGCTCTCTTGTCCCCTTCTCCCCCTATTTTCCTGTAGGGTAAGACAGATTTCCATACCCAATTGAATGTGTATGTTATTCTCTCCTTAAGCCAAATCCTATGAGAATAAGATTCCTCATTCCCTCTCACCTTCCCCTGTTCCCCTCCACTTGAGAGATTTTCTTTTCTGTTTTTTTTGTGAGATAATTTACCCCATTCTACCTCTCCCTTTCTTCTCCAGTATCATCCTCTCTCATCCCTTAATTTTATTCTCCAGATATGACCCCTTAATCTTCAACTCACCCTGTGCCTCTATCTATCTATTATCTATCTATCTATCTATCTATCTATATATCTATCTATCTATCTATACATACATACAATTTTTTTCCTCAACTACCCTAATACTGACAAAGTCTCATGAGTTATAAATATCATCTTTCCATGCAGGAATGTAAACAGTTCAATCTTAATAAGTCTCTTATGATTTCTCTTTCCTGTTTACCTCTTCATGTTCCACTGAGTCCTGTATTTGAAAGTCAAATTTTCTTTCAGCTCTGGTCTTTTCATCAGGAATGCTTGAAAGTCCTCTATTTCACTGAATGACCATTTTTTCCCCTGAAGGATTATACTCAGTTTTGCTGGGTAGGTGATTCTTGGTTGTAATCCTATCTCCTTTGCCCTCTGGAATATTATATTCCATGCCCTGCAGTCCTTTAATGTAGAAGCAGCTAAATCTTGTGTTATCCTGATTGTGTTTCCACAGTACTTGAATTGTTTCCTTCTGGCAGCTTGTAATATTTTCTCCTTGACCTGGGAACTCTGGAATTTGGCTACAATATTCCTAGGAGTTTTCCTTTGGGGATCTCTTTCAGGAGGAGATCTGTGGATTCTTTCAATTTCTATTTTGCCCTCTGGTTCTAAATATCAGGGCAGTTTTCCTTGATAATTTCTTGAAAGATGATGTCTAGGCTTTTTTTTGATCATGGCTTTCAGATAGTCCAATAATTTTTAAATTCTCTCTCCTGGATCTATTTTCCAGGTCACTTTTTTTTCCAATGAGATATTTCACATTGTTTTCTAATTTTTCATTCTTTTGGATTTGTTTTACAGTGTCTTGATTTCTCATAAAGTCACTGTCTTCCAATTGCTCTATTCTAATTTTTAAGGAAGTATTTTCTTCAGTAATTTTGGACTTCCTTTTCCATTTGGCCAATTTTCTTTTTAGGGCATTTTCTCCTCATTGGCTTTTTGGACCTCTTTTGCCATTTGGGTTAGGCTGTTTTTTAAGGTGTTATTTTCTTCAGTATTTTTTTGGGTCTCCTTTAGCAAGCTGTTGACTTGTTTTTCATGATTTTCTTGCATCACTCTCATTTCTCTTCCCAGTTTTTCCTCTACTTCCCTTACTTGCTTCTCAAAATCCCTTTTGAGCTCTTCCAAGGCCTGGGACTGATTCATATTTTTCTTGGAGGCTTTGGATGTAGGAGCTTTGACTTTGTTGTCTTCTTCTGGTTGTATATTTTGATCTTCTTTTTCACCAAAGTAAGATAATATAGTCTGACTCTTTTTGCACTGCTTGCTCATGATCCCAGCCAATTACTTGAGTTTTAAACTCCTTGTTAAGGTAAGAGTCTGCTTCCAATGTGGAGAGTGTACTGTCCCAAGCTTCAGGGATTTGTGTAGCTGTTTTCAGAGATACTTGTAGGGACCTGTAAATTTTCAGTTCTTCCAAGGTGGTATGATAAAGGGCGAGGTGTTTACTCCTTTCCTGGCCTGTGACCACAAGTATTCCTTTCTGTCCTGTAACTGTGAGGAAGAGTTCCTCTCCACAGCCACTCCAAGCTCTACCATGCCAGTGTTTCTCCTCACCCCAGCACCGGCGCCCAGAACTGTGACCCAGATCCACACATGGGCAAAGCAAGAGATTCCTGCCTCAGCACTGGCAAAGAGATCCCTGCAGTCCCTCTCTGATCAGCCACTGGATTCCCCCTCAGTCTGTGGGCCGGAAGCTCGGGAAGCAGCTGTTCCCCCCAGGGCCAGGCTCTTGGGGAATGGAGCTGAGAACCCGCCTTCCTCTCTGACCACCGACAGAAACAGACTTTTCCCACTGACCTTCTAAGTTGTCTTTGGCATTAGTGGATTAAGGAGTCTGGAAACCTCCACAGCTGCCTGCGATTCAGTCCTCTGAGGCCTGCTCCAGGTTTGCTGCGGCCTGCGTGCCCACGCTGTGCTCCCAGCCCGGCGCGATACACCTTTCTGATCAATCATCCAGGTTGTCTTGGGCTGGAAATTTGTTTCACTCTGTCTTTTTGTGGGTTCTGCTGCTTCAGAATTTGTTTAGAGCCATTTTTTATGAGTATTTGGAGGGGTTTGGGGGAGAGCTCAAGCAAGTCACTGCTTTCACTCTGCCATCTTGGCTCCGCCCCCCTTTTGTTATTTCTTACAGTACAATAATATCTCATTACATTTATGTAGCATAATTTGTTCTGCTATTATCCTTTTGATATGCACTCCTTTGGTTTTCAGTTCCTTCCTAAAACAAAAATGGTTGTAAATATTTTTGTACATATAGGTTCTTTCCCCACTTTGATCTCTTTGGGATATAGGCCTACTAGTGATATGCCTTGGTCATAGGGTATATATAATTTAGTAACTTTTGGGGCATAGTTCTAAATTACTCTTCAGAACTGGTCTAATTCACAGATCCACCAACAGGGCAACAATGTACCTCTTTTTCTGTAACCTCTAAAATATGTCATTTTCCCTTTTTATCAACTTTATCAGTCTGATGGTCTGAGGTGGAACTTCAAAGATGCTTTAATTTAATTAATTTAATTTTATATTTCTCCAATTATTTATTTGGAACATTTTTCATATGGCTATTAATAGCTTATATTTCTTCCTCTGGAAAATGCCTGTTTATTCTTTGGCCATTTATCATTTGAAGAATAGAATAGGTCTTATTCTTATAATTTTGAATCACTTCATTGCATATCTTGGAAATGAAACTTTTATCAGAGAAACTTACAGTGAATATTTTTTTTTCTCCGTTAACTATCTCTTTTCTAATTTTAGCTGCATTGATTTTGTATAGAAACTTAAAAAAATTCATGTAATCAAAATTGTCCATTTTATCTTTTGTGATCCTCTCTAACCTTTGTTTGGTCATGAACTTTTCTCCTATCCATAGATCTGAAATGTAATTTCTTCCTTGCTCCTCTGATTTGATAGTTATGTCACCCTTTATGTCTACGACATATAACCATTTGTAGCTTTTCTTGGTGTTAAGGTTTGAGACAGTTTCTGCAATCTATTTTCCAGTTTTCCCAGTAGTTTTTATCAAATAATGAATTCAAACCCCAGTAGCTGGGGTCTTTGAGTTTATAGATCACTAGGCTACTTAACCTAATTGTTTCTTAACCAGTACAAAATAATTTTTAATGACTATTACTTTGGAGTAGATTTCCTGGTCCTTATCCTTCTCATGCTTTTTTTTCTCATTTTCCTCTTTAGAAAATTACATATTTCATATGGTTCAGGGTACTAATTCTAGTACTAAATTCTAGAAAAATTCTTAATCTGGGCACTGTGAACTTAATACATACATACATCCATGCACACACACACACACACACATATATATGTATACACACACACACATTAGGAATTGCATTTCAACAAAAGTTAGTTTTCTTGGTAATTCTATGTATTTTATTTTATATTTAAAAACATTCTCAGAAGGAGTCCATTGGCTATCTCAGACTGCCAAAGGCATCCATGACCCTGAAAGAAAAGAACCCTTGCTCTGAAAGCTGCAGTCAAGAGGACTTTAGGCATCAGTCCCTCTGGACCCTGAAGTGAACTTCCTCCTACATCCTCTTCCTGTATTCCCTATTCTGGGCAACTGTAAACCTTGACAGAGGCAAGACGAGTTCTTCTGATTCTTCTATCTTGATGATAGCAGAAGATCTTTGTTATGCTTCTTCAAAGCTAGAAAAGGAAACATTCTGTTTGTGAGGGCTTTGATGGCTGATATGGAGAAGAAAGAGTGACTCCTTTTTCTTGGCAATTATCTGTCACAGGCCCTCTAGAGTCCACAGTTGCTAAAATAATGAAGGAGGTACTAAAAGTAATTCTCCAAGTAAAAAAGAATTCCAGGGATGCTGAAAGGTAGAGCCTGGCTAAGCTCAGCTGGACTGAAAAACTGACCTGTGTGTGTGCATCACACAGAGTCCAGTAAACTGAAATCCTTCTTGTCTAGTACAATATTTTGTTTTTTATCTGGTACCAAACTTTGATTCCTAAATCTCAGACTGTGCTTCCTGCTAGCTCTCCAGATTTGACTGTGCCCCTGATTTTCAACCAGCTTTCTTACCCTACATTCCTATTCCCTTCAGCTTTGCAATGAGCAATTCTGGTATAATCCAGCTTTCCAGCCAAGTCTGGAGCATTTTGTATAAGACTCTCCTAATTTGTAAAGAAAATGCTTATGGAATGCTGCACGTGTCAGCATCCTCTCCACCAATTAGGAAAGTGTTGTACAAAATACCCTAGGGCTTAGTGGGAAACCAAGGCTATACTGGTTATTGACCTGGATTTCTCTTCTAGCATGGTTTTAGGACTTTTATCCCCTCTTCTGCTTTCTTGTACTGTTTTTTTCTTTGATTCTTACACCATGGACTGTGTCATTTGAAATTTCTCCTTGTCTTCTTCAGCACAGGGAATCTCTTGGCACCCCAGTGGGAACCATGTAAGCACAGACTTGGTCACATCCCACTCCTGGCCTCAAAAGAACCAGAGGAAGCAGTATTTTTTTTATCTCTTGAAAGCGGTATGATAGCATATGACATATCAGTAAAGTAGCCCTATGAAGTGCTTCTCTGTCTCTGTCTCTGAGGCTATAGTCTCCTGTGCAAAAAGTGTTGGTGTTAAGAATTGCTTCATCAAATCACTTAAAGCAATTACATTTCTCCCCAAGTTTCCATAACTGTAACTCTGTTTCTTAACTAGCATGAAATCATTTGAATGACTACTGTTTTGAGGTTCCCTCTAGATTTCCATGTTATGGGAAGGCCCATTCTGATGACTATTGACCTAGGGAAGTATATAGCACAGCACCTCAAGGAGAATAGAGGCTGATTTCTTTAAGTTATTGTATCCCCAGAGTCTAAAATATTGCCTAGTGTGTAATATGTGTTTAATAACTACTTGTTTGAATGAATGAAAGGAGATACCAGCACCTAGCATAGTGCCTTACACCTAGTAGGCAGTTAGTAAAAGTTATTTTTTTTATTTAAAATTTAAATTGTATTGATTTGAGTAGTTCAACTGCCTGGTTTAAAGACCAGAGAGTCTTAATAGCCTCTTAAACCAGGAGACTCATCCCCCTATACCCTGAGACCACCATCAAGAGTGGTACTGCTCTTCTCTTCCAGATGTATCCCATCCTTTTCCACCTCCCACTCTCATCAGGAAACACAAATTCAAGTCTGGCTCTGTTACTTAGTGGGCAAATTACTTAAACCCTCTCTACTTTCTAAACTCCGTGGAGTTCCTTATCTACATAATGGGGATAATAATACATTCACAACCTCCCTAATAGGCGTTGTTATGAGCCAGGTGCTCTCAATGCAATTCGTTTTAATTTCGTAGGACACAGATTCAGGGACTACAGAGATTAAATTGGGTATGATCACTGAACTCAAGGAACTTATAAATGTAACATAGGAGACAAGATATTTATTCAAATAAATATGAGTCAGCTAATGTGGGACTTTGCTTTGTTTATGCATATTTGTTAAAAAAAGTGTTTTGTTTTCTTTTTCAGGTTGGGGTGGGGATGTGAGAGGAAGAGAGGATGGATTTTTGTTAATCACAAATATTAAAATAATTTTTAAATGTATGAGTTAAGGTAGAATTAGTTCAGACAAAGTAAGCTAAGAAATTTCAGATTGAGAGAGATAGCTTGATCACTTTCAAGGAGGTGGCATCTGGGCCAGGCCCTGAAATAAGATAAGTATAGATATGGAAGGAGTACCCTTGCATGGATTTAGCCTAAGCAAGTACTTGGAATTTAGAGCAAAAGAGAATTGGAGGAGGACAAAAATATCATTTGGTTAAAACAGGGATGGGAAGAACAGTGAATATCAGACTGGAAAGGTAGGTTGGAAAAAAAATTCGGAGTGACAAATTCCAAGTTAAGGTGTTTGTAGTTTTAAAGAGTCAGTGGTATAGTAGAAAGAACATCTGTACTTGGAGTCAAAAGGACCCAAATTCAAATGTTAAGTTTGACACTCATGATATTGGTCCCCCAATGCCGCCCCCCCCCCAAGTTGGGGAGAGACATGATCAAACCTGTGCCTTAGGAAGATTTGTTTGGCAGCTCTGTGGGAGGATTATAAAAAGGATAGACTAAAGTGGGCATGGGGAGAGGAGGAATGAGTTCAGTTTTATAAACTTAGGTGCTGCATTGGATAGGGCATTGAACTTGGAGTCATAAAGACCTGAATTCAAATTCTGCCTTCAGATGCTATCAGTTTTGTGATCCTGGGCAAGTAATTTAAGGACTTTCAGCTTTGGTTTCCATGGATAATAATAGCACCTACCTGAAAGAATTCTTGTGATGAACAAATGAGATATGAGTAGAGCATGTTGCAAACCTTAATATGCTATATAAATTCTAGCAAATTTATATATTTAGTATCTATGTAGATATCTGTATATGTACATATACACATGTACATGTAGATGATGAAGATGCTGCTAATGGTTACTACATTCTACTCCACCCTACCTTGCTTTTTTTTTTTTAAGCTTCTTTTCCCCTTCAAGGCTGCCTAAGCTTGACATGTGTTTAAACCTGGACACAGATATGGTGGTAGAGTTGAAGTAGGGGGAAGAGAAAAGTACAAAGTATGCTTAGCTCCCAGGCCACATGCTGATCTAGGATGACCCCAGGCCTTGTCCTCCCTTAGGGACAATCTTGAAGATCATTTTGTGCCAAGGCTTTGGCCTCCTCATCTTTGTTTCTGGAAAACTGCTTCCCTTTTTGCCCGATTGTTTCTTAGGTGCTGTTTTTAAGGCCGCTTGGGTCTATTGACTGGCAGCCCCCCTACTACCAAGGCATCCTTTTTATATAAGTCCTGTGTAATCAGGAGACCAAAGTTTATCCATATTGGGCAATGGTGGTGAAACAAATCCCTGTTGAGCCCTGACAGAGGGACTCCTGTTTTCCATTCTTAGAATCATGAGACATGCAGAGAACTGGTGTCCAACCTAACTTGAAACTTGAGAGAATTCTGCTCAGGGCCTTGAGATAATGAGCTGCTAATGTGTTTTGTGTTTTAATCACAGCATTGGCATGAGATTCATTATATTTGGAAGTGCCTTACCAAGGATCCGACATAGAAGCTGGGCATTTATGAGAGCTTGGGCCAATATTTTTCTCCTGTCATCTTGATTAGAGGCAGAGAGGTAGATGCAGGATGTATTAGGATGAGGCTAGAATGTGAAGACCTAGGTATAAATCCAGGATCTACCACTTATTAGAGGAGAGGTGTCAAACACTGCTAGCCACATGGGGCCCATGACACTCCCAAGTATGACCTGAACCAGATTAAAATGTAGTTCCCCTCTGATTTTAATATTTTGATATAATAATAATAATTAAAAAGAAATTTATAAACATATTTGATTTTCTAAGATAATACCTGGCTTACAGTGATCCTTAGGTATGGATTAGTGGTCCCCATTTTTATTTGAGCTTGACATCTCTGTATTAGAGGTTGTCATTGTGGCCAAGTCATTTGACTTCTCTGAGCTTTAATTTTCGTGGGCAGCTAGGTGGCACAGTGGATAGAGTGCTGGGTCTGGAGTCAGGAAAACTTTATCTTTCTAAGTTCAAATCTGGCCTTAGACACTTACTAGTTGTGTGACTCTGGGAAATTCACTTAACCTCATTTGCCTCAATTTCCTCATCTATAAAATGAGCTGGAGAAGGAAACGGCAAATCATTTTAGTATCTTTGCCAAGAACACCCCAAATTAAGTCATAGAGAGTCAGTCAAAACTGAAACAACTGAACAGTTTCCTTATCTGTAAAATAGGGATAACATCACTTAACTCTTTCCTAGTGTTACTGTGAAGAGAGAGCTTTTAAAAAATAAAGATTTATTAATTCCATTTGTTTTTATATTATGGACATTTTCATCCCCACCCTATAGTGATCCTTCCTTTTTAACAAAGAAAAATAATTAAGCAAAACCAACTGACCCAGTGATCATAGAAACCTCCCCCCCCAACCCCAGCCCCAGCCTCCCCTTCCTACCATGGAAAGGAAGAAGTTGAGGGCATTTCTTCATCTCTTTCCTGTTCCCTGGGTCCAGGATGGGATAGAAAAGTTCTTTGTTAAATGGTAAATCACTATGGAAATATGAGCTTTCATTTCTAACCTGCCGACTTTTTCCTCCTTGCCTTCTATCCAAAAGCAGGATACACAATAGAGGGACCATGATGCTCATCATATTTATCCCACTTTGCTTTGTTCCCACAATCATCCCTGTCAGTCTCTGTTATCTTTGCATTCAACCCTGGCTAGAGGAGGAGATTGAACACACAAAAGTGTTTTTCCCCCCTATTCTTCAAGATTTTGGGACCTCATAAATCACACTGACAGGTCACATGATGATGTTTCTTTGCCTTTCCAAAGAGAATGAATGCAGAGAGGCGTGGAGGTTCCTGAGTAGGTTTGTGACTTCCCCGGCACTGCATTGCAGCCTGGTGTGGCCTGCTCCAAAAGGCTCCTTTCTAGCCTCCACCTAACCAGGTGATATGCTCTACCTGAGCAGCCCCATGGTGGAAAAGAAGAGCTGGGCCCCACTATCTCAGAACAGAGTTTCAGTGCCACTGTGGAACCCTGACAGTTAACAATGAGACTGTCAAGATTACCTTTTTGTTCCCTCCTTGAGGCAGGAGCAGCCTCATTTTATCCTGTGGTTTAGCACATGAATCATTGCTTTTGTACGTGATCAATGGTACTTCGTGCGTTTCCAGCAACTGTCTGGGTCTGTCACTGACAACATTCGCTATTGAGCAATACAGTTCCAGACCTGATGGCAGAGGCAGGGAGGGGGAACGATGCAGATTCTTCTGTGTGAGTAGTTTGAAAAACTAGGAGGTTCAAAGGCAGCTGTTGTGTTCAGAGTTTTGTACACTTAGATGCTGTCATTTTTGTTTTTTAAGAGATGCAGGCGGCTTACGTTAAGTTTCAGCTCAAGCTCCCTTCCCAATAGGATTTCTTAGTTTTGGATGGTCTCAGGGAAGGGGTGGTGATGGAGTGGAAAAAAGAAATGGAAAATGTGTATGAGAAGAGGAAGAAGAAGAAGAAGAAGAAGAAGAAGAAGAAGAAGAAGAAGAAGAAGAAGAAGAAGAAGAAGAAGAAGAAGAAGAAGAAGAAGAAGAAGAAGAAGAAGAAGAAGAAGAAGAAAGAAGAAGGAATATCCAGTGCATATTCCCTTTCTCTTCACTCTTGGCTCGTATGTATGGACATCATGTTTTCCATCTTCAAACAATACTTTATTCAAAAGTGGCCAAAACCACCCTGTTTTGCTTCATACCTGCTTTGAGGTCACCCATGAGACACGTTCTCCGCCCAAGACTTTGTGTGCCTCGAACAGGCACAAATGGAAAGAGGATGTGAGTCAATCTGTTATAAACTGTTCATCTGTGAAATCTAGATGATACTCAAAGAAAATCATTGCCAAAGGTCTGGAGACTGTGAGTGTCGAACTTCAGGTGTGCCTCTTTAGGAAAGCTGATAGGTGAAAAGTTGGGGTTTACACCGGATAGTGGAATGATTCTTCATTTGACTGAAAGCCTCCCTATAGGACTCCTTTAGCCAGAAACTCTTCTATGTTTTTGAAATGAGACTGGATCTGAAAAATGTTGATTTGCATATAGGCTTTAAGGAACGCAGCTAGAATTAATTGTAGAATGTTAGCTCTGGAAGAGATCTTCTTGGATCTTCTCATTTTGTTTTACAAACATTTTAAGTGAGGTCCAGAAAGAGGGCATGTGACTCACTTAAGGTAGAACATTTAATTAGTGGTAGAACTGGTTCTACAATGCATACATCCTAATCTGTAATTCAGTACTCAAAAAAAAAAAGAATCATTACATAAGGTTCTGCCTTGCTCCCATTATCCTCTTGATTCAGGGTTGTTGTCTGCTGAGGCAAAGGTCCTTTCTTCCTCTTTCTTCTCTCCATACTCTCATCTCTATCCATATCAGCCTTATCTGTTTGCATTCTATACCTGCCTCTGTTCCACCATTCTATTTGGGCCCTCTGGAACCCCTGCTCCCAGTTAACAAACTGGACCTCAGTCTAGATCTCAAAAATCTGCATCCTTCTGGGTGATCTTGTATCCCTGGTGACCCTCTCCAGAACTAGGTACTTCTTCTCTAACCCTAATTCCCTCCTTCCCAACACCGCCCACCACTTCCCCTCCCCAAGCCGGGAGGAAGAAGAGATGTATGACTTGCTCTTAATTGCCACTTCCAGAATTTCCCTTTGCCACCATCACTGGCAATCTCTCTTGTTCAGAGGTTCACTCAATCTGTCTTTATCACCCAGTCCTGATCCTTGTAGTAGTCTTCTAATGGACTCTGGGTCATTCTCTTTCCTTTATTCCTTTATTCTCCACCTCTATTTCCACCTCTGTCATTCCTTCAACCTCCTCCTCCCCCTATATCCAATCAGTTACCATGTCTTGTGGATTTGATTTCCAAAAAATCTTTTGCATCTGTCCTTTTCTTTGCATCATTCATGCGTCCTCCACCCCGGTTCAGTCCCTTGTCATGTCTTGCCTGTTCAGTAATTTTCTAATTGGCCTCCCTGCCTCAAGTCTCTCTCTTCTCTAATCAACCCTCTATGTAACTGCCAAACAGATATTCCTAACAGGATATCACTCTGTGGCTCAAAAAGCTCTAATTTTTCCCCTTTTATCTATAGGAATGAATAAATGAAAAAGGATGTATTAAGCACTTACTATGAGCCAAGCTAGGGCAACTAGGTGGTGCAGTGGGTAGAGCACCAGGCTTGGAATTAGGAAGTCTCATGTTCTTGAGTTCAAATCTGGCCTTAGACACTTATTAGCTGTGTGACTCTGGGCAAGTTCCTTAACCCTATTTTCCTTAGTTCCTCATCTACAAAAATGAGCCGGAGAAGGAAATGGCAAATCACTCTGGAATCTCTGCCAAGAAAACCTCAAATGGGGTCTCAAAAAGTCAGAAATAACTGAAAAATGACTGAACAAATGTGCCAAGCATGGGGAACAGAAAAAAAAAACCTATATATATCCTTCTTTTATGGAACTCACATGGATAATTGGGAGAGACAACATATAGAAGAAAGGTCAGCTTCTGGGTAGATGAAAAGGCCATTGCTCCTAAGGATGCAGTGGTGGTATAGATGGCAAAGCCCAGAGGTCCTTAGGTTACTTAAGTAGTTAAGATGATGGTGTTAGAAGAACGGCAGGCATAAAGGCAGGACAGATGGCAAGGCCTGTTGGGTCTTCATTTCATCAGAACAAATGGAATTATTGACTTTTTTCTCATTCAGACACTGAGCAGTCAAGCCAGGCAAGGGAGATGGCGAAGGGGTAGGAGAATACGAGCTCCTCCGTAGCCTTCAGACTACCTTTTCAGGTGGATAACATATTATGTCCCTTCAAACACTGCTTTCCAGCCATGCTGGCTGGCTTGCTGACCTTCATACCTGACATTGTCTCTGTACCTCTTCATAGAAACTGTAGCTTTCTTCAGGATTCAACTCAAATGCCACCTCCTGCATGAAGCCTCTCCTGATCTACCCAGCTATTGGTCCCTTTCTCTCTCATATTCACTTTGCATGCATTCTGTACACATTGTGTGTATGTACACAAGTTGTTTGCCACAGTAGAATGTAGGGTAGGTAGTATTTACCTTTTGTCTTTTTGTCCCCAACGTCTTAGAGTGTACCTGGCACATAGTCAAATGCTTAATAATTACTTGATTGATACTGGAGAACTTCAATATACATTCTATATATCCTATTCTCATGAAGCCTGCCTTAGAGAAGCAATGAGGTTAATGGAAAGAATCTTCCTGACTCCAAGTCAGGAAGACTTAGGCTCCAATCTTGCTTCTGACACAAAATGGATGACAACAGGTACCTCATCTTTCTGAACTTCAGTTTCAACATCTGTAATGGGGATAATAGTTATCGCTAGTAGCTATCATACTAGGCTATTGTGAGAACCAAAAGAAATGATGCTGATAAATGTGTGTCCTTCAGAAATGTTTAGACACCATATAAATGCCGAGTATTTTATTTCTGTGTAAATCTTATATAGATATTAATGTTTTGTTTGTTTGTAATTACAGCTATCCATCTTGATAAAGTCAATCTTCAATTATATTGTGTCTGGTCTCTTCTGGATAATTTTGAGTGGAGCGCTGGATATAGTAGTAGATTTGGCCTCTACCACGTTGATTTTGAAAATCCAGCTCTACCTCGTGTTCCTTACAAATCAGCGATGGAGTATGCCAAGGTCATCCAGAATAATGGAATCAAAAGACCCCTGTAGAAACAGTGACCTGAGAAAACTCAAGTTTGGAGAAAAGTCCTTCATGCCTACATAAGAATACTCTTGACAATCCCTATGGAGCAGAATTTATAATCAAATCACACTACTGACTAGCTGCATGTTAAAGCAAATTCAAGATTATGGATGTCTATAAGAATGAAGGGAGTTTCTTTACTGGAAGTTCCATATACTAATGTAATCAAAGGTCTAATCTAAAAAATTTTGAATGATGACTTTGAATGACATCTTTAATTTCTTGTTAATTCTTATTCTTTCTCTCCAACAGGATATGAGGCGTTGGCTTTTTCTTTAATTGTTTGAGATATTACAGAATTTTATGTATGGAAGAGACCTTAGAGAACATTTAATTTTACCCCCTCATTTTACTCACTTAATCCTACCCCTTCTTTCTTCCTCCTATTATACAAGATATTACAGGATTTTACATGTAGGAGGGATTTTAATATTCAAACCCATATCCTCCTTTACTGAAGAAAATGAGAACCAGAGAGATGAAGAAATTTTTTCAAGGTCACAGAGCAATGGTCCTAGGGCTTAAACCCTAGCCTCTTGACTCCACTATATCAATCATTTCCAACCTGTGGTCATGGAGTGTAAAAAAAAAAAGTCTGTGAATCCACATGCAATTCCATGAATTAAAAAAAAATGGCCTCTGTAAATAAATTATATACATACATATCTCACTATTTTTCCAATGTAAGGAGATGCTATTGTGATTTATATAAAGCTCTACTGGATTTATACTACTCTTTTGTTATCATTTGTTTTCTCAGTCAATGGATAGCCTCATATATGGATCTGGATATGAGATGTGTAAAAGGAGTCAGCATCTTCGAATGTGTTGGGAACCATTATCCCATCCTAAGAAAGCAAAGAGCTGTTTCGTTTTTTGAAAGAACAGAATGGAAAAGGACTCATCAATTTTGGAATAAACAAATTTCCAGAATATAAAAGCCTAAACTAAAATCGTTTCTCAATTACAAAGGGAAAAAATTACAGAAATGGTACATTATAGATATAGATACATAAAGTGTGACTGTTCACAAACCAGCTGAAGCCTACCTATGAAAAGTGGGTATTAGCTTATTTCTTCTTCACCTAGTGTCTCTTTACTGACTCTCTGGCTATAGGAGTCATTCTGAAAGGACCTGACTATTTTTGTTCTTGATCTTGATGGCATTTAAATAAAAGCTGTGAGTAAGTCCCATTATCATTACACATAGATATCTTAGTTATGGGACAACTCTGTTAAAAAATTTGAGAGCTTTCCTACATATTTTGTTGATGTTCGAAAAAAAAGATAGGCCTTTCTGTAGCTAACCAAATTTTGAGGAAATTCAATCTCTCTCTTTCTCCCTTTTTCTCTCCCTCTCAAAAAATTCATAAGACCAAAGGAAATTAATTACATAACATACGACTAACATCAACAGAACTGTTATCTAGTGTCATAATAGAGCTGTTGGTGTTCTGTCAATTATGGCATACTCAGATGGGTGGATTCCTTGTACCATGATCTGATTTAGCCCAGTGCTCCTCCTGGGACTATTTGGAAGCTGGACTACCATTTTGTAGTGAACATCTCGTAGATATATGTAACTCCAACCCTGGTGCAGACTGGCCCCTCTTCTTGGATATTCTTGGGTCCTTTCAAGGGTGGTTTATGGTTAGACAATTGCTGCTTGTCCCTGGACGCTTCAAGAGCTGACCTACCCCTCTAACTAGATCTTCTCCTGGTCTTAAGAAAAGCATCTCTCCAGCAGACCCTGTGCCCATCCGCTCCTTATCCTAGAACAGATTTGCCAGGGACCCAGAATTTCCCTTCCCTGGGTAGATACTGAAAGTAAGAGGGTACATATCTTTTTGGGTTGCCATACAGAGACATAATTCTCAATGGTCCTACCCTAGTTATAACAGCAACAATAAGCATTTATTAAGTGCTTTTTGGAAGTTGGGTACTGTGTTAAAGACTGGTTCTAAAAAGAAACGTAAAAATTGTCCCTACCCTGAAAGAAAGCATATGACCATGCAGTAGACAGTTTTTATAGTTTTCAGAGAGGGAAGCAAAATCAGTTGACATGACACTTGCCTTTGTAAAGCTTCCATTGTAAGATAGATGGAAAAGTGGTGGAAAGAGCTAGCAAGCACATTTATTAAAGATTATTAAATCCAGTCCCCTTCATTTTACAGAAAAAGAAGTTGCGGCACAGAAGTTTGCAGTGACTTACAAAAGCTTATGCGGCTGTGTTAAATCTTGTCTGTTCCCCTGCTTGTAATACTTCTCTCTAGATTGTCTTTCTACCTTTCACTGTGATTCATTAAAAAAAAGAAACAAAAACTAAACACCTCTTTGAGCATTTTCTTCTAATCATACAAATACTGTAAAAACCCTTGGACTCGAGTCAAAAACCTTGGCTTTAAGGACTGTTGCCAAAACATGCTAATGGTGTGGATATAGGCAAGCCATTTTCCCTCCTAGGCTCAGTTTCTTCATCTATAAAAGGGGAATTATAATACTTCCTACTTCACAGGGCTGATGTAAGAAAAGTGCTTTGTAAAGCCTAAAGATGTAGAAATACAATACTTACTCTTTACCATGTTTTATCTTCACAATTAGATTATAAACTCTTTGAGAGAAGACACATTGTTTTATACTGTATTTTTCTAGTTTAAGGCTTGGTCTTTGAGAAAGAAATCTAGTCAGTAAACCCCAAGTTAGCTAGATAGTTTTTGGCCATCAGAATTTACCTTCGTTGGGGCAGAACACCCTCAGGTAGGAGGAGAGGGGGAGGGCAGGGAAAGGGAATCACTCTGGCTTTCATGGATTGGTCAACAATAGATCCTTGCCCAAGTACCACTTAATGGCTGCTTTTTGGGCCCTCCTGGCTCAGAGTGAATGTAAATTGTAACTGTTTCTCTTTTGGTCAGCAACCCTGATGGTTTTTCCCCTCCCAGTTTGATTTTTTTCTAATTATTAAAGGGACCATCTCTTGACTCACTTCTTAAAGATGCCTATTCCCTGAACGGGCATTAGCTCACTCAAAGTGAAAACTTGAAAAGACCTTAGCTTAAAAAGGCCAAGGTGTCCCCCTGCATTCTGGGCCACTTCCATTCATCCTGATTGATATCTGGCCACTGAACAAAGATGGCTTTGGGTGAGAAAGTGAGGCTGGTGACTGCACAGCCCTCCCTCACTCAAATCAAAGTCAATTGCAAATCATGTCATCATCTCCCTAATGTCATGGTCCTCTTCAAAAAGGAAGGATGAACCACAATTTTTATAGTATGTCTCACATTATCTAGGAAAATGCATATAGTAAGTGTGATACAAATGCTTGCTATGTATATGTACTAGGAGAAAGTTGCTTAGAGCTCTCTGCAGCTAAGGGAATTCAATTTAATTCAGTTCAATAAACATATGTCAAATTCCTACTATGTGCAAGGCACTAATCTACACTTTGGGTATATAGTAAGAAAAATGAAATATTTCATGCCCTCAAGGTACTTACTTTTTTTCTGGGAAGAACACAGTAAGTATGCAAATAAATATCATAAAATATAGAATGCTGGAAGGGAACCCCCCAACCTAACCCCACCACATCACACACACACCAACACACACAGAAAGAGAGAGAGAGAGGAAATATGAGAAAAGAGAGAATAATTTCAGCTGAGGAGATCAGAGGAGGGTTCATTAGGAAAGAATATTCACGTCAGCCTCATGACTCTTAGCCTGTCCCTTTCATTTTGGCACATCCTCCTTATTTCCAGCCCTTGGGAGGCTCCAGAACTTAGTAACAAGGTGGGAGGCATGACACTCCATCCCCTAAAGAGCCAAACCCTTGGGAAATATCCATTTGTTCAAGGGAACCCACACCATGATCCCCTTCTAGTCACCTTCACTTCATTACTTCTCTGACCCGAAGGCCATAGAATGAGTTCCTTTGAAAGCGTTTAGTCAGTTGGTAAATCCAGGTCTGATAAGCTCAGTGGCTGCCTGTATGCCCATTTCATTCCCATGACCAGTGGGCTTAGGGACAACTGTGCAGCTGTGGACATTCTTGTCGGGAGTGGAATGATGGTCCTTGCTGGTCTGTCATGCCACCTTTCTGCCTTTTCTGTTGGTTTCCGAGTTGCTTTCATGTTTGCACTTGGGTAACACCAACAATGAAAACACCCTAGTGACTTTGGACAAAGGGAAAGAGAAATGACTATAGTGGAGTCATTGGGGAAAATTATATTAAGATAACAATAGCATCCATAGGAAATTCCATTACATCTTTGCCAATGGTTGTTTATTTTTATTGTTCAATGAGACATTATCTTACAATTTGTGTTCATTCAAAAGCCCAGTTCAAAATCTTATTTCATTCCTTTCCTATCCAGCAGTCTTTTTCATTTTCACAATGTATCTTATTTACAATTTATGTGCCCTCATATTATTGTGCAAGACAACTCAGTTTTCCTTTTAATTAGGATGTTGTTTTGAATATTATTTATCCTACAGGGCATATTTACACGTTTTTACAACAATACAAATGAGCTTTGCATTTTCTCCACCAAAAAAAAAAGAAAGAAAATTAATATTCACACTGTAAATAAAATGCCCTGTCACATTTGGTCTACCAGGTGAAATAAACATCCTGGATGCTGGCACACAGACTTCCTCAACATGCATTGACCATCTGCAGCTCTCTGTTGGACTTTAAAGGCCAACTCTCCCTTCCAAAGATTGATCAGACAAAGGGCGACTCACTAATTAGTACTCTAAATTGGTATTGCCATGAGGTTAAAGTAAGGGAGGTGGGGGAGGGCAGACTTAACAGCTCCTGAAGTATTTCAATTAATGTTACTTTTAATTGCTCATATTAGCACTTGAGAGCAAGATTGATTGGCTTTTGACTGTCAGGAAAACTGAACCTGAAGTTTTTTTTTTATATATGGAAATGGAAATTGTTAATTATTCTTTAAAATCAAAGATCTTAAACTTAGGAATCCAGAAAGTCAATTGAGGACAGTAAAGCTTATGTTTTTATGCCTCTTTGATCCAAGGGAATACTTCTACATAAGAACTCTGAATTAGACCCATTTGTATTATATTTGTGAACATGTAAAGCATGGCATACTTACAAAGAGAAGGTGCGCTATACATATATATATATATATATATGTGTATATATATATATACATATATACACATATATATATGTATTATTTATTTATTTGAGGAGATGTAGTTTCAGAATTGCTTAAAAACTTTTTTTTAAAATAGCAGTAATTTTTCATTTGGCTGCTTAATACTCAATTCCTTTAATTTTTATTGGTACTAATATGAATTGTCCTCCCAGACCTTGTACTAAGGCCAAGACCTTCTGAGCTTTCGTCAAGGAAACCATAAATGAGAGGGTTGGCAATGGTGGTGCTTGTCAGTATGCCTGTCAGGTATCTGTGATCTTGGAATTAGTATTTGGCTAGGAGCTTTCAATTATTTTTTAAATGAGAGAATCACAAAAGCATATGTAATATGCTGGAAAAAAAAACATCCAAAACATTGAGTGACTAAGGAAGAAGATTTAAAGGATAATCCTTAAAGACCAATTCTATTGGTGTCATGTAAGAGGAAAATAGAACACTGGGTTTCACTGCTGGGAGAGCCAAATATAAATCAAACCAGATGGAATTACTACTCGTTCATTACTAGCTCTCTGCCTCACCTGGAGAACTATATTCATTACTGATCACAATATTTTAGGATCTAATTGTCCTGGGAGGGATATTGTGCAGAAGCACAAATTAGGATGAGTTTTAAAGAATAAAGTTAGAAGAAATTTTAAGAAAGCTGAAACTTTATAGTGGTCTTTAGAATAATTATAGGCCATGTCTAAAAGAGAAGAGGGAGTGAGAAACTGATATGAGAGGGTTAGACAGGATTTTACAACCTTTCAATATGTTAGCATGTCATTTTTCCACATGAAGAATTCTCAAATTTCACTCTTCATATGTAGGCACTGAGGTGGCATAATGGATAATAAAGTGCTGGGCTTGGAGTCAGGAAGCTCTGAGTTCAAATCCTGCCTCAGACTTTTACTAGCTGTATGACCCTGAGGCACTCATTAACTTGTCTCAGTTTTAGTTTCCTCATTTGCAAAATGGGGATAATAATAGCACCTAACTGACTAGATTGTTGATCAAATGATATAATGTACATGTGGAATGCTTTATAAATCTAAATGCACCTATATAAACAAATATTATTAATTATTTCTTTTTAGAAGCTCTTTCTTGGTTCCAGTCATCATATGATCATAGGATTTGAGCTGGAAGGGACCTTTAATGGGCCTCCAATTCATCGCCCACATTTTATAGATGAGGATTGAGGCCCAGAGATATGATGGGACTTTAACCAGCATCACAGACAAGTAAATGTCTTTGGCTGTGAGTCCAAATTCACCATTCCATGTTTCTGGAGGGGGTCATTTTCATTCAGAATGTTTTATCAGACCTTCTTGAAAATACTCTAATTCTTTTGCCCTGGCTTCTACAGATGATTTATGATCCTCACTAACCATTGAAATTACCTCTTGCCTGCTTGTAGTATCTTTGCTCTCTCTAATACTTCTATACATTTTAATCTTTTTTTTTGAGGCAATTGAAGTTAAGTGACTTATCCAGGATCATACAGCTAATAAGTGTCTGAGGCTGGATTTGAATTCAGGTCCTACTGACTTCAGGGCTGGTGCTCTATCCACTGTACCACCTAGCTGCCCCACCTTTTAATCTTTTTAAAGCACAGATCTAGTTATATCATTTTCCTAGTGAAGAATTACTAATGACTTCCTATTACTTCTAGAAAAAAAATATGAACTCCTCTGGCATTCTACCTTTCCATACTTATTTCATGTTCTTCTACTCACATACTTTACATTCTGTTCAAATTGGCCTTTTTGCTGTTCCCCAAACTCAGTATTTCATTTGCATTCTCCATGCCTCTGAAACAGTTGTCCGATATGTCTGAAATGAGCCCCATTTTCATTCCCACCTCTTAGAATCCTTAGCTTTCTTCAAGTCTCAATTCAGGTGCTATTTCCTATAGGAAGCCTTTTCTAATAATGATCTCTTCTTCCTCAAACTCTCCATGTTTACTTATCCTGGCAAATGTTGTATTTCCCCAATTGAATGCAAGCTCATTGAGGGCAGGGGATGTTAATTCATTTCCTCAGTATCTTGTTAAATTTCATTCAAGAGAAGTGGTGGCAATGAAAAACCAGGAGGGGGCACCAGGGAGCTGAGTCTCAGGACATATTAATGGAAAAAGAATATCACTGGCTTGCAGCATGAGAAGGGACACATGTGAGAAGATAACAATTCAAGGCTGTATAGAAATGTCAAATGAGTGGAATTAGATAAGCGAAGCTGGAGGCAGACAGGAAGGCGAGAATGTCTATAGAAGTGATATTTGAGTAGGGCTTGATGAATGGAGAAAATGAATTGTAATCAATCCATCGATAGGCATTAATTAAGCACTTATTATGTACCACACATTTTGATTAGCCCTGGGATACACAGAACAGCAAAAGTAGTTCTTGCCCTCAAGGAGCTTACATTCTAAAGGGGGAGTGATCACACAAACACTTGGGCATACGAGATATATATATATATATATATATATATATATATATATATATACAGAGTAGATGGAAAGTAGTCTTGGGAGGCTTGGGAAAGGGGGAAAGGACTTTTATACAAGGTGAGATTGAGCTGAATCTTAAAGGAAGCCAGGGTAAGTAAGAGGCAGAGGTGGGGAGGGAAAGCATTCCAGGCATGGGGGCAGCTAGTGCCAAGGCACAGAGATAGTAGACAGAGTGTTGTATTCAAGGAACGCTAAGTAAGCCCAGGTAACACACTCGAATGGGGGAGGAAGCTAAATTGAGAATGGGTAGAAAGGGTTGAAATAGAAAGGAACCTTCCAGGCCAGGGATAAAACATCAGCAAAGATGCTAAGGAAGGAAAGCATGAAACATATTTGAGGTGTAGTGTTTTTTTTGGAGGGGATATCAATTTTGCTAAAAGAAGAGGATTCACACAGGAACTCACGTAAGAAACATAGATGTGAATCAGATTGTGGAGGGCTCTCACTGCTGGCTAAGCTATTTGGATTTCATCCTGTAGGCATTAGGAACTCAGCCACTGAAGCACTTTGAGAAGTGACACGACGTCATGATTAATAGGGCAATAGTGTGCAGTTTGATTTAGGATGGCGAGTATGGAGGAGAGTTCACCAGCTGGTACAAGCACTAGTCCAGGTATGAAGTGATAGAGCTCCAAACTAGGGAGTGGCAGTGAGAATGAAAAGATTACCAGGGAGGAAATAATTAGGACATGGCCATACTTTGGGTGGAGGAGAAATGGAGAAGGGAGAACCCAGGAGAACCTCCTTCCTTTCCTTCCTTCTTTACACCCTTCCTCTTTCCCTTTACTACCCTGGGGAAAAGAAAGGATACATAACAATCACTGCTTGGCCCACCTGTTTCTAATTCTCTCACTCAGGGCTTCTCCCAGGGTCTCAAGGGGTGATAAGATCTATTTTTAAAGGTCTTAGATCTATCCTTTAGCACAATTTGAACTAAAACAAGATGCTCAAGCAACTAAACAATAAATGCTGCTAGGTCCTTAAATTTTTCCTCATAGTATTATTTCTAAACTAGATAATAATAATATCTAGCATTTATATAACTTAAAAGTTTGCAAAGAGCTTTACCTATGTTATCTCATTTTTTCCTCACACAATAACAGTAGCTAGTATTTGTATTGCACTTCAAGGTCTGCAAAGCACTTTATAAATACTATTTCATTTGATCTTCACAGAAACTCTGGGAGGTAGGTGTTATTATTCTCCTCCTTTTATAGATGAGCAATGTCTACCAGAGTTATTGGTGACTGACACTTGAACATTCCATCCCCCCCCCCCCCCCCCCCCCCCCCCCCCCCCGCCCGCCCGCCACATAACAATGCCACTCCTCCTAGCCACTTTCCTCCAGGTAGGTAGGTGAAGTGGTAGCTGGTTGGACAGAGTTGAGACTGACTGTGAAGAAGCTCCAGGGCCCATTTCAGGAGTTCCCCACCATTGGCCTTTTTTCTTACTGAGGGCTCACAGCTTCTTCCACTAGACACATAGATGATTAGAGTAGAAGGGATCTTAGAGACCACTTAGTTCAATCACCTTCTATATTATAAGGGAAGAAAATGAGGTGCAGAGAAGTAAGTGATTTGACAAAAATCATAGCAAGTTAATTATAGCAGCAGAAATGGAACTAGACCCTACATTTCCTGAGTCGCAGCATGGTGATGTCTGATGTGTTTGGAAAAACAGCAGATTTGGAGTAAGAAGACCTGGGTTTGAATCCTGGCTCTGCTATTTTGTGATTGTATGACTTTATACAAATAACTTCTGGGTTCTGAGCCTCGGTTTCCAAATGTATAAAATGAATATATTAGATCAGGAGATTTTTAAGATCCCCTCTATCTTTAAATCTCAAGATAATTATTATCTAAACAATAACTAATAATAACAAAATCCCTCAAATATCTGAAATATAATTTATGCCTTTCTGGAACAAATCTGAAAACCTGGGGTCACCTGTTTATCATGATGATGCATTGGAGTAAAATACCACACAACAACAACTACTACTACTACTACCACCACCACCACCACCACCACCACCACCAATTCCTCCTCCTCCTTCTCTCATTACTTGGCCACCATAGTACCCAGCTGACTCTAATTGAGATTGTAGTCCACTAAATTTTTTTTCAAGTGAACTGCTTTCTAAACACATCTCCCTAATGCTCTACTTGTCTATTTGACTTTTTTGAACCCAAGACTTGACAATTATCTTTATTAAATTTAATTTTGTTAGAATCAGCCAATCATTTTCCCCATCTATATCCTCATCCAAGTCATCAATAAAGATGTTGAATAGAATAGTGTCAAGGACAAAGCTCCTTGGAACTCCACTAGAGACCTCCCTTAGTTTCGATTTCAATACAATTCAGTTCGATAAATATTTATTAAGCACAAGGTTGGCATCAATTCATTAATTATGACTGCTTGGGTCTATTAAGTCAACTAATTCTGAGCCTGCTGATTTTAATAGTCCAACCTTTCTGATATGTCCATGAGAATATCAGGAGGGCCAGGTATAATAGGCATACACTGAATACCCCCATTGAAAAGTACCCAAAGTTGTCAAACATCCCTTTAAAAGCTGTGAATGACTCCTTTCCACATCTGCCCCCTCTCACCTTTTCAGGGGTCCTAAAAATCATGTGCAATATGAAGATGGAGAAAGGACTTCTGATTAAAACACTCACGAAGAGTATGGGGCCAGCTGAGGAAAAAAAAAAAACACACCACCAGGTGCGTGCTAAGGCAATTTAGGGCCAAGCTGAGTGCTGTAGGCAACTTCAAAGTCTGATGGTGTTGTATAGAGTAATGTGAGAGCTTAGGGGCTCTTCTGAAAGATGAGGATGCAGACCAAGATAAAGTTTGGAATGACAAAAGATGTATAGATGCCAGAGTAAGGGAATGAGTAGACCCCCAAAGGAAGCTGGTGAGTGGAAAGACAAATATTCTGACCTTTCACTTGTTATCACTTCCATTCATGCTTTTGGAATTCCATTTGGTGCTGGGCTGTGATTTTTGTTGGGGATCTGACTGAACTTCTTGGGATGAGGAGGAAAAATGGAGCTCGCTCTAGAGGGGGTTATAACTAGAGTGTTGCCTTGCTAAGAAGCCTTGGACACCAAGTGCTTCTCCATTCAGTAATATTAATAAAAATCTGTGGATATTGTTCTGGTTAGCTCTGGTGTTTGTGAGAACTGGGAATTCTTTTGAGAGCCATAAGCCAGATTTATTGTTAATAGGAAGAACTCTGGGTGGGGACAAAATAAGCCATAGACATTGTTATTAGAGAAACAGAAGGAAGTAGCCTTCAGCTTTCTGAAAGAGTGCCTTATTATCCTATCACCAAATGGTAGAGGTTAGAGTTTATCCCCTTGTTGAATGGGTAATCATGTTTATGGCACTGGCATCACTTAATAATCTTTTAAAATAAGCTATTAAAAAGGGGTGAGTGAATAAGTTATTTTGATTATTATAAATACCAAATTGACTATAAAGGACATATGAAGAAAGACACTATCTGCATCCAGAGAAATAACTGTAAGTAGAAATGTGTATAGAATAATTTTATATACATACATACATACATATATATATATATATATATATATATATATATATATATATATATATATATATATATAAAACTGTGTGTAATGGTGGCCATCTCTAGAGTGGGGGGAAGGGAAGAAAAAAAAGAAATTTATATGATAACTTTGTATATTTAAAAGGAATAATGAGTTGTACATAGTAAATTTGCAGTTTCATGTGCCATTATCTTTTTTATTATACTATGTTTTGGAAAGGCTTGTTCAATTTCATAAATTAAAAAAAAATTTAAAAAGGGATTTGTGGTCAGTTTGCTGTAATTTCTTCTTAAGCAATCCACCCTAGCTTATAATAGTCACTATATCCCTTTTTAAAAATAAATTTTTATTAATGTCTTTTGTTTTTTAATTGCCCTTGCCTCTCTGAGACATATCATATAATAAACAGTTTATTAAAGAGAAACAGAGGAAGAAGAGAAACAATCAGCAAAATTAATCTATACTGGCTCATAAATTTCCTTTTTATGGCTTTTATGCCTTTTGTGGCTACTAAGTATCTGCTAGGACTTAGTTTTTTTCTTTTCTTTTCTCCTCTTTTAGTAACAACTGTAATCAATAAATATTTTTAAAGTATCTACTATAGGTCCAAAATTCTGGGGAAATTCCCCAAACATGGGGCATACAATCCATGCTCTAGAGGAAATCATTGTCTAGTCTGGGGGGAAAAAGACTTGCACAAAACTAGAGCATAAGAGGACATGTAAAGAAGAGGCAGATGATGAGTGAGTGAAAGGGCTGTAGGAATTCAGAGAAGGAAAATATTCATGGAGTCTTCAGAGATGGCTTTGTAAGGCTGAGTAAGATATGGGTCTTTGAGGAAGCATAGGACTTAAATTAGTACAAAGGAGGTTAGAAGGCATTCCATGCAAGGAACAGCTGGAGCAAAATGTTCAGAGAAAGACTGAGCAATCCTTGTAGTGAAATGAGGAGGGACAATAAGGAGGGAGGCCAGCCTGGATGCAAGGACTCCCCTGGTGATACTGTGGGAGATAGGGAAATTCAGGTAAAGTAGGAACAGATCATAGATATAGACCTGGAAGTGATCCTAGAGGCCATCAAGTCCAATCCTCATTTTACAGATGAAGAAACTGAGACAGAGAGAGGTTAAATGACTTGCCCAAGGTCATACAAATAGCCACCATCTGAGGCAGCATTAGAACTCAACTGTCCTTGTCAAGCCTAGTGCTCTGTCTGCCCTGTCACCCAGCTATCTCCATTTGGAATGGAGAGGGAGAATCCACAGAACCTGCAGGTGATGATGACTTCCCTATGCATTTCTCTGACCTGTATAGCCCATTATCCAACCATTTCAAAGTTAAGATTTGATTATTTCTTCCTTTAAGAAGCATTCTCTCAATTTTTCCCTTTCTTATGCCTCCTCTTTCATGAACCCAGATCTCATGCTGCAGTGGACAGGAAGTGACCACAGAATCAGTTTAGAGGTGAGGTGAGGACCAAGAGGAAAGGCAAGGTAGGAAGCGAGGTAGAAGCAAGGAGAACTAAGAATAGATCTGGCAATAATCAGTCAACAAACATTGGTGAAGCATCTGCTATCTGTTGGGCACAGTGCTAAGCGATGGAGATATAATGACAGCTAAAAGACAGACTCTTCTTTCAAGGAGCTCACAGTCTAATGGAGGAGGCAACATGCAAATAGCTAGGTATAAACATACTATATCAAGGATAACTTGGTAATAATCAACAGAGAAAAGGCACTATAATTAAGGGGTGGAGATAGGAAAATCTTCAGTAGAAGGTGAATTTTAGTTGGGACTTGAAGGAAGCTAGAAGGCAGAGATGAGGAAGGAGGGCATTGCCAGCATGAAAGACAGCTAATAAAAGTGCCTAAAGTCAGGAGATGGAACATTTTGGTCAAAGAACATCAAAGAGACCAGTATTACTGGATGGCAGAGTATGGGGGGTGAGGTATAAAGTGCAAGAAGACTGGAAAGGTAGGAGTGGAAGGTTATAAAGGGCTTTGAATGCTATGTAGAGGATTTTTATAATTGAACCTGAGGTGAGAGGGAACCATTGAAATATATGGAAAGGAGGGAGGTGATGAAGTCAGGTCTGAGCTTTAGGAAAAGCAGTTTGACAGCTGGCAAATCTCTCACCCCACTCCTTTCAAAAAGAGAAGCCAAACACCTAAGTAGCTCTTTTTTTTTCTTTTTTTCCCCCATACTACTTATCATCAAAGGGCAGGATTTTAGACAATCAACTCTTCATGCCTTCTTGTCCCTTCTAATTGTCATCCACTCTTTCTAAGGCTGACCATTTGGCAAAGGGGGATCCTTGATTGGTGGAAGACTAGGAAAATAAGCTGGTCATTCTGAGGCAGAGCTCTACTCTCTTACCTGACCAGGATTCCTTCTGGGTTCTGTTGCTAAGCATCAAAGATGTTATTCTTTGCACGGCCATGGTGAGAAGTTCTTCAGTAAAGAATGGCTCCTTCCCTTCATGGGTGCACTGAGACACACCTGGAGACAGGGACGGTGGGGAGTGCTCCAGCTCCCTGACGTGCGAGTGATGATTTAGGGGCTTCCATGCTGAGAGCCAAACTGCAATTCTTTCATGCAGGAGGTTTTATGTAGCATTTATATGTTCAGTTTCAGTGTCATGTAGAACCGAAAACATTTTATTTACCACTCGAGTGGCAATAAAGAAGATTGTACCAAGAATTCTGGGTTGTGTTTTCAGTTCTCTTGTAAATGTATCTCCCCCTGCCCAACCCCATAAAATATAATACACAGCTCTTATTACTCTAATGGACTGTGAATTGATTTGCTTGCATGATGGAACTAGTGAGAGGGTCTGACTAAGAATGACATTTCTTTTCCTCACAATTTCATCTTTTACAGTAGAATGGGTCACTGAAAACCTTCTAAATCCTATACCTTCTGATAATACCATCTATTATAATACTGCCTGATGGCAAACTTCTCCTTATTGACTCTAAATTACATTTAATCCTGTTAGGCTTACTTTTTTTTTTTTTTAAAAGGGATGCTTTGTGACAAGATTGAGGAATTCAGAAAATGAGGTACCTGAGTGGAAAAAAATCAACTCACTGAGCTCTCCAAATGCTTAGCTTTTTCAAGTTGGGACCAGCTGTGCCGACTCTTGGGGGACTGCATGGCATGAGGGTATTTGGCACAGATAATGGCAGGCTGCCTAGGAGGTATACACAGCTCTGCACAGAATCACGACCTACGGTGGTCAGTGGATGAAGGCTAGAGGCCATCTTGGGGAGAAGAGAGGATAATTCTATTACAGGAGAGCCCTTGCAGGGAGAAATTGCCTGGACTCAAACCTGTGCACAAATTAAAATTACAGGGCTAAGGGGAAAAATATCTCTATAAAAGGCTTTATGGCTATATTGGATAATAATACCCTTGTCACATTAGAAGCGAGGGAGTAGGAGATATAGTAGCCTTTTATTACAGTTTACGGGCCTTCTTTACTAAACTTTTGCCTGTGCAATAAATTCCATTTTGGGCAGTAATTTGATGTACTTGGAAACTCTGCCAAAGCACACTTTTGTTCTTGTCAAGAAAATGTGGAGGATAAAGTCTGCATATCATTGCTATGGCATGTTGACATTCACAAAACTGATTCTATTCGGAAGTCCCATTTTTACTGAATGTATTGCATATGTAAGTCCCCTGTAATTTGCTTGGGACCTTGCTGCTACAAATACCATTAATATCATTGTTCTGATATGGCACGTAAAATATATTTAATCTCATACTTCCTTTTGGAAGAGCTTCATTAAAAGTGGTGAGTAGGAAACAAAGCTGTCAGCAGAAATGCTGCTCATTTTCCAGGGTGACAGCATTCAGAAATCCCAAGGAACGGAGCTGCCAAAGAGAGAATGTCACGTATCATAGCATTATTCGGATGGTGTGATCTTCTTATTGATTGGACAGCAGCTGCAAATTTGGAGCCTATGCTACATTTCCCTAATACCATGACAATGAAGAACATGAGCAATGATCTGTCGCATGTTTGAAAATTGTGCCGTGCAAGTAAATAAAGACACAGTTCATAGTTCTATGAAAGGATGATGGCAACATTTATTCTGGAATTAAGCAATAATGAAGCAAAGACAATTCCTTGTGCTCTAATAATGGAATGGGAGCTGCAACACCAGGGTGACTCTTCATTACTTTTTTTTTGTGGACTAAAATATTTACTCTGATGTATCACTGTTAGTCTTCTTTTCTTCCTGTCTTCCTTCCTTCCCCCAACATGTCTCTCCTACTTGCTTCCTTCACCCTCCTTTGCCTCTCATTATCTTCCTGCCTTCCCTACTGCCTCTCCTTCATGGCTTGTGTTCTTCTCCCCCCGCCCCCCATCTCTCTTTCCTTCTGTTTTTGGCAACATATATTCAGCCTAGGCCTAGGACCCTATGACTAGGCAGCCTATTGTTAGTGATTGGAGGCACATGTAAAACACTTAATCATGGGAGATGATAATAGGGTATTTTCCTTTAACTGATTGACTGTTAATGCACTAAGATCTGCTTTGGGTGGCTCGAAGAATCCCACATATGTGAGTTCATGTGTGATTGGGACTTCCGTGGGCTTCCTATTCCCGTGCTGACTGTTATTCTCCTAAATGGTGGTACTTGGAGAACTGAACCTATGACATACCTGCTTGTTAAGTTGTCATCCAGTAACAGGGTCTTTTTTTGTTCTTCTCACTTCCTTGATGATTCAATCTCACCAAATTCTGCCTTTGTACTTAGAACCAGCATATTTCTACCCTGGAAGCCTCTCCTCCCTCTCCCCACACAGAACATGGCTATCATATCATTTAGTAGGCATTTGTTGGGGGAAGGAGGACATTGTGAAACTATCCTGTTTACATCATAAGATGTAAACCCCCCACCCTGCCCCATCCCCATAAGTATGTTGACGACTCCTTTACTGTCCAGGGTAGGGAAGTAGAGAAACATGGCCCTTCACCCCTTACTGGAATCACATCATGCTACTTGGAGAGTCCAAGAAAATGCCTTCTAGAAGCTTTCTTCTCTTCTAACAGATGTAGAACACCCTTCCCACCAACTGTCCACCCCTATCACAAGTGGGGGGAGGAAGACCAATTAAATGTCAAGTCCTTCCATAAATGGGTAACTACATGACCAGAAGTAGCCTTTCTCACCCTTCTCTCAGCTTTCCTAAGAATGACAACTAGACCTTCTTCCTGGGCAACCAGAAATGGCACTCCACTATGTTATGAAATGAGCCAACCTCACTATGTAGAAATCAAGATTAGAGGTTAATGATCATTGTCTCTCTCTAGAAGGATAATAATAAATTGGCAATAATGAAATAAGATAAGCTGTTATCTTAATACTTTAGTTACTGAATGGAATCTTAGGGATGGAAGATACCTTGAAACTCAAGTAGACCACTCTCCTCATTTTATTGCTGAAAAAAACTGGGGCAGGATCCTGGAAATGCTCTATTTGTTGTAAAAGATCTTTTATACGTGGAGCAAGTATTTATTTATGGCACCCTAGAAATAGTAATGGTTCCAATGAGATAACCTTGCCCAACTATGACTGTGCATAAACCCCATGAGTTGAGGCCCTTCAAATGTAATGAATGCTATAAACAGAGGAGAAATGTGAGCCTAGAGAAGCAAGGAGCATGTGGGGCCAGCCGTATGAAATCTTGGAACTATGATAAAATTGAATATATGAACCATTTCAACTTAGTGAATGAAAAAAAGATAATATAATTTCTTTTCAGCATAACATATGGGAGTGGCTGAGAAGATAAAGGTTAAGAGTCAACTGGTGTATATCACATCTATGAGCTTTTAATATTTCCATTTCAAGAGGCTTGGAAGTCTTTAGGAGATTGGTACTATGTAATTTCTATGATGTATTCTTATGATGTAAACAGGATAGTTTCACAATGTCCTCCTTCCCCCAACAAATGCCTACTAAGTGATATGGTAGCCATGTTCTATAATCAAACATTATGAACCATACACTCCAACTCTGAACTCTAAGCTTTTATCTCATTTTCCAATATTTCCTTTGACTTTCTAAAAGTTTAAGGTTTAATCCTAACAAATTGGAAATGTTTCGATTAAAGTCTCAAAGACCAATCAGGTGTGCTGTTTGAGGATCAGGTTAGGTCAGTAGAGTAAGAATTGTTACCTAGATCTTATGAAATAAATAATGTATATAAAGTGCTTTTCAAACTTTAAAGCACCATACAAATATCAGTTGTCATTGTTCTTAAATGACTTGTGATTTCATTGTTGTGGGGGACCCCCCATGATGGAAACTCTCACTGCAAATATAGATCAACATCATCAGCATCACTATGTCTACCATCACCATCATGACCATCATTGTCAATAGCACATATTTATTAAATACCTGCTATGTGCTAGGCACTGTGCCCAACGACAGACACAGAGAAAGGCAATAATGTGGCGGCTTCATATTCTGAAGGAAAGATGTAAATAATTATGCACTTACAAGATCTATACAGTGTAAATGGGAGCTAATCCAAGAGGAAAAGTACTAGCCATGGGGGCAGGAACAAGATTTGAAGCGGATCTGGAAAGATCTTTTACAGAAGTTAGAATTTGAGGTGAGCCTTGAAGAAAGTCAGGAGTCAGGGAGTGAGGAGGGAAAGCATTCCTAGCAAGTGAGAAAGCACAGAATTAGGAGATGGAGTGTTACCTGGGAAGAACAGAAAGAAAGCCAGAAAGCCACTATCTTTGCATTGTAAAATGTAAGAAGACTGGGAAAGTAGGAAGATATCAGGTGGCAAAGAGCTTAAAAGCCAAACAGAAGATTTATACTTAACCTTGTAGGTAATAGAATGACACTGGAGTTTACTCAATAAGGGTGGGGGGTAGATTAGCAATTTCATAGTAATGCATAATCTTAGGTTCTAGGGAACTGAGAGATTAAGCGAGCTGCCCATCATCACATAGTAAGTGACGGAAGTTGGACTCAACTTGAACATTGGCCTGTTCTTCATTACTACTGCTGCTAACTATTAACTACTACTATCTACTACTACTAGTACTACTACTACCTACTACTACTACTACTGCCTACTACTACTACTACTACTACTACTACTACTACTGCATTTACTAGCAATAACAATAAGGATGATGATAATTGTCTTCTGCCAAGTGATGGACTTTTTGGCCAAGGGCACCCCTTTTAGAAACTAGTTAGTAATTCTACTGAATATAAAAAGTTCAGTGAAAACCTCTAAGTGGACCCCAAGGTCATCAATATCCCTCTTATTCTGGGTAGCTAGGGAATTAATTAATTCTTAAAGTTGCCACTGCCTGAAAAAATAGACCTACATTTGAACAGAAGAATCATGTATCCATAGATTTGGTAGAGTCAGTTTGGTACTATTCAAAAGTTGAAAGAGGCAATTAAATGTAAGCCAGGTAGATTTAGGATCAAGTGCTGCTTCTGATCCATACTGGCTGCATGACCCTGAGCAAATGATTTTAATTCTCAGTAATCTAGGCAGATCTCTAGAACAAGAAGTTTTAGAGAAGATACCAACCTGCATCAGTAGATTGATGGAATCACTGGTCCACTCATTATCTCTATTTATAAAATTGAAATAGGCTATTTCTAATGGGCATGAGTTCTCCTCCTTAGAGAGCTTCAAGCAGAAGTTGGATGACTGTGTGTTGAATATGTAATAGGGGAGGGAGTCTCTTTCATGTATAGGTTGGATTAGATAGCCATTGAGGTCCTTTCTAACTAAAATTCTGTGATTCTGTAACTTACCATCAATTTGTCAGCAGGATGGAACCCTGACATACCTATCTCTGCTTCTCATGGCAATATTTACAAATCCCAGTGTCCCAAACCTTTCAGTAGACTCCAATTTTACTTTGGGAGTATAGACTAGATTTTATGTAATCGGTCTGTCTATTGTACCTATATGGCTGAGCCACCTAGAATCATAGACTATCCTGAAAGAACGATAATATAGAGATTCAATGACTTACTGAAACTTAGAGGAAACTAGGTGATACCCTGGATAGAATGCTGGGCTGAGAGTCAGGAAGCCCTGAGTTCAAACCCAACCTTAGCCACTTACTAGCTCTGTAGCCCTAAGAAAGTCACTTAACTACTGTCTGCCTCAGTTTCTTCAAATGTAAAATGGGATAATAGTAGTACCTGCCTTCCAGGGTTGTTGTGAGGATCAAATGAGATGATAGTTTAAAAGTGATTAGTGCCTGCCTGGTACACAGTAGTCATTTAATAAATGCCTCTTTCCTTCCTCCCTTATTAAACACACCAGATCAGGTAAGTCATGTTGTTTGACTCCTGAGGTTTCATTTCTGTGTGCCTATTTTCTAATTCTGATTGTGACTTTTATATACTTATAAGCATTCTTCAGTTATGTTTATTCCAATTTATTGTGACTTTAAAAAAATCAAACTGCAACTTAAAAAAAAAAAACACCCTCCAGTCTCTGGTAGCTACAAATGAGGCCTCATATTTTAACTGCTGTCAACCACCTAATGGGATCTATCTTTAGTCTGATCAAAGCCCTAGCCATGCTGAGTAGCCGTTCCAAGAGAAGCAGAAGATTCCTAGCCTGAGCCAAAATTTTAACTTACCTTCCTCCCCCTCCCTCTGCTCAGGGCCATCTCCATGAAATATGTGGGGACAGCAGTGCAACAGAATACCTCCTCAGTGGGGTTTCCAGAAATACTTTATTTTGCCATTACATTGTTCATAGACCCGATCACTTTTGGATGGTGACAGAAAATCATTTTATGAAAGTCCCTCCTGTCCAGCAATGACAAAGAAAACACTGCTGTGTATCAATCGTTGGTGCAGCCATTTTCCTTGCACTCTGCGTGCATGTAAAGTGAAGGGTCAGGCCATCCTCAAGTTTTTCACTAGACCTATGTTTTTCCCCCAAGTATTTTAGTATATGTTTGTTTATTGTTTTAATAAATATAACAGAAAGACTGCCCATAGGATTTAAATTGTTCTTGCACTTTTTCTTTTTTTTTAAAGGGAAGAGTAAAGTGAAGATGAAAAGAGGAAGCATGCTATGAAAATCCAGAGAACTGGTAGGGATCGTAAGAGGTCTTGTAGGCCAGTCCTCCGCCTCTCAGTAGGATTCACCAAGGCAATTCAGCAAAGGAGGTACCTATCCTCATATCCAGGGGTTTTAAACTTCACAGAACAAAGGACCAAATCTCAAGGATTTGTTCTGTGAAGTTTGGATTCAGTCAAAGGGCTTCATTTGAGGACCTAGTGGGTCACAGGTTCCCCACCCCTACTTCTATCTATGTCAACCAACCAACAAGAATTTAAATGCTTCCTGTGTGCCAAGCACTGTACTAGGCTCTGAGGGTAAAAAGACTAAAGTAAATTGGTCAATGACCTCAAAGAGCTCACATTATTTTTGGGGAGACAACATGAACATATATGAGTGGATACGAAATAGATAGAAAATAGTCGCCCCAGGGTGACTTTGGAGGGAACTCATTAGTCCATGGTGGATCAGGAAAGGCCTCGTGAAGAAGATGATGCTTTAACTAAGCCTTGAAGGAAACTAGAAGTCTTAAGAAATGGAGGTGAGAAAGAAGTGTATTCCAGACAGGCAGAGGTAGGAGATGGAGTCTGCGTATGTAGAGCAGTAAGGAGAATTTGGCAGAGCCACTGTATGTGTAGGAGGAAGGGAGGGGGAAGGGAATAAGCATTTATATGCACCTACTGTGTGTTAAGCAGGGCAAATAAGATTTCAATAAGGCTGGAAAGGTAGGTTGGGGGCAATTTATGAAGGGCTTTAAATGCCAAAGAGGGAAACTTACATTTGACCCTTGAGGTTATAGGCAGCCCCTGGAGTTCATTAAATAGAGAAGAGATGCAGTCAGCTTTAGGAAAATCAGTTAAACAGATTAATGAAGGATGGATTGGAAAGGAGAGAGACTTGAGGCATACAGACCAATCAGGAGGCTATTTTAATAGTCCAGATGATAGTTAAGGAGATCTGAAGTAGAGTGATAGCTCTGTGAGTGGAGAAATGAAGAGAGATATAAGAAAGATCATGGGGGTTGAATGGATAAGATTTGGAAACTGAATATGTAAGGTGAATGACAGGGAGGAGTTGAGGATGACACCCGGCTTCTGATCCAAGGTGAATGGAAATATGGTGGTGCTGCTCTTGATAGAAATGGAGACATTAAAAGATGAGCTTATGTGGTTTATTAGTTCAGTTTTAGAAAAGTCAAATTTGAGATGTTTATAGGATATGTACTTCAAATTGTTGACTAGACAGTTGGTGATGTGAGACTAGAGTTCAGGAGAGAGGCTGAAACTGGAAATAAAGACTGGAGAGTCATCGTCATAGAGATTAATTAAACCCATATGACCTCATATGTTCCTCATGAGAGTGAGTGTAGAGAGGAAAAGAAGACACAAGACCTGTATAGTCCTGGTAATAGACCCAGAGTAGAGGGGTGTATAGTCAGGTATAATAAAAAAGAGCAGTGTCAGGAAATAACAAAAAAGATTAGCGCACCCAGGATGAAACAAATGTGATACTGATACCTAAACCAGGAATAGTAAAATCAGAGAAAGAAAATCATAGACCAATTCATTTAAAGAATACGGAAGCAAAGGGTAACCAGTAGTGTCAATTGTTATAGAAGTGTCAAGATGGATGAGGGTTGAGAAAAGTCCTTAATAACAGCAAGTTAAAAATCATTGGTGACTTGGAAAGGATGGTATGAATTGGGCAATGAGGTGAGAGGCCACATGGTAGAAGATTTACAAGAGAGTAAGAAGAGAGCAGATAAAGGCAATGACTATGGGGAGCTTTTTAAGGAATTTGTTGAGAGAGAAAGGGGAGATATGAAGCAATGGATTTTGGGGGTGGTAGTTTAATGAGAGTATTTTTAAGGATGAAGAAGACTAGCATGTTTGCTTAGCAGCAGGGAAGTAGTAAAACTGGGTGTTGCCACTGGGAAGAGTTGTCATGTGGGAGAGGGATTGGCTATTGAGAACAGAATAAGGAGTAATGGATAGGAGTTGCAGAGAGGCAGTTTTCAGCTTGGTGTGGAAGCCTCCCCCATGCCCCCAGTATCATTCTAATAATTAGTGCTATCTGATGGTCTTTATGGCTATCTTAGGAAGCAGTGGGTTCCCTTTTGTAGAGAGTTTCAAACAAAAGTTGTATGACTTCTTGAAGATGTTGCAAAAGGCATTGTTGGAAATGAATTAGGTTAGAAGGCCTTTGAAGTCCTCTACAACTCTGTGATATCATAAGATTATGTGTCCACTGCAATAGGAGGGAGGTCATTGAGTTTATTCTTTGGCCTATTAGTAATTGTTCTATTTCCCTTTTTTTTTTTTAAACTTGAGAACCTCAGCACCTTTATCCTCTAATTGGCCTTTTTTTCTGACACTTTTATATGTTAATTGTCTTTTATATATTGATTGAAGTTTTCTAATACCAAAGTATATAGGTGAAAAGTCAAACATTTGCTCAAACATCTATATGATTTCTTTATATGGTCCTTTCTGGAATATTCACTCTGTCTTCCCAGTAGTATTTCAAACTCCTTGAGGGGAAAAACCAGTGTCTTCTATTTATTTTGCAAAAAACAGAGTGCCTGCTTCAGGAGCACATAGACCATTTATACACAGATATCTACTAATAATCACTAATGAGCTAGCATTATATAGTGTTGCAAAGTTTGTAAAATACTTTACAAATGTTAGCTCATTTGATCCTTTATCAAGCCTGTGAAGTAGGTATTATTCTTTTTTTTTTCTTTTTGTTAGCAATGGGGTTAAACGACTTGCCCAGGGTCACACAGCTAGTAAGTGTTATGTGTCTGAGGCAGATTTGAACTCAGGTCTTCCTGAATCCAGGGCTGGTGCTCTATCCACTGTGCCACCTAGCTGCCACTAGTAGGTGTTACTCTTATTCCTAGTTTACAGATAAGGAAATTGAAGCTGAGAGGTGGAGTGATTTGCCCAGGGTCACAGATTCCTAAGTGGCAGACACAGGATTGAAAGGCAGGTCTTTCTGATTCCAAACCCAGTGCTGTCTCCTCTGCCCCGCCTTGCCATCTCTAGCTACGTGTTAAATCACCTTTTAATGGACTGAAGAAATAAGAGAATTTATTCCAAGGTCTAACATAGTACATTCCTTCATAGGAGCATTTTATTAAAATGACATATGAGGAAAGTTTGTAATTGTTTTAATATGACATAGAAGAGAATGAATGGCATGCAATCCTAGTTTGTATTTGTGGATTTGGAAGCTAATTTTTGAAAAAGGGATTTTGCTCTAATGAAATATAGATGCTTAAACAAAAATTAACAAGATCAGATATGGTGACTTTAAATTGAATTTCAGTTTAAAAAAATAGGCCTATAAAATATTTTCTTAATATTGTCAATTAGACAAAATGGAGGCTCATTATATGTTACCATTAATGTGAAAAGTTAGGTAATTAGAGCAGTGTGAAATGTATGTTGAAAGAAAAAAATAATAAAGTTTGTGGGGCAAGGAGAAATATACTCACTACCATCAATATGTGTATGCATTCGTGTGTGATTCTGTCCCTGGTAGGCCACCAGATGTGGGGTCATAACATCTTCAGGCAATTCATCTTCCTATGTTCAAGTCAGTGTTATCCTCCTGAAGCCTCCCCTGGTTTGTGGTGACTGCTTCCCCTGGAAAGGCATTGTTCAGCATCTCTCTGCCTCTTAACAACTGCCACTTGTCTTCCTGATTAGAGTATTGTATGAAAACAGTGCTTTCATTCCAGGGTTTTCACTAATCTTTTTCCTTTCATCCAGCTGCCTTCCAGTCTCTCTGACAGCTTTGCTTTTGCATTTTTAATTGAATGTTCCTAAAGTTGATATTCATGTATTCTGCTCTCCTAAAATCTCTGTTCCTATACCACCATCAAGGTCTTATCTTTCTCTTTTATATCACAGTCAGTTGGGACAAGTGAAATTAGGTGGCATGCAGTAATTAGGTGCCATGGGGGCATCTGAGCTATGAAAACGACACCCGGGGTTCATTATTATAGATGGACCCATAGAGCAGCAAATCTCCATTCTATAAGGATATAGAACATTCAACTGGGCATTTTGCTTGGCTTGTCTATTGGGTTAGAATGGACTCTAATTGGTTCTGCTGCAGCTGTTAACATCCTTTATCCATGGCCAAGAAACATTCAAGAAAGGAACACGTGCTCTCACACATTTGAAACATTTTAGAAAAATCAAATCCAGTGTTTCAGAGCAAAATTTTGCCATGAGTCCTGAGTTAGATGAATGGAGGGGGGAAAAAACCACAGGACCAATGGGAAACAGATTTAGAAGAAAATATTTTATTTAGATAATAAAATATATAAAAAGTAAACAGAGAGGTAAAATTTCACTGTTCTGTAAACACACATGCTTAACTGTTGTTTCCTGTTAACACTGAAGAGAAAATCAGCAGTCAATTTCCCCTAAACATTAAATTCTGGAATAGCCTTTTTATGAAACATCTTGTTTCAAGTTCATTGAAATACTAAATGCTGAAAACGTTTGGATGGAATCATAATGCATCTTTCCATTCACTATTTGGAACTCGTTTTATTACATGAGAATTTATTTAAAGGGAACCAAGTTTATGACTCTATGAAGTGATACTATGCTACTTCTCAAAAACACAAGTGTGGAAGTTCCTTTAACTAGGAATTCTATTTCCTGCGGGGGCAAATTCAGTTGGAGGTAGATGTAATCATTAATCTTGGTCCTAGGGATTATTTCTCCAGGTTATTTCCTTACCTGTTAACCACTGCGGTAGGACTGGTTACAGTTCATTTTAACCTGATTGACAAGCCAAGTAAAATGCCGTGTTGAATGTTCTATGTCCTTAAAGAATGGAGAGGGTCCTAAAATGCTCCCTCTCCATAAGAACTGACATCTAGGGAAATACTTTCATCCTCCATGATCAACCCTACCCCTGTCTGTGGCATGTAGGGGACCCTTTGAAGGCCATGAATTAAAATTGGGAGACTACTTCCCAGCCCAACACTAGTCCCTAGGCTATGCAAGAGCATCACTGTTTCTCATTTAGGGCTGTACTTGATATAAAGCAGTAGCATTTCTGTAATTGACTTCTGCTTTTACCTGTTCCTTATCCTAGGAATGACCTTCCAGGCAGTTTATTTGTCTTTTCCCTCTTCTGGGTGAAAGACTATTGGGAGAGAGGGGAAAAGTATGACTTTTTGTATGTTGGCTTTGTGGTACAAGGTCCTAGATTGCCTCTCACAGATATAATTGGCTCTCTATGGCAAATATGGGTCAGTTAGATGGCACAGTGGATAGAGCTCTGGGCCTGGACTCAGGAAGACCTGAGTTCAATTTGACCTCAGCCACTTACTATCTGTGTGACTGTGGGCAAGTCACTTAACCTTGTTTTCCTCAGTTTCCTCATCCATAAAATAAGCTGGAAAAGGAATTAGCAAACCACTCCAGTATCTTTGCCAAGAAAACCCCAAATGGGGTCACAAAGAGTTGGACATGACTGAAAGTGACTTAACAACATGACAAATATGCTACTAGAGATTGAAAGACTCAAGTGAATAGAAATATATCCTTGTGGTTACTTAGGATGTGTGTGTGTGTGTGTGTGTGTGTGTGTGTGTGTGTATTTAATCCTATCCTTTAAAATGCTTTATTTAGAAAAAATAATATTGTCAGTAAACCAGAACTCACATTCTTGATGAAATGACAATTTGAAATAATTATATATATACATATATACACATATATTATTTATATGTATGTATATATATATAAATATATATATATAATATATTATATATATCTATATATATCTATATATATCTATATATATATCTATATATATATATCTATATATATATATCTATATATATATATATCTATATATGAAATGTTCAGAGAGAGAGAGAGAGAGAGAGAATGGTCTGGTAGATTGAGAGCTGGAGGTGGAATGAGAAAGACCTGAGTTGAAATCCCAATTCTGACACTTTGTATATGGGACTATGGGCAAATCACTTCATCTCTGTTAGTTGTAGTTTCTTTGTCTGTAAAATAGAAATATTAGTCCCTCCCTCACAGGGTTGCTATGAAGCTCAAATGAAACTATGTGTGAAGTGATTTGTAAACTTTAGAGTGATTTGTGTTTCTATTATTATATGCTCAGCAGTGGGGTAGGTACTCTGTAGGGTATAGAAATATGAGATGGTTCCTATCCTCCAAGACATCAGCTTACAGGGTCACTTAATAATTGAATTTCCATTTGAGGGGTAAAAGCTACATGGAATTTTCCTTCTTTTTTTTTTCTTTTAGTCAATTGGGGTTAAGTGACTTGCCCAAGGTCACACTGCTAGTAAGTGTCAAGTGTTGGGTCTGCCTGCGGATTTGAACTCAGATCCTCCTGACTTCAGGGCTGGTGCTCTATCCACTGTGCCACCTAGCTGCCCCTGGCAGGTTTTCTCCCACATAGACTTCATACATTGACTATGGCCAGCTCTAACCCCAGGAAGCTTTCTCTTTTACTCATGACACATCATCTCTATCCTGGTTCATTTGCCTGAAATTAATTCTCTAACCAGTTATTGTCACAGGCTGTGTGTCCTTTGTAGTGCCTACCTAGTTGTGTGTATGGGATCTCCATCTCTTTTCCTTCCTTCCTTCCTTCCTTCCTTCCTTCCTTCCTTCCTTCCTTCCTTCCTTCCTTCCTTCCTTCCTTCCTTCCTTCCAGGGCAATTAGGGTTAAGTGACTTGTCCAGGGTCACATATGTAGTGCATAAGTCCGACTTTGAACTTAGGTCCTTCTGACTCCAAGGCTGGTTCTTTATCCACTGTGCCATTTAGCTGCCCCCAGTACCTCCATTTTTGAAGGCCCTAGATTTATAGTCTGTTATGACCTCCCTTCTTGAACTTAAGACCCCTGCTGCTTTCTAGCACATGACCTTTCGGTGCCTTAATGCACCTTTGTGTCCTCATATACCTGGCCCAGAGATCTGCACATGCAGGCTATCAATAAATGTTAATGACTGAATCACTACTAAAGAATACTTCTTTAGCTAGTTATCTGTAATACAAAATAGTTAATTTTCATAAGAGCAGAGTCCAGTAACATTTTTGTTGTCCTGATTGAATTTTTAAGTGTAGGTAGAACAAAAAATTTCCATATATGTACACATATACATATACATACTAATATACAGACATTACGAAAAAACATAATATAAAATTATGTAATCATTGATGTATTTATATGACCTATACATACACACATATCTCTGTGTCTTTGTGTCTCTTTCTGTATCTTCCCACCATTCTTCTCTCCCTCCCTATTTACGTATCTACTTACCTACTTATATCAGTCTATCCCCCTGGATTGCTCTACTATTAAACGTTTGGGGATACAGATTGGGGTAAAGATAGTGACTGGTGATTTCATTTGTAGGGAACGCCCAATGAGAAGACCCCCCTCTACCAATGCAATTTGGGAACTTCTCTGCAACTTATATAGAATTAGTATTGAGTATTATATAGAATAATATATTGAGAGATTACAGTTAAGTGATTTGATTGAACCAGGTCTCTTTCTACTTTATTAGTCTTGTCTTTCTGCCTTCCTGGATTTGCCCTTTTTAAAAATAAACAAAAAAAACCACTTTGAGGTGTCCATAATTTTCTGATTTGTTTTCACTCCTCCCCCACAGTTGTTTCACATCTTTGTCACTATTCAACTCTATTAAGATCCTCCTATTATCTATTTATTAAAATACTGTTCAAGGGGCCTAAAATACAAAAGAAAAGAAACAAAACCTGTCTTCAGCAAGCATACATTCTACTTAACAACTGGCTTAGTGGTCTTCTTTAAAACATATCTAGCAAAGAGATAGACCCAATCACACAATAAAGTAGAAATCCATTCTACCAGCTACAGGTAGATAAGAAAAACTAAGACTTGTATAGGACTGAGCAATGTTAGACTAAGCTGAGCCCTTTTACAAATTTAGTTTTTCTAATCCATTTCTTTGACTCCAGGGAGGTTAAAACCTCAAACATGCCTTAGAGACAGGTGCCTAGTGTTTGCTTTAAAATTCTAATAAAACTATATTCTATTGCCTCTTAAAAATATCATAGCCTTTTAGTTAGGAAATTCTTCCTGAAGTATAGCCTAAGTGTCCTCTGCTACAATAAAAATCCATTTCTTCAGCACATCTGCATTGAAACAAATAAAATAAGTGTTTTGGTGTTTTTAAAAAAATCTTTCATACATTTGGGGAATTAAATAATTAGCTTTCCCAAATCATGCACAGACATAAAAGGTGATGGGGAGAAGGATAAAAGAGGAACGAGAATTTTTTTTTAATCCACAAAGCTCTATGTGGAGCTAGCTGACTAGAAAATAAGACTTCTGCAGGTTTGTCTTGCAGATCCCGTGGTTCAGACCTATATTAAAATCTAGCAATATTTGTTTTTTGTCTAGGGATGCAAAGAACCTAATGAGGGCTGCGGAAAAATATATTTTCATTGAGCCTTGTACCTTTGGTGAAGAAAGCTTTAATCTGTAAAAGGGGACAGAGAGAAAACTGCCCAAATATACCTTGCTAAGCCAGGTACCCACAGAGATTGGCAGTCATAGTACTGGAAGAAAATAGCAATATGGAAGAGCAGTAATGCACTAGAAACCATATCTAAGGAGAGAGCCAACAATTAAACCCATGGGGCAGCTAGGTGGCACAGTGGATAGTGCACCAGCCCTGGAGTCAGGAGGACCTGAGTTCCAATTTGGCCTCAGATACTTGACACTAGCTGTGTGACCCTAGGCAAGTCACTTAACCCCAGTTGCCTCACCCCCCAAAAATTAAAAAAAATGAAACCCATGACATGGGACTTCTATGTCAAGTGTTCAACAAGCATTTACTAAGCACTTATGATGTGTTTGGTATTGTGCTGTTAGAAATTAAAAATAATAATAATAATAATAATAAACAACCCACAGTGCCTAGTCTCAAGGAGCCATATTTCTCAAGGCAGAGACAACTTGTAAATATCTAGTACAAACTATTGCATCTTTAATGACTCATCTTCAGGTGGTAGAAGGATGCAGGAAGGCAACTTTTTTGACTGTGTTTCACAGAAAGCACCACCACAATCAATGCAATATTTTGAAAATAAAATAAAGATTAATTTTCTTTATAATCACAGAAAGTCATATGGAGGAAGAATTTGAATTATTCTATGCAGCTCTAAAGGGCAAAAATAAGACCAATGGGGGGAATTTAAAGATGGTAGATTTCAGGCAGACCTTTCTAACAATTAAAGCTGATTTGAAATGGAATGAGTTGTCTTTTGTAAGGCAATGAGCTCCTCATCACTGAAAGTGTTCAGTAGAGGTTGGGTATTCTCTTTCTGAATATATTGTAAAGATACATTTTACGTGGACTAGAAAGTCCACAGATAATAACAATTCACCTTTTTGTAGGGCTATGTGCCTTTGCTAAATGTTTTCCCAGCATTTAACCTTATTAGCTTAAGTCATGCAAATATTATACTCCTCATTTTAAAGATGAGGAAGCAAAGCCCCAGAGAGGTTAAGTAGTTTGTCAAAGTCAGGGATATGAATACAAGTTCTATCAAGTACCGTAAGTCCTGTTGTTTTATTGTTATAGCATACTGCTTGTTTTGGAGGCATATTAGGTGCCTTCTAACTCTAAATTCTTTGAAGGTATCATTGTAAATATCATAGGAGTTCAAAGGCTAGGGTGATCAATGACGTTGGGACAGTTAGGGACTTGCTCCAGTTTTGAAAAGTAGGCATTCTTTGGAATGTCGGAGGATAGGAGAGGGCCAGAATAAGTGTGTTGAGTTTCTGGGACAAGAAGAATTTGACTTGAGTAGTGCATGTTAGGGAACAGAAGTCATAAACTCATTTGGTCTTGAACCCTCACCTTTATATAGTTATTATAACTCTGAGACCAACTAAGGAGTTATGATTTGAAGGTATCAAAAAGTCTTTTGGTGAAGAGAGGGGGCATGATAATAGGCTTTGAATTTTTTAAGGTTCAACACTGAGTGAGGCTATGACTCTATTCCCTAATATACATTACTTAGATTAATTTCTTCTTAGTCTCAGAAACTCAACATGTTTATTCTTACCCTTTACTATATTCTGTTATTCCCCAAAGAGCACAGTAATTGAATTGATTTGCATGGAGAACAGTAAGCTGCCTGAGGACAGCCACATGGTGGGAGCTCAATAAATGCATATTGAATAAATTCTAGAGGGCATGTGGACAATTTATTCAGTGATTTGGAAGCTATGAAAGCTCTGTATATTTGGCATGGCATGTGCACAGGCTATGTTTATTACTTTCATAAATTAAAGAAAGTTGTTATGTCATGATAATGAGAGGGAGGTCCTCCAGCACTTTAGATTGACTGTCTACTCTTGCACAGAGGATTTCTGAGAACATGAAGATTTAAGGACCTCACAGATCATCTAGTCCAGCCACTTCATCTCAGACATAGAGAAACTGAGGCCAAGTAAGGTGAAGTGACTTGCCCAGAGTCACAGAGATGACAAATGGCAGAGCAAGGATTCCTATCCAAAATTTCTGAATCCAAATCCATGGGCAAGAGTAGCTCAGGAGGGAAAGCCATGATAAGCTGAGATTTGCATCAGTGGAAGAAGAATCCAACTTGACTAGATGGCACATCCATTAGAATATTAGAGTCATTGAAATTTGGGATTTATTAGGATTGTTTTACTTTGAGGATATTATTAGGATCTGCCCCTTTAAAAATAAACTGTGTGGAGTCAAGTTGATGTCTTTTTGCTAGATGCTTTGATATTGCCGTGGCTTTCATCTTTCTAAAATAGAATATTATCTGCTTACAACACATAATTCAATTAACATTAGCCTTTAGATTCTCCCTTTTTTATTAGAATGCCCAAATTTATTTCCTTTTCATCCTGGAGTCTTCCTTTTGAATCTCATAGACATCTGTCATTAGTATCTATCTATTGAGGTTATCATTTCAGTTCAGCTAGGAACTGTTTCATTCTTATCAGTTTCCACAGTGCATCATCCCACCTCCCTTTTTCTAAACTGGGTACTATTATCAATACTCCATCCTGATATATTTTTTAATCTCAGCCAAGAATGTTGTATCATCTTCATTCCTGGTCAGATAAAAAGAAATGTTCCTTTTGGATATAAAAATGATCCTGTAATTCAGATGAATATAGGTGGGCTCATGCTTTCAATTTTGAAAAAAGATCTTTATCCTTAAATCAGGCATTATATGAGACAAATGAGACATTATATGCTGGAATATTTAAAGATGATATTTTTTTTTTACCCCTTTGATAAAAAATGGTGTTTATAATATGGTCTCACTATATTAACAGCCCTTTTCATTTATCTACCAAATAAGCGCATGAGATATAATTATGGCAATGTCATGTGGTAATGGCATTGGTGGAAAGTGAATTAGCAAACTCAAATGCATCCTGAAATCATAGGATGACAGATCTGATGTCGACCTATGGCTCTATTCCAAGCCCTTTCTTGATATGGGGATATGATGTCCCTCGATCTGAAATGGCTTGCCCATGTCTATACAGATAGTCTATATAGTAGAACCAGGAATGCAATCCAGGTCTCCTAGTCCAACATTCTTTTCACTATGGCATGTTGCCTTTCAGGGAGGTAAAATTTGTCTTCAGTGTCATTCCATTCTCCCTTGAGCATTCACCTATTGCCTCCCTCCCCAATTCTTCAGCCTTCCTGTATGCTCTATGTTCTCATACTCTCTTCTAATATCTTAGATCCCTTACTGCCATACCTCATTCAGGTTGGGTAATGTCAATGCTGCTGAGCTTCCTTTATCTTTTCCTTCCCATCAAAAACTATTTGTCTTATACTTAATTTCTACAGGACCCTGCTTTCTGCTAGGTGACTAATTATTAGTGGGTTCCTCATGCCATCATCAAATTATAAGGCCTATGTCTTCCAAAGATCATTAAGAATTGACATGAATGGTAGCAATTTTGGGCACTGTGGTAGAATAAATTATAGCATTCCCAAGAAACCCTCATTTAAAAGCAAAATGTAACTCAGGAGAGATAACTTATTAGCTTATTGGAGGCACTGAATGGCACTGGAGTTCCTTGGGTTGTTCAAAGAACACCAAAACTAGAATAAAAATATGTGGTAAGACTAATTTTACCTATTTCACCATTTTGCTTAGGATGAGTTCTGAGTCTTGGTTATTGGGTAGAAGAATTTGTACCATTTACTCTCTCTTCTTACTCATTACATCTACATCAGTTGTGTCAAACTCAAAGAGAAACAGACCCCTGCCTTCCATATATTGACTTAGAAAACCAGAAATAAACATTACCTGTGTTGCATTTTATTTTTATTTATTTTGTTAAGCCTTTCCTAATTAAATTTCAGTCTGGTTTCTCTACCCCCAGTACCTATTTGGGAGTTTTGTAGCTGCTTGTAGGCCTAAAGTTTGACACCTATGATCTACGTATACAGGTTATTAGAAGCCAAAGCCTCTGAGGTGGGAGTAAGGGTGGAAGGGGTTTTCTCTTGGTGAAAGAAGTAAATGCTCAGTCAGGAGCTTCAGACACGTAGCATACATAGCTGAATCTGAGGGCTGTCACCTTATTGCTGTTGGATCCAGTGTGTGATTGTTATGCCGTAGTCTCTACTTCTATCCAGGACATCTACAATCTTGGGCAGATATCTTGATGGTCAGAGGCTTCTTCTTTCAGTGAGCACCTGGGAAGAAAGTGGTCTAAGGAAAGTGAGAAGGCCATGGAGAACTGATGCACAAGGCAGTGAGGCTAAGCACTGCAGTCTTCCTCAAGACCTCTATCACTACATTGGCTTGTTGTTTCAGACCCCTTTTTTTCCAGCTTTTATGTGCATTAGAACAGCATTGTATGCCCAATGCACAAGGCATCGTGAATGAACTAATTTCTCTAGGATCTCACAACCAGGTTGGAATAAAGTCATTAAACTGGTTCTAAGTTTGAACATTGCACTCTTTTCTCTATATTTTATTACAGAATTAATGAATCTGTGAATAAGACAGGATTACCAGAGGTCATTTAATCTAACCCACACCTGAGTGAGAATCCGCTCTACAATATATCCAGCGAGTGGTCACACAGCCTCTGCTTGAAGACTCAACCGTATTCTGGTAAATGTTTAACAACCAACCCTCCTAAAAAAGGTATTCAGAACACACTTTTAAGTCTAATCTGCCTCATTAGCATTTATCCATGACATTTGTAAGTCTAAACAATAAGCAAGATAATAAATCAAGCCCTGATTTGTAGCATTTGCCAATTTTTGAGATGTAAATACTTGTACTGAAAATTTAACAATTGGTTTAGAGAGCCAGTTCAAAGGTATTGCAGCATACCACTACCTCACCCCCCTGCTTATATCATCTTTGAATCTGATAAATGTTACATCTATTCCTACATACAAGTCACCGAGGAAAGCACAGAGCCAAGTATAGGTACCTGGAGTCCTCTACTATAGACTTTCTTCTAAGTGATATGAAATCCTTAGCAACTACTTTTTGATTCTTACCATTTTACCAATTTTGAATTTTCCTAACCACTATGGCCTAACCCATATCTTTTCATTTTGTCCCTCAGAATAGTATGAAAGAGAGGCTATCAAATTCTTTGCTAAAATCTAGGTAAACTATATCCACAGCATTCCCCTGACAGAACTTATATATCCCAATGAGTGTTGTTCTTCAAAGTACTTTTACTGGGAAACTATAAATTTATTCCAACAACGGTTGTTTGTAACTCTTCTTTAGGAATTGCCTTCAGAGTTAGTTTATGAGCCCCACTGGGAAACTACTTTCATTACTTTATTGTCACATCTTGTTTACTAAAGGAAACCTGGACTGTTTTGTCCAAATCTATAAACTGAAGTACAAGCCTGGCATCAGGAAAATTTGTGAATTGGGCCAAATTTCTCTTTGATCATCTCAGGATTCTCCTTCTGGTCCCTTTGTCACTTTTTTCTATCTCCTCCTTTCCAAATGACCAGTGTTCCCATGATGCCCCATTTGATCAATTACTTCACACTATGATATTATTGCCTCCTAGGTCCCCTTACTCTAGGGGGCAATGCTTAAGTCAAAAGAAAAATGCAAATGCTGGAATTATTTCTTCTTTTTTTGGATTTAGACATCAACAGTAGGCCAGTGGCAAGGAATATGTTTGATGGAAATCTTCCCTTCATTTCACAAACTCACAAGAAATATTCTGTATCCCATAACCATTACATGCTCCTTAATCACAGAATTCCCCCCTCCCAGGCAAATTGTATAAAATAGATTCATTTGAAAATATCACCTTTTGACTCTAAAAATTTACTGTATAAGCATTGAAAAAAGAAGGCTTTGTAGTCAGTAGGAGATACGGTGAGTATCAGTCTTTGATTTTTAAATGTAATGCCCAGAAGAAACCTTTGAAATTTTATAAACAGATGGATTCTTTTTGCTTGATTCACTAATGTTTTACAATTAGCTAATTAACAGGTTTATTGCCAAAATTAACCATAAAAAGTGTTCAGGAGCTTTGACCAAAGCAGTCTTTTGTAATTACATAGATACCAAAACAAGTTCATGACAGTTTCAGGCTAAACATTGCTCAAATCAGAATTTCCCCTGCTGTTTTCAAATAAAAGTTGACAAATAGGAAAATGAACCCTGCAGATTCCCACACTCTTTTCATATAAGAGAGTCTCTGTCTTAATTAATATTAATTACAGATAAGTCACTCTAAAGTTTGAAAGCCGAAATGTCCCCACATTGCTTTCCAGTGAGCCAAATTGCTCAGCAAACTGAGTATTGGAGGGGTATCAGGAGCCATTTTTAGATAGGGTCCATCTGCTCCCCTTCAGCTGCAAGAATATGAAATAGCTCATTTAACCTTATTCCCCACCCCTTCTGAACATGGACCCCAAAATAAGAATGATAACAGCTCGTATTTCTCTCGTACTGTAAGGTTTACAAAATGCTTTATAGACAACTATGCTAGGAGGTGGATAGTAGTAGTGTTGTTGCCATTTTGCAAATAAGGAAGTAGATACAGTGAGCAAAGTGTATGTCCCAAAGTTATGCTGCTAGTAGATTTTGGAGCCGGGACCCTAAAATAGATCTTTAGAATCCGAAACTAATGATCTTCTTTCTATACAATATAGCTCTCATCAGACCTTTCTACCCTCCTTCCCCACTCTGCCATGCCCATTGTCAAGTTTATGATTTTGTTCACCTTCTGTCTGAACCTGCACATCCTTAAATGCCTTATTTAAATACATACAACCTTCTACAAAGCCTTACTGACAAAACCTGTCCTTATCACCCCAGTCTTTCTCTGAATTATGAGAGCAGTTATAGTCTATACCATAAAATTTGACATTTACTTATACATTATTTTATTGTGTTCATTATTTCTTTTTTCACATTTAATTTTTATTTTTTCTCAATTACATGTAAAAAAACTTTTTAACAATAATTTTTTAAAAAATAGCTGCAAATACTCTCCCTGGATTCTTTTCATCACACTTCCTTGAGAAGCCAAGCAATTTGATGCAGATTATGCATGTGCAGTCATGCAAAACAATTCCATATTAGCCATGTTGAAAAAGAAAATGCAGATTAAAAAAAAACAAACCAGAATAATAAAGAAAAACAAAAGTATGCTTCAATCTGCATTAAGACTCCATCAGGTCTTTTTCCTGGAGGAGGAGAATATTTTTCATCATAAGTCCTTCTGAATTGTCTGGGATCACTATATTACTGAGAATTAGCTGAGTCATTCACAGCTGAGCATCATACAATATTACTCTTATTGTGTACGTTGTTCTCTGGGTTTTGCTAATTTCACTTTGTATCAGTTCATTAAGTCTTCCCAGGTTTTTCTAAAAGAATCTTGCTTATCATTTCTTATAGCAAAATAGTATTCCATTACAATCATATAATACAACCTTGTTCAGCCATTCTCTAAATGATGGGTATCCCCTCAATTTCCAATTCTTTGCTACCACAAAAAAGAACTGTTCTAAATAGCTTTGTACATATGAATTCTTTTCCTTTTTCTTTGATCTCTTTAGGGTGTAAACCTAGTTAGTGGTATTGCTGGTTCAAAGAGTATGCAGATTTATAGCCCTTTGAGTATAGTTCCAAAAAGTTTAGAACTTCACCAACAGTGTATTAGTGTCCCAATTTCTCCATATTCCTCCAACAGTTATTATTTTTCTTTTCTGTCATATTAGCCAATCTGACAGAGGTAAGGTTTTACCTCAGAGTTGCTTTAATTTTCATTTCTTTAATCAATAGAGATTTAGGGTGTTTTGTTCATATGGCTGTAGATAAGCTTGATTTCTTTGTCTAAAAACTGTTTTTTCCTGTTCTTCGACTATTCATCAATTGGAGAATAACTCATATTCTTATAAATTTGACTCAGTTCTCTATATATTTGAGAAATAAAGTTTTTATTAGAGAAACTTACTGTGAATTCCCCCTCCTTTCAATTTCCTTCTTTCTCTAATCTTGACTACACTGATTTTATTTATGCAAATACCTTACTTTTTAATGTAATCGAAATTATCCATTTTACATCTGTATTACTCTTTATCTCTTGTTTCTTAATTCTGACAGGTCAAATAGTCCATGCTTCCCTAATTTGTTTTTGGCATCAGCTGTCATGTCAAAATCATGTATCCCCTTTCACCTTACCTCAGTATATTGCATGAGATATTGGTCTATGTCTAGTTTCTGCCAAATTGTTCTCCAGTTTTCCCAGCAATTTTTGTCAAACCATAATTTCTTTTCCCAAAATTTTAGATCATTAGGCTTGTCAAGCACTAGGTTACTATGGTCATTTACTACTGTGTATTGCCTACCTAATCTATTCCATTGATGTTTTACTCTATTTTTTTTTTTAGCTAATTCCAGATTGTTTTGGTGATTACCACTTCATAATATATTTTGAGATCTGGTACAGGTAAATCACCTTCCTTCACATTTTTTTTTCATTGATTCCCTCAATATTTTTGACGTTTTGCTTTTCCAGATCAATTTTGCTATTTTTTTTAGCTTCACAAAATAATTTTTTTTTTGGCAATTTAATTGGTATGGCAGTGAATAAGTAAGTTAATTTAGGTAGAATTGCCATTTTATTTCTATTGGCTCAGCCTATTTGTGAACAATTAATACTTCTCCAATTGTTTAGATATAACTTTGTGTGAAAAGTATTTTGTAATTGTATCATATAGTTCTTGGATTTGTCTTGGCAGGTAGACTAACAAGTATTTTATATTGTCTACAGTTATATTAAATTGAAGGTCTCTTTCTATTTCTTCCTGCTGGATTTTTTATTAATATGTAGAAATACTGACATTATATCTTGTAATTTTGTTGAAGTTGTTAATTATTTGAACTGTTTTTTAGTTGATTCTCTAGTATTCTTTAATTATACCATCATATCATCTACAAAAAGTGATTGTTTTGTTTCTTCATTGAATATTCTAATTCCTTCAATTTCTTTTTTTTGTCTTATTACTATAGTTAGCATTTCTAGAACAATACTGAATAAGAGTGATGATAATGGGCATCCTTGCTTTACCCTTATTCTTATTGGAAGGTCTTCTAGCTTAACCCTATTACAGATAGTGCTTGCTCTTGGTTTTAGATAGATACTACTTATCATTTTAAGGAAAGCTCCATTTATTTTTATGCTTTCTTATATTTTTAATAGGAATGAGTGTTGTGTTTTGTTAAAAAGCTTTTTTCTGCATCTATTGAGAAGTTATGGTTTCTGTTGGTTTTGTTATTGATGTGGTCAATTATCTGATAGTTTTCCTAATATTGAACCAACCCTGCATTCATGACATAAATTCCATCTGGTCATAGTGAATTAACCTAATGATTGCTATAATTGATATAATCTCTTTGCTAATATTTTATTTAATTTTTTTGCATTAATGTTCATTAGGGAAATTGGTCTATAATTTTCCTTTTTCTGTTTTGGTACTTCCTGGTTTAAGTATTAACACCATATTTGTGTAATAAAGGAATTTGATCAGACTTCTTTTTCACCTAGTTTTCCAAATAGTTTATACAGTATTGGAATTAGTTGTTCTTTAAATGTAGAATGTAGAATATTCTTTAAATGTAGAATTCACTTATAAATCCATCTGGTCCTGGAGATTTTTCTTAGGGAGTTCATTGATAGCTCATTCAATTTTTTCTTTCTAAAATGGGGTTATTTAAGGATTTTATTTCCTCTTCTGGGAATCCGGGCAATTTATATATTTGCAAATGTTCATCCATATCACATAGATTGTCAGATTTATTGCACATTGTATAAAATAGCTCCTAATTATGGCTTTAATTTCCTCTTTGTGGTGAATTTACCCTTTTCATTTTTGATATGGTAATTTGGTTTTCTTCTTTCTTTTTTTTTAAATCAAATTAACTAATTGTTTATTTTATTGTTTTTTTTTTCATAAAACCAGCTCTCAGTTTTATTTAGTAGTTCAATATTTTTTTATTTTCAATTTTCTTACTTTCTCCTTTGATTTTCAGAATTTCTAATTTGTTTCAGTCATGCCCAATTCTTCGTAACTCCATTTGGGGTTTTCTTGGCAAAGGTACTGGAGTGGTTTGTAATTTTCTTCTCCAGCTCATTTTATAGGTGAGGAAACAGATTTCTGTGCAATATTATCAATGTATCAGTTTCTCTATCTGTGAACAAAGGATGAGCAATGCAGTCAGAACAAAATGTCATGCTAAATAAAGTTAAAGTCTGAAAAAACTTTCTGCATTCTATTTGTGACACTAGATGATACATTCTCCTTTTCTCTTGAGAGTTTATTGATGCCTTTTATTTTTACATCACCATCATTTCCCCTGACTCCTACTCCTATCTCCATTGAATTTCTCTTTGTGACAAAGAAAAAAACATTTAAGTATAATCTAGAGACACAGTCACATTCAACGTTCATTATATGTATACATAATGTACTATATGTGTATATATATACATAAACATACATACATATACATACATACATACATATATAGATACATACATATATACATATATATATGTGTGTGTGTGTGTGTGTGTGTGTGTGTGTGTGTGTGTGTGTGTGTATGTATGTATACAATTCCACTCTCTAAATCTATTACTTTTCTGTAATGGATAAGATGTTTTGTCAGCAGTTCTCTGGAATTATGGATGATCATTGTATTGATCATAGTTCTTACAGCTTTCAAAATTGTTTGTTTTTTATAGTGTTATGTTATTGTATAAATTGTTGTGGTTCTGCTTATTTCATCCTTCATCAGTTTATAAAATTCTTAAAAACTGTTTGTTTATAGCATAAATTGTTCTAGTTCTGCTCATTTTGTTTTGCATCAGTTCATATAAGTCTTTCAATGTCATTCTGAAATCATATATTTTCTCATTTCTTATAATAAAATTAGTACTTCATTATATTCATATATCACAGCTTATTCATACATTCCTCAATTGACGGACATCTCAGTAGTTTCCAGTTTCCACTAAAAAAAGTCTGCTATAAATATTTTGGTTCATAAAGGACCTTTTCCTCTCTCTGCTCTTTTTTGGGCATAGACCTGGCAGTGAGAGAGTTTGTTACCTTCTGCAATGATGCAGATGGCAACTTGCCTACAGACCTCTTGTCTGACTCTTGTCTATGTTGTCCCATAAGTTCATCCCAGTCTGATGCTGATGCTGTGTGACAATGAAGCCTAGAAATTGTCCATTGGTTATCCTTTGTTCTTTTCTTGGTATACATTTCTCCAACAGCATACTTTACAAACCTCTTATTTGTGGTGTGAAGTAGCTTACTTATACTCACCGTATGACTTGCTGTATAGTAAAGTGGAAAGGACTTTGCAGTCAAAGATGTGAGTTCAACCTCACCTTTGATGCTTATTCTGTGTGTGCATGCATGCATGCATGACTGAGTGCGTATGTGTGTGTGTGTGTGTGTGTGTGTGTGTGTGTGTGTGTGTGTGTACTTGGACAAATCTCTTACTTCTCTGTACTTTAGTTTATTCTTCATAAAATGATCAAATTGGAATAGATGGCCCTTCAGCACTGGCTCTGTGATCTTAGGAACCAATGATCTGTTGCACCATGGGCATTATTCAACTTCACTTCTTCAGAAAAAAATAGTATTCCATGACTTATTGCTACACAATATCACTGGATATCACCAACATGATTGGGGTGTGTGTGTGTGTGTGTTTCAAATGATTCTTTGTTTCATGGAATAACTTACAGACAGGCAATCCAGTCCATCCTCCTCATCTAGTTCAACTCAGGGCCCACCCCATTGTCTAGTTTATTTATAGCGACAGAACCATAGATGAATTGCATTTGGAAGGGATATAGAACTATTGATAGAATGTGCTGGGTCAGTTGTCTTTCAGAGTCTTTTGAACAGACCTAGATTTGGAGATCTTCAGCATTTACTCTAAAAGCAGTAGTCCTCTGCTATCATTCTAACTTGTCCTTTTGTAATTCCCTTCTTTCCTTTTGTACTGTTGGATAGTTAATTTTTGCATTAACATTGTCTGTGACATTGCGTTAGACATAATGCTTTAATTTTTTAACATAATGTACAGAGAATTAGGTATACAACCCCTGTACTGATAATGGTGCTACAGATAATGGGAGGTTTAATGCTCAAATTCCTTGCATATTTTATTAAAATTTACAACATTATTTCATCTGAGTTTCTTCTGGGAGCTGAATATAGACTGCTTAAGCAACTCTATCAAGAAAGACAAGCTTTATAAATTATCAAAATTTTCTTCCATTAATCTCTTTTTTTGCTTTATATGTCAAACAACAAGTTCAGAGAATGAGCTCTGGCCTGTGTAGACAATGCAGCTATACATATATAGACCTCTGGGGCAGGAGGAAGCATAGTTGGCATGCCACATTGCTCTAAAGTTATGGTTCTCATTTGGAGAGTTTAATATTCATCATCCTACAGTAGCAAAGAGCAGACCCAATGACCCTGAAGGTCATTTCCATTTATAAATTATTATAGCTTGGTGTATTAAGACTTTCTTTGTATTCTTGACTGTGTGTTAAGGAGAAGTGCAATGAGGCAAGAATACGTGTAGCTAGTGAGAATCTACTACACAATGAAAGAAAAAGTTCAGCGATAGAAATGTGAAAAAGTACACAACTTGGATTACCAGCACTTATTTGATGAGATGGCACAGTGCAAAGGAAAGAATTCTGGAGGTAAAGTGAGATGCCCTGGGTTCCAATCCCATCTCTGATGGGACTTGTGTGACGTTGGTCTGCCCTTATGGAGTCTAAGTCACCAGCACTGGATGAACTACATCTCAGGATGCGGAAACAACCTGTGTGTTCAGTTGAGAGATAAAAAGAAAAAATATTATTGAAAAGGAAAGGTCCAACAGTACTGGAGACAGGAAAATTTTGTCCAGGTTTTCAAAAGAGAATGAATGCTAATTCTTCAACCCACCAATCAGTTTGACTTGGATTTTCTGGAAAAAAAATTATAAAGATATTGTTAAAGAGATGGTTTGTGAGGAAGAAGTGATTATCAAGAGCCAACACAGGTTCACAAAGAAAAGAGCTCATTCGATTAGCTGGATTTCTTTTCTCATCCAAATCAAAGCCTTCAAAATATTCAGAGATAGCCATCATTTTCTCCCTAAGTTTTCTTCACAAAGGACCATCTAAAATTCCATCCCAGTCATGAAGTCATGAAGTCTTCTAGTGATGTAGTGGTTTATGTGCTGGACTTAATGCCAGGAAGACCTGTGTTCATATCAGGCACTTAATAACTGAGTGCATTACTTACTATTTCTCATCTTCAGTTTCCTCATTTGCAAAGTGGATTATAAACCCATTATAATCATCCCATCCACCATATGCTGCAGTCTTATATACTCTTTGCCCTCTTGCCCCAAACATGGCTATAATCCAGTGCCCCAAATCCTCAAACCAGTCTTTTTTTTTTTGTCACTCACATTCATCATTTCATTCCCTTCTGGGATTGTTTTAGTATTCCCAACATTGTTCTTTGAAGATTGTGCCATTATTTATGATTATGAAATTTATTTATGGTTGGGTTTTTTTTAATTTTTTTGGCTAGGCAATGGGGTTAAGTGACTTGCCCAGGGTCACACAGCTAGTAAGTGTTATGTGTCTGAGGCCGGATTTGAACTCAGGTCCTCCTGAATTCAGGGCCGGTGCTCTATCCACTGTGCCACCTAGCTGCCCCATGAGTTATTTATGATTATGAAACCATAGATACAAAGGTGGATAGGAACCTAGAATCCAATTCTCTTGATTTACATGAGGAAACTTAGACTAAGGGAGGTTAAGTGACTTGCTCACACTCACACAGGGAGTGAACAATAGGATGTCACTACATTATAGAAATTTTCTTAATTTTTTTATAGGCACCTTTTTTTTTTAAAATTCAATTTTATTTTCAGTTCTTAATTTTCCCTTTCCCTCTCCTTTATTTCTCCCATTGAGAAAGCAAGAAAAACAAAACCCATTACAAATATGTATAATCAAGAGAAACAAATGCCCATATTAGCTATGTCCAAAAAATATACTTTAATCTATGCTCTATCCCCTTTCTGGAAGTGGATACTATCATCATGAGTCTTCTAGAGCTGCAGTTAGTTTCATCATATTGATCCGTGTTGTTAAGTCTTTCAAAGTCATTTGTCTTTATAGTGTGTTGTTATTGTATAAATTGTTCTTCTAGTTTTGATAAATTTATTTTATGTCAGTTGAAACAAGGCTTCCAAGGCTTTTCTAAAACCACACCCCTTCATTATTTCCTTTAGCATAATACCATTCCATATAGGACATTAAAAAAAAACTACTTAATTCCCCAAAGGCAACCCATCCCACCCTCCTCATGCAGTTCAACTTGGGCCCAACCTCCATATACCATATACATATACTCTAACTTGTCTAGCTATTTCCTGATACATGGGTACGTCCATAGTTTCCATGAATTTTCTTCTTGGGAGCATGCCATCCCTTCTGAGCTAATGTTTAACATACAATTTCAGCTCATATATGCTACCTCTCAACCCTTTGAAAGCTAAGGTTGTATTGGGCATGATGATCCATACCGTATAATCCCTACTACTGGAGAGGCTAACATTGGTGGATCTCTTGAATTTGGAAGTTCTAAGTTGCAGTAGGGCTGAAGCTGATCAAGTGTTTGTACCAAGCCCAGGCCTAATATGGTAAGCCTCCAAGAATGAGGAGTGACCAGACTGCCTAAAAGGGCACATTAGCCACGGTCAGTAATGGACCATGTTAAAGCTTCCATGCCACTCTCAGCAGTGGGATTGGGAAGTGAGTGGCTACTGTCTAGGCTGGATGAGATAGGGGGACTCATGCTTAAGGGGAAAAAAAAGCTAAGGCAGATGTCAGAACAGGCCCAACCTTTGTCTCTTTATCACAGACTCTATGATGGCATGGGTACTCTCCCAAAATGTCCATTATTTCTCCTATAGCATAGTGAATAGGGTGCTAGATTTAGAGCCAGGAAGAATTAGGTTAAAATTCTATTTCAAATATTAATTTTTTAAAATTAATTTTTTAAAATTTTTAGGCAATTGGGGTTAAATGACTTGCCCAGGGTCACACAGCTAGTAAGTGTCAAGTGTTTGGTCTGAGGCCAGATTTGAACTCAGGTTCTCCTGATTTCAGGGCCGATGCTCTATCCACTGTGCCACCTAACTGCCCCTCAAATATTAATTAAATATTACATTGGGTGACCCTGGGTAAGTTATTTAAACTTTCTAGGCCTCAGTTCCTCATCTGTCAAATGAGATTAGGCTACTTGCCCTCTGTGAGCCATTCCAGTTCTAAGACTGTGATCCTACAATCCTACTCCAGCAGCCACCTATTCCTTACTGGTTACCATCAGGTCCCTAATAGTAATTTCCGTGTTGTGGAAGTAAAACATGTAACAATAGTTCTGCTAACTGCAGAAAGGGAGCTCTTCAGATAACCACAATATGGTGACATACTAGGAAAGAGCTTAGCAAAGTTTTAACTTTTAACTTCGATTTAAAAAAAAAAATTTTAACTTAGAAATAAAGGAAAGTTTCTTAAAGAAAATAGTTTAGAACTGCACCTTATAGTTTATAATTAGAATCCCAGATTTAGGAATGGCCCACATTTGGATGATAGTTGAAACTGTGAGAGGAGATGAAATCACTAAGAGAGAGATGGTAGAGAGAAGAGAAAAGGGGGTGATGTCAGACTCCTGATTTTAAGTGAGAGGTATCAAAATGTTGCAGCACTTCCAGATGGAACCGAACCAGATTAAAATGTAATTGGGAAACGTTTAACAAAATAAATAAAATATAATAGAACATAGATAATATTAATATGTCATTTTCTAAGGCAATATGTGGCCAACAGATATTTTTAGGCTCTTTTTAGTGCCCCCCTCCCATTTCTATTTTGTTCAACAGCACTGCTTTAGGGGACTGGATGGTGAAGCAGAGACAGTGGAGGAAAGAATAGGAGTGATCTAAGCTATAAGAATATAACTGAGAGTTAAGTATCATAAATGCCAAAGAAAGAGAGACTTTCAAGAAGAATGGGTGGCCAATAGTGCCTAATGGCTCAGAAAGGTCTAGGAGGATGAAGATTAAAAAAGGGTTATTAGAACTGCAATTAGAAGCCATAGGAAGTCATTCAGTGAGCTTTGGTAATTTCAGCCCTATGGGGGAGCAGAAGCCAGATTGCAAGAATTTGAAAGGCAGTGACTGAAGACTATTCTTACTAGAAATTTGGCAGTGAAGGGCCAAGGAAGATGAGGTAGGAACTTGAGAGGGTAGGGGTGCTGGGAGGGTTATTTTTAGGATGGTAATGATCTAAGTATATTTTTAGGTAATGAAGTCAGAAGAAAAAAAAAGATTTAAGATGTAGGAGAGAAATGAGATGACTGATGGAGAAAAATCATATCTTGGGAGGGAGAGAACAAGCATTTATTAATCACCTTCTATGTGATGAGTACTGTACTAAGCCTTTTACAAATATTACCCCATTTGATCCTCCTGGGATATAGGTGCTATTAATACCCTCGTTTTACAGTTGAGGAAACTGAGACAGATAGCTGTTATGTGACTTGTCCAGGGTAATACCCATAGTAAGTTTCTGAGACCAGATTTGGTTCCAGGCTCAGCACTCTATCCATTGTACCATCTAGCTGCCGTGGGATCTTGGAATCATGGATTCAAAGATAGAGTGACTGGCCTTAGCAAAAACAAGGGCCACTTAATTCTCTGAAAGAGAAGACAAGAAGGAAAGATTGGGAGAAAAGGATTTGAAGTGTGTAGGATGGGAGTTGAGGGAATTGTGTTGGAAGGCCTCTATCTCAGTAAAGTGGATGAGAATATCTGCTGAAAAAAAAGAAGGATGGGATTGGAGATTGGAACTTCAGAGTAATTTACAGTGTTTGGCACAGGTTCTATAAGGAATGTGATAAGAAGTCAATTAGATACAAATAATAGGTTTATGGTCCATATGGGAAGTCCCAACTGAAGTTGGATAGCATGTTAGCATCATAAGAGCAGGATACAACATGTGTTTTGTACCTAGTGGATGTTCAATGAATATTTTTGATTTGATTTATTGAGAATCCTCTTGGTGTACATATCTATATATCTATCTATCTACATACACACAACACACATATATATAACACACACACATATACACACATACATACATTATATATGTATGTGTGTATATATATGTGTGTGTATACACACACACACACACACACATATATACACATATATATCCTACAAATCTGGAAAGACTGTAAATGATACTGGCAATATCTGTCTTCTGAGCACCAGTCCAGTTAAGTTTGCAGAGACTCATCACCAAGTCGGCCATAGGACAATACAATTTTTGGCCTTAGCAGTTCTTGAAGACCATCTGCCAAATGGGGTTGAAATCAATATCAGTGGAAGGAGAATCAACACCAGTGAAAACACACACCCCTGAAGTATTGACTTAATGATATAGAGGGACTTAGTTTCTTAGCACTAAAAAGAAACTTAAAACTAATCTAATCAAATGCACTCATTTTTTTTTTACAGGTGAGAAACTGAAATTAAAAGACTAAGTGACAGTGTTTATGGTCAGTCATCTACTTAGTGTCAAAGCCAATATCTGAACTCAAATTTCATGACTTGGAGTCCAGAGATCTTTGAGATTTCTAATTTATTCCATGGCCTAGGATTATAAAGGAAATCAACTATATCAAAACAGTAACCCAAAATAATTCTTTAAAAAAGTTAGGAGACCTTATGTTGAGAATGCTTGTATGTAGTGGCTACATGCTTCAGGGACAGGTTGGAGTTGCCTTTCAATTCTAAAATTCTAAGATCCCACGACCAACATAAAAGACACCTTGATCTTTTGAGCACTAGAGAACCTCCAGGGCCACAGAGTTCACCTGCCCTGTGCCTGCCAGAAATGACACACAGAAATAACACTGCAAATGACATGCCACTTTTCTTGGGAGTAAGGCTAGCTGCCCTGATCACGGGATTATCAGCTAAAGAGTTGCCTTATTTCACCAATGTTTGTATCCTGCCGAGTTACTTGGCATCTGAAGGGAAACAGTGAGTCAAAATGACAGACACTTTGTTGCTGTTGACAACCACTGCATGTCAATATTCTATTTTTCTTCCTGGTCTTCATCATGGTTGAGTTCCCATAGTGACTATTGTTTTATGCAAATTTGTGGTGTTTCTGCTCCCTCACTGGCCTGCCAAATAGAAGTACCAGGTAGGACACTAGATTCCATAATCTGATGCAAAGCAACGAAAGGAAAAAGAAGCATCACTAACTCAACTTTGGAAAACATTGGATTTGAAAAAAAATAACACTAGATTTACTCTGTATGGATGATGTTTTATGGGCTTCAAGAGAAGTGTCTTGAGATGTTCAACTCTGTCTAGGTACCTCAGACCCAGTGGAATAAAGTGAACCTATTTTTAAAATTCACTTTTAGTTGTAAATTAGAGCTATACAGAATTCAACTGCCACTCAAATATGGGAGTCAATGGAAATACAATACCCAACATGCAGAATTGTTTTTTACATTAACTTGGTCAGAAGATATCATTCTGTATTTTAAAGGACATCTGTATAGCTAGTGCTCATATCAAAAGATTCCAATGCGTCTACACCATCTATACCACAAATGCAAGTTCACAGGCCAAATAGGCATTGTTTACATAAAACAATAGCTCACTATTCTGTTAAGAAGATGCTGTTGGAGAATTGGGATTTCTAGACCAGAGGTTTAAGAAGCAGAAATGAATCCTTGGAAGGGGGTGGAATAGCATGGTGTAATGGAAAGCACTCTGGGTTTAGACTCAGAAGACCTGCATTCAAATTTCAGCTTTTACACTGTCATTTCAATTCTCTGAGTCTCAGTTTCTCATGTATAAAAAGATGGAGTTAGGCTAGATGACTTCTAAGGTAGCTTCCAACTCTAATGATCTTTTGTTGTTTAGTCTTGTCTGACTCTTTGTGACCCTATTTAGGATTTTCTTGGCAAAGATAGTATGGTGATTTGCCATTTCCTTCTCCAGCTCATTTTACAGATGAGGAAACTGAGGCAAACAGGGTTAAGTGACTTGTGCAGGGTCACACAGCTAGTAATGAGCCATGACTCTACATCTAATCAAAGCCATTCAAATCTGTATTAGCCTGGAGACTTTTAGATCTTATCAAGAGGTTTTCCATCTGAAAATGGAAGGCGGTAGATAATACTGTACACTTACACATCCCAAGTCAGATATTACAGAGATAATCATGTAGGATGTACGAAGAATTTCAGTGGAGAGGTACAGTAGTTAACAGCAGATGGTAACCAAGAAGAGGGGCAGTAAAAATTCTCACAATCTTAAATGTCTATGAACCAATGCACAAAATATGAGTAATAGACAAAGTGAATTAAAGATAATTCATTCAATAAGTACTCATTAGGTATTTACGATGTGCCAGGTGCTCTTCCAGGTAGACAAAGACAAAAATTATATAATCCCTATCATATCTTATATCGGAAGGATATAACTTATACATCAAAAAAATCAAATAAGAAATATTCATAATTAATACAAAGTAATTTCTTGGGCAGGAGGCCCCAGGAACGAGGGGAATGAAGATTCCTGTAACAGATGATATTTGAATGATCTTAGAAAGAATCCAGGGATTTTACGAATTGGAAGTATGGAGGAAGTGCCTTCAGTGCTTGAGGGACAGCCTATTCAAAGGTACGGTGAGGGGAAAGGGGATATAGTACAAAAACAGTAAATAGGCCAGATAGACTAGAATGTAGAACATGTGAGGGAAGATAATATGCAATAAGCCTGGGAAGGTATGCTGGAGTTCAATTGCAAAAGGGTTTAAATGCTAAACAGAGGATAATGATAATTGTCCTACTGCCTGGGAAAGCTCTTTTTCTTCATTAAACTACACCAGTTTAGCTTGTTTTTTAACGCATTTTGGAATTATGAGAAGAATGTGAAAACAGGTACATCCAAACAAGACACTCATATGATCATGAGCTGTTTTTTTTTAATGTTTTTGATTTCAGAATCAAATAAACCCATAATATCCTCCATTATATTCTAATGAATCCATTTTTTCCCTAAGAAAGGTAACTTCTAAGGCAAGTCTATTAAGGAAGCTCAGGAATCCAAATCCTTTCCTTGGCAAGCACTTCATTCTAGTAACAATCAGCACCCTGAGTCACTGCAGAGGATAGATGCATCATATATGGAATACCCATTTCAATAAAGAAGACAACTGTATCACTCTGGGTGTACAACCAATTGGCGTACCTTGCTTCATTTGCAGCTTTTAAATTATGCAACATCTAATTTCTTTCAGTTAATGTGATTCCAAACTCTGCAGTCCCCCAAACCCAGGCAAATCTTATCAGAGATGGTTATTTTCTAACGTCCTTTCTAAAACACAAAATGAATTGGTAAATTTTGGTAGGTTATAAGCTTATCTTACCCTGATTTGAGGCTCAGATATTGACCAGTCATCCTTCCTCAATGATTACTGATTATCTCATTTTTAGAGATATTATGGCATATCTATGTCACTCCTTTTCATGTGACAAGAATGTATTAAGCATGTACTAAGTAGAGAATACTCTGCAAACTTTTAATATGAAAGAGATATAAAATTGAGATGAGACAAGGTCCCTGCTCTAACAGTACAGTACAGTAGGGAGACAGGGTACCTGGATATCATCATCATCATCATCATCATCATCATCAATCCAATAAGTGCACATGAGAGGAAAAGATAAAGTACTCCACAGAATCTAAGATACAAAGAGATTATTACCAACTGAGAGATCAGACAAGGCTTCCTGGAGAAGGTAATATCTGGGCAAGAAGATAAATTCAACCCCATAGGTATCATTGTCTTTTTGAGATGTGACTCATAATTGCTATTTAGCAATATATTTAAAAAGAAACAGATCAGAAAAAATAATTAGGTGGATATAGCATCACTCTCTAACAAGAAGATATACTCCTGGGAGGAAAAACAAGAATCAGAAGGCAGGAAAGTGACAGATAACCATATGTCAATTTTATCTCAATAGAAAGAGAAACATGAGAAACATGATATTGAGATGGGAGTATACTAGAAACCACCAGATCAATAGGAGGAAAAGAATAATGAGTTCAGCACAAATATTACAAACCTGGCTTACACACATGGTAAAGTATAAATATTTAACATAAACTAGAGGGACACTTTTCTGCTGAATCTTCAATTGGAGCACTTGATAAGTTTTTCACCAGATATAATTATTATTTTATTAAAATGTGGAGGAAGTAAAGACAGGAACTGCTGTTTATTTTATTATTAGAAGCACATTTTTATTGATGCTTCTTGTTTTTAAACATCTATATTTCCCAATATCCTCCCCTTTAGCCCCTTCCATAGAGCCATCTCTTATAGATAAGATAACAAAGAGAGGGGAAAAATAATTCAGAAAAACTAACATACCATAAAAGTTTGACATCTTAAGCAATGTTCCACACCCAATGTCCTCTTGTGCAAATGAATGAGTGATGGGTGTCTTCTCATATTTCTTTTTGGGGGCTGAACAGAAACAAAAGAAGATCACTGAAAGCTATGCAAAAGTGTAATTGGCTGCCTGGGGAAGCAATGAGTTCCCAGTCTTTGAAGGCTTCAAGCATAAACTGGGTAATTAATCTTGAGTGATCCCAAGATCACAGATTTATAGTTGGAAAGGACTCTATAGAGATTAGGATGATGTATAATCAAATGAGATCATATTTATTTAGTATAGCATCTGGCACCTAGTAGGTACATAATGCCTGTTTCTTCCCTCCTACCCATCTCCATAAGGGAGTCTTGCTCACATATAGTTTGGACTTGATGATATCTGTGGTCAATCAATTAATCAACAAGCCTTTATTAAACACCCACTATATGCCAGGTAGGAGTTAAAGTGAAAGGAAGTTTATGAGCTATGTGCTGAACTCCTTGAGAAAGGATCAAAGAGGCCTGGGGCCAGTAGATAATTGCCACTAGGATTTGGTTTGGATGATAAATTTTTATAGAGAGGACCTCAAAGGATGAGGAGTTGCTAAATAATTGAGGTAAGGAGAGAGGTCTGAAAGTGAAAATTTGAACAAGAAATATTCTGATTCATTTTCTAGGAACAGTGTATCATGGGACATGAGAGAAAGTATAGTTAATGCTATAGGGTGGCCAGAGTTGCAGTGTCAACTGGAATAATCTGAGCTTCTGTGAGTGATAAATAGAGAAGCTCAAAAGGAAGAGGTCTAAAATGAAGGAAGTTTGTTGTTTAAGTAATGGGGAATTTCAGAGGATACAAGGAAGGAGCAGGAAAAATGAGAGTGCAACATGGGAAAGTGTAGAACTAAGATGGATGAGGATGAGAGAATGGAAAGTGGGAGATGGGGGAGGAGGTTGCTTACTTAAAGACAGCCACTGATAATTACAGCGGTTGAAAGGGAACTTGCTGGCCATGGGGGTGAGTCCTAGCAGAGAGTATGTAGCCCTCCTTCTATTTGCCAATCTTGGCAGGTGATGGGAGCAGATCTGAAAGTGATGGTCAGTGAACATGAGTAGTAGCCAGGCAATAAGTTAATAAAGATTTATTGTTTACTGCCAATAACTGTGCTGGAGTGCCATGGATTTAAAAAAAAACACAAAAAAGCCAAAGGCCAACCAAACCACTATTCTTGCATTTAAAGCACTTACATAAAATGGGAAAGACCTGTGTCTTGGCTCAACCACAAAGTATTTTAGGTGGCACGTGGGAAAAATCTCCTGGATGGTTCTGTGTGGTCAGGGCTCCTTTCCAACATAGTATCTTCCATTAGCATACAAAACTGGGGAATGGTGGGACAGATAAGTATTATTTAGGAGGGGGTTCTCTGGGTTTAATAGGCACTGTCTCCACTTAAGTATTCACCTTAGCCAGAGTTGTCCCTGGATTCTCAAAAGTGATAGTAGCAGAATACAAGCTCTGATAGGTCCTAGCAAGATCAAAGTCTTCATGTTTTGCCCTTGTTATCATCACACACTTCAAGTATGAGCCTAGGTAGTGTGGAGCAGTTCGTCATCAGATTCAGTCAGTCAGTAAGCATCACTCAAGCACCTGCTAGGTGCCAGGAACTGTGCCAAGTGTTGGGGGTAAAAAAGAAAGGTGAAAGACAGCCCCTTCCCTCAGAGAGCTCACAGTCCAATAGGGAGCTCACAATGTAAACTAGAGGCTTGGTCCTGAGATGCTGAATTATTCTGCCTTTTTTTAAGGTATATGAGAAATTGAAGAAGTGATGAGCATTGATGAATCTAAAAGGATGCGTAAGATGTCTCCCCACCATGGAGCTGGGATTATGTCCAAGGATTCCAATGAGTTTGCATTCGTTTGAACTGTGCTTAGGTGTTTAAGACGTGTTCATGAAGAATAATAACAATAATAACAACAACACTCTTACATAAGACTTTACAGTTTATAGCTTGGTTTCTTCCCAACAACCCTATGAGGTAGGTCATTCAAGTATTGTTGCCATTTTACAGAGGAGAAAAGTGAAGGTCAGGGATCTTAAGGGACTTGCCCATTGTCACAAAAGCCAGAAAGTATCAGACTTGGGATAGAATAATTTGTTAAAAGGAGGGGAAGTGGGACAATTCTCTTCCACTTTCTCCAAAGGCATGTGTGCATGTGTGCACACAGATGCAGACACAGATGGGTTGACCCCATATCATACTAGTTAGATATAACATATTGAATGCTTTGTGTATCTTCATGAGCCCAGTCAAAAAACAAATCAAAACACTGGATTTGGAATCAAAAGACCTAGAAATTCAAATCTTATCTCTTCCACTTTACTGTTTGATCCTGGATATACCTGGATGGGGCAGTAAATAGAGTGTTAGTTGATAGACCTGAGTTCAAAGTTGGCCTCAGAAACTTGTCAGCTGTATGACCCTGGGCATGTCACTTAACATCTATCTAGCTCAATTTTCTCAACTGTAAGATTGGGATAATAATAACATTTAATTCCCAAGACAGTTGATGAGATGATACCTGTAAAGCACTTAGCACAGTGCCTGGCATAGATAGCACAGATAGATGCAGATTCCTTTCCCCTCTCCCTGAGCAAGTCATTTACTTTTTCTGAGGCTCATTTTACTCATTTGAAAATGAGGAGGATGTCCTAGATGATCTCTAAAGACTCTCTAGCTCCAAGTCCTATAATCCTATGATTGTGCCTCTCACTAGGTCCAACTTTACCACACTGTCCAATTTACTGTAGGCTCTGAACTCATTATATGCTTCATACCCCTTCAAAAATCCACACTTAACCCACATCAGATGTGTGCTGGGGAGGGGGGGCAGGCATGAGGGGATAAATTGGAAATCCCTGAAAACAGAGAAATTTCAATGTTGCTATACCCCTAACAAGAGCTCAGCTGGTGGGTGCTCCTGTAATATACAGTTTATCCCATTTGCTACTTGTTAACAAGGCCAGTGATCCATGAAGATGATTCTCTTTTCTGGGTTTTGGTGTCTGCAAGTTTAAATTAATGGTTTGGGAGTAAAGTCTATTACTGTATGCAGCATAGCTAGCAATCGCTTAAATTCAACATAAACTATGTACAGTCATGGGCTTTCAAGGTGCCTACTTAGATCCATGATTGGCAACCAATCATTTCATTCTTGTTCTCATTACGAGGTGTCACCAGAAACACAGGCCGTGTGGGGGTTTTGCTATTTACCATCTGCTTTATATTCAAGACCCCAAATGGCCCCAAAAGATGGTGACTATTGGCAGCATTCAGGCTTCAAGTTTGCTTTAAGAACCTAGTGGAGTTTTTAGTTTGGCTGCCCTCTAAAAAGGGGCAAAGGAGACAGCCATGAACCCAGACATCAAGCATATAGGAATGGAACCTTTAGGGATAGGGGTAGCTAGCTGGTGCCTCTGGGTGGTCAATTCAACAGTGTAGTGATTCCCAGGAATAAAATGGATATTATGTCAGTGAAACTGAAATCATAGAGTGATGATCTAAGGATCGGCAAGAAGGGAGGCTTTGACCTTGAAGAGGTTTAAGAATGCCTTACAAGTAGCTATCTGGAACATAATTAAAAGCATTTTACCGTCATAAGCCTGGAAGAATGCAAACCATCATCTGTGCACATTGACGAGTAAAAGATATTGCTTTTATAGCTGTGAGCTTATGGTCAGAAGTGATATGAAATATTAGAAATGTGACAGCTTTATAATAATTTTATTCTTGCTCATTGTAATAATTTTCATTTGCAGCTTTTTACCTCTGAGTATCTTGAATAGCATTAAGCATTGCTCACTCTATCCTTGTCCATAATATTAGAGCCTGTGGTTTTTATCTACAGCATTAGAATAAATGTTAGATTCACAAGCAAACAGATAATGGCATTTCTGGAGCTTGTTATTTGAAGAATTAAAAGTTAGGGGTGATTTTGCCATTCAGTTTATCAAAGGGAATGTTACCCTCCCTTCAGGAAAGGCTAGCTCTGTTTTCTGCTTATACAGTCACCATCTCTTCCTAAATCCAAGGTCGTGGCCCCTTATTTTCAGCTCTTTCCAGACCTGGAGTGTATGCACATTCCATCAGAGAACAGAGGAATACTTGAGCCAGAAGAGACATTGAGAGATCACTGAGTCCTATCTTTCCATTTCATGGCTGAGGAACATGAGGGCTAGAGAGGTGGGATGGCTACTTAGTGGCAGAGCTGGGGCTAGACCCCATCATTTCGCATTCAGCCATGTCTTACATTGTTAAGTTATTTCTTCCTTTGCCTTTCCATTCAGTCTCTCCTTTGACTTTCTCCTGTCCTGGAGACTTCTTCCAAATTTCCTGTTCCTTCTTTTGCTCCATTGGATTTATCAAGAACTTTTTTTCTTTCTTTCCATTAATTAATTGATTGATTTTTAACATTTCTTTTTTTTTTTAAAGTTTGAGTTCCAAATCTCTTTCTCCCTCCAGCCCCCGCCCACACCCATTGGGACAACAAGCAATGATACTCAATGACTTTTTCAACCCTTCGGCTTGTGTTTCCTTTTCTTCACTCTTAGAGCAGAGGGAGCTCTGCTCCTTAATTATAACCTCCCAACTTCTTCTTCTGAAGCACCTAGCATATTAGGCAGAAATAGGAGTCATTTAATTCAATTCAGTTCATCGAAAATTTAGTGAGCATCTGCTACATATAAGACAATATGTAAAATACAAAGATGAAGATAGACTAATTCCTGCCTCAGGAGTCTTTTAATTTAGAGAAAGTGTGGCATAATGTAAAGAGTGCTGAGTTTAGAGACAGGAAGACCTGGGTTCAAAGGTAGCCTCCGACACTTGCTATTTGTGGGGTTCTTGGCAAGTCAACTTAATTGCTCTAAACTTCAGTTTCTTAATCTGTAAGATTAGGAAGTTAAGACACCTTGTAAAATTTCTCTAGTTCTACATTTGTGGTTTTATGATCTAGTAAAGAAGATAAGACATATGCACAAATAACTACAAGGAAGAAGGTGGTAAGTGTTCAAGGAGATGCTGCCACCTTAGGTAAGGACAAAGGAAGGCTTCTTGGAGGATCTAGTGTACCAGCTGGTTCCAATTATGATATTACATGACCATGGCCCTGTCACTTAACCTCCTTCTGTCCTCTTCTGTCTTTAGAAAATGGAGGTATTGACAATTGCACTATCTTGAGTATACTATAATCTAGGAGAATGGTGTGAAACTCAAATAGAAACGAGCCATTAATCCCTAACTATGGATCCCTGCAGGTCATATATTGACTTAGTTGCAAAATGTAATACTATGTTTTAATGTATTTTAAAAATATTTCCCAACTACATCTTAATCTGTTTCAGGCTGCCCTCAGGATTGTTGTAGGCTTCATGCAGCCCTGGAATGTTTGACCCTTCTGATTTAGAAGACATTTTGAGATGTGATTTATAATTGGGATATAGCAATGGATTGGGAAAGTAGAGGATTCAGAGGTGAAACAACTAAGATGGACAAAACCAGTAGATTGTTATTCAATTTGATCCAATTCATCAAGCATTTGTTAAGTAGATGCTGTATGCAAGGTTTTAAGAACACAGAGTCTCTGTCCTCAAGAAGCTTAAGTTCTACTGGGGGATACTGAAAGAACAAGTAAATAAATCCAAACACATGCAAAGTAATTTCAGGAGGAAGAGAGTACAAAAAAATGAACGAAGCAGGAAAAGTGTCAGCTAGAAGGAGATATCTGAACTGTACTTTAAAGGTTCTTCAAGGCAGAGATGAGGAGGGAGCATGTTTCAATTATGGAGGACCACTTGTGAAAGATCATAGCCCAGAGAAATGAGAATAGTGTGATACAAAGAACAGTTAGCCAACCAATTTTTCTAGAACAGAGAATATGTGAATAAGATTGGATAAGTAGTAGGAGCTATATTATGTAGGACTTGAAATTCCAGGCTAAGGAGTTTGTATTTTGTCTTAGAAGCTATGGGAGCCATTGAAGATTTTTGAGTTGAAATAACATGATTGATCAGATCTGTGTTTTAAGCACATCAATTTGGCAGCTGTGTGTAGGATGGATTGTAGAAGGGAGACCAGTGACAGGGAGACCAATTAGTATTATTGAGTACCTACTATATGTATCACACTACAGTAGACACATTGAAGGATACAAAGATATCTACTGTAAATTGTGGTCCTTGTAACACAAAGAGTTTATGATGTACTTAGGGAGCCTTGGAAGCTGTCTTGCTTACATATAAATGTAGCCATCGTGTAACATGATCTCTTATTGTCCTTCAAGAGCAGCCTCCACCAATAAACAAATAAACAGGTGACAAACTGTCTCCTCAAGTCAACCCTATTTCTCATGGCAATTGCTGAGAAAACTTCAGTCAAACACTTTGGAGCACCTGCTGCCACAGCCCAAGGCTATATATATATATATATATATATATATATTTTTTTTTTTTTTTCTCTGAAACTGGTTCTTTCTGTGACCTGAGAAGGCCTTGCCAAGATCTGGATTCACACAGACAGATGAGACAAAATGGTCTCATCTGCTTTATCTGGTGATGGTATCTTCTAACACTATACATAGGCTTTATTGTCTTAGCAAGTTGTTGTCAAGGCCTCTCAATATCACCTTTGCAACAGCTCTTGAATACATCCCCTTCTCTCTTCTGACATGGCCCACCCCTCTAGTGCAGACCTTCAGCACAGCACACCTTGATTATTTGAATAGCCCACTGGTAGGTCTGCCTACCTCAAGTCTTCCCCACCTCAGTCCATCAGTCCAATCTATTCTTTATTCAGCCACCAAATTGATTTGCCTAAAGCACAGGTCTGATCATGTCACACTGACTCCTCCCACCCTGCAAATACTGTGCCCCCCCCCCAACACACACATAGTCAAGAAACTCCAGTGGCTCCCTATTACCTCCAGGAGCAAATACAAAATGCTCTGTTAGGCATTAAAAGCTCTTTATAACCTAGTCCCCTCCTATTTTTCCAATCTTCTTACACCTTTCTCCCCAGCAAGAACTCTTCCTTCTGTGACATTGGCCTCCTGGCTGTTCCACAAACAAGACATTCCATCTCTCAGCTCTGAGCTTTTTCTTTGATCGATCCCTATGCCTAGAATGCTCTCCTTGCTTTACTCCAATTCATGCCCTCCCTGGCTTTTCATAAGTCCTAACTAAAATCCAACCTTCTACTGGAAGCCTTCTAACCTTCTTAATTCCAGTGCCTTCCCTCTATTAATTGTTTCCTATTTAATCCAGCACATTGAATGCTTTGTATATATTTGTTTGCATGTTCTCTCCTTTACTAGATTATAAGCTCCTTGAGGGAAGGGACTGTCTGTGCCTCTTTTTTTTTTTTATCCACAGTGCTTAGCACAGGGCCTGGCACATAGTAGGCACTCACTCAAAATAATATTGATTCATTGATTGATGGGTGCCTAGCCCTTTAGGAGAAGATCACAGTGAATAGCAACCTCTCAGGCAGAAGGATAAAGGTGGCTAAAACCCTGGGTCCCTCCACTACCAGTGCAGGAAGGCTCTTGCATCTGTGATACTGTCTGAACTTCCTAACCCATGCTTCATTGCTCTGGTTCCCAGAAAGTTGACTGCTGCCATCTCTTTTCCTTTGCTGCCAAAGAAAAGAGAGCAGTCTGATCATAGTTCAATTGGTTCTAAGGGCCAGCTTTCTCTGGGGAAAGAGGTAGTAGTATATCAGTAACTAGAAGGCTTCAAGCAAAGACCTTTTATGGGGTTGTTGTAGAGTGGCTTTGTGGTCCAGTATGAGATAGGTTCCATGGTCTTTGAGGTTCCTTTCAACTATGAAATTCTTATTTTTTGTCACATGAATGCCTGGTTGCTGACAACCTGGCAGAGACTGGTGACGGTATTGATCTAAATTTATATTTTGCCAGAACCAAATATAGTACATATCTGGAAGGACTAAGCAGTGTTAAGCCACATTACCAATTTAGCCCAAGAACCCTGTGTCTGATTTTGCCAGGTGAGCTGGCTTCCTAGGAATCAGTTCATTTACAGTGACCAGCTGTAGGCATTATAATGTCAAGGTTTCATTTAAAGGTCTTTACTTTTAAAATGTCCTTCCTAAAAGTTCTTCCTAAAAGTCTTGGAAGCTAGAAAGAAGGTATACATATGTGGAAAATGGATATCATCCAAGGTTCCTTTCAGGTCTATAGCTCTTTAAAATAAAACATAAGTAATAACATGTAAGAATCCATGATTCCATCAGAATAAGTACTGCATGCACCAGTGCAGATCACCACCCCTCTAGGCTTTAGTAGATGATCTCCATTCATTTCTGTGGCCAGAAAAACAAAAGAAAACAAAAAAAAAAACAAATGAAACAAAACAAAGACACCCAAATCATCCTTGGATGTCCAGCCTTCTGGGGATGAGCACCTCCAAATTTAGCCAGCTTGTTCCTTAGACAACAGACATGGGGTCCATTATTGGGTTCATATCCAAAGCCTTTTAGGTTGGTAGGAAATGCTAGAGCTTAGCTTTTGAGGACTAAGGGTCAGTTTTATGAAACAATGTGGCATCAGAGGAGGATTTTGTTTTTTATCTTTTTTTCTTGGCTGGATCTCTGCTTTCATCCCAGCAGGGAATTTCCAGCGTGAACACTCCTTCCACTGATGCAGATCAGCAATTCATCTGTAATTCAGATCATAGAGAGTTGCCTGGGGCCCTGAGATGTTAAGAGGCTTGCTCAGTATCACACAACCAGGATGTGTGAGAGGCTGGATTTAAATGCAGGGCCTCCGGGTTTCTGCTATGCCATGCTGTCTCTCATAGTAGGACTTTAAAAAATAAGGGAGATTGCACAAAGCAATACATGCCAAATTTGCAAATCAGGATATGGACAATGAGTGCTCCCTTATGAGTTTGGTGGAGAGATAAAACTCTCTAAGCTAGAGAGGTCTGGAAAGATTGTGTGAAGGAGGTGCAGCTGGACCTCAGCCTTGATAGATGAATAGTGTTTGGCTAGGTGGAAAAGAGGAAAGAGGACATTTCTGGTTGGGGAATGACAAGAGCAAAGACTAGAGTATAGATGTAAGGCAATGCCTGAACAGTTGTGAGAGAGCAGGGTATACTATCTAAGGTGATGGCATAATGCATCTCATCAGTATTCTTCCAGCACCTCTGTACGGCTATAGAATATGGAATGTTGCAATCTCAGAAGGATTTACATCTCAGGTGACATATGATGGCAGTAAATACGTTAAGCATAAGCATAATATGCTGCAGGAGATTCCTAATGATGACTTATGCATAAGAAGCAAAAATAAAGATACTATCAAGGATATGCACAAATATACATACATGTTGCTGTTTGGTCATTTTTTAAGTCATGTCCAATCCTTTGTGACCCTATTTGGGGTTTTCTTGGCAAAGATGCTAGAGTAGTTTGTCATTTCCTTCTCCAACTCATTTTGCAGATAAGGAAACTGAGGTAAGCAGTGTAAAGCAACTTGCTAAGGGTCCCACAGTGAGTGTCTGAGGCAAGATTTGAATTCCGGTCCACTTGAATCCAAGGCCAGCATTCTATCCACTTTAATACCTAGTTTCTCTCTCACTCACTCACTCTCTCTCTTTCTCTTTCTCTCCACACACATATGTATATACATATATATACACACATACATGTGTATATGTAGACATGCATATTGTATGTATATTGTAATCTATAATTCTTCAAGTCCAACTTGTATTCTCTATAAGGATATGATGAAAAATTTTCCAAAGCCTTGCTAAAATTGGAATGATATTATAGCAATCTGTATACACACATATACATAGATGTAGATATATATGTATATATGTTATATTATATGCATATATATTAAAAAGATGTGGTAATGGTGATGCCACATAGCAAGATTCAGGAATAACAGATGGCCAGTCCAAGTCTTACATAGGAATCAATGAAATGGTAAAAGATGCAGAAGAAAGTCACCAACACACTGGGCAGATCCTCTGTAGAGCATTTATGGAAAAGCATGGAGAAGAATATCATGGGATGATAATGTATTAATGAGCTGCTCTCTGCACTAGTGTAGGAATGGAGTGCCCATGGATCCAGATATCATGGATCTCCCAAAATGTCTACATGGGATATTATTGGCTTTCCCCTCACCCCCTCCCATAATTTAATAATTGCACATACATAGATCATGATATTCACACAGTTGTACTGTGACATAGTTGCATATTTTCATTCTCCATAAATGCCAGAGGAGGATTGAAATAGACTAGTACCAACTGCTCCCTCTCACTAGCTAAGCTAAGTACATGAAAGAGTTTGAGACCCAAAGGGATGGAAGGCCATGACTTTCAAGCTGTGTCAAAAGAAAACTTGACGGAGTAAGTTGGGAGTCTCAGTTCATTTCTTCACTGACAACCATCTATGTTATTGAAAACACTTACTATATTTGTCTTCACTTGAAGTCTTTTTTTTGGCAAAACCAATGGGGAGATCAAGAATTTTAAAAAGTCACAAGGATGAAATGCCTCAGACCTCTTCAGACTGAAGCTGGTGACATAGGCCAGGCCCTGCTGCTCCTGAGACTTTTTCTGCAGTTCCAGGCAATGGTACTTGCTTTTAGATAAGAAATACTTTTTTTTAAAGAAGTCAGCCCAATATGGGTTGTGCCTGAAATGCAACCTTAAAAGCAAGTAGGTGGCACAGTGCATAGAGAGTTGGACCTGGAATCAGAAAGACTTGAGTTCAAATATGTCTTCAGATACTAGCTTTGTGACCTTCGACAAGTCACTTAACCTCAATTTTTTTCTCATTTTCATCATCTGTGAAATGGGGATAATAATAGTATTTACCTCCCAGGGTTGTAGGATAAAATGAGAGTATTTGTGAAACACTTTGCAGCCAAGTGCCATACAAATGCTAATTGCTGCTGCTGTGACTTCTGCAGCTGCTACTGTACTACTACTACTACTACTACTACTACTACTACTACTACTACTACTACTACTACTATTACTACCACCACCACCACCACCACCACCTCCAGAACAAATGATAGCCCTACTGTCAAATCTTAATTTTTGAGGTGGTGGTTTATCTAGGCAATAGTGATTTCCTGTTGACCACTGAGTAAAATTTTAAGTACTTTGCTTGACCTTTGAGGATCTCTACAACTAGGCACCATGAAATCTGTCTAGGCTTTTCTTATATTGCCACTTTCTATATACTCTTTGGGCTTATCAAAATGGAGTACACTCTGCCCCTTTGTTTTTGATCTGTTCTGTACTTAAACCTCTATTTGCCTCAGTTTCCCCAACTGTAATATGGGGATAATAACAACACCTACTTCACAGGTTGTTGTGAAGATAAAAAGAGATAGTATTTTAAAAGTGCTCAGAACAGAGCCTGGCACATAGTAAGTGCTATATAAATGCTTATTCTTTTCTTTTTCTCTTTGGGGGAAAGGGGAAAGATAACAAGATAAGATATTTAGATATGAGGAAACAGGATAGTAACATTTCTTACTAGTCCTTCAGAACAAGGTCAAAATGGACAAGACAATGAGTGATTAGAACTAGAGCCCAAAATCAAAACCAGACCAACACAAGGCTTACTTGTGAATGCTGAGAAATGGATTCATAAGTCTTTATATCTCCCCATACTAGGGAATAGATTGGTCTCAAGCCAGGGAGAAGTCTGTAGGTGGATTTCAAGTGATCCCCAAAGGAAGAATGCAAAGAGATGGACCTAAACCCATCATTATGTTCAAGTTCATAGACTTTTAAGCAAGTGTTTATCTTCTTGACATATGCTGCTATTTCATTGTCCCTTATATTTGCTATTTTACTTTCAAGCAAAGCATTTATTCATTCAACAAAGGTGAACTCTTTTTAAAAAAATAATATTTTATTTTTCCCCAGTTACATGTAAAGACAATTTTAAACATTCATTTAAAACATTTTTGATTTCCAAATTTTCTCCCTCCCTCACTTCCTCCTCCCTGAGATAGTAAGTAATTTTATATAGGTTATACATGTTTGATTATGCAAAACACATGACCATATTAGTCATGTTGTGAAAAAAGACAGACCCAAAGGGAAAACACATGGAAAAAATACAGAAAATGAAAAACAGTGCTTTGATCTGCATTCAGGATCCATCAGTTCTTTCTCTGGAGGTGGATAGCATTTTTCATTATGAGTCCTTTGGAATTGTCTTCAGTGATTGTATTGCTGGGAATAGCTAAGTCATTCACAGTTGATCATCATATAGTATTGCTATTACTACGTACAATATTCTCCTAGTTCTGCTCACTTTACTTTGCATCAGTGCATATAAGTCTTTCCAGGTTTTTTTTTTCTGAAATCTACCTACTCATCATTGCTTATAGCACAGCAATATTCCATTACTATCATATATCAGAACTTGTTCAGCCATTCTTCAATTAATGGGCATCCCCTCAATATCCAATTCTTTGTTACTACAAAAAGACTTGCTATATATATATATATATATATATATATATATATACATACACATATATGTATATATATGTGTATGTATATATATATATATATTATAAATAGACCTTTCTGTCCTTTTTTTTTAATCTCTTTGGGACACAGAACTAGTTGTGGTCTTTTGTGTCAAAGAACATACAGCTTTATAGCTCTTTGGACATAGTTCCAAATTGTTTTACACAATAGCTGGATCAGTTCAAAGGAGAACTCTTTAAGGCAAGGGATGCTTCATTTTTGTCTTTGTGTCCAATGTCTGGCATATAGTAGGTGCTTAATAAGTGCTTATTGAATTGAAGTAAACAAACATCCACCTTCATTATTCAAAGATTTTATTTATCTTCTATAGTAAAATTTCAGTTTCACATTAAATATTCCTATTTTGCACACACACACGCACTTGAAGCCGTGGATATTGTTAGATAAAAATAAAGTATTTATGTATATATTCATATGTGAATATATGTAATATACATATATGTATATACATGTATATTACATATATACATATATGTATATTACATATATTCACATATATATGTAATATACATATATATGTATATATAGAAATACAAATAGACATAGACATACAGATAAAGCAGAAAGGGCAGCTAGGTGGCATGGTAGATAGAGCACTGGGCCTGGAGTCAGGAAAACTCATCTTTGTGAGTTCAAATCTGGCCTCAGACACTTATTAGCTGTGTGACCCTGGGCAAGACATTTAACCCTGTTTGCCTCAGTTTCCTTATCTGTAAAATGAGGTGGAGAAGGAAGTGGCAAACCATTTCAGTATCTTTGCCAAGAAAACTCCACATGGAGTCACAAAGAGTTGGAAACAATGAAGTGATTGAACATCACATATATTGTTCCTACTTCTCTTTTCTATTATTTTTGTACTAAAAATTACAGTACACCAATTTCATTGTTGTTCTTTCTTTGTCATTTCTTCTATAAAATCCAATTTAACTGTTTAATTCAGAAAATTTTTCTCCCTGTGCTCTCAAATTGCAGTCCAGTACTTTCTCGACCCAAGAAATGAGTCTCTGGCTAAACACATTTTTTTCAAACCCCTTACAATGCACTTCATTTCCATAAGGCTAGTATTCTGGTATTTTAAACCATAATCCAGCTCATCAACTTCTGCTCTTTTACGCTTTTTAGCCAGAACCCCACTTCCCATATTCTCATTTTTCTCCCAAACTCATGACCTTCAATTTGATGAAGAAATGATACCACCACCAGTACCCCCACATCCTTCAGATTCTTACCAAGGACTTTAAAGCCATTAGAGATATATTCCATGTTTCTTTTGGCAGTTCTATTCATTCCCACATGAATCAGCATAAGAGGGTAACAGTTGGTGTGTTTGATAACTCTTGGCAGTCTCTCAGTTAAGTCTCATAGAAACATTCTAGGAAGACCAAGTAGCCTTGTAAGTGTTTCATATTCCTTAACATGGGCCCCCAACCGTCATGGTATATCTCTTTTGATACACCTAGACAGATTTCCTTGCACCAATTAGCTTTTGTTAGTTTCCCCCCTCTTTTTTCCTTTTTGTAGAGCATGAAATAATATTTCTGCATCTTCAGTAGGTCTAGATTTGGTTCTGGAAATAAGCTTACCTGTTATATAGCTAAAGTGATACAAGGTTTCTTCTCTTTCTCATCTGTGTCACATTCTTCTTTCTGACTTCTTGACGCTGGTTTTATTTCCTCTTCCCCTTCTCATTGATATTTTTTTCTTTTCCATTATGTAACACTGCTTCCATCCCGAGAATCATTCATCCTCTCCAATAAAGTAGAGCATGTAAGGGCATTTCTCAAGGCTTTCCCCCTTCTCCTCAAGTAGAGACCAACTTGCATTTATAGCACACATAATTGCTGAGTGCCTCCAGCAGGAAGGCAAGCATAACATATAGTTTTAAGTTGTTGGGAGAATTCTTTGAGCGTCCATGCCTCCCAGGTTTAAAGAGGGTTTTTTACTTGTTGTGGGTAGCTGAATTCTGTGGTTTTCATATATTTTCTCAGTTGAGCTCCTGATTCTATAGGGGCTCCTTGGAAAATAGCCAGGCTACTCCCCTTTCTTTTTTTGTTAACCTTTGATAATTGGCTAAGGTGTTAGCAGTGAGCATGGTTCACTAGGTGCTAACCTGGCACCCTTCACAGAAAATGCCAAACTCATAGGGACTCTTGGCTAGAATATTACAAAAACTTTCACATATCTTTTCAATCTTTTTTGTTACTCCTCCTTAAACAAGAACTCAATAAATTCCTGTTGATTGATTGATTTCATTTTGCCCTGCTCTCCCCACTCTCCATCATTCTGCAGCTGACTTTGTTAATAAGATGATACTCTGAGTTTACATCATGCCTGACCTTCAGGGGGCTCAAAGCACCTCACTCATAGGACATCTTTTATTTTCAAGCACCCTTGTGAGGAAAAGGAAACATATAGTCATACTTACTCTATACTTGATAAATCTCAGAAACACATGTATTTAACCATACTTCCAAAGTTAGATAATTGTAGAACCAGGGCAAATACAACACACACACACACACACACACACACACACACACACACACACACACACACACAGCCTTTACAACCTGACAGGGCATTTTCACTTAAATTCATGTAGTACATCAAGGCTTGAAATATGCTTTAGGTACCTTATTTCTTTTGATCCAGTGGTTCCTTATCACTCCAGGACCAAATATAAAAATCCTTTCTTTGGCATTCAAAACCCTCTGTAACTTCCCCCTCTCTCTCTACACACATTTCCAGTCATTTTACACCTTACGCTCTTACTCCATGTCCTACATACTGGACCTTCCATTGACACTGGTCTCCTTGCCATTTTTTGAACATGAAACATCGTCTCCTGGCTCTGGGCATTTTCTTTCTTTCTTTCTTTCTTTCTTTCTTTCTTTCTTTCTTTCTTTCTTTCTTTCTTTCTTTCTTTCTTTCTTTCTTTCTTTCTTTCTTTCTTTCTTTCTTTCTTTCAATATTTTATTATTTCCAATTATATGTAGGAGTTTTTAACATTAATTTTTTCAAAAAAATCTGATTTATAAATTAAATCCCCCCATCTCCTCCCCCCCATTCAGAAGGCAAGCAATTTGATATAGGCTATACATGTGCAGTTATGCAAAACATATTAGTCATGTTTTTTTTAAGAAAAGAAAAATAAAGTAAAGAAACAAACAAAAAACCACAAGTATTCTTTGATCTACATTCAGACTACACCAGTTCTTTCTCTGGAGATCGAGAGCATTTTTTATCATGTGTCCTTTGGTACTGTCTTGAATAATTGTATTGCTAAGAATAGCTAATTCATTCACAGTTGATCATCATTACAATATTGCTGTTAGTGTGTACAATGTTTTCCTGGTTCTGCTCACTTCACCTTGTATCAGTTCATGTAACTCTTCATTGGTATTTCTTTTTTTAAACTTTTCAAAAATTTATTTATTTATTTATTTATTAGGTAATTGGGGTTGTGACTTGCCCAGTTAAGTGTCAAATGTTTGGTTCGAGGTTGGATTTGAGCTCAGGTCCTCCTGACTTCAGGGCCGGTGCTCTATCCACTGTGCCACCTAGTATTTCTGAATGCCACCTGCTTATCATTTGTTTAGCACGATAATATTCCATCACAATTATACACCACTTTTTCAGCTGTTCTGCAAATGATGGACATCCCCTCAATTTCCAATTCTTTGCTACCACTAAAAGAGCTGCTGGAAATACTTTTGTACATATAGGTAATTTTCCTTTTTAAAAAAATCTCTTTAATATACAGATGTAATAGTGCCAATACTAGGTCAAAAGGTTTGCATAGTTTTATAGCCTTCTGGACATAGTTCCAAATTGTTTTCCACAATGGTTGGATCATTTCCTAACTCCACCAATAGAGCATTAGTTTCCCAATTTTTCCACATCCCCCAACATTTGTCATTTTTCTTTTCTGTCATATTAGCTAATCTGATAGGTGTAAGGTGGTACTTTGGAGTTTTTAAATTTGTATTTCTCTAACCAATAGTGATTTAGAGCATTTCATCTTGTGATTATAGATAGCTTTGATTTCTTTGTCTGAAAACTGCCTATTCATATCTTTTGACGATTTATAAATTGGGGCATGACTTGTATTCTTATAAATTTGACTCATTCCTCTTTATATTTGAGAAATGAGGTCTTTATCAGAGAAACTTGCTGTAAAAAGTTCCCCCCAATTTTCTGCTTTCCCTCTAATCTTTTTTGCATTGGTTTTGTTTGTGCAAGCTCTTTTTAATTTAACGTGATCAAAATTATCCATTTTAAATCCTTTACTGCTCTCTATCTCTTGTTTCATCATAAATTCTTCACTTATCCCTAGATCTGACAGGTGACTAGTCCATCCTCTCCTAATTTGCTTATGGTATCACCCTTTATGTCTTTTTAGTTTTTCCTCCATCTCTCTCATTTGATTTTTAAAGTCTTTTTAAGTTCTTCAATGATTTCTTTTTGGGTAGGTGACCATATGACATTACTCTTTGGAGTAGAAGAGGGTCTCTTTGCTTCAGTATCCTCCTCTGAAGATGAACCTTGGTTTTCTCTATTCCCATAATGGTTTCTTTATGGTCAGATTCTTTCTCCTTTGCCTGTGCATTTTTGGTAATAGTTTAATTTTTATAAACACACTAGTCCTGATGCCTCTGGTCTCTGATCCTCTTCAGTTCTCCTTTCTGACCTTGAACTCAAACCAAGACCTCCAGCCTCCTGTAAGTGCCCACAGCCAGAGGTGTCCCTCCCCACTGCTTGCGCACTGACCACGCATGTTCTGGTTCCTTCTCGCCCCTGCAACTTTTCGAAGCACAGCTGGGTCTGGCATTCCTTGTCAGCAGTGTTTCCCTAGATTTCCCAGGTCAAATGCCCAACTTCCCTCACTGTCCTGGGGGTTAAGGTTTCTGTGCTGGGTCAGAGGCAGTGTCCCACACCAGCTAACCCCAGGGCTTACCACTTCTTGTTTAAGTGGTCCCTAGCATAGAGGTGTTTATTCTTCACAGGGAGGAAATCTCACCCTGGGATTTTTCTTCAGATCTTCTCTGATTGTCCCAGGACTCTTGTTCTGCCCCTACTCTTATTTATTTTAATGCTCTATGTTTGCCCAGAGGCATTATTTTATCTATTTTGTGGAGGAAAATCTTGAGAGCTTGAAATTTTCTGATCTACTCCACCATCTTCCCAGAATCCTCTCCAAGAATTTTTTGGGGGTGGATTTTTTTTTTTACCTTTTTATGCATCCCTAGAACTTAGAACAGAGCCAGGGATATAGTTAGTAGGTGCTTGATAAATTTCTTATTGACTAACCACCTGTGGTGTGAGTGTTATTAGTATCCCTTTTGCAGATTAGGAAACAGGTTGAGAGATGTTAAGTGACTTGCTCAGTCATGTAACTATGAGGTGTCTGGATCTGGATTCAAATCCTAGACTACAGGTCCAGCTCCTTTTCCGCTATGCTCTTCTGCCTATCCATGCATGGGAAGACAGAATTAGCTTTTGGAAGAAAATGTCAGCTGCCTCTTTGACAATTCATCTACCTTATCAGTAGGTATGATACTTAATGTTTGAGATCTGTCAATCTGTCCTCTTCAACCAGCGTTATATTCACTTTAGAAAAGAAAAAAAATGCTAACTCAGAAGCTGGTAATTTCACTTCTCAGGGACAGAGAAATCTCTTTAGGTTGCTTGTTTATCAGGAGTTATCCACACTTTGCCTCAGTCCTGAGGAGGGTCTAGAACAGAAGAAGACTTGATACTTCTGTCTGTCATTAGTGATAGGAGAAACTGGTTAGGCAGTCTGGGTAAATATCTACTTGGATGCATGGAATGGAGATTGAACCATGGGACTTCCATGAAAAACAATGAAAGTTGTAGACCTTTGTTCTTTTCTTCCACTTTGAATGCTATATGAGCCCCATATTGACTACATTTAAAAGAGTCATATGAGTGTTGGTAATCAGATGGTTAGTGTTTCAGCTCTTCACTTGAGATGGTTTTTTTTTTTGAAAGTGTACACTACATTGCAGATTTTGATGCTTAGAAATGACCATAAGTTACACATTCCAAGCTAAATGCTTGATTCAAGATAACTTTTTTTGTTAGTTTTAATGGCAGGTGGTAGATAGTCCCAATTTTGAGGGGAGGACTTGTTGCTATGGTAAGATGCTTCAAAGACCTAGTGAAACTCCCTATCTTCAGTGACTGTGTCTTTGCTGAAGTGATGAGCTCTGCATGAACACACTCTCCACATTTTAAATGGGGTGTCTCGGGCTGCTGCAGCATAATCTACTGTGAAATAAGGCACTTGGAAAGCTAAATTATTCCCAGGGCCTCGAATGCAAGTTAGAGTTCCATGGCAGAGAGCTGTGAGGGTCCTGTTCGGTAGCAGTCAAAGGCAAAAATGACTTTGGCCCTGCTCCCTTTGTCACTCAGCCTGGACACATACCTCTCTCACAGGAGTACTAATCATAGTCCAGTAACCCAGAAGAAGGAGTGGGTAGAAAGGAGGGTTCAAGATCTTCCGTGGAGCCCTAGAGAGAAACTTGACTCTGAAGAGGCACAACATGCTGGGCTTCTCCAGCTCTTACTGGTACAGGGTCCCTAGAGACTCCCCCGAAATGGTATCTTTCTCCCTTGAATGCCGGAACGTCTTTCTTTTCCAGAACTAATCAGGGATTCTAGAAGCTACACACAGATCTCAGAGAAGGCAACATACTGAAGTCACATCACATTAGATACACAATTACAATGACAGTTAGTCAATACACAAACTCACAGCACTGCACTGAACAAACCCCGGGGAAATTTTAAACCATTGCCTGACCTAAAATTCCAGTTAATTTCTGAAATACAAAATGAATCAGAGTGATGCTATAGATGGCATCTTGGATTCAAAGAAAAAAAACTGCAATGTGTAAGAGATGACAGCCACAATTCAGAGATGCAGGAGATCATGTCGATTCAACTCAAATAAACAAGAATTTATTATATGTCTACTATGTTCCAGGTACTGCAGTAAGGCTCTGGGGAAACCAGATCAAAAATGAAATAATTCCTGTCTTCAATGAATTTGTATTTTATTGGAGTCTTCTGAGTCTTACTGTTCTCCATTCATAAAAACTCTTTATTAGTTGTGTGTTTTTAGAAAATCTTTAAAATAGCGATAACTCACAATTCCATGGTGCTTTAATCCCATTCCCAATGTGCATTAATAATATGTCCATGGGCAAGTCACAAACTCTCTAATCTTCAATTTCCTCATGTACAAAATCTAAGAGTAGGATGAGGAGGCCTGAAAGGTCCTTTCTGGTACTGTGATATGATTCTATTAAACAAAGCCTTGCAAGCTTTTTTCCTCACAATCACCCAAAGAGGTAGGCAGTGAAAGAATTAATGGGGAACTGATATTCTGAGAAGTTGTGGCCCACCTACAGGCACATGGCTGGCCTGACATTATATTCAAACCTGAGTCTCATGACACCAAGACCAGCATTCTTTCTGCTACATCGATCAGAAATATAAGAGAAAGCTATTGAAAATATTCTCCCATATTTCTCTATAATTTTGATGCCAATATCATGGTCTTCTCCACTCTATCCCTTGCATCATTCTTCTTAGGGACTCAATATCCATGTTGGAGCATCCTCTCGACTCAACTTGTATGAAATTATGCGGAAAGAAGTAAGCAGAACTAGGAGGACTATATACCCAATTACTACAATAATGTGAATGAAGACAACACCGAGAAAGCCAGCCAAACTCTGATTAATTTTAATGACCAATTTGGGCCCTAGGAATAAGATGATAAAACACATTTCCCTCCTTTCTGTAGAATTGCAGGGGACTACAGCTGTGGGGTATTGCATATGCTGTTAGATGTAGTTTTTTTGTCTGTGTTACAAGGGAAGATTCAATTGGGAGAGGAATATTGGGAAATGTCTATATTACAATTCAAAAAGCATCAACAAAATCTTTTTCAAAGAAAGTTTGTAGAAAATAGAAAGGGTGTCTCAGAACCGGAGGTTAAATATTTCTCTGTTTTTCCAGAAAGGGAAGAAAATGGAATATGAAGAATATAAGTGAATGAGCTTGGCTTCAATCCTTGGCACAACTCTAGAATGTATTTTAAATGGATGGTTAGTAAACACCTAGAAGAGGGAGTGATGATTACAAAGAGCCAATATGACCTCATCAAGAACTTGCTATGTCTGATTAGCCATTTCCTTTTTTCATAGGGGAATCCTATTGGTAAAGTTTACTTACATTCTAGCAAAGTACTGACAAAGTTGTTGGTGACATTTTTGTGGGTATAATGGAGACACATAGTCTAGAAGACTGTACATTTATGTGGATTTGGAATAGTTTGAATGACTGAACTCAAGTGAAATACATTAAATGAGCTTACATTGTTTATATATAATGTTTTGCAAATATTATATGGATACATAAATGTTAGCTAAGGTTCCCTGGATTCTAATTCTTACACTGACACTTTTCACCTGTGCATTTCTGGGTAAATACCTCACTCTTCTCTGAGCCTTTCCTTTTCTTCATCTGCAAGGAGGTAATGTTAGCACTACCTAACTCACAAGGTTGTTTTGAGGAAACCTCTTGGTAAAATTTAAAGTTCTTCATAAATGTGAACTATTATATGTGCATATATTTTGCAAGACAGGCATCATGGTATACCAGATAGTGAACCACTGCTGGCGTCAGGAAGGTCTAGTTTCAAGAAGTGTCTCTGATACATACTTGCAGTGTGACTCCATAGTCAAGTACCTTAACCTCTCAGGACTCCCTAGGCAACTCTCCCAAACTATATGGAACAGAAGAGTTCCCAGTCTGAACAGAAAAAAGACAATTCCTCACCAAGAGTTCCTTGCACTAATTAAAACATAGGTCTAGGATTCCTTCCCCTCCAAAAAAGTATGTGTAAAACCAATATTGTTCATTTCACACCCACATCCACACATATATGCATATTATATATCTGGCATGTTGTATATAATATATATATATATTATATCTACTATATTATATAATATAGATTGTATATATGCACACATATAATATATGCATATTATGTATGGCATGTTATGTATAATATACATATATTATATCTACTATATTATATAATATAGATTGTATATATGCACATATATGATGCATACATATATTATATATCATATACTCATGTGTGCGTATTATATTTATGTATATTATATGTATGTTTACATACAATATACACATTTGTATGTGTGTGTATATCTGAAGGACTCACAGCATTTATTCACTGCCCAAAAACAAATGTCACTTTCTTTTTTATATTAAAGCAAAGGTTGGTCTTTGTTTAATCCCGTGGGCAAGAATAATGATTGCTGTGCTACATATAGACCTCCTATAGCCATCAAAGTTTCTCCATGGGGAAAACGTTGTGATACTTTCCTTTCAACATTAACTTTCGTGATTAGAGCAGGACTTGAACTTTTAATTTCCTTCAGAAAACCCCCAACAAAGCTCCATTTGATTGTTCCATTTAATGAACCTGGTTAATTACTGAGTTGAATTCCCTCCCCCCTACCCCAGCCCCGGAAAAAAAATTGTTAATAAGTTGAGATTATTGCCTGCTGCCTCTGTTTAACCAAATTAAGTGAATATTCATGAAAGGCTTAAATTGAAGCTTTATTAAAAAAGAAGCCAGCAACAGAAGAAAGTATTTTTCCCACTTATTAATGCTGTTACAGGAGTATGGCTTGTTGCCAGGCCTTGCTGCTTATAAACAGAAGCAAAATTCCAAGTGTCATAGAAGCCTTGCTTGGGAGAGTTAGTTATTTTAGGGGTTCAGCTCGTGATCAATTGAAGAGCTATTGCTTTTGAAATCTCTTTCCATTGGTTCTTTCCATTAGCTCCCCAATACTTAGAGGCCTGGTGAAAGTCACTGCTCCTTACACAGCCCACCCCAAATGTCTGCATGCTACCAGCCAGTGGCTTTCACATGATCAAAATCAAACACCTGAGCTCAGTTAGTCAAGGGGAAAATGACCCAGACCTGAGCTAATTGATTTTGTTCAAATGCTATTTTGTTTGAATGTACATAATTTTAATTTTAATGAAGGTCCTACCCTCTCATCTCCCTCACAATCATTTCCTTTCTGCTTGCCAATTGTATGCCAACTAAAATGGTTTCTTTCATGAAGCAAATGTCTTGTTCTGTGACAATGATCTTTTAAAGGAATAAAATACATATTAAAATGGGAATTGACCTGCTAAATGCCTGGGTTCAGAGCTACCACTTAATGCATGGCATGGACAAAATGACCCAATTCTCATAGATCTCCACTACATTTTGGACTTATTATGGCACTGTTTTCTCTGACCTTCCGGAGCTTGGAGGAAAACCATCCAAACCAATCATTTAGCACCAATAAGAGTGGGTGCTTTATAAAAGATAAAGAGAAGCAGGAAGAAAATAGGTTTAGAGGAGCACCCCCTCTTCATATGCTTCCCATTAATTTGAACTCCTACATTGAGAAGGCTGGCTGTGACACAGGCCCATTTAGCAAAACGATGAAATCCAAACGTTTATTGAGTCTGTGCTTCGAATCAACAGGGCTCTCCTCACATTGAGTTGCCGCCAATTATCCTGCATGCAATTATGAATATCCCAGAAGCAAGCAGATGGAGAAGAGTTTTGTTTTCAAATGGGGGAGAAACCAATATATAGAAAGAAAAGGCAGCTTGTTCATTTGAACTGTCTCCAAGTGGCAAGTGGCCAATCGGTGAAGAGCTCAAGAGCTAATTTGGGCCCTTAGGATCTTTCTGACTGCCCATAGAATAGAGGGTTGGGGGTAGAGACAGCAGGACATTGTCTATAGATACCATTGCCCCCTGTAACCTCATAATATTCTAGTAGGGCTGTGCAAAGTAAGCATAAGAAGATTTTTTTTCTTGAAGATAATGAGGACAAATAACTTACAAAGGTAACCTATAATGCAGGTTTTCTTTTTGATACTACTGGTACAATGAAATTTGCAGGAATATAAGAATCTGAGATGGAAGTGACCTTAGATCATAGAGTCTAATCCCCTCCTTTTATTGCTAAGGAAATTGAAGGGGTGTGTGTGTGTGTATATCTGTGAGAGAGAGAGAGAGAGAGAGAGAGAGAGAGAGAGAGAGAGAGAGAGAGAGAGAGAGAGTGTCAGAGACAGAGAGAGAGGTACATTAAATAATTTGCTCAGTCACCCAAATTATAATTAGTGGAGGCAGGATGGGATGCAGTATTATTTTTTTTTTACTGTCCTATACTTCTTCAATTTCTCCAAAGTCATGTTAATTTAAGTGTTATTAGGCCAGATGTTCCTTACATGTACTTGACATCAATGGAGCACACGAGAAGTGGGGAGGAAGGTGTCTATCACGTATGGACACTCTGTGGTAACTGTAGGGGAGGAAATGAACAAGAGTCACATAGGATGGGTAGGCATAGATAGGTTGTGATCTGCATAATAGAGGTGATGCCCACATGAAGTATTAGATGATGGAAGAGATGGAGTATTAGAGTAAGCACCAAGTGTTGGGATGTTTTGTGGGGAATGCAATTCAAGGAAATTCAGCCAATATTCATTGATTACAGAAGTATTGCATGCAAATCTCTACATAAATTGGGTACTGAGAGATAACAATATTTGCATTATGTATATAATATGCATGTGTATATGTGTATGTATATATATGTGTATATTCGTGTGTGTGTGTGTGTGTGTGTGTGTGTGTATGTGTGTGTGTATGCTATTGTTGCTGAGTTGTTTCAGTCATGCCTGATTCTTCACAACCCATTTGGTGTCCCATCCTTCCTTCCTTCCTAAGTAGTCTGAACTTTATTCAGTAGCCATTGGGGAACAATTTGAAGTAAAGTATATATAAAGGGCCTCAACCATACATCAGACTTCCTTTGATTCCTTGATTCATTTAAAGTTTAACAAAATCTCAAAGCCTATTCCCTTTTCATAAGGATGACCCACAAACCCAACCTTCTTTATGAACTCTGCCTCTCCCAGGTAGTAAGAACCACTAGGGGCAAGAGATGCTATGAATATTTTCCATTTGTGACTTTTAAAATGGTATATTGAGTTCCCTTTTGGTTGCATGACTACTTAGTGGTGGGTGGGTATCAAGGCTGCTGGGCTAGAGTCAGGGAACATAGAGAATGGAGAGAAGAGGGATTAATATTCAACTTGATTTATTCTCATAAAGTAGATTTATTCAAAAAAGGAAAAGCTTCATACAAGAACCAGACTTTTTTGTCAGATTTTCACATAGTCAAAATGAAGATGCTTTGAATGGAGGGGAGTTACCATCATGGCTGGAATCACCTACACTTTTGCCTGGGGAAGGTAATCAATTAATTTCAGGGCAGTATAGAAAGAAATCCTCCTTTGACCTGAGTTCAAGTCTAGACTCTTTCACTCCCTGGTTGTGTGAGGTTTTTTTTTTCTTTTCTTGGACTCATCTACAAAAGGAAAAAGGTTATGCTGGAATATCTCTAAGATCCCTTCCAATTCTAACATTGCTTTAGCCCTTCCTCTGGCTCACATTAAAGAGAAGAAAACTGAGGTCCAGAGAATTTAAACAATTTCTCCAGTGTCAGTAAGTGGCAAAGTTTGCACTTGAACATGAAACCACTGACACTCAGTCTAGCACTCTGTCCACTGTATTACACTACCTTATCCTGTGAGCAGGGCAGCCATACACACATATTCATGCATGCACACGCATACACATATATACACGTATACGTATGTATATGTATATGTATATGTATATGTGTATGTGTATGTGTATGTGTATGTGTATGTATATGTATATGTATATGTATATGTATATGTATATGTATATGTATATGTATATGTATATGTATATGTATATGTATATGTATATGTATATGTGTGTATACACATGCCGGTAAGTAAATTTTTGGTTTTTCAAGAATACTTCAGTCTGTGTCTGAGCATGCTCGTGATTTGATAAATGATGGAGACAATTCCATGGAAAATACCCCAATGGATCCTGCTATGATTTACAATTAAGACTTTGGGAAATATTGGCACATTTAAAATATATTCCAGACACATGGTAATCCACACAGGAGAAACAGCATCTGTTTTGATTGTGGGTGTAGGAAGGAGGGTGTAGGAAGTGGGAGGGAGTCTAGGAAACATCTTACAGGCACAAAGCAATTCTGTAAGTGCTGTAGAAAACAATGAGATTGTTCTTGGTCTTAAGAGGTGCTCTCCCCCCATGAAATAGAGCCTCAAGGCCACAACTGTCATGGTTAATAATGTCAGAAAAATAAGATTTAGCTATAATAACAGTAATAACAGTGTCGATGTAAAAGCAAGGGGTGAATATCCTCCTGCAGTTGAGAAATATATGACCTGCCTTATGGTTGTCTGTTTTTCCCCCTCCTTTAGGGCAAAATTGGCTTGTCTTCTATGTTTGGTAAGTCTTGTCTCAGATATTATTTTCCCTAAGTAAACAAAACTGCATGGGGAGAGATTATCTCTGGGTTTTTGTTTTTTTTTTTTGGGACTGGGTCTATGTCTTCCAGGCTGGAAGTGCTGTAGCCACTAACAAGTCAATCCCTCTAGAACTAGGCATGGGAGCTTTGACTTGCTCTATTTTTTCAGTGATGGGCCAGTTCACCCTTCCTTAGGCAGCCTAGTAGGTAGACCCCACTACTAAGGGCTCATTGTATTGCTGCTACCTAGTATGGACTCTAATTTGCTCAGCCTACTGCAAGTCGCCAGCCTCAGCCTCCTCAGGAACAGTACCTGGCCTGCCTCTGAATTCTCTTGGATTGAACATAGCAAAAGGAATTGGATACTTTAAATGAAATTGGACCTGGGCCCTGAATCTGGCAGGCTTATATTTTTATATTTATCTATAAGTCTTTTTTCTCCCTTGGGATCGTCCTCTTTAAAAAAATACAAAAATAATCTTTTCTTTAGTATATGTTTTCCTTTTCTAAGTATTTTCACAAACTACTAATGTTTTGTCATCACATTGACCCTGGGGTGCATTGATATAATCCCTACTTTATGGATGAGGAAATTACAGTAGCTTCAATAATTTACCACTGCTTTCAGAGGCTGGTGGAGGTAGAACCCTGGGAATCGCAGGCTACTCCCACACTAGCTTGGCTGATGCTCTCACACTATCCTGTACCAGCTATTAACCAAATGCCACAAACAAACCTTAACCAAGGCAACAATAGACCCCGAGGGAGAGACAAGAGGTTGCATATGTCAGCTTGGACAATCCATTGACACCATCTCAATCACCACATTTATCCTGACCAGATGGACATAATCCAGGACCTTATGCCCAGGAGACTGGGGAATAGGAGTGCTTGTCCTCTCCTGCTGCTGGCCTAGCTTATATAGCCATGTTTCAGGAGAGCAACCCATGTGGAGACCTAGCCTTCCCTGCCACCACCAACACCAACCTTTTCTAACTGCCACCAATGCGCAGCTAAGCCCAATAGCTCTGAAAATAGCAGCCCTGAACCTCGCCTCCCTAGACCAGAACATAACTTGTATCAAGGTCCTCAGCCCAAATGTGTACTATGTCTGTAGATGTGATAACCCCTGCTCTTCAGCGGTCACGGCTTCTAGGCACCTGGAAAAGAAAGTTCTTGCCAACAGGCTTGTTGGCACTGTCAAAATACTCCAACACCAATAATGATTTTTAATCAATGGAAACAACACTGAAGAGAGTGCATTACCCTATACCCTGTAACCCGAAGTATCATTGGCTCTTTCCTTTTGCCCTAAAAACTGAACCTTCCTCTGTGTGCTGTGTTTCTCTATTAGAGTATGAACTCCTTGAGGGCAGGACTGTTTCATTTGTCTTTCAGTAGCACTGGTGCTTAATACAATGTGTGGCCCATAGTACCACCTTTGCTTATGCTGCTCCCTTGGCTGTGATGCTCTTAACCTTCCTTTACAATTGTTTAAACAAACAAAGAAAACAACCAACACCACACAAAAAAAATCCAAAACCTTCAAGTCTGTTGTTTTCAAGTCAGTTTTTGCTTCTGAAACTTACTAGTTGTATGAATGGGATCAAGTCACTGAGACTCAGTTTCCTTAACCATAAAATAAGAATTTCATTTCATAGGATTGTTCTTAAGATCAAAGGAGATAAAACACCTATGGCATACTGTAAACTTTAAAACACTATGTCATTGTTAACCATATTTTCAGTCCTCACCATCATCCATATCGTTGCTGCCACCACCACCACCACCACCACCACCATCAGAGTCATCATCATCACAATAGCTGATATTTATTTAATGGTTTGAAATTTGAAAAATGCTTTACATATATTATCTCATTTGATCTTCAAGATAATTTTTTTGCTCTGTTGTAAACTATCTCTCCATTCTACTAATTATAATACTTTGTTTTTACATAACTGGTATTCTTAAACTCTAGTTTCTATTATAGCTTGGTATAAGTGTCTCATCTTTTCTCCTAAACTGTTTTCTTTCTTTCTTTCTTTCTTTCTTTCTTTCTTTCTTTCTTTCTTTCTTTCTTTCTTTCTTTCTTTCTTTCTTTCTTTCTTTCTTTCTTTCTTTCTTTCTTCCTTCCTTCCTTCCTTCCTTCCTTCCTTCCTTCCTTCCTTCCTTCCTTCCTTCCTTCCTTCCTTCCTTTCTTTTTTTTTGTATCTCCACTAGATTCAACCTTCATAGATGATATTTTGATATCCTCTATATACAAGTACTTAATATATGCTGAGTGAGTGAATGTTTGAATGAATTGTAGGCACTAAAGAGTTTAGAAGACATAGTGGTTAATTCATACTCAACCACTACTGATGGTAATAAATCTAGGATATGAAATAATATAAAGGACAACAGAATATTGCTTCTTAGCAAAATTTGAAGCACTCCAGTCAAAGAGATTTGTTTAATTTCAGAGGTATCGTGACATCCTGGGGAAAGAGTATGGGGGCCTGAGTCCTAGTCCAGCCTAGTAACTAACTGTGTGATCTTACACAAATCGTTTCCTGTCCTCTGGGCCTTAGTTCTTCATCTGGACTAGGCTATCCTATCATTTCTAATATACTGTGATTTTTAAGACATGTCATGGCTTTAATTTGCTATAATTTAATTTTATCTATAGAGGCATATCCATTACCCAAAATTCCACTGGGATAAATTAGACATCAAAAGGTGACAGTGCCTTATAATGCAGCTTATAAGAGTGTGTGTGGGGTCTATTGAATCAATGAATCAACTACACCCACTACAATTGAAATAATAAACAAGATACTATGCCCTGATATTTTCATGACGTAAAAACAAATTTATCGAATAAATGAATCAAAGACATTTAACTAAGGTCAAAGGACGTGGTTTATCAAGCTGGGAAGGAATAGCCTGCTTTCGGCTAATGGATGAAATAAAATGACAAGATGTAAGAAGTGCATTGGGACTGAATAAAGAGATTTCGTCGTGCCCTATGAGTTTTAGAGAAAAGGCAAGACAGTTTGGAACCCAGCTAGCCTAGGAGAGAGAGTCATCCAGCCAAGCTCCTGAGATCAAATTTTTTGAAGTGGAGAAGAGCCTCTGTCTCCTCCTCTCACCCAAGCCTGACCTTAAACAAAAGATTGCCTTTTGAACTTCAAAGTTTTGGAAGATTTTAGACTTACTGTGGGAATCTTGGTAATCATCAGAATAGCATTGTCTAATAGCATTGTCTACATTAAGAGCTGAGGACAAGCCAGACACATGAAGAAAAGCAACTTCAGGTTCATTGGATATGTTTTTGATGGAACCTGGAGGAAATCTGGGTTCAGATCCTGACTCTGAGACTACTTGTGAGTATATACCTATATGTATTTGTTGGTTAATGGGCCCATGGATAAGCTAGCCAGATATTTAAATGCTGGCTTCCAAACTGCCTTGCCTTTTCTCTAAAGCCCACAGGGCACGACCAAGTCTTTTTATTTAGTACCAGTGTACTCCTTATGTCTTGCCATTTTGTTTCATCTAATAGCTGGAAGCAGGCTACTTCCTCCCAGCTTGATAAACTATGTCTTTTGACCTTAGTTAAATGTCTTTGATTGACTCATTTATTCAATACATTTGTTTTTACCTAATAAAGGTAACAGGGCATAGTATCTTGTTAATTTTTGTACCAACTTTACTTATTGTACCACCTTAGTAAATACTTGTTTGTGAAAGCTAATGAAGTCTGACTATCTAAGTGATACCAACAGATATTTAATGGGAAAAGAACACCAGTGGGGGCTTGTGAGTCATCGAAGGAGAAAAAATGTCCATCCACTAGTTAATACGAGAATCCTGAGAAGAGAAGCATCCGCCTGCTCCCTGGGGACCAGGAGAATAGCACTAGAGTCTGCGACATCGCCTTTCACCATTACATGGTTTCATTTGTGTCATGTCTGATTCTCTATGACCCTTTGATAATTTCATTCCTATCCTGCCTCAGGCCACTACAAGATAATTGCCTAAGCTCCGGGGTCTTCCCTTGGCTAGAGGAGCAACATGGCGCTAGTAACTTTTGTCCTACTTTGCTGCCCTCTTCTACAATGACCGGTGTGGTTGTTGTTGGGGTTGGGTTGTCTATTTGTTCTTGGTTTAGCTTGAACCAAAAAAATCACCTCTGTCCCCTACTTCCCTTGGCAACTGAGACAGGGCCCCCAACCTCCAATCCCCTGAGAGAGTAACATTTCATTTCAGGGAGGAACCCCTCTTTGCAGAGATGCTCCTTTCTTAAGCCTATGGCCCAAATTTCCTTAGGACTCTGAAAAAGCAACGTGCTCTTCAGAGGACAGAAAGTTTTTAACTGTTGAGTCTGTTTTCCCTTAGTAATTAGTGAATGGCTTCATTGTTGTAATCCAATTTCCAAGAAAACTCAGCCATGAGAAATTGTGAATTTTGTATCTAAGAGGGCAAGTAGTTAACTCTGCTTCTGCCTCTGACCTCATGCCTATTGAAGTAGCCTGCTGGTTGGTTGTCCTTCCTGTCTAAAGTCTTCCCAGACTCTAGTCCGTCTTCCACTTAGTTATTAAAATAATCTTCCTAAAACATTGGTCTGATCGTGTTATAGACATCCCCCCATCCCCCAATAAAGCCAAGTAGCTTGCTGTCTTTCCTAGGATTAAATATTAAATCCATTGTTTATCATTCAAAACTCCTGATGCCTTGACCCCATCCTACTTTTCCAGTCTTCTTAAATCTTACTCTTCACATTCTCTATGATGTAGTAGTGATACTGGATTCCTTGCTGTTCCTCAAACAAGATCCTCCACCAGGATCCTTACTATGTGTTTTCACTGTCTGTCTTCCATATCTGGAATTTTTCCCTCTTCATCTCTACCCTCTGGCTTCCATTGGTTATTTTTGTTGTTTAGTTATTTTCAGTCATGTATGCCTCCGTGATCCCTTCTGGGATTTTCTTTGGCAAAGATGCTGGAGTAGTTTGTCATTTCCTTGTCCAGCTCATTTTACAGATGAGGGAACTGAGGTAAATGGGGTTTAATGACTTGCCCAGAGTCCCACAGCTAGTAAGTATCTGAGGCTACATTTGCACTCAGGTGTTCCTGACTTCAGGTCCCTCTCTATCCACCATGCCACACCTAGCTACCTGTTGGCTTCCATTAGGCTATCTAAATCCAACCTTCTGCAAGAAAATGTTCCTACTCCACCTTAATGCTATGACTTCCCTGTGAGATTGCCCCCAATTTATCCTGTGTTTATGATGTTTGTTCATAGATGTTTGCATGTTGTGTTCCCCATTAGGTATGAGGGTAGGGACTGTTTTTACATTTCTTTATATCCCCAGTGTCCGGTGTTTGACTTGTTGACAGCTAGCCTTTTTAAGGACTAAATAAATAAAGGGAGGGTAAGATATCACAGGATTAGCTGAATGAAAGATATTTGTATATTTTATAGGCATGGTCTCATTTATTCCTTATAATAAGCCTGAAAGGTAGGAATAAGTGTTATTATGTCTTGTTTTACAGATGAAGAAACTGGTGCTCAGAGAGGGAAAGTGTCTTTCCCATGGTCACACAGCTAATCAGCTTCAGAGGCAGGATAATGCTCAATACCCAAGTCTAGTACCCTATTTATTATTCCATGCTCCTAGATGGTCACACTAAGTGAAAGATGGGAGGGCAAGGGAAGCAAAATTGCAAGTTAGTCAGAAGACTTGGGGTTCAATTCTATCTCAGATACTGCCTGTGTGACCCTGGACAAGTCCCTTAGTCTCTGTGGGCCTTAGTTTCCAGATCTGTAAAATGAGGGCTTTGAACTAATAACCTCTGAGGTCCCTTATAGCTCTATATCTTTGATACTATGATAATATTTCACAGAATTGACTAACAGGGTGCATATGGCACAGGTAGGTGCATGAGACTTTTGACAGATGTAAAATTGTCTTCTTTGCCTCAGCCTCTCCTTTCACTACCTTGATACAGATCCCTTCTTCTCATTTCAGGTGTTGACCTTATGTATTCTCTCTCCGTTCCCCCTTATCCCCCTCTCAGTTAAGAGTAAGATATCAATCATTCACAACAGACTGCAAATTCACATCAATGTGTGACCTTTGCCTGAGGCTTTTGCATCTCTCACTATGGAATAAAAGCTTCCTAAATTCCTTGAAATCACTCTACTTAAAGTGTGCAGTGACTGTAAGGCTAGCTTAGAAAAGCCTTATCACTATTAACCAGTCTTTCCTTTGGCCCCTGAAGCCTTTAGGGTTCAACATCTGTGGTCTGTTCTTTTACTCTGAATTCATTCTTTTTATTTCCTTCTTGCTTCATCTTTATTCTCCCCCCAACCCAGAAAAAAGTCTTTCTGTTTGATTTTAGAGATATTGACAGAAGTTGACTTTGGGAAGTATTCTGGGCAAAGGTTGGAGGGAGGCCTAATGTTGGAGCAATAAGATAAACTGATTTAGTAAAAAGATGCTTCTGGATCTCTCTGGTTAATTACAGAACATGAGGTAATAAAAACAACATGGGGTAAAACACATTGGAACAAATTAATACATCACCTGTAGGTATACTTACCTGAAGGAGGTCTGACCCATGAAGGTATGAGAGTGTTAAGTACATGTGGGAGTGGGAGATTGGGATAGAAATATCAAAATCCAAAACGTAATTGAGAAAATTATTCACTTAAAAAAAACTCTACAACAATTAGCCAAATTAGCACCAACATTGATTCTTAGAAGTACTTTCTCCCATTTAACTTACTAAGATCAATTCACTTGGCATCTGTCTTGAACTTGGTCTATCAATATTACTTTTTTTTTGTTTTTTAACTACTTAGGGGCCTGAGGAGGAGGGAATGGTGTGTGTGGCAGGTGGTGGAAGGATGATCATTTCACAGAAAAATAACTTGGCTCCAGAAAAAAAAAATAAATCCAAACCTGAGGGAAACTGATTATTTCCAAAGAAAGTGGTGCATCTCTCCCTAGTGCCTAATACACTAGCAGTTAAAAAATCAAGTGTATTTTTGGATGCAAAGTTAATTGCATTGAAAAGTCAACTGAGGTGCCATTGATAAATACTACCCTTAATTCCTCAGAAATAACAAGGCAGTCACTCATTTGATATTTGCTTCTACAGGAATTAGGGTCTCTCTGCATAGTTACCTGATCTTTTTCATCTTAATTGAACCTTATCATGGAAAGCTTGAAAGTTACCTGAAAAAGAAGATTGAGAACCCCACTATTTTCCTTGTTAGGACTAGTTAATAATATTTGCCCCAATGACTGGGCTCCCTGATCACCTGTCAGACACCTTTCTTTCCACTGTTGAAGAGCTTTATTTTAAAATTCTGTTTAGAAACAGGGCTGGCCCAGAATGTCAGAGAAGACCATCATAATTGCCTATAGGTGAAAGCAACACATTTGTGTTTATCAAACTTTAGTTCTCTGTTAGAATTTAAGGAGGCTTTGAGGTTTAGGAAGTAAAGCAAAAGGTGGGAATTTCTGAGCTCCAGATTCTCAACTATTGCTTTATCTGCTGCTTCTTCCTACCTTGTGGCAAGTGCCCCAAACAACTCTGTGGCTCACTTTTCCCCAGCGTGAGAAGTGGAATAATATCTATTCCCTTTGCCTCTAAGTGGGGGCAGGTAGGTGGGACAGTGGACAGCTCACAGGCCCTGGAGTCAGGAAGGCCTCAGTTCAGATCTAGCCTCAGAGACTTACTTAGCCATGTAACCCTGGGCAAGTCATCTAACCGTGTTTGCCTCAGTTTCCTCATCTGCAAAATGAACTGGAGAAGGAAACGGCTGTATAGGAGAGGCAACATGCTCTAGTGGATAGAGGGCTAGACTTAGAATAAGGAAGACCAGAGTTCAGGCCCCATCTCTGTCACATACTGGCTGTGGGACTTTGGGCAAGTCATTGCCCAGTGAGTGATTCCGGCAACTCTCTAAGGCTGCAAGTTGCATAATAATTGGCTATTGGAAATGATAGAGAATGTTTCCCAACAGTGAATGAAATCACAGGCTCAGAACCATCCCTTGCTCCCCCCCTCAAAAAAAGAAAGTGTTATATAGATGTGAGTTATTTTCTTGGGGTTGGGGGTGGGGTGACATGCCTCAGTAGTATGAGCCATTTATAGACTAATTGAGGTTGTGGGAATATCAGGTAGAAAATTCCTATTTACTAGGGTTAGTGGAACATGTGATAGTTAAGGTAATGTCCATCCACACAAGGTAGGTTCACAGTGAAATTCCTAAAAAGCCATAGAATTTGAGAGTTGGAAGGGACCTCACCTCAGCTCAGAGGCCATAGAACTCAAACTCCACAAGCCTTTTTATTAGCCATAAGGATTCTGTATTCCGTGCTACTGACTATAAGAAAGACATGAGTCTGAAAATCTCTCCTACCAAGACCCATGCTTCAGAATTTTCTCTGCCTGACCCACACCCATTTCTCTGCCAGACAGCATAAATTTGGAGTGAGTTGTTCTTGGTGTCAAACTCAATGTATCCAACGTTGAATTCAACTTCCCTCCCTAAACCAGCCCTTTCTTCCAAATTAGATCTGGAGGCAAGAAGACTTGAGTTCAAATCAGACCTCAGACACCTACTAGCTGTGTGATCTTAAGCAAGTGAATTACCCTTTGTCTGACTCAGTTTCCTAATCTATAGAAATGGAGATAATAACAACATCTCCCTTCCTTCACCAATCTCAGGCTATTGTGAGAAAAAATGAAATAATATTTGTAAAGAACTTTGTTAAGTACTATGCAAATGTTCTAATGTTTTTTATATACTATCACTGTTCTCTTGCTCATCCATCCTCACATCCTTCTTCTTCAGTCCCTACAGCTAATCAGTTCCCAAGTCTTCCTGTTTTATCTTCACTGTATTTCTCCTCTTCACACTTACCACTAACACACTAATTCACAATATTATTTCCTCTTGCCTGGTCTAATGCGGTATACTTCCTTTTAACTCTCTTCCAGCTTGGGATCTCTTTCTTTTCCAATCCATCCTTCACATTGTTGCCAAAATATCCTTCCTAATGCACATAACCCCTCTGCTTGGAACTTAACAATCTGATTGCAGTCTACATTCCCAGTCTCATTTCCCCCATTCCAGTTTGTACATTGTAAATTCTAACCAAATTAGAATAATAGCTGCACCTCAGGTTTGTCTTGCCCCTTTATGCCTCTTTGCATTCACAAAGGCTGTTCCCCAAGCTTAACATGAACGAATGAATGAAAAGTACTTCCAGTACATACGCCAAACATTGAGCAAGGATAGAAATACAAAACCTAGGCACTTCCTGCTCAGGAAGGTCCTTGCATTCTATCAGGTAGAGACAACACAAAGAGGGGAGCCGGTAGCTTGAAAAGTTAAAAAGATAGTGAATGGAGCTATATAGGAGTAGATGAATATACTCTTTCTGGGAACAATTCTAGAACAGAAAGAGGGATGGGGTGGGGAAGAGAACGGCTATTTGTGCACCAGCGTGTTGACTGGTGAGATATGTGCGTATGTGTGTGTGTGTGTGTGTGTGTGTGAGTGTGTGTGTGTGTGTGTGTGTGTGTGTGAGTGTGTGTGTAGGCAGGTTGAAGTGAAGAATGGATAAAGCCTGTGCCTAAAAGTAGTAGTTAGCCACCGCTCACGCCATTGGGCACCTAGTGCAGCAGTCCATGCATGAAAAGATTAAGGATCCATGGGTTAGGGCAGGGGTGGGGAGCCTGTGGCCTTGAGGTCACATGTGGTCCTCTAGGTGCTCGAGTGCGGCCTTTTGGCTGAATCCAAACTTCACAAAACAAATCCCCTTAATAAAAGCATTTGTTCTGTAAAACTTGGACTCTGTCAAAAGGTGGCACCCAAGGAACTAGAAGGCCACATGTAGCCTTGAGTCTGCAAGTTACCCCCCAGTGTTAGGGTAAAGAGGAATACACCCTTTTCATTTCTCTTTCATTTCTACCACAGGTGGAATCTGTTTCACGAATCCCTTCCTGACCCTCCTCCCTTTAAAAGAAGGGAGTTCTCTTAAATTATTTGTAGCATATTTTGTTTGGATTCCCCCCCCCTCCATCTCATATTACTTTGTGTTATACTACATATGCCCCCCCCATTTTGTTTTTGGATTGTGAGTTCTTGGGTGTGGAGTGGGTGGTGGTGGTTGGAATGTGTGTTATTTTTCTTCTTTGCTTCTCTAGTGCCTTTGAAAGTGGTTAATGATTGCTGAAGCTGGATTGTTGGACTTTAAAGATTTAGGAACATGCTCTAAACCAAGGATTCTTAAAATGGAGTTCACATATCCCCAAAAAGCCAACAAATGTTTCAGGGGGATTGTGAATTTAGAAGCGAAAATATATATATATATATCTATTTAAAATAATTATTTTCCTTTGCAATCCTTTGTGTTTTATTTTATGTATTTAAAAGTATCATCCTGAGAAAGAGTCCATAGACTTCCAAGTGCCAAAGGGATCTATAACACACAATAAAGCTGAAGAAACCCTGCCTACTCTAAGAATCCCTTTTTCTTCATTCTCTCATTTTTTATTTACCTTGTTTGAATTTATATAACCTTTTTCTCATTCTTTGGTATCACTTCTATAAAACTAGATATTACAGATAAGGTGGTGACCTGCATTGGGAGAGGGAATTTCCTCACCTGGGAGTTCCCCATGGTCCTGACTACTATAATAGCATCTAAATTTTACTGGGGACAGGGATAGGGCCTGGAGCTGTGATTTTGTTGGTATAGAGAATTCCCTAGTGAGGAAACTCTACCAACAAAGTTCATTGCCTTAACAGCATGTTTTGACCTTAGAGAATTTTCTAGAGCACTTAGAGGTTAAGCACACAGGCTCAGGGTCACAAAGCCAGCATGTATCAGAGACAGAACTTGAACTCAGGTCTTTCTGGCTTTGAGGTCACCTTTCTGTCTACTATGCCAGGCTGCTTTTTTCACTGGGAAAGAAGACAGATAATTAGGAGGTAAAATAATGTCTGATAACTGAAGCTTACCACAATTAAGTGAGAAAAGTTTATTTTAAATTATCCTGCCAGAAAAACTCGCTATAATATATTGTATTATATGCATTTCCATTTCTTCTTCAATAGAGGCTAGAGGAGATACTTATGCACTTTCTTGAGGAGTCACATTCTTAGCCTTTGACAGCAGCTATTCTGTTGAATTGTAATACAATTTTGTTTATATAGTTCACATATGAAGGAAGATTCTGTCTGCATTCAGAGAAAGAACTGAAAAATGGAAGTCTGTATAGAATGATTTTTCTATATACACATATTCATGTCTAATGGTAGGGGAGAGGGAAGTAAAAAAAGAAATTTACGTGATAATTATATATTTAAGAGGGATAACAAGTTGTACATAACAGACGTTCAGTTTTATGTGCAATTATCTTTTTTTATGCCATGTTACGGAAATGACTATTTTATTCTATAAATTAAAAATAAAATAAATACAAATAAAAATAAATTTAATAGAGTATTGGTCTTAAGGTTAATGGAGGCATATAGAACTGTTTTCCCAACCTTCATCAGCCTCATCTGCTTGGCTTTTTTTTTTTAATTTCTTGTGTCTACTTTTTATAGTTTTTTTCTATTTTATTCCTCAGTGCCTACAGTGCAAAAGCCATGTCTGTTTAGTTTAGTTTATAGGATGCCTCAGGAACCCTGCAATGTACTAATGGATGCCTAATAAATGTGTTTGGAAGATAATGATGATGTTAGTGCTTTCTATCTGATCACTTATGAGTAGGTTTATTTAGAAAATATATCTGGTTCTCCTAAGAGTAAATGAACTCAAAATGGGAAAGATTAAGTTTTTCCTGTTTGCAAAAAGGATCAGTGGGACTTGTTAGCAGCCTCAGAGGTTAAAGTGATGTCAATGTGTATATGGGTTGCCACAACTTAAAATTATTCCATCAATTTTATTACGGTCCAGTCAAGCTTAATAAATTTGTAGTTTCCTTCTCATTGGCATGTGGGAAACAAGGTGGAGAGCTGTAATTTCTACTCCCTATTCTGTAGATATGATAAAGATAATTGATTTTGGAATGAGACAAGTAATAGAGGCACATTTTTTTTGTGAAGTTTAATGTGAATGTGAGCTGGCTGCCACAAAAGTGTTTTGTAAATATTCTCCTGAAGAGAATATCTGTAATCTATGGCAACAACTACCTGTGAAATCTTTTTGAAAAGCATAACGGTTGTGCCTAGGACTAAACAATGGTTTAGGGACATTGAGGTATCTTATTAAAGCAATGAGACTCCTAAGAGAGAATTTTTATTGTGCTGAGTTAGAAAAATGGTTCATTATATGCAAGCATCCTGAGGGAGTGCCAAGAGGTTGCATGTGCCAGGTGGGTCATACCACTTCCAACACCTCAAGTGCTACTTCCCCTCTGACCCCCAAGGAAACAGCCTAGGAGTCAGTCTACAGGCACCATAGTCCCAATCCAGACAATCAGACCTGCTTCTGGCCAGGACCCCGTAACCATCCAGGGAAGCAAGTTATGTTGAGAAAGGGTCCACCTATACCAACCACCCCAACACCAATTACCAACTAAGTGATCTTGGATTGGTATTCTCAAGAACCCCCAAAATAGCAGAACACCAATATTGCTGCCATCCCAATTCCCATAGCCAACATCCATTCAGGAAAGTAACCCTTTTGGAGAAGTGTCCCGTAAATTGTTTCTGTAGGTGCTGTTGCCCCAACCTTTTCAATAGCCATAGGTGCTCAGAGAATGAAGTTCTTGCCACCAAATCCTTGACACTTTTGAATGGTTCAGCATCAGAAATGGATATGGTGTCATCAAGAGGAATGATGTTAAAGGAGAGCTCTTACTCTAGCTTTTGTCACTGATCTCTAGGGACCAGTCTTTTCATCTGACTTGTAGCTGATCTCCTTTTCGTTTTGTGTCCCTCATTAGAATATGAGCTCCTTGAGAGACAGAATGTTCTTGCATGTCATCTATTATTGGTAGAAGTGAAAGGCTAAAGAGGCTTTCATTTGATTGCTCAAGCTTTCACAGAGCTATTTCAGCACTGGTACAATTCCTATTTCATGAGTGTCTCATTGTGCATGGAATAGTATTCAGTTCAGTAGGGTTGGAGCTGAAACAGACAACAACACAAAGAAGATTGGTCCTGACCTCACTAAGCTTAAAGTCTGACACAGGTCTTGCTATTAAGGCACTTGCAATCCAAGAGTGGGACTAGCCCTGTCCCATCCATCAATTTTTTGCTTTCTCATCTTCATCTTCCATCTACTGGCTAGACCTCCTTCCTGCTACCCCCATTACCTACAAACAGGCCAAGTTCTTCCCAATCCTTAAAAAGCCTTTAAGTGAATTTGCCTTCTCTCAAGATGTTGTCCTATATCTTTTCTTCCTTCACGGCTTAATTTCTGGAAAGCATCATTTATATTTGCTACTGCTGCTTTCTGACCATCTACTCACGCTACTCAGTATCCACAGCAGAACCTTCTGTTGTAAGAAACATGTGCAATTAAACAAAACAAACCAACACACCATTATGTCTGACATTAGGCAGGTGCCTCTTATTCACCACCTCCCAGCCAAGCGGAGGGAGGCATGCTTCATCTTCAGTGCCTTGAAATAAAGATTAATTGCTTCATTGATCAGGGTTCTAATGTCTCTTTACTGTTTTTTTTTTCTTTATGTTGTTTTGGTCATTCTGTAAATTGTTTTCCTGATTCTGTTTCTTCACTCTGCATCAGTAAAGCTAATCTTCCTAAGTTTCTGCTAATTCTTTAAATTCCTTTATTCTTAAAACAAAGTTGTATTTCTTTATATTCTTATGCAATAGTCAAGCCAACTGCTCTGTAATTGATGGCCACCAATTTTGCTTCCAATTATTTTCATTCACAAACAATGCTGTTATAAATATTTTGGTATATATGGGATCTTTCCTTCTGTCTTTGACTTCCTTGAGGTAAGCCCAGGAGTGGTATTATTAGGTCAAAGGGCATATACAATTTAGTGAGTTTTCTGATATAATTTCAGATGCTTTCTAAGATGATAGGCCAACGCACAGCTCCCCCAACAGTGTGTTAAAATGTCTTCTCACAGAACCTCCAATATTCACCATGTTGTCATTTCCCCTCTTCACCCCTCTAGTGTACCCATTCACTCTTCAATCCCTTGTATACTGGCTTCTGACTGCTTTACTGAAGTGCTTTCTCAAAGGTTAACTGTGATCTCCTAACTGCTCACTCTGACGGCCTTTTCTCAGCTTATATCATCCTTGACTTCTCTGAAGTTTTTTGACACAATCATTTCTTCTTCCTGGATATTGTCTACTCCCTTGACTTATGTGACACTGTTTCCTTCTTTTTCTCCTGTCCATGTCTGATTGCTCTCTCTCAGTGTCCCAAGCTTAAAGATTGAAACTATAGCCGAGAATGAATTTTGGAGATTTTCTCTGTGTTTTAATCATTTACATGTTTCAGTTGTCTTAGGTAATTGAGAATTTTCTGTCTTTGATCTGGTGTATAACCAGATGTGTAAAGAAAATTATTATTCATTCACTTACATAAATATCCCTTTTTTTCTATTCATCTGATGATCCCCTTGTGGTTGAGATTATAGAATCATGTGACTTGTGCCTCAGTTAGTGAGGTCACAAGCATAACAATTATAATAATTAAAATTTTATAGTACTTTAAAACTGCTCTTTATAAATGCAACACAACAACCATCAGAGTCTCATCCCTTGTAAAAAGGTATATAAATCTGAAGAGGGAGAGGGAGGGAGGGAGATGGAGGGAGACAGAGAGAGATGTAGAGGGTAAAGGGGGGAATAAAAAGGGAGGGATTCCTTTCATCTGGCAAATCCATGAGGGTTATACCTGAGCTGGGCTTCAAAAGAAGAGGAGGATTTTAATGACTGGAGGTTGGGGGTGGGGTGGGGATGACAAACAAATTTGCTTGACTTACAAGAGAAATTTGCTAGAAATGCTTCTATTCATTCGTTCATTAACCAAATATTTATTGAGCATCTACCGTGTACATAATACTGCTCTATGTTCTAAGGAGAAGACAAAGAGGTGTCCCACAAAAGGACTTCCAGATAAATTTCTTAAAACCTATGCTAAGTAGTTTAATATAGATAGTATAAGATGTGGATATATATTCTTATCTGTGAAGTAGAATTTTACCAGAGAGTATTTATATCTGAAAGGGAATGTGTTTATGTCAGGTGCAATGCTTAGGAAACTCAAACACATCCGTACAAAATTTCAGTAAGGGTGATAATAAAGGCAGAAGTTATTAGTTTAAAAAAAGCCTGAAGTACAATTCATGAATTTTATGATTATTTTTCTTTTACTATAAATATTATCTTCAGGTTTAGTTGTTGCATATATGCTTTAAGAAAGGAGAGGCATATCGATTTGTTCAGCTCTGAATAGAGATTGGAAAGTACTTTGTTCCCACCATTTGAAGAAGATACATTCTGAACAAGACTTGAGGAATAAGAATGCAATTGTCTTGCATGTGGACTGGGAAAAGAAGTTGCCCCATGCATGGAGTCTAGAGGCATGAATTTTCAATGTGAATATCCTTTCTGGTATAAGTTGATACGCTGTGAAAATGGCTTTTCCATTGGTATGTGACCTCAGAAGAAAGCTGGATGTGCTGATCTATTACATAAAATTAAATACATTCAAGAAGAAAATGTTTGAGTGGATTGTGGAGGGAAAAAAAAAACAAGAGAAGAAAGAGGGAAAGAGTTAATTATCAAATCTTTGGAAAACCAACTGTTTTTACTTGAGGCTCATTTGCTTCCTATTTTTAAAAAAGTGTGTTGGTTGTATTCTACACTCTTCATTTGCTGGATTTCCATCTGTCCTTTAAATCCCATTTCAAGTGCCTTCATTAGGTTTTCTTTGTTTCCTTGCTTAGTAACATTATTCCCCTTCAGGACTGATGTTGCACTTCATTTATAGTTCTCTAATCCAGTCACCAAGTAATTGTCTGTGTTGGTGTCTCCTACCCAACAGACTGGAAGCTTCATGAGGGTGTAATGGGGGTTTGGCATGTGTTCAGATGGCATCACACATGTGTAAGCTATTAGTGGACCTGCTAATGGAGACTGGAGAACTAGGGCATGCATACACCTTTGTTCATTGACTGTGCAATCAGAGCTATTAGTGTCCTTTGAACTGCCCAACTGAGCAAAGGCAAGGCTTTTTCCTGCACTCTGTGAGGGAAGAACTTCACTCACAGGTGGAGTCACTATGGGGTAAATAAGGAGGGCCTAGGGCTGCCTCTTTTCTTCTCCCTCCCCTTTAGATACCCATATGGCATCTGTTCTGGATGCAGAGAATGGAGTCTCCAACCTAGAAGCTCAAGCTCTGGAAATTAGAATGCAGGAGCACAGGCTGGGTATGGCAGCTAGCCCAGCATCAAAGCCTTGAGCAACCAGGGCCCAGTGGGTTATGGACCAGAATTTGGTGGAACTAATACTTATCTAAGCTAAATTGTGAGGGTAACCCTTTCCCCAGAGACCAAGATGGTATAGAGGGTAGGATTTATGCCCTTCAGGTGTTAGGGCAAATGGTTGCATAGTTTTTCTTACTGTATCTTTAAAGTAAACATCCCTTTGTAAAAGTTAATCTAGTGGTAAGTGGTTAAATGAGCTGGAGTTCTAGTCATTGGATCCCTAAAAATGAGGAACAAAATCTATGGCTAGTTGAGCAAATGGAAGAGAAGAGAGATCTTTCCAAACCCCCTCAGGGTTCTGATGAATCCTGGGGTGGGTGAGGTTAAAATGTAACAGGCATGGCACTCAAAGGGTGCAGCCAGAGTAAACCATGTTATGTGGACATATATCTCAAATAAATGTTGCCTCTCTTGAGTTCCTAGCACAGTGCTATGCATGCAAGTGCTAATAAATGTTTAGTGTTGAAATAATTCTATCTGAGTAAATATATTGGCATGGTGCATTGAAAGTATGAATATAAAATATAAATTAAATGCCACAAATGCCCTGTCAAAAAATCAAGTTCTGATCAGGTTAAAGATTCATTAAAAACCAGAAAGCTCACTGATACATGGAATGATGCACCAGGGATTACTCCCATCTATTATCTGTTATAGAAAACAAGAACTCTTTTTGCAATTATCTTTCATGGTTTACCCTCTAAAAACATCTGCTATTATTCAACCAGATACTATGATATGATGTAGTTGATAAAGCTCTCACTCTGAAATAAGGTGGAGATGCAATATATTGGAACTTGGCTGGGGGAGTATAAATACCAATAAAATTTTATGACTGAGAATAGAATATCATAAAAATTGGGACTGTCCATGATGGGATGTTCTATTGCCTCATTCAGGGTCCATTCCAGATCTTTTGGTGTTGGTCTCATTTATCCTGCTCATCAAACATATTTCCACTTGTTACTAAATTTATATAATGCCCAAATTATCTAGCGTACAATGGTAGTTAGTATGTTTTTACAGTCTCCCACAGTGGCCAGTGTTAAATGTTTCTGCCTTGGCAGTGGAGGGTATTAAGTTATCAGTGGTTGAGGGGAGTGGGAGAACTTGGCAAATGGGTATTAGGGGAATCTGGTGACATAAGGAAGGCAAAATCCTAGGGAAGCAGGTAGTCACCATCAGAAAGGAGCAGTACTGTATTCTATTAGGTCATGAGCTCAGCAACTACAGCCCAAGGTAGAAGCACAGTCTCCAAAACAACTGGTGATAGAAAGGGAGTTGTCCCTGTCCTGAGGACACCAAGACAGGAAATTAGATAGATGGATTGAGTAGATGACTGTGGGTCCTAGGTATGCAATCAAAATGAGACGAGCATCAGTCTGATTTGCTTTTGTTTCAATCTCCCCTGATAGGGGCCAGTCTACGTTAAACCTGCAGGTCAGGTAACCCTATTTATGAGGACCAAAAGACTTCAGGTTGGTCATTGCATGTAAGTAGCCATGGGCAAATTAATTAAATAGCAATTAATTAATTAAACAGTAGTTATACACTAACTGAAGTTTGAGGAGAACAGATATGGGGCATCAGAAGCAAAGAAAAGACCTTGATATTAAATAAGCTTGATATCTTAGCCTGTGCTGGCTTTGTTCTATTCATTCTTATGAAAATCAATCCTGAGCATTCTAGGCATGGAGATATTTTGGTGATTATTAATATATAGCCAAGCACCCCACAGGTTGTAAATGTTCAATAAATATTAACGTTGGAGATGTTGGTGATTTTAGTCATTTGGATAAATGATTATGTATGTATATATCATATGTCTATTGTACCGTATGCCAACATATAGCAATAAGTATTTATTAATTTCATTTGAAATATGTGTGCAGCATGATTTTTTTTTTACCCTACATCTTCTTCATGAAGCCAGTAAATATCTAGCAGGGCAAAACATGTTGGAGAAAATATATCAACTTCTTCTCTTACATAGGTCAATACCGTTATGAGACAAAACTTCCGATTCATTGGTTATAGCTACAAGAACAAGATAAGTGAGACATACAGACTTTTTCAATGATTTTGATGAGTATAGACAAGTCTATTCAGACCAAAATCCTTACTTTGCAATGAATATCAGAGTGCTTCATCTACCTTGCCCTAAATCCTGAAGATCTCACATTATGTTGATAACAACCAATATTTTGAGTAGGACACTGAAGGTACTGGAACATTTTGGGTAAGGAATACCCATTTCTTCTTCAGGTCCATTATTTGACTATTTCCAGTTTTGGCACTGATTACCATCACCACATCTATCTCTCACTTGATGAGGAAGATAGATAAAGCAAAAGGATCATCTTGGAACCATTTGGAGCTTTCTCAAGGTGGCAACATGCATTAATTCCTCAAAAAGCACAGCATCATTGTATCCCAAATTATTCTACCATTACCTTCAGCCTGATGATTTTCTTATTTGTAGTTTCTGTAATCTTTTGAGCCTTTTTCCTTGAGGAAGTATCCATACTTACAAGTGAAATAATATATGAATTTCAGATAAAAACACCTATTTTTGAAGAAAAGTATTTTTTTGTCCTGTCAAATCTGAATCTGTCATTTCTGATTGCCTATGTAGCCTGCATCAGTGGATAATTGCCTGCCCAAGGTGACCCCATCTGTCCACACCACAGGGAGCACTGAAGTTGGTTACTTCAAAGTAGGAACAGGGTAGCATTATCAGAAGGAAAAATGCCATCAAAATATTTATAAAACAATCCTGACAATAAAGTTTGGGTCTGTAGCTTCAAAAATTGAAAGCAGATGAAGAGCTGTGACTTGTTTTTTTTCTTTTTCTAACGGTAGAAGGACAGAAAATAAGATAAGTTTTCTCTTTAAATAAGTAAATAAAAACATTTCTTTGGGTTTTATAGGGGAGAGAATGAATTGTTTAGAATTCATTTCCTAAATATTTAGGGATTACCAAACAGGGAGATGAGAGCGAGCTGAGAAAAGGAAGTGTGAGGATGCCATCAAAGTCTTTTATCGGTAGAGCTGTCACTTTATGGAGACATAATCTGACAGGAGCTGTGTTGAGTTTGCTTTGGTTGAGAGCCTCCACTTTTAAGGTAATATTATAGACTGTACTCAGAAATTCATGGAAAAAGGCAGGAGACAATATCACGGGCTACTTCTTTTATTTATTTACGTCACACAAACCAGGTGTCGGTGCTCTTAAATTTGAAGATTTTTAAGCTCCACGATGAATTAGATAATAGTTAAAGTTGACAGGAAGGGCCATGGAGCTTCAAGAAAATGGTAAACCCCTGACATTCAAAATCGCAGTTATGTAAGATTTCACAGCATTGTTTAAAGAGACTCAGGGCACCACAGTTGAATATTTACCCCTTTATAGCCCATAACACAATATTTTTTTCTTCCTGCTAAAGGCCATGTACTGAATCCCCTCACCCCTAATCAAAACTCTAATTTTTAAGAAAAAACTGATTTATTCACATTTTAGAATGTTAAGTGGGCTTTTCTTTATTTAAACATTTTACTTCTATAACTTGCATTCCTTGCATGATGATTTTCCATTTTGTTACTTTTATCAAGCCTTCCTTGTTTTTATTACCATTTTTGAGTAATCAGAAATACAAATAATTAGACTCCCCCCATCCCCATTCACCCCTGTAAAGCAGGGGAAGAACATTCCAATTCTATCAGTGTGGGTGTTAATTATTTTAGGCAAGCTGTCATTTAGGTTTTCTAAAGTGGATTTTGTTCCTGCAGTCAAGAACATTGCTTAGTGCAGAATTAATTAATCATTATAAATATAAAACCTGCAGTATCAGCTCCTGTGTTCAGTAAGGTTTCAAGAGGCAAGGTTGAAAGAGTCAATAGGCTGCTATACGGAATCATGTATTCTACACTCCCCCCCATCTGATACGAGACAATTAAATTATGTACTTAATCTTTACAGGGACACTTATTTCAAGTATGAGTATTTTTTTTTTAAATCCTTGGAAATGTCTACCTCTCTTAATGCAAAGTTTCATTCAGAATGGTTTTGAATGATTTTTTTTAAAGGAACAGCAGCAAGCCAGATTGGTGATGAAATGACTAGAAACTGAGGTCTCCATTGGGGGGAACAGGAAAAAGGCAGCTGTATTACTGCAAAATCCCATTGAGTAGAATCTGTCTTCTATAAGTATGCTATTGCCTCAACAATCCAGTGGCCACTTAAGAAATGTTCAACATAGTAATAACATGAATAATTGTTATAAAATAGCTATAATTATCGTAATAATTATAATAATAATTATTATTAGTATAGTTTTCGTGCCCGCAGCCAATCCTATGAGTGTCTGCATGCTCTAAAGGTGTTACCTCAATTTGAATTTCTCTTCTAACATGGTTGTGTAGACACTGCCCCTTAGGTTTCCTCTACTGAGGAAGTGGCGGTGCTTGATCTTTGAAACTAGATCATAGTATTTTTTAAATGATTGTGGCTTTGATGCTATGATTAATGTGCACGTGTGTATATAGCTAAGGCAGAGAGTTGAAATAATTATTATTCAGATAATGAGAGATTTCGTTTTGTCTGAACTATTTAGCATTGTCTACTACCCCAGCCTCTGCCATTTTCCCTGCCAGTACAAAAACTCTTCCTCAAGTGCCTTTTTTATGTGAAATAATTTTTCCCATTCTTTTTTGCCCTTACTCCTTCTACCAGGGCATTCTATTTCTCAGCCTTCTGTTCTTTGGTGGTGCTTATCCCAACATAATAGACCTCTATCTTAGTAGATTCCTTCTAAATGCTCTAATGATGATAAAGTTCTTAGGGGTTACATGTATCACTTTTCCATATAGAAATGCAAACAGTTTACTCCTAAGTCCTTATGATTTCTCAGTCGTGTTTACCTTTTATTCTTCTCTTGAGTCTTGCATTTGGATTTCAAAATTTCTATTCAGTTTTGTTCTTTTCATCCTCTATTTCATTAAACATCCACTTATTTTCCTTGTAAGATTATACTTAGTTTTGCTGGGTAGGTTATTCTTGGTTGTAATCCTAGCTCTTTAGCTTTCTGGAATATCATATTCCAAGTCCTCTACTTTTTTATAGTGGTAGCTGCTAAATCTTATGTGATCCTGATTGTGGTCCCACAATATTTGAATGGTTTCTTTTTTTAAAAAATCACTTTCTTTTTATTCAAAATGAATTAAAATGTTTATAAAATATGGTAAGAATTTTCACATGAATTCAATAATTGGTGCAGAGAAAATTTAATGTCCCTATGGTTCTGATTTCTAGCTCATCTACAGGTCAGTTTGTTTTCAAAGTCTTTCTCTCCTTTTTCATATTAATTTATTTTTAGTTTTCAACATTTACTTCCACAAGATTTTGAGTTCCAAATTTTCTCCCCATCTCATCCCTCCCCCACCCCAAGATGGCATACATTCTGAATACCCCTTCTCCTAATCTTCCCTCCCTTCTATCTCTCCCCCACTTCTCTTATCCCTTTCTCCTTCAGTTTTCCTGTAGGGCAGGATAGATTTTTATACACCATTTCCTGTATATCTTTTTTTTTTTCCCAGTTGCATGTGAAAATGATTTTTTTTTAACTTTTGTTTTTAAAACTTTAGGTTGAATGGTTTCTTTCTGGCTGCTTTTAGTATTTTATATTTTTCCTTGACCTGGGAGCTCTTGATTTGACTACAATATTCCAAGGAGTTTTCATTCTGGAATTTCTTTCAGGATGTGATTAATGGATTCTTTTAATTTCTGTTTTGCCCTCTGCTTCAGTTTTCCTTTGTAATTTCTTGAAATATGTTGTCTAGGTTCTTTTTTTTAAATCAAGGTTTTCAGGTAGTCCAATAATTCTTAAATTATCTTTCCTTGATCTATTTCCCAGGCTGATTATTTTTCCCATGAGATATTTCACATTTTCTTCCATTTTCTTTTCAGTTTTTGATTTTGTTTTCTTGTTTCTTCATATGTTATGGAGTCATTAGCTTCCACTTGATCAATTCTAATTTTTTAAGGAGTTACTTTCTTGAGTGAGCTTTCTATATCTCTTTTATCATCGGTCAATTCTCATTTTTAAGAAGTTATTTCTTCAGTATTTTTGTACCTCTTTTACCATTTGGTCATTTCTGATTTTTAAGGAGTTAGTTTTCAACATTTTTTTGTGCTTCTTTTACCAAGCTGTTAATTATCTTTTTGTGATTGTATTGCCTAGCTCTCATTTCTTTTTCAATTATTTCTACTACTCATTTGATTTTTAAAATATTATTTTTGCTTTTTTCTCTCTTTCTTTAACTTTTCTAGGAGTTCTTGCTGGCCTTGTGTCCCATCTGCATTTTTTTTGAGGCTTTGCTTATAGATTTTTTAAAAAAGTAATCATCTTTTTGAGTTAGTCTTTTTTTTTTTTTGTGAGGACAGTTCGGGTTAAGTGACTTTCCCAAAATCACAGAGCTACTGAGTGTTATGTGTCTGAGGTTGGATTTGACTCCAGGGCAGGTGCTCTATCCACTGCACCCCTAGCTGCCCTGTTTTGAGTTAGTCTTGAACTCCTCAGTCACCATAATGAGCTTTTTATGATCAGGTACTTTTTGTTGTTTTTGTTTAACCCATTTTCCCAGTCAGTTTCTTGACTTTGGATTTTATATTAGAGTTGAGCTCTGTTCCTTCTTGGGGAAGGGATAAAATGTCTTGCTTGAGTTTCTGGTGCTTTTTTTTTTTATTGTTTTAAAGTCTTCCGATTGCTTTCACAATTCAGTGGGGATCTGAAATTTTTGGTGCCTCCAAAGTGGAGAGATATGGGGAGAGGTGTGGTCAGTGCCTTGGGGAGAGATATAATCTGTATTTTATTCCTTTACAGCCATAATTACTCTTTTCCACTCTAGAATTGTGACCCACAATGGTAATGGATGACAAGAACTGCCAAATAGCACCTGATCTTGCTCCCAATGCTAGTGCAGGGATCCCCTGAAATCTTTTTCTGACCAAGTGCTCCCTACCATTGCTGCCCCGACCACAGTCCACAGCCAGTGCTGTGTTCACTGTGCTATTCTCCCAGCCAGCCCCAACTCAGTGTCTGCAAACCTCTTTTTCTGTCTTCTTAAGCTGCTTTGGGCTGGAAAAATTACTCACTGTGACTTTTTCTTGGCTTTGCCATTCAGAATTCAGTTTGGCATATTTTAAAAGTTGTTGTAGAGGGGGCATGTTGAGAGAACTGAACAAATATGCTGGCTTTACTCCACTATCTTGGCTCCACTCCTCTTGCCTGGACTACCTAGACTGGAAGAGATTCCAGTCCCAAAATATATATTCTCCACTTATCCAGTATAGACTCTGCATTTCTGGCACCCAAGGAAAACTTTACAAAATATGCCCAAGACAGTAAAAGAAAACATCTCAAAATCAAGTTTTCAACTTCAGTTAAGAGAGAGAAGGAGGGAGGAGAAGAGTGCCTAGAATGTTTTGATATGGTGAAGACAGATAAAGGCCACAGGACACCGTGAGGCTATATCCTCTAAATTTTGGTTTCCTTAGGTAAAATCCCAGTACCCCACCATAATTACAGTCTGCTTATCATTGTGGATACTTTCTCTATCAATACAATATTGGGTTTACATTGGACTCAAGATGTACCTCTTGTTCCTTCCTGGCCTATGTTTTCTATCCCCCACAGAGCTTGCTCCTAAATGGAGTGCAAGGTGTAGAGCTGAAAATCAACAAACATTAGATTGGATGACAGTTCAAAGGAAAGTTTAAAAATATTTCTACTGAACCGCTTCAGTGTTCCAGTCTGTTCTCAGCTCTCTTGGTGTGGACTTTGTCATGCCAGAGGGGAGGCAATGAGATTCATTCCTCATGGTCTGTCTGTACCCACATCTGCATCCTCTTCCAATTGCACTTCTTTAATTGAAAATCATACTCTCCACATCTGGTCAGACAGTGATCGAAAGGTATGCCCTATCTGCATGGTACATGGCATTAATTATTGAAGCTCCTTCAGTTTTATAGTTTATTTTAAAAGATATCATTTTATGATTTCTATCACTACAATTATGTTTCTAATGGGATTTTAATTGATTTTGAATCCAATTAAAGAAACCCTATTTTTAAAACACACCTCAGCTGCTGCCACCCTGAAACTGTGTCAACCTGGCATAGTGTGTGACCCATCTCATCATTATTTAAATGCTCTTCTTTTGGACCAGCTTTGGGGATTTGTGAGTGACCCTATTCATTTCATTGTATTAAAATTGTATCAATGGTTTCCAAACTTTCCAAAATTAAAGACTGACTGCAGTTTTTGAGAGAATTGCTTTATTCCTTTTATGTTTTGGGCAAGTGTTGAGTGACCCTTAGTTTAGAAATGTTGGACTACTTCTGGACTCTTCCATTAGCCATTGGAAGTCACTCATCTGTTCTTGCTCCTCTTTTCACATTTATCCTAAGCTACTATGAATGAATGAATGAATGAATGAATGAATGAAAGAATGAATGAATGAAAAAAGCGTTAATTAAGCTCTTAGTATGTGCAAAGCACTATGATGAACATTGGGGATACAAAGATGAAAACTCCATCCCTGCTTTAAAACAGAATACATTCTAATAATGGGAGACTTGGAATCTTATGAAGGACCCTGTTCCCCTATTTGTTATTGTTTTCTTCCTTCTTTAATTATTTTGAATTGATTGCGATGCATGTTGTACCCTATCCCTTCTTACATCCTCTTCTCCCAACACAGTATAAAGCTTGTTGAAGGAAGGGTTATCTTATTGATGTTTCTTTGAATTGTGAGCACCTACCTCAGTGCCTTAAGCCTTAGATTGTAGTAAAGGCTTGTTGAATTAAATTGAATATGAATACCCCCACTTGTCCTCTTGCCTCAATTGGTTGTAGATTTCCTGTCCTTAGAAGTCTTTTAAGTGGAGGTGGGATGATCACTTACTGCAGGGGAGACATTTCTACTAAACTATGGGTTGGACTGGGTGATCTCTGATGTCTCTTCTAACTCTAAGATTCTGTGATCTGCTCTAATAAAGACCAGCTGGTGTCTCTTAAGGAAATGCAAAGCAATTTGAATATTAGCCTTAATCAGGCTTAATTAACAAGATAAATCTCCTGGAAGGAAATCATAACATACATTCTGAAACCATGCATAAATGAATTTTATATTGTCCAACACACGGGATTACTGGGTTCTAATATCCAATCTTCATTTGCAGGTATGTGAGAACTGTGTTTTCAGAATGATGCTACACAGTTTCTAAGATTTAAGAAGGTCCTGAAACTCTGCTCTTCACTTAACTCATATCCCAAAAGAATTATTCTGGGTAATTAGAGAATGGACTGCAGTATGATTATTGATTATTGCTGGAGCCAGAGAAATTCATCACCTGATAGCTAACCTTCTGGTGATCTTCTCCACACTTAGCTAGGCTGGTAACTCACAAAAACATCCCTGAATGACAGTAGAATGCAGATAAATTGAAATGATGAGTCTTGGTCCTAAAAAACAGATGATGAAACACACTTTGCTCTTCTTATTTGAGAGGTAAGGGCCCATGAGGGTGGAATGTTGTATGTGATGGTAGATGAAGTTGCTTTGTTGTTGTGTTTTAACTGCTTTTCTTACAAGAGAGAATTCATCAGGGAAGGGGTGGCATATTGGGAAATGACTTTTATGAAAAAAGAATAAAAAAACCTCAAAGGGCATCAAAAACATTTTTTTGAAAGAAATCAACAATGGTGGCCCCCAAACTTTGGGCAACTCAAGCGTTTAGACACTTGATGGAAACCTTTCATTACCTGACATAATATGTCATTCTGCCAGGTGTGATAGAACACAAATGTTATTTTTTTTCTACAACAATTTTTCTACAAAATGCCAGAAAATGTTTATAGTGAAAGATGGACTAGAAAGAGAAAGCCTTTAGAAATGTTGAGTGGAGAAAACAATGTGGGTAGATGACTTAAATAAAAAAGAAAACTGGCATATGAAGGAAAATGAAGTTTATGCATCATCAAGAACTTTTTTGGTATTGTAGTGGACAATTTAGGCTCTGTGCAGAATGTGATATGACAGGAAGGAAACAGATTCAGTGAAATGTATATTGTATTAAATGACGCAACATAATCTACCCAGTTTTTCTTCCCAATCTTTTTTATTCCTCCTCCTCCAGCCTCCAGCATCCCCCACAGAAGAAAAAGAAGTGTTTTGGACAGATGGGGAAATGTTTCCACCTTGCTTATTCCAATCAAGGGGAAATCTGGCCAAACACCTTAAAATATCTATAACTGGCAAGGACAGGAGGCAGATTTGATGGGTTCATCCAGCTATAAGACCTTGGGAATTCCTTACCACTTAGACTAAATCTACCCACTTTTCAGGGACCAGATAAAGTCCTGTGGGCTATACGCAAACTTTTCTGAGTATTCCCAAACCACATTGACTTCTCTTTCCTCTTAACTCTAATACTACTTCTTGGTAAAATATAATATTTTTATACTTTATTTCATAGTACTTTTCCCTCTTACAAATGTTTTATTGATGTATTTTGCTACTGTCACTTTAAAAATTTCCCATTAAACCTCTTCTTTGACAACAAAACAGCTAAGTAAGACTGACCTTCAAAGTAAACAAATATGACATCATTTGTAACACTCATTTTCCACTTCATCTCTCTCTGTCAAGAGCAAGGAAGTAGGTTTTATCAAAGATCAGAGGTCTTCTGGAACCAAGATGAGTTATTGCATTGAATCTGAATTCTGATCTTTTTTTAGTATTGTTTTTATTTAAATTATTACAAACATTGGTCCTGCATTCAAGTAGTTCCATGATTCTCTGAATTTCTCATATTTGACATTTTTATGATATATTATTATTCCATGACATTCCTATAATGCAATTTTTCAACTATGTGATGCCAAAATGGGTAGACCAGTCCATAACACCAGACACTGCGTATTGCTGTATGTCTTTCCACAACCTTTCCAAAATTTATTATTTCTACCTTTTATCATTTTTGCCAATTTGATGGTGTGAGGTAAAAATTCAAGGAAGTTCTAATTCCATTTCTCTTATTATTAGTGCTTTTGGGGACTTTATTTTACAGATGGAGATAAACTGTATATACTCTGAAAACTATTCATATTCTTTGATTGTTTTTGTAATGGAGGAGGAATCTTAGTCATATTTTTGCATCAGTTCTATATATATCTTGGATGTCTGGAATTTTCCAAAGATTTTTGATGCAATCAGTTTTTCTGCTCAATGGCTTCTCTTCTTTTGGTTGCATTGATTTGGTTCAATTCAATTAAAAATATTTATTAAGCACCTACCATATGTCAGGCACATGCTAAGTGCTGGGGTTACAAATAAGAAAAAGAAAGACAATCCTTGCCCTCAAGGAGTTTACAATCTAATGAATGAAGACAGCACAAAGGAAGCTGGAAAGGGGTCGAGGAAGGACACTAGGGGATAACTAGTGTGTGGGAATCTTGCTCCATGCCAAGTTGCAGTTGAAAAGTGGAGTGAACTGCAAAGTTCAGATTTTGCCCTCTCTAAAGAAAAACTTTGGGTGGAATTTAGTGCTCCACCTTCCAAGCCTCTATTCAGAGGGGAGTTGGATAGGGCTGAGTCTCCAAAATTGAGTTAAACTGCATCATGAGATTTCCAGTGATCAGCTTATACAAGGGAGTGGGAGCTGGTTGGGCAGTCTTGTTCTAAGGAATTCAGACTAAGCAGATGGAATTATAGATGGAAACTGCATCACCCTATCATTTAATTATTTCACATATGTATACCTGGTTTCCTAATCTAGATTGGAAACTCCTTGAGGGAAGGAATGGGTGATTTCACCTACTCTGAAGTAACATAGCATAGTGGATAGAACATTGGAGTTGGAGACAGAACACCTAAGCTTGACTCTTGGCAAATTTGGGCAGTCACTTAATTTTTCTGGGTTTGATTTCCTCATCTATGAAATAAAAACAATGATATTTGCACTATCTCTGGAGTCAAAGAATATTGGCTCAAATCTTGCCTCAAATAGTCCCTTCCTAGACTATTTAAGTGACCTTGGGAAAGTCACTTAAATTCCCTGAACCTCAAATTCTTCATCTGTAAAATGAGATCACTAAATTAGATGGCCTCTAAGGGCCCTTCTCCCTCATGAACTATTCTCTATGAACATCTCCTTCACATTGGGTTCACATATTCTTGGCATTTTCAGTGAAAAGTTGTTCATGAGTAGGAAAGTAAAGAATATGTTGGAAAATATGGTTCAAGATTTAAAAAAGTCAAAAAACAGGAGACTATATAGAAATCTCATACCTATATATTATAAATATTTTCAGTAAAAGTCTGAAGACACTAGGCATAGAAAGTATCAAATAACATTACAAAAAAGTAAAATTGACTAGATCTTAAAATATAAGAAATAATTGATTACTTAGGTGGGAGCCATTTCTAAGTGAGTTGCATGCAGTGAAGCCACCAACTTATAAGTTCAAAAATCAAAGTAAATAATCAAGTAGAATAAAGATGGGCAAAAGAAATGGCAATTAGAAGTTTGCTGATGCTGAAAAAGAGAAATGGATAATGAAAGACACATTGACATTGAATGTTATTATTTTTATAACAGTTTAATCAATTTAACTAAATCATTACAACAATGAGGACATAGCAAACGCTTCACCCAGCAATCACTTCATCCCTCATCTAAGTGTAGAGATACGGCAGGTAAGTGTAAAGATGGTAATTTCATTTTGAAAACCTTATGGAGGAGTATGGTAAAAGTCTGTAAGGAGCATTGCCTTTTAGTAGTGCCAAAAGACTGGAAAGTAAGGAGGTGCCCATCAATTAGGGAATGGCTTAACAAATTATGGCATATGAATATAATGGAACACTATTGTGCTGTAAGAAATGATAAAGAGGTGGTTTCAGAGAGAACTTGGAAAATATGTATGAAGTGACAAATAGTAAAGTGAGCAGAATCAGGAGAAATTTGTATAATAACAATGGCACTGTAAGGATGGACAACTTTGATGACCTCTACAACTCTGATCAACACAGTGACCAATCAGAATTCTGGAGGATCAATGATGAAATATGCTAACCACATTTTGACTCATGAAAGATGCATAATGAGACCTATTTGGATGTGGCCAGTGAGAAAATTTGTTTAATTATTTATATTTATTGAAAGAATTTTGTTTTTCTTTTCTTTTTTCCAATGTGGGGGGAGGAGAGAGAGAAAGTAAATTTTTGTCAATTCAAAAATAAAATAATGTTTAAAAATAAAGCATTTGAGAACATTAATCAAGAGAATATTTGATGAAAACCAGAAAGAGGACAGGAAGATTTTCACAAGTAAAGTTCTACAAAAGACCATACCTTCATGGTTAATAACTGATAAAAGTTCAGAAGAGTGATGATGATGATGATGAAAGCTGTTGTTGACATTTCTGTTATCACTTTAAGGTTTGCAAAGCTCTATATACTAACAATAACAACAAAACCAGCGTTTATAGAGTATTTTAAAGTGTGCAAAACACTTTAAAAATATTGTCTCGTATCCTTAAAACGACACTTGGAAGTAAGTGCTATCATTATTCCCATTTTATAGATGAGGAAACTGAGGCAGGTAGTATTTAAGTAACTTGCCAAGGATCACAGAGCTAGTTAGCCTTTGAAGCTAGATTTGAACTCTCCTATTTCTGACTCTAGTTCTAATACTTTATCCACTGTGCCAACTAGCTGCCATCCACTTTTGATCTCATTATTTTTTTTTAATGCAAAATCGTACTATGATTTTTTTTAAGCACTTGAATGGGTAGTTCAGAACTTAGAGTTCTTTAAAGTTTTCCTCCGACATGATATCTCCTATGTTTATGCTAAGAGTATGGAAGTCTCCTTAATTAATGAAATGGTAGATATAATGTGGTCGAATGCAATGAGTGGTGGCTTTGGAGTGAAAGGACGTAGGGTTGATTCTTGGCTCTGCCACTTAATTTTTATGTATCTTTGCACAAGCTACTTCTCTCTAGGCCTTAATTTCTTCATCTGTAAAATGAAGGGCTTAACTAAATGACCTCTAAGATCCCTTTCTACTCTTAAATCCGTGGTTCTATGATACTATTTGAACTTTGTCCAATAATCTAACCATCCATATGAATTGTAATAATGTGTACCAGGGGCTGCTGGCTGCTATGCCTCTCCTTTTCTGTTTCCTTTCCTCTGGCACTGACCTTATGAACTTTGAAAGGTCCCCACAGGCTGTGAGAAGCCATTGCAAGTGCAATTTTTCTCGAGTGGCTGCTATTACACCAAGAGTTACAGAATCATGGTTGTGACAGCAAAGTATTAGCACTGGATGATGGAGCACCCAGAAAAAAAAAATTATGCTCAGATCACACTTGGCATTTTACAGGCCAATGTCAATGCAGAGCTAATGTAAAATGGTGAATTAGAAGCCTTGACAACACTGTGTTTCAATGAAACTTAACTATTAGCTACCCAACTGTGACCCCAAAAGGCCAAGTAACTTCCTTAAGTTGTCAAAGATAGTAAGTGACAAAGCTCACATTTGAATCCATCCAGATCCTCTTGTTTCTAATCCTGTACTCTTGCCACTGTATCACACTTCCCCAAGTTTTTGATAAATTTTGGCAAAATTTTGACATCATCCTCACAGTGTTCAAAGTTCTTAACCTTGAGTTATTTTTAAAATTTCTTCTTTTCTCTCATCCCAGAAGATAAGAATTTGGGTACTAATTATAAGGTATGGTAAATTTGGTAAATTTGAAAGTGAATTTGATTTTTTTTTAAAGAACCAATTGCCAGTAATTACAGCTGCAGCACCAATAATATCTCACCTTCAGCTAAAGCTTTCAGGTTTACAAAGCACAGTAACACTGTCAGGTAGGTGGCACAAGAATTATTGTCTAAAGTTTATATGAGTATCAGTATACAAAGAGAATGATTTGATGTTTCTAATAAAAATGAGATGTGATTATAATGCAATGATATCCATTTTTCTTATGTGACTCATAAAGTTGGACTAGAATCTAAGTCTCTTGACACCATCGATATGCTCCCATTATACCATGTTTTCTCCTTTATATGACTGTTTCCTGTTTATCTTTTTTTCCCTGATCTTCTTTATCTGGCCTTTTCATGGAATTTCAGACCTGGAAAGAAACATTAGAAATTCTTTAATCCAAAAAAATCTATACCCTTTAAACCAAAGATCCCAACACTAAGCATTTACCCCAAAGGAAGTCATTAATAATTAAAAAGTCCCTCATGCAGATGGAGAATTATATTATTCTGCTTAGCTCTAGAGAGCAGAATAAGAAACAGTAAGAAGTTAAAGAGAAGTGTATTTCATCTGGATATAAGGAAATTTTTCCTTATAGTTATTTAAAGGTACAATGAGCTACCTCAGTAGCAATGGATGTCATCCTCTTTAGATTTGTTGGGGACCTTGTAGAGTGAGTTCTTATGCAAGTAGGTTAGAATAGATGACTTCACAGAACCCTTTCAACTCTGAGATTCTATGCTTCTGTAATATCCTTCAATCACTATTTCCTTTTACACATATTTTTTGGGGGGCATATACATACCCTTAAAAATCTGATTTCTTCCCCTTTCCCAAATAGTCTCCATTCTTATGCATCTACCAATTTATATTTCTTATTTTATGTATCTTTTGTGATAAGCAAAATTCGGACCCTTGCATTACTCTTTTCTCCCTTTGACTAGTGGGAAAAATCCTAAATCTAGTCCTCACACTCATTAATTGACCTCTTAGTATTCAACCTTGATTCTCATCTTCCCTCAGAGCCCCATTCATTGCATCTTTAGCCTCCTCCACTCTCAGGTGATTGGTGTTATATTTTCCTACTTGGGTTGTGCATTCATTTAATCTTCCAGGGCTTCCTTTGAAAATGATTAGTCTCACTCCCATTAAGGGTCTGTATTTTACATCAATCTTATCTCAGGTTCTACTGTTTTTTCCTCTCTCTGGTATTCTTTCTCTTGGGAACTGGTTCTGTTGACTGTGAACCTATTATTCTCTCTAGTATTTGCCTCCATTATTTTATCTGAAAACCATCCACTCCTTCCAGTCTCTGTGAGCTACAGCCAATGCTGTTTGCTAAATATTCTGTCTTATTTCCCCTGCAAGATCCATCTTTCCCCTGCTGTTTTCATAGCATACTTCTTGTTCATCCTCAGCTGCTTTATATGTATTCTTCATTCTTTTTTTTTTATCCTCACCACAACCTGAAATCCATCTTCTTTATTATCCCCCATCTCTCCCTGAATATTCCTCTTTCTGCCTTCTTCTCTTATAGCCCCAGGAGATTTCCTTTCATTCATTTGGGCAGATGTTACCAACTCTGTTGTTCCTCTTCTCCTTGAATTCTGAGCCCTCAAAGCTGACCCAGCTGTGCCTGTCTTCATTTTATTATGTCATGTACTTTCACAGTTGGCATAGATATGGCCTTTGTCTCTATAAAGGTTGAACAAGGCTGTTTTTTTTTCCAAAAAGGGGTGTAGTTATAACCTTGTTTTCATCCCTAAAAGACTTCTTGACTTTACAGAACACTCTGATGACTTCTTGAGCAACGTCTGTACCAAATCATTGTCTCTTCCTCTACCATCCATTGCATTTTTTATTCCTAAATTTAAAAAAATGGCAATTGTTTAACTCTGTTCTTATTTTGCCAATATGCTAGTTCATATTTATATTTCCCAATCACAACTTGTCCACAACTTTATAAAAAAGTCAAATGGCAACATTATCCTTGCAGTGTTCAAGGTTCCTAACCTTGAGTTTTTTTTAAAATTCCTTTCTTTCATTGCAGAAGGTAAGAATTTGGGTATTAATCATAAGGTATGGCAGGTGCTTCCAAGGCCTTTGACTAGTAACACAATTTCCCTGAGCCTCTTACTGTCTTGGAGGCGTGCCCCAGTAGAATGGCAAGAGCATTGGCACGGGGAATCTGAAGAGATCTGGATCTAAATCCCATATTACTAGTTGTGTGGCTCTGGGGTCATCACTTAATCTCTCTAAGCCTCAATGTGCTCATCTGTAATAGGAAGGGAATAATACCTGCAGTACCTGGGTTTTGAGGGCCAGCTGAGATAATGTATATAAAGTGCTTTGCAAACCTTAAAGTACTATATACATGTCATTTTTCTTGTTGTTGTTGTTGTTGTTATGATTTTGGAGTAGCTTGAGGTATAGTGAATAGAATACTGGACATGGAATCAGAAAAACCTGTTTGCTTCCTTCCTTGTACAGTTCCTCATGGGCCAATCCTGCAGCCTCCTTCAGCCTTGGTCCCTCATCTATAAAATGAGAATAATGATGGTGCCTTCTGAACAGGCTTATTGTGGGAATCTGATGATGAGAGTATAAAATTCTTTGATACTCTATAAATATCAGCTATATTTTTCTATTACTATGTGTTTACCTTTTTCACTATTCCTTCCGCTATAACTATTCAAATCCTGTCCATACATCCAGAGTCAGGTAGGTAGTGCAGTGGCAAGACTCCTGGGCCTGGAGTTAGGAAGAACTAAGTTTAAATCTAGCATCAGACATTTACTAGCTATGTGACCCTGGACAAACTACTTAACCTTTGTCTGCCTCAGTTTTCTCACATGTAAAATAGGGATAATAACACCAAACTCACAGGGTTGTTGTAAGAATTGAATGAAATAATATTTGTAAAGCACTTATAGCCTGGTACGTAATAGTTCCTTAATGAATAATTTTTTTTTCAGGGCCAAGTTTCAGTTCTATATCCACAATAAAGTATTTCCTGACTACCCATTGGGAGTAGTCATCTTTCCCTCTTCTAAAAGCCTATAACAATGATTTTCTGTTCCAATCAATTGATATTTGTTTAAAGCTGAATGTTATTAGTTACTTTCATGGTTCATGGGAATATAGATTAATATTTTGAAGAGACCTCAAATATGATCTACTCCAACTCTGTCATTTTACAAAGGAGAAAACAGACCTGGCAAAGTTAAGTAACTTGCTCAAGGTCACATGGGTATTAAGCATTAGAGGAGGACTATTGAACCAGCCTTTAACTCCAGATCTAGTCTTCTTTCTATTATACCATGGTTTTTTACATACACACACACACACACACACACACACACACACGTATGTATATGTAGGTACATATACATATTTATATGTATATACACATACATATATACATACATGTAGGTATGTATAAACATGTGTATATGTGTGTATATATATATGTATGTGTGAGTTTGTATATATGCATATATATGTGTGTGTATATAATCTACTTAACTAGAACGTAAATTTCTTAGTGTGAGGGACCATGTCTTAAGTTTTTTGTTTCTCCTGTTGTAGTACCATACACATAGTAAGCATTTCATTGTAAGCATTGGCTGCTTGGGTTATACATCTGGTGTTTGAGATGCATCATCTTACAGAATATACAAATGACAGTGGTGACTAGTGAAACTACTTTTTGGGCATATACAGAGAAGGCACCTTTTGGTTAAACAAAAATCTTATCTCATGTATTTGTGCATGGCGGTAATTTCTTTTAAACTCAACAAAAACCCAGCATCAAAGATATATATTCAGGGATACTCAGAGCAAAGCAAAACTACTTTGGATCCTATGTAAGTGGCTTAATATCTGTAATTCCTAGAGTAGCTAAATACAAGCAGCTATCCAGTGACTCAGGATAAATTGGGTCCACCTAAGACTGGATAGAATAATGGGCTTTGTTCTGAAATAATACCCTAACACTTACAAACAATAGAGATGCTGCAAGAGAGGATGCTTCTTCTCAGATGAAATTCCCCTCTCATATTTCTAGGTTTGGTCCTAGCATATCGGATATAAAGATGCTAAACAGATGCCACAAAAAACAAAAGGCAAAGAGGAACAAAGCTTTGTCTCACTTAAGAAGAGTGAAACATGCCAATTCCAAGGGTAATGCCTTCTCTAGGACCCATTAGTACTTCTGCAATGTGGACATGAGCAGGGTATGTTACCAACAAGAAATTATTCAGAAGAAGCTATGTATAAGATGTCATCAGAGTATTGTGTGATTGGGGAAAAAATGGGTTGGCCACATAGCAAGTGTGAGCTATGAATGGGGTCTGTGCTCCAATGGTATCAAATTCAGGAGAACGCAAGAAATCTGCCATCACGTTCAGTGGATCCTCTGAGATGGGCTCATGGGAAGATATACAAAGGTTGTGTAGTCATGGAAACATCATATTCTATGTCATTGGAGGAATGACCTGCATTGGTGAGACCACAGATCCATTGGACTTTGTACTATTGGAATAATAATATTCTAAGGAAGAATCAACCCTATAGTTGAGAGCAGATCTAGAAAGATCCTTATAGTTCAGCCTTCCCTACTTCCTCTTTTGGAAAAATCTTAATTCCTTTCTTCCTTTAGCTCCTCTAAGCCCTAGAAATAATCAGTCCAGAAGGACACCACATTTCATAAAACACAATGCAGTTAATAGAGCTTTCAATACAGTAATGATATTCAGTGGAAGTTATTTTTAATATAATTTCCTTAGAGAAAAGTAAAGGACACCCCCCAACACACACACACCATTTAAGAACCAAATGGATGGCCCTTTTCCTGAATAGAATGGTGTTAGACTTACGCACGTTTTGAGTCTAAAATAATTGGCAGTGTCATATGAAGGAAATGTCCATCTGGTTAGCTGAAATCAATGCAATATGGGAACACCTGATTATTTTCTGCCTGCAGTTGTCTTGTGTGCCATCCATCCAGAAGATCTTTTTCAGTAACAGCTCCATCATCAAAAGGTTCATTGAAGAATGGATTTTGTCATGTTGTACTTATAGCCCATCAACACAACCCTGTAATGGAGAAACTGTACTGGATTGCTTCCTTTTTTGTTCCTGTCATTCAATCTAATGAGGCACTAAACCTGAGATGAGTTTAGAATGGTCGCTATTATAGAACAATAGTGGTAGCAAACAAGTGACATTTCACCCAGGAGCCTTAGCGACTGTATAGACAAACTCAGTGGACAAACTCAGAATCACATATTGATCTGTAGCCATAACAGAGGGATGGTTGACCACAATTCCAAGAGATAGTGGCTTCTGTTAGTTTATTTTTGTTCCATGTTCCTAAAATAATCAGGAACCAGATCAAAGTTGTTGTTTAGTCATTTTCAGTCATCTCTTATCCTTTCTGACCCCATTTTTTTTTGGGGGGAGGGGGAAAGATACTTGAATAGTTTGCCATTTCATTATCCAGCTCATTTTACAGATGATGAAACTGAGGCAAAAAGTGTTAAGTTACTTAGCCAGGGTCACACAGCTACTAAATGTCTGAGGCTGGATTTGAAATCAGAAAGACAAGTCTTCCTGACTTTAGGCCCAGCACTCTATCCACTATTCCACCTAGCTGCCCCAGAGCAGATGTATTATATCACCAACCTATATATTTCCAAATATTTCCATGAGATACCACTAGTGGATTGGCTGAATATTTCCATTCTAACCAAGAAGTTATGGCATTAAGCAGACCAGATGTCCATTCTTTTGAACTATTCATCTTCGAGAAAAGGGATGAGAAACAGGAATACTTTAAGGCTAATTCACTTTCTCTTCATCATAAGAGAAGTGATTTTTTCTGTTTATAGAATAATTTGAATGGCTCCTAAGAACCATTCTATCCTTTAACAAATATTTATCGAATACTTACTATGTGAGACACTGAAGAACACAAAGAAGCGTAAATCATGTTATTTGCTCATCTGGAACTTATACTCAAATAGGGAAGGAGGCTCAAATTACTACACGCAATAAAACACTCCTGGTCTCGTCTTGGTTACTTATAGCTGGTGGATCAGCAAAGAGGTTACAGAGGACCTTGGGCTTCACATGCACTTGGAAGAATGGGTAGGTTTTCAATGGAAAGAACATACTCAAATTGGGGGAGAATTGGGGTATGCTAGTAAGTGTTTAACAACTGGCTCTCCCCCCAAAAAAATACCCGTGACGTACTTTTAATCTGTATTATTTTTAATCTGTGTAATTTTTAAAATCTGTATTATTGATATTTTCTCCATAATCTTCTAGATAATAAGTAAAACAATTGGTAAAACTCTGATCTGTAGTGTGTGCTGATTTCTGAGGTGTAAAAGCTCACTCAGAAAATTTAACAATTCATTCCTGTGAGCAATTTTGAACTGGTTCCAGCACACCCTTGTCAGGAGAATTGTCTAAGCAATGTTGAGAAGTTGGAAAATCAAAAGATGTGTTCAGGCCAAATTTTGGATTCTAAAATGTCATTTTTGGAATAAAAAAAAAGACAAAGAAAATACAGGTACTAAAGTCTCGAAAGGCAGCATCTATATGAACAAGAGCTGATGTTCCAAATGCTTGAAACTAAGTTCTTTCCCTACAGAACTTTGGCCCCAGCCTTTTCCAAATGGCTAGACCTCTCTTCCTAAACCAGACTGATCAACTCTTATAATATATTTTGCATTCAGCAGGTGTAGTCACCTGGTTCACACAAGCTGTTAGGAAGTATGGAATATAAAACTCATCAAACTTCCAATTAAACAGCCCTAAAACTTGATGTATTTCTTGTGAGCTGTTCCAAGTTTAGATCTGACTCCCTTCTAGAAGTTCAGTTTAAAAGGGGCCAAACTTCCAAAATTAGACTCATAATTAAAATTTGACTTTGATCAGTAGCTACTGAGAGGGTCATTAAGAACCATGAATATGCTGACACGGGGCTTGCCAGGTGGAAGAGGGGAAGGAGAAAAACTGGGAGATCGGAAACAAATAAAAAATTGTTAAGAAGCATTATCGAATTGCAAATATCAATTATTATGGGTCTATGGATGAGTGATTATTATATTAGAAATACTCTTGGCAGGTAGCCCAAATGGACTCATGGAGCTGCAACTCCATCAGCTTTGTACTTTAATTTGATTTTTACAAATATTTCTTTGGTTTTCCTTTCTTTTTAATTGGTTTGGAAAAGATTGGGAAGCAGCTGTGAAGGTTCTGAATCCAAGCCCCTCATCTAAAGAGGATTTTTACCCAGTTGAAAGCCTTGGTGAATCAACATGATGGGGAACACTTTTTGAATATGCAGTTCTTAGGGAAGAGAGAAGATAAGATTAGAAATAGAATGGTCATTCCTGCACAAGAAGGGAGCATAGCCTTGAATGAACAACGTGGCTAGGGGTAGAGACAAACTGAGTGCTCTCACAAATAGAAAAGAGAACGTGTGAAGAAGCATTCATTTATTTTTCCAAAGTTTGTTTTGGGGGGGAGGGTAGTTGGGGGGCAAGTCTTCTGGACCTTTGATTTCATTCGTGTAAAGAATTCCCAGTGTAGAAACTCCATCCTGCAATGAAGAGCAGCAATTCAGTAGAGGTGGGTAACTACACTTTCTTGTTACATATCCAATATATGTCAAAGGCAGGACATAGAACCAGACTAGCGGTTGTCTGGAGCTGGATCATACTGGCTTAGAAAGACCTAACTCTTAAATTTTCAGCATGAGCATTTACACCTTGGAAATCAACAATGCCACAGATCAGGGCTTCATTTATTGTTCTGCTGATTATATAGACTTAAGAAAGTGATGAGGAAAATGTCAACAATGCCAATTAAGCTGAAAATTGTGTCCTTCATACATTTTTCTTTTCCCTGTAGAACTAGTTGTTAAACATTTACCAGCTAACTCTTGAACCAGATCATACTGACTTCAAAATCAGTCCTGAGGCCATTTATCTGCTAAGGTTAAAACGGCATAACAAATCACTAAACTAAAAATCAATCACAACACTTTTATTAAGCACCTACCATGTGCCAGGCACTTAGAATAATACTGTGCATGTGCACAAGGCCTTAAGTTTTTCAAAGTGTTTTGTGCAACTCATACCATTTGATTCACATAATAACCCTATGAGGTAGTTAGAACAGACATTTTTACCCTCCACTTTACAAGGGAGGAGATTAGATGCAAAGAATTTTAATGATTTTCTCAAGGTCATATAGCTATGAAGGGAGAGAATCAGGTCTTCTATGGTGATCTGACTGCTAGTCCAATAGAGGCTTTCCACCAGTCCATGCTGCCTCTCTCCTGGAAAATGCTGAAAATAGAACCAAATCCTTAACCTTTGTTTCTGAGCAATACTGAAGTTCACTCAGTTTTGCCTGCTTAGAAGCCTTAGGTTCTTTAGGATCAACCAATACCCGCACAAACACAAATTCCTCAATACAGATCCCATGGTGCAAACAGCTTGTAATTAAAGAGTCAGACTAATGTCACATTTCCCACTTACAACGCTTCCCTAATGCTTGCATTCTCCAAGCCTTCTGTTTTCAGGCCATTTAGTTGTACTCAATAAGTACATACATATGTGTATGGAGATTTTAATATATTTTTCTAAATGTAAATTAAGGATCTTTGTTAGTCTGGCTTTGGAGTTCAGTTTATGTTGACTTCGAAATGGAAGCTAAAAGTGATTATCCAAAAAAAAAAAAAAAATATATATATATATATATATATATATATATATATATATTCCATTTGTGGTGTAGTGGGAATGATTTTTCTCTAAGGTTACAATTCCTTAAATTTGAATTAAAAAATAATAGCTACTATTTATGTAATACTTATCATATACATCTTTATAGGTTTGAAAAGCACCATATATATGTTATCTCATTTGATTTCCATAATAACTCTATGAGGTAGTTATTGTTACTACCCTCATTTTATAGAAAAAGGAAGCTTTGTGATTTATCCAAGGTCATACAGTTAACTTATGTCTGAAACAGGATTCAAACTCATGTCTTCTTGGCTTCAAATTCAGTACTTTAACCATTGCATTACCTAGCTGCCTCTGAATATATTTAAACTCTGTAACTAACCAGATAATAATGATGACTTCTATCTCGATTACTTTATAGTATCATAGAAGTCTCGAGAAGGTATGTCCCAGAATTCTTTGTGACAATCCCCATATTCTATGCAAGAAAAGGAATATGGAGTAGGTAAATTTAACAGAAGAAAAAGAATCAGTAAAGGTCCAATGTTTAGCACACAGCCTAAGGAACCCATAGAGAAGATTCTTCGTCAACCAGAGAGCAGTATGAGGCAAATGGGCCAGCCTGGGAGGCAAACTTAGCTCTCTAGCCACAAGGATAAGCTTGGACCAGTTGATTCTTCTCTCTGCGCCTCATTTTCTCACAATTTCTCATCTGTAAAATTGGATGGTTAGTCTCTAAGTTAATGTCTAAGATCCCTTGAAAGACAGTCCCTGCCCTCGAGGAGCTTACATTTAATAAAGAAGAAAATTCCTATAAGGAATTTCAGAAGATATGCTCAGACATGATGGAAAAGTGCAGAAGAGTGAAGCCTGGAAGGAAATAAAGTGATCTCTGATCTGGTCACCCTTTTTAAAAGGGGTTTCTAGGAGGAGCCATTCAATTAAAAGGAGTCTCCAAGTATAGATGATATGTCTGAAGTTTGCAAAATTTGTGTATATGTATGGTGCTGGTGGTGGTGGTGGTAGTGGTGGGGTGTGTGTGTGTGTGTGTGTGTGTGTGTGTGCACGTGCACATGTGCTCTAGACTCATGATTTCTTAAGAATTCCTGAGGAGAAAGTCCCTCTACCAGGGAAGATTAGCAGCTTTTTTGTGACTCATGGTCTTAGAAGGTTAGCTGGAATACTGAGAAATTAAGCAATTTATCTAGGCTCCTCTAACTAGCATAGGTGTAAGATCTGGATCCAAATTGCCTTGGCTACAAGGCCAACTGGCTCTTATGGCAAGCTGCCTCTTACTGAAAAAAAATATTGTTGTTAAAAAAGATAGTCCTTTGTTTCAGGGAAAACCTTGGGATCTTTAAAGGCTCTGGACAATTTTCCAAAGGCAAACAATCTCACTCTTCCTTCTGGCAAATTCTGGGCCCATTGCTTTATCTACCTGAAGTCCATCCAAGCTATGTATACATTTATCTACACATGCATACACATATACATAACATGCTGATGGACCAATTTTATCTGGTTTTCTACCCGATGTGTATTGTAGTCTTAGCAAAAGGGGTTCTTCATCCACTTAATTTTTCTTGTGTGGATAGTCAGTCCAAACTCCTAATCTTAATAGCAAATTTGATAGCCATCATGCAGTTCACAATGACAATCCAATTTTTCTTTCTGGCTGGACTGGCACCAAGACTGGCTTTCTTTTGAATTTGCCCATATAGACTGCTCTTTTGGGTCATGACCTAACGCTATTGATTACTCCAGCCAGTGATTATGAAAGCACATATTTATTCTTTCAATAGCAACAATGACTTCTACAGCTTATGCCACTGGAAGAAGTTGTGTGCCATGGCTATATTCATGTATCAAAACTGGCCGCTTCTGAAAGGCTTTCTTAGAGTGAGGCATCAGTTTAGGAATATCAAAGGCATTAAGATACTCAGCTTAATTACAGGTTAGGTTTTCTGTCCAGATATTCAAATCATCTTTCTTTCACTGGAGAAAACCCAAATATTTGGTTGATTAAAACATTTGAAGCAGCAGCTGACATAAACATTCCAGAGAGCAAGTCTAAGAAATCTGATCAGCTGAAGAAAGGACTGGAAAAGGGCTTTCTGCATTCAGGGTATCAACTCCATCAAAAAAAAAAAAAAGCAATGTGAGAGGTAGAGTAAATCATTTAGATTTTTTGCCAGTTGGTATGGATGCATGATATTTTTGTGACCTTTTTGTGGCTACTCATTTGAAAAATATTGTATGTGTAGGCATGGAGCAAATACACATATGTGTATATGCATATGCATGTATGAGCATATGCATATATATGTGTATATATATTATGGGTTAAGTGCCAGACTGGCCTTCTATCTATGATGCCATGCTGCAAAGCACATGTATTATATATATATATATATATATATTATATATACACACACACACACACACATATAATATATATATATATATATACATATATATATGTTTATATAAATATGTATACACATATACATTTGGTCCAGACCTATGATTTATCTGTGTAAGGAATTCTCAGTGTGGAAAATAATAATAACTAACATTTTATATAGCACTTACTATTTGCCAGGCACTGGGCTAAGTGCTTTACAATTATCTCATTTGATCCTCACAACAACCCCGGGAGTTAGGTGCTGCTATTATCCCCATTTTACAGATGAGGAAACTGAGGCAGACAGAAGTTAAGTGACTTGGCCAAGGTCACACAGCCTGTAGGTGTCTGAAACCAGATTTGAACTTAGGTCTTCCTGATTCCAGGCCTGGCATTCTATTCACTGCATCACCTATCTGCCTTATTCACTTCACTGATACAGGCTGGGCACCTATCCATAATGTATAGCCTAAGTGATTTGCCTGTGGTCACATAACTTGTTAATATCAGAGATAGGACTTTAACCAAGGTCTTCCCCACTCCACAATCAACCCTCTGTTATACTATACTGTCTCTCAGCTAGATGAAGGAGTTTAGGAAGAAGAGCCCAAATGGACCTTAAAGATCACCAAATTTACCTCCTTTATTTTATAGATGAGAAGCTGGGACCCAGAGAAGATCATGGGATGGTCAATTTAGAGTTGGGAGGGACCTTAGAGAAGGTCTAGTCCAAACCTCTCATTTTTCACATATCAAAAATCTGACCCAGAAATGTTAAGGACTTAACAAGAGTACACTCATAGAAATTTGCAGAGCTAGAATTTGACCTCAAGTCATCTCATCCCAAATACAGTATGCTCCTACTTTCCCATGCTATTTAGCAAGCTGGCTAATTAACATTGGTGGGAACTGAAATTCCTCAACTCTTCCTTCCCAGTCAATTTGCCCAAATCTTTGGTATGTTGTGGCAATCGGACAGTTAAGCAATATTAATGAAATTCAAAACAAGATAAGGAGAATTTCCTTAGGAGACACAGTTTATTTATAAATCACATAAAACTAACAGGCTTGTGGTATTTTGAGGAAATCTCTAGCTTAATACAAACATGTAAATCCATCCCAAAATGCCACCTGTAAATGGGGAATATATTCTTCAACACGTCCCTTTAAGAATCCAAATACACATATATTTGAACAAGGAAGATAGAATTTGATTATAGAGTAGCCTTTCTTCTAGCCTACACAAGGCTGAATTGACATGGGCTAATTATTTGGAGGCCTGAAATATATTCCTCAGTACTTCAATGAGTCCATGATCTCATCAATGTGGGTATCTCTTCTGCTGGTGCAGATTTCAACCTATCCACATCTTTTTTTTTTATCCCATGCATTTCTTATCTATGCCCTCCCATAAATTCTCTGGAGAGGCGCTACCCAGTGTACTGGAGGCTTTCCTATAGGCCTTTTAACATTTATTGAATACTATAAAAGTTATGTAGGAAGAAGAAAAGAGAGATCAGGAGAAATTATATGGCGACTAACTTAGCCAGACCAGGAAAGAAAACAGAGTGGCCTGTGACCAGGTCTTGAAAGGAAAGCTTCCTCCTTCCTTTCCTCCCCCTCAACCCCCCAAAATATCACAGCACATTCTGTTTCTAAGGTCTATAAGAAGAAATGAAACCAATGAATCAGAAGAGGCTGGTAGAGAAGAGAGGAGAAAAAGAAGTCAGAGCAAAATAGACACTTGGTCTTAGATGCTTAGAGAAGAAAGGAAATGTTTCTTTTGGAGCAGTCACTGAATAGGATAAAAGAATGAGGGATGAATTACTGAACCTAGGCCACTTGCCTAGAAAATACTTGGATGAGTTTACCCTGGATATTTGCAATGTGACTTTGGGCAAATTAGTTTTCTTACCTGTAAAATGAGGGAGTTGGACTGGGGCCTCTAAGGTCCCTTCTGATTCTAACTCCTTTGATCTTATATTTGACTTACTACTTCCTGCTTGATCAGGTCCTATATTGGAGAATCACCCCTCATACATACACACACAAAATGACCTCTTTTCGTATTTTCCCTTTAAATTATTTTTTTCAATTTACTTGGAGGCTGGGAGGTAGAATTTCACCCTGCCAGATAATCAGATCATGAGTCCATGATTACTGCCTCCAAAAGATTCTGTCTGGTCAGCTACAGGCTCTCTTTCCCGCCCCCACCATACACACTCTCCAAAGGTATTATGCTTTTAGTGCCTAATGACAACATGGGCACATTGCTCTGCAATATAATCTCCCAGCAGGGATGAAATGCACATCCAAATCTTTTAGCCATAACTGGCTCTAAAGTTATGAGAAAGCTAGTTTTAATTTTTCTTATATGGAAATGCTGATTTCAGTGGACTGCCCACATAAGTAGAAAGAGAAAAGCATGGGAAATAATTAAGCTTGACATGTAAAGAGTGTCTCTGTAAGATGTAGCTTAGAAATTCCCTCAATTTTTATTTATGATTTGGATTATGTAGTTGGAAAGGGAGGGTTTCTCTCTCTCTCTCTCTCTCTCTCTTTCTCCACACACACATATCTTTATACATATATGTACATATCTATATTTGTGGATATATAAGTGTGTAAAATTGAAGCAATAATAGTAATAGTAGTAACAAAAATCCTAGTGTATATATATACACACATACATATATATGTGCATGCATATATGCATATATACAAATACACATACACACACATATATACCCCTGAGAGGTAGATGCTATTATTACTCCCATTTAACAGATAAGAAAACTGAGAATGAGAGAGATTAAATGAAATGCTCAGAGTCATATAGAGTGTAAGTATTAAAGGCAGGATTCCACTTAGGTCTTCTCAACTCCAAGATCAACACTTTACTTGTTATACAACTTGGTTGGTCTGGAGGTGAATGGGGAAGGAATAATTCTCTTTTTAAATATTTTAATTGTCATCACCTATGTCTAAGGCAAAAAAAAAACCCTACAAAGCAATCAAAAGTCCCTCCTTTCTCCCAAAGGGATAGATAGGGTGGGAACCGGGGGTTCTGATCCCCAGCACCTAATAGTACCTTGTATATAGTAAGTGCTTAATAAATGCTTGTTGGATTGTATTGGATAAGGATTGTCAAGTCTGACCAGCTTCATTTTACAAATGAGGAAACTGAGGCACAGAACCGGAAAGTCGCAATGTCTCTACCACCAGTTTTTCTTTCTTATCATTTCAAACCATCTTCCCAACTGCAGAGCAATCATCAACTTCCTTGCTCTAATGAGGCTATAGTACAATGGTCCTCAGTCAGGAGGAGGGTAATTAAGAAGTTGAAAATTGAGCAGGGCACAGTAGGCAGCCAGAGATGAAAGAACAGGGAAACAGGATGAGTGAGAGGGGATAAAAAGGGTCAAGGAGCAAGAATTAAAGATGGGGGGATCATATAATGAAGCCATGAGATTATTATGTCAAGCAGCAAGCATCTAAGAACCCAATATGAACTCATCCCTGTTCTGAAACCTGTACCTGCAGGACCTAAGACAAGGCCCCTGACCTTTCTGATCCCATAGTCATACTAGGGAGATAATACTTATCCACTTGAAACTCTTAGAATGATAAAAGATTTTAGACAAACAGGTACTAAATGTCTGGAGCATATGTGAGGTGCTACCAGAATTCAGTAAAGGTAGAAATCGGTGTGGGATGGCATTATTAGGGTTCCACCCTTGGGGTTGGAAAGCTTGTTCTAGACTTCAAAATGAGTACAATTTTAGTGGGTAGAAAGGACAAGGGTGAAGGTTTTTGTGGTACAGAAGTACAAGGCAAAGTTGCCTTGAATTCATCAGTTAATCTCTTCCTTCAATTATCTCCACTCCTCACCAAATACAGAAACCCTGTCTCAAATTATAGCACATTAGAGGTAGAAGGAAGCATAGAGACCATCCAGTTCATCTTCCTCTTTTTTTCAGATTTAAAATACCACCAACACTACCACTACAATCCTATTAAATACCACTAAAATACCACTACCACTACCACTACCACTACATCTGAGCCCCAGAGTGGAAGAGTGACTTGCCTGCTATCACACATTGAATTTAGGTCAGGGCCAAGATGCAGCTAAATCTTCCAACTCAGTCAGGCAAGCAGTCAAGACGCACTCATTAAATGTTTAGTATGTCCCAGCACTGCGCTAACTGCTTGAAAAAATAATTTTAAAAAGGGAAAAAGCATGGTCTCTTTACTCAAAGAGCTCATATTTTAGTGGAGGCAACATGTCTACAACCATGTATATATTCAGTGTAAACAAGAGGCAATCTCATTGGGAAGGAGCTAGCAGTGGGGTAGGGGAGTGATGCGGGAAAGAGGGGGGAAGGACCAGGAAAGTCCTTCTGCCAAAGGTGGGATTTGAGCTGAGTCAAGGAAGTCAGCTGGAGGTGAGACAGGAGAGCAAGCCAGGCATGGGGGACAGCCAGTGAAAGGACATAGAATCTGAGTTCAGTACTCTTTCTTCCATGGTGCCATGATGAATATCTCACTTGAATGAAAGCAATTGCCCATCACTGGTGTATTTTGTCATGGGACACATTTGCTGCTTTATCAAAGCTTTGCTTTTGCTATCATTAAATGTTCTGGGGTGAACAGAGGACTCTGGTTTTCACCAGAGTTATGGTTAGGGAGGGATCTGACCAGCTGGCTCATACTAGAGAGCATCTGTGAATTCACATTGGCCAGATCCCTAGAGATTGTGTTCAGTGCTGAATATGCTTCTTCCCAGCAGCTCCAGTCAGTGGCTATGGGTAGAATTTACTCTTCACTGTGAACATCTTTGGGGAGGCATTTTGCTGATTGGGCTGTTCTTAAAACTCCTTTCTATAATCATACTCAAAGCCCTCCTTTCAGATTGTTTCTTTTTTGGCTTGCTATTAAAGTTAAATGTGGTTTTCAAACAACTATCTACCCCCTCTTTGGTATCTACCAGCAGGGGCTCTATTTAAAGGGAACTGAATTTTTCAGTTTGATCTGAGTCATGCATTCAGTGAAAAAAAAATATTTCACAGCTCCTGACTTCTTAGTACTTTTGTCATAGGTGTACTGTCATTTCTATCACTTACTCTTATCCGGGAACTTTGTTATAAATTTTAAAAAAATGTTTCATCAATGTCTTTTGTGTTTATATCTTTTATGTTGAAGAGGTGGGGCAGAGGAAGGGAAGGAGGGAAAGAGAGAGAGAGAGAGAGAGAGAGAGAGAGAGAGAGAGAGAGAGAGAGAGAGAGAGAGAGAGAGAGAGAGAGAGAGAGAATTATATAATGAAAAGATAACTGACTCTGGATCAGAGGATCTGGGTCAAATTATACCTCTGACACTATTATTTAACCTCCCTATGCCTCAGTTTCCCCATCTTTAAAATAGGGGATTAGAACAGATAGCCTCTAAGGTTGCCTTCAACTCTAAAGCTGTGATCCTATGATTTCCAAATAAATAACCCATTCCTACTGAACCTTTTCTTGGTATGAAGGAAAACAGTTAAACACAAACAAATCTGGTAATTTTGCAACATCATGTACTGTGTCTTGTGTCTCTTCTATCTTCTTTTTGTTGTTGGGCAATGGTGGCTAAGTGACTTGCCCAGGGTCACACAGCTAGTAATGTTATGTGTCTGAGGGAAGATTTGAACTCAGGTTCTCCTGAATCCAGGACCCTGCGCCACCTAGCTGCCCCCTCTTCTATCTTCTTAAAGGAGAGAGTTGTGTTACATCTGTTCTCTGGACCAAGGTTGGATATTAAGAAAAGAGGGTTTGTTAAGGCCCTTCCTTGACCAACATGAAGAATTCACCGGCTGGTGAAACTTTGGACTTGTTTTTATTTGTCCATGCAGATGTTTGTTCTTCATGTGTGTGTGTGTGTGTGTGTGTGTGTGTGTGTGTGTGTGTGTCTGTGTGTGTGTGTGTGTCTGTGTGTGATGGTGCTTGTTGGCAGTCTGGTTCAGCTGTGGCTCCCATCTCAGAGCGATATTTTTAAATGTGTAAAATAAAGGACATAGGATTGAAAGAAAATCAATTATAGAAAAATACAGTTATTGAAATATTAAAAATCAAATTTATGAATCCCTGGTTAAGAATTGTCCTAGAGCGTGCTGTGTATCTGACGAAACTTTGTTGAGAGGAATAAATTACATTACTTGATCAGGTCTAAATAACAAAGGTATGAAGAGACAAAGAGAGATGAATATTTCAGTCTTGTCCCCAAGTTTGAAATAAATCCATGCGAGCCTAGAGGTATGGCTTCCATCTTTCTAAAGAGAGTATGGATATGCCCTTTTGTCACTCCTAGAGGATGAACTTTAGTGATGAGGGTTGCTTCCAAGATGCATTGATTATCTTGGATTCTTAGAGTTTAGATCTTTTTAAGGGGAGTCATCATTCACACTGGCCCATAAATTTTTTTTTCTAAATTAAGAAAAATATTTGCTTTTTTGTGAAGGAAAACAAACATTTCAATATGCAAAGAAGAATAAAAACAGAGCAATGCACATGAAATTATAAACTTTTGTTTTATGTGGTTTGTTTTTTTAAAATATATGTAGGTATATATATTATATGCATATATGTGTATATGTATGTATGTGTATATATGTATGCATACACTTTTTTTTGGTTAAAATTTTGCATCTCTCTCCCCACCTATTAACTCAGTTTCCTGCCTCTAACTTGAACAAAATCCTTCCCTTGTAACAAAGTATGATCCAGTAAAGCAGACAAATACATTGGCCACATCTGAAATGTCTCATTCTACAGCTCAAGTCCAACACTTTTCTGCCAAGAGGTGGCAGACATACTTCCTCATCAATCTTCTGAAGTCATGCTTGGCCACTGCCTTGATCAAGGTTCTGAAATACTCCAAAGTTATTTCCCTTTACATTGCTGCAGGCCTTAAAAATGTGAATTTTTCTCCTGGTTTTCCTCATCTCATTCTGCAGCACTTCCTTTAAGTCTTTCCTTAGAGTAATTTTCATTGAGGTCTCAGGGTCCTTATCTGTTTCTCTTGTCTTCTTCTGCTAGCTAAATGGATCAGTAGATAAAGCTTTGAGTCTGGAGTCAGGAAGACCTGAGTTCAAGATACTTACTAGCTGAGTGACCATGGACAAGTCTGCTTCAGTGTTCTCAACTCTAAAATGAGGATAATAATAACACGTACCTCATAGGTTTATTGTGAGGCTCAAATGAGATAATATCTGTAAAGTGCTTAACACCACAGTGCCTGGCACATGGTAGTTGTTCAATATACGCTTCCTCTCTTCCCTTCTCTACTTTCTCCCACCCCCAGCAAAATCAGACGTGAAGGGGGAGTTTCTCTTCCAATGCCAGGAACCACTAATGGTTCATTGCCTTTTGTCAGAGACACATGGTAAGCTGCATGTATTTCTCCACAGGAACTTCCCCAGAAGCACTATACTTAGAATGTTGTCTGTCACAAAGTCCATCTTCTAGGAGGTGACAATGGGCATGTCTATAAGCTCTATAGAAAAACTCAATCAAATAATGCAAAGGTTCACCTCTTGGTAAACACATCAAATTGAATCTTTTTATTCCAACCCCCATCTCCACTATAATTCCAATATTTCAGTTATGCAGAATTTGGCTTTCTCTTATTGACTTTCATTGCCATCATTCTAATCATTGTTTACATTGTCCTTCTGTTTCTATTTGTTTTACTCTGAATTAGTTCATATGTCTCCCTATGGTTGGTAGAATTTCTGGGTGACATTGGGTAAATAACATTTATGGGCATCAATTGAGTAATTTGTAAAATTATTGGTTTGGACTAGATTATTTCTAAGGTCTCTTCCAGTTCTCAACCCTTGATCCTCATATCTGTTGTTGTTGTAAAAGCAAAGTAACATTCCAATACATTTATATTACAAAATGTATCCAGCCATTTGGTGGGTACCCATTTTGCTTCCAATTTTGTGTTACTACAAAAGGTACTGCTACAAACATTTGGGTATATGGAGGGCTTTCTTTAGGTCTTTGATCATTTGAGAGTATATGCTCAGTAGTGGGACCAACTGAATCAAAGGGCATAAAGAGTTTATTGGTTTTTCTCATATAATTATAAAGTATTTCTACTTTATCTGTGGTAGTAAGAAGGATTTACTAATTAGAAACATTTATATAATACTTTAAGATTTACAAAGTACCTTACATACATTATCCCATTGGATTCTCCCAATAACCCTATGAGGTAGATGTTGTTATTACTCCCATTTTATAGAGTAGGAAACTCAAGCACAAAGAGAAATCATTAGATTCATAAACTATCAAAGCTGGGAGAAACCTTCAAAGCCATCCACCCCAACTCACCCATTTTAGTGGATGAGGAAGCTGAAGCTAGGTGAAATTAATTGCCTGAGGTCACATGGGTAACAATTTGTGGAGTGGAGACTTGAACCTACAGATCTTCTGATTACTAGTGAAGTGGTCTTTCCACTATTCCATGTTGCCTCTCTTTAAGCAAGTAAACAAAGTTAACAGGGGAATTTAAGAGTACAATTTAGACTTTTATAGCTCAGTGTTGAAGTCCAGAGTTGGAATGATCTAGAGATAATATCACCCTATAGGACACACCCAGGAGCTGACATTATCTCTAAGCCACACACTCTTTAGAGTATCTTATTAATTATGTTTAATTACATTGAAATTAATAATTTTTTCATCAGATGCTGGACTGACTTAACAGCTTTAAGATAAGCTGTAGCAATGCTCAGTTTTAAGTTTCCTTGTCTCAAAAGTCATATGCTCCCTCACTTTATCTCAGTTTATTCAGACTTCTTACCAGGTACCCATATTCATTTTCTTCTTTATTTGGTAGCTCCTTTCTCCCTTTTCAGTAGTAATTAGATCTCCCAAGCCATCTCAAAACAGACAGATCATTTCTTCCTAATGAGGGTTTTCATTCTTTTGAAGAATGCAGTTTTCCTTAACAGAATTGATCTGCTTATATATTGGCTATAATGCTCATTAGTTTGGGGAGCAAAATGATAATTAAATAAGCATGATTTTACATAATCAAAGAAGGAGCCCAAATATTAGTAGGTTCTAATCTTATCATAGTATATATTTCAATGCTCTGGATTTCACTGATGACAATAATTCCAAATTTAGAATTTAGAAGGCGAGCTTTGAATCCAGGAGCTGTTATTTATCAATGAAAATAATGAGTTTCGTATATGGGATTTACAGGACTTGGAAGTATATTAATTGTTTTTATACCATTTGCCTCAAGACAGGTGTTTGGGGATATTAAATATTACTGTTGTGAATCACAGCATGATAGGATTCACTGGGAAAAAGGCTTTTAGAAAAAGGCAAGCAAGTTCATAGTTATTATGAAAGTGAGCTGGGATTTGAATATTCTTTTGGTATTCTGTCTTCCTCTTTTGGATGTAGAGAGGAAGGAGAATGAGTTGGAAGAGTGTCTTGTTTATTATTGATATCAAAAAAAATCTTTATTAGGTCCAAATAGCCCTCTCCTTCCCATCCCACCCCCAACAAATACATACATATATATATGTATATATATATATATATATATATATATATATATATATATATATACACACACACACACACACATATATATATGTATATATGCACACACACACACACACACACACACACATATATATATATATATATATATATATATATATACATATGTATGTTTGTGTGTTTCTCTCTGTGTGTGTGTATATATATTTCACAGTATAAAAACTTCCTCCACTGATACAAATCCCTAATTCTTCTCTAACTTGCTGTTTTAGATACTTTCCTGGAGCAGAGAAATGTTAAGAGACTTGCCTCAAGCCACACAGCACAGATATGTCAGATAAAGGTCTTGAACCTAGGTCTTCCTCACTCCAAGGCTTGTCTCCTATCTGCTATCCCTTACTGTCTCTCATGTCATAGGGAAGAGATAATAGGTTGAATATCCCCAACAAGATTTTCCATCCATTGACAAGTTTATTATGTTTGGACCTGACTGGGACGAAAACCAACTCATTGGGTCAAATATTTTTCTGTGTCGTTTATTCCCATTTCTTTTCTCCCTACATCCTCAATCACCCCAGTATAGGATCATGGTCATTCACTAACATTCCTACATCATTCATAAACTGAAATTTCTCCACTAGCTTCTTTTATCCTAGACATCAAAATGTACAGGTGTTCCCCTATTATTTCAAAAATGATCAGTGATCAAAAGTGATCTTGTGATCAGCGTAGGTAGAACCTTGCCGATGGAAACAATGTATATTTTGGGCAGGAATCTGATTTTTGTTGGTAGTCCTTTTTCTTTGTGTGTTATAGACTTGGGTATATATAGTGTATTCCCCAAAGTCCAATTTCTCATATGGAAAAGAGAAAAAATGATGTTGCTTTTTGAGATGTCATCTTATTGCTATTGGCTCTAAATATTCATTGATTTGGGAACATATTTATACAAAGTGTCCCTCTTCCGGAGGCAGAGCTAAGATGGCAAAGTAGAGGAAGCACTCATCTTAGCATTCTTAATATGCCCCTCCAAATAACTTTAAAATAACACCTCAAACCAAATTCTGGAATGGCAGAACCAACAGAAGCTCGAGGTGAGACATTCATCCAGCCCAAGATAACTTAGGAGGTCTGAAGAACAGATTAGTGACAAAGTAGTGGAGCCTGGTCTAGAGCCCACGTGGATGCAACACCAGTGTGAGTCTAGTTGGTGGCAACAGAAGCAGAAGCAGCTTCAAGAGCTCTCAAACCAGAGGTGGTAAGGAGACCTGGCAACTGGTCAGAAAGAAATTACAAGGGAGCCCTGTGCTAGTGCTGGATGCAAGACCAGATGCTGTTTGACAACTCCATTGCCTATGTCCTATACCCATTTCTGGGTAGTAGTTCAAAGGTAGAGAGGAGCACTTTTAGATACGAGAGAGCAGAAGCCCTGAGGGGCAATATTTGCTTCTGGTCCCAAGAAAGAAAGAGCCCTGAGTAACAGTATTACTTCTGGTTCCAGGAACATGGACCCTGAGGAACAGTATTGATTGCAATCCCAAGGAATCAGAAGCCCTTCAGACCAGAAGAATGGTGACCACACCTCTCCCACACCACAACCTTGAAAGCATCAAAGACTTCCAAACCCCCAGAACTAGCTCTGAAAACATCAATGCAAAAACACAAAACCAAAAACAAACCCTGAAACTTGGAACAGTCTTCCCTCATCCCCTGCCACCCACACCAGACAAACTTTAACATTATATTCAAAGTCAAGAAGTATCCTGGAAAAATGAGAGAAATTTTATATATGTATTTGTTATCTGATGATAGAAAGCTACTATGGTGACAGGGAAGATCACGATATAGACTCAGAAGACAATGATACCAAAACAGCTACAAGCAAAGCCTCAAAGAAAAAATGTAAATTGGACAAAAGTTCAACATGAATTCCTAGAATGTGTAAAAAATTGATTTTCAAAATCAAATAACAGCGGTAGAGGGGAAAAAATGGGTAAAGAAATGAGAGCAAGGGAAGAAAATTATGAAAATATGATAGTCTGGTAAAAGAGGCACAAAAATGTTGAAGACTATAACACTTTAAAAAATTGAATTGGCCAAATGGTAAAAGAGGTTCAAAGCTTTACTGATGAAAATAATTCCTTAAAAAGGAGAGTCGACCAACCAGAAAACGAGGCACAAAAACCAATTAAAAAAATCATTTCCTAAAAATTAGAATTTGGAAAGTAAAAGCTAATGACTCATGAGAAATCAAAAGACAATAAAAACAAAGTCAAAAGAATGAAAAATTAGAAGAAAATGTGAAATATTTCATTAGAAAAATAACTGACCTGACCTGGAAAATAAATCAGGGAGAGATAATTTAAGTATCATCGGATTACCCAAAAGCCATGATCAAAGAAAGAACCCAGTCACAATATTTCAAGAAATTATAAAGGGAAACTCCCCCAACATCCTAGAACCAGAGGAGAAATAGAAATGTAAAGAATCTACCAATAACCTTCTAAAAGAGACCCCCAAATGACAATTCTTGGGATATTATAGCCAAATTCCAGAGCTCTCAGGTCAAAGTGAAAACAAAAACATACGCACCAAATTTGTGGGATGCAGCCAAAGCAGTTCTTAGGCAAAAATTTATGTCTCTAAACGTGTACATTAGAAAAAGGAAGAGCAGATAAACAAATTGGGTATGCAACCAAAAAAATCCATAAAAAAAAGAACAAATTGGGGCAGCTAGGTGGCACAGTAAATAGAGCTCTGGCTTTGGAGTCCGGAGGACCTAAGTTCAAATCCAGCCTGAGACACTTAACACTAGCTGTGTGACCCTGGGCAAGTCACTTAACCTCAATCGCCTCACCAAAAAGAAAAAAAAAATTTAAAAAAAATCCCTAATTAATCATCAAAATGGAAATCCTGAAAATCAAAGGAGAAATTAATAAAATAGTGGCAGCTAGGTGACACAGTGGATAGAGCACCAGCAGTGGAGTCAGGAGGACTTGAGTTCAAGTCTGGCTTCAGGCACAAAACTCTTACTAGCTGTGTGACCGTGAACATGTCACTTAACCCCAATTGCCTCACCAAAAATAATAAAAATAAAAATAAAAGTAAAAGTAAAAAAAACCCACTTCATTCAACTAAGAACTAAAACTAGGACCTAGTTTGATAAAAAATAAATTAAAAAATAAACTATTGGGTAATTTGATTTCAAAAAAAAGAAGGAAAAAAGGAAATAAAATTATCAGTTCCAAAAATAAAAAAATAATTCCCCACCAATGAAGATGAATAAATCAATTATTGAGTTATTTTTGCCCAATTATATACAAGTAAAACTAGCAATCTAAGTGAAATAGATGAATATTTACAAAAATATAAACCACCCAGATTAACAGAGGAGGAAATAGAATACTTAAATAAGTCTGTCTTAGAAAAATAAATTTAACAAGCTGTAAATGAGCACCCTAAGAAAAAAATCCCCAGAATCAGATAGATTCACAAGTGAATTCTAACATAGTTAAAGAATAATTATCTCAATACTATATAGGCTATTTGAAAAAATATGTTACAAACAGGAGTCCTACCAAATTTCTTTTATGACACAAATATTGCTTTGAGACCTAAACCAGGGTGAGCAAAAACAGAGAAAGAAAATTACAGACAAATTTCGCTAATGAATATCAATACAAAAATTTTAAATAAAATACAAAAAAGGAGATTATAGTAACATATCACAAAGATCATACATTATGATCAGGTGGGATTTATACCAGGAATGAAGTGCTGGTTTAATATTAGGAAAATTATCAATATAATTGACCATATCAATAACAAAAACAATGAAAATCATACAGTTATTTTATTAAATGTAGAAAAAGCTTTTTGATGAAATGTAATACTCATTCCTATTAAAAACAACAGAAAGCACAGGAACAAATGGAGCCTTTCTTAAAATGATAAGTGATATCTATATAAAATCAAGAGCAAACAATATCTGTAACACAGATAAACTTGAAGCCTTCCCATTAAGATCAGGGATGAATCAAGAGTGTCCATTGTCATTACTATTGTTCAATACCATATTAGAAAATGCTAGCTATAACAATAGGAGAAGAAGAAAACATGAAGGAATAAAAATTTGCAATGAGGAAACAAAACTATAATTCTTTGCAGATAATATGATAGTATATTGAAAGAATTCTAGAGAAATAACTTTAAAAAACTGGTCAAAACAATTGACAATGATAGCAAAATTGCAGGGTATGAAATAAACACACATAAATTATTAGCATTTCTAAATACTACCAACGAAAACTAGTAGCAAGAGATAGAAAGAGAAATCCCATTTAAAATAACTGCAGAAAATATAAAATACTTGGAAATTCTACCTGTCAAGACAGGGATTATATGCACACAATTACAAAACACTTTTCATACAAATATAGATACAGCAATCAGAGCAATATTAATTGCTCATGGGCAGGCCAAGCCAATAAAATAAAAATGACAATTCCATCCAAGTTGATTTACTTATTCATTGCTGTACCAAACTAATGAAGAATTATTTTATAAAGCCAGAAAAAATAGTAACAAAATTCATTTGGAAGAACAAAAGGCCAAGAATATCAAGAGAAGCAATAAAAAAAAATGTGAAGTATGGTGGCCCAGCAACACCACATTTCAAACTATGTTACAAAGTGGTAATCATCAAAACAACCTGGTACTGAATAAGAATGGTGGACCAGTGGAATAAATTGGGTGAACAATACACAGTAGTTTCTTCCAAACTGCTTTCCAATATTCTCAGTATTTTTTTTCAGATCCTGAGTTCATACCCAAAAGCTCGGTTCTTCGGATTTTTCAAACACTAGATTACTATGGTTATTTACTACTGTGATAGAGATAGAGAAAACCACAGTAAAGTGAATAATTTTGATTACCTGAAATGAAAAAAAAATCTGCATGAACTTATTCCCGCCAAATTTAGAAGGAAAACAGGAACCTGGGGAAAAATTATAGGGAGTTTCTCTAATAAAGGCTTCATTTCTCAAATATATAGGGAACTAAACCAGATTTATAAATATATGAGCCATTCTCCAATTGATAAATGGTCAAAGGATATGAATAAGTGGTTTTCAGGAAAAAAAAATCAAAACTCTCAATAATCACATAAACAGTACCTTAGATCAGTATTGATAGGGGAAAGCAAATTAAAACAACTCTTAAATACCAGCTCACACCTCTCTGATCAGCCACCGTGGCAGAAAAGGAAAATAACTAATACTAGAGGTGATGTTGAAAAATTGGGACACTAATGCACTGTTGGTGGGGTTGGGAACTAATCCAACCATTCTGGAGAACAATTTGGAAGTAAGTCTAAAGGGCTTTACAACTGCATACTGTTTAACATAGGAATACTAGGTCTGTGTCCCAAAGAAATAAAAAAAGAAAAAGGACCTTTTTGTACAAAAATATTTATAGCAGCTCTTTTTGTGGCTGCAAAGAATTGGAAATTAAGTGCCCATAAATTGGGAAAGTTGTGGGATATGATTGTGATAGAATACTATTGTGCTCTGAGAAATGATGAACAGGACAGTTCCAGAAAAAAAAAAAACTTGGGAAGACTTATATGACCTGATGCAAATGAAGTGATCAGAACCAGGACAGTATTATACACAGTAACAGCAATATTATAAGGATTATCAACCATGAAAGACTTAGCTACTCTGGATGAATTCAGTGATCCAAGACAATCTAAAGAATTCATGATGAAAAGTATTATCCTCTTCCAGAGAGAGAATTGATGAACTGAGTGCGGATTGAATCATATTTTTCCCTCTCACTTGCCTCATTTATCTTGCATGTGTGTGTGTGTGTGTGTGTGTGTGTGTGTGTGTGTGTGTGTGTGTGTGTGTTGCAACATGGCTTATGTAGAAATATGTTCTGCATGACCTTACTGATATAATTGCTTACCTTCTCAGTGGGTAGAAGAGGGATGGGTGAGAGGGAGAACATTTGGAACTCAAACAAAAAAAATACAAAGTTAAAAAATTTTTACATGTAATTGGGAAATAATGAAATAAAAGCAAATTTTATATATATAAAGTCTCCCTCAATAAGCCATAAATTGTAGTGCCCATATTGGACATTATGTTGTGCAAAGAGTTTGCTTTATGTACCTGAATTGCAATTGGATTCCTACTTTGATGCAGTCTAGACCCTTTCCCCAACGGGGAGGAAGAGTATGTAGCCAGAGAGAGCTAGAATTATTTGAGTCTCTTAAATGTAATCTCCCTACCACCACCAGAAGAATTATCCAACTCCTATATTTACCATTATTTGCCTTAATCATGATTAGCATATTCAAAAGTACCTGGGGTACGTTTGCAAGATATTTATGCATTAAAGCACTGCTTCTTTATGTCTACCTTAATATAAAACATAACAGACCCTAACCTAATCTCTCTGGGCTGTCCAGAGCCAGAGACAACCTTTTGTTTTTCTTTTCCTTTCATTCTATCTCCAGCATTCAGCCAAGTACCTGGCATGTTGCAGGCACTTAACAAATATTTATTGACAATTAAATTTGAAACAGGTAGAGTTGCTTTGTACTACCCTATGCAATGCTTATTCTCTTAGGATAACCAATCTCAACACCCAAGATGGGGTTGAAGCACTAAGGCACATTCATACTCACTATTGTTTGTCCAATAAGAGCTATTTGGTATACTATCAATAAGACTCACCTTTATAACAACTGAATAAAAGCCCATGCCTCTGAGCTGTGAAATCTAGGATGAGAACAGCAGATCTCCATGGGCACAGCTGCATGGAGTCACAGATTCTCCTCAACTTACAGGAGGATAGAAAGAGCACTGGAAAAGCAGAACCAAGATTGCAGAAGCAACAACCCAGCCAAACAATTTTTTTTAAAATGCTTCAAATCAAATTCTGAAGTGACAGAGCCAACGAAAGTTTAGGATGAGACATTCCCAAGACTAAGACAACTTAAAAGGTCATCAAGAGAGGTCTCTGACGTGAGGGTAGGGACTGAGCCAGAGATGGTTAAGGAGTTGGACAACCGGTCAGAAAGAGATCACAAGACACCTTTGGCTGGCACTGGGTGCAGGATTTGGTACTGTTTGGCTACTCTATGACCCGTATGTAGTTCTGGATCACAGTTCCAGGGCAGAGAGGAGCACTAGTACTTACAGATGCAGGAGAGAAGGCCTACTCACAGTCCCAGGGTTGAAATGGGTGCTGGTGCTTGCAGCTTCAGGAGATCAGGGGTCCTTCCTGAGTAAAGATCAGCGCACAGACCAAGAGAATAATGACCAAAAATCTCCCTGGATCATACCACCTTGGAAGCACCAAAAATTTACAGACCCCCGCCCCCAAGAACAAATCCTGAAAACAGCAACACAACTTGGGAGAGTACCTCCCCATGCCCAGGTGAGTACAGCCCACCTTTAACATAAAGTTCAAAGTCAAGAAATAGGCTTGAAAGATTAGCAAACAAAACCAACAAGGATTTGACCATAAAAATCCACTACAGTAGCAGAGAAGACAAAGACTTAAAACTCTGAAGAAGGCAACAACATGAAAGCAGCTACAAAGCAAAACCTCAAAGAAAAATGCTAGTTGGATGCAAGACCAACAAACATATCTGGAAGAATTAAAGAAAATGATAAGAGTGGTAGAGAAAAAAATGGGAAAAGAAATGAGATTGATACAAGAAATTATGAAAAGAGAATTAACTACTTGGTAAAAGAGGCACAAAAATACTGAAGAAAATAGCACCTTAAAATAGAATTAGCCTAACAGTAAAAGAATCACAAAAATTCACTGAAGAAAGGAACACCTTAAAAAAGTAGAATAAGCCAAATGCAAAGGAGGTACAAAATCTCATTGAAGAAAATAATTTCTTAAAAATGAGAATTGGGGAACTGGAAACTAATGACTCCATGAGATATCAAGAAACAATCAAAGTCAAAAAAAGGAAAAATAGGAGAAAATATGAAATATCTCATCAGAAAAACAACTGACCTGGAAAATAGGTCAAGGAGAAATAATTTAAGAATCACTGAACTACCTGAAAACCAAGATCAAAACAAAAGCTCAAACAACAAACTTCAAGAAATTATCAAGGAAACTGCCCTGATGTTTTATATATTCCTTCCAGGAATATTATAGCCAGATTCCAGAGCTCCCCAATCATGGAGAAAATATTGTAAGCATCCAGAAAAAAGCAATTCAAATATCACAGTAACACAGTCAGGATCACGCAAAATTTATCAGCTTTTGCCTTAAAGGACTTGGAATGATTTTCTGAAAGGCTCAAGAGCTAAGATTATAACCAAGAAAAACCTACACAGCAAAAATGAGTATAATCCTACAAGGAGAATAAACTGATATTTAATGAAATAGATGACTTTCAAGCATTTCTGATGAAAAGACCAGAGCTATATAATAATATTTGGCTTTTAAATATAAGACTCAGGAGAAACATAAAAAGGTAAACATGTGAGAAAAATCATAAGGAACACAATAAAATTAAAATATTTACATTCCTAATACTTAATGGGCCTAGTGATAATAGATAATAGAATACTTGGAAAGAAGTAGACTCTAAGAAGAGTAAAAATATAGGAATGGGCCAGATTGTAAAGGCCTTTAAGAGCTAAATAGAAAATTTTATATTTGATCCTAGAGATAATAGAAATCCACTGTACTTTATTAAGCAGAGAAGTGACATAGTCAGATCTGCATTTTAGGTAACTTATGAGTACAGGATGAACTGGAATAGAGAAAGACTTAAGGTTGGAAGACTAACCTGAAAGTTACTGCAATAATTTAAGTGAGAGGTGATGAAGGTGGACCAGGGTGGCAGCTGTGTCAGAGGAGAGAAAGGGATGTATAGAAACAACAAAACTTGGCAATATGTTGGATATGTGAGGTAGACATAATTAAGGAGTCAATTATGGTCTAGATATTCTAAGCCAAGATGACTGGGAAGATCTTAATGCCTTTGACAATAACACAGGGGAAGGTCTTGGAAGAAAACTAAGGGATTCTATTTTGGACATACTGACTTTAAATGTCTACAGGACAGCCAATTTGGTGTCAAATAAGCAATTGGTGATGTGAGACTAGAGGTCAAGGAGAGGGGTTAAGGATGCATCTATAGATTCAAGAGTCATCTGCGTAAAGAACATAATTGAAACCATAGGAGCTGATAAGATAACTCAGGGAGATAGTATAGACAGAGAAGGGAAGATGGGCAAGCATAGACTCTTAGGAGATAAATATCTGTGGTTAGTGTGTACCATATGGAAGAAGATTCAGCAAAGGAGATTGAGAAAGATCAACCAGAGAGATAAAAAGAAAATCAGGAGAGAGCAGCCTCATGAAAACCTAGAGAAGAGAAAGCATTCAAAAGAAGAGGGTGATTGACAGTGTCAAGGGTTACAGGAAGGTGAAGCAGAATGTGGATTGGGAAGAGGCAAATTAGAAATGACAATTAAAAGATCATTGGTAACTTAAGAGAGAAGAGTGACAGCTAAATCAGTTAAATGATGAGGTCAGAAACCAGATTGTAGAGAATTTCAAGAGAATGAGAAGAGATGGCATGAAGGTACTGATTTTAGAAGATTTTCTCAAGGGATTTAGGCAGGAAAGGGAATCATAGGACAATGGGTAGATGGAATTATCACATCAAGTGAGCATTTTTTAAGGAGAGGAGAGATGTGAGCGTGTAAAGGTTTCAGTTCTCTTTGAATCCTGAATCTATGATCTGCATGCTTTAAGAAAAAAAACTCCGAAAAGAAAATGCATGCAAATATTTTCAGAAATGCTTAAAAATGGTTGGTTTCATTTTTTCTCTCTCAGACAAAGGAGCAGGACATTCTCATTTAATGCTGAGAAGCTCTGCAAACTAAGTTAACATTATTTTGGGGTTCCAGCACAGGCCACTTACCACATAGAGATGTAGCCTACTCAGACATAATAAAGTGAAGAACTGAGTGTTTAACCAGATAATTTGGATCAAGAAATCAAATGGTATTTATTATGTACATACTATGTGCCAGGCACAATGCTGGGTACTGTATTACAAAAATAATTCTAACTTTGAATGACAGATACATCTTCAAAGAAACATTAAGTTTAATACAAATTCTTGGATCACTTCAACTTTCAATTTGACTTTGTAGGCATATACATACTCTAGGTAGGGTTTTTTTTCCCAGTTTATAGCTTTAGCACACTGAAAAGAGTTGAACCTGAAGTAAAGAGGACCTGGGTTTGAGAATCCTGACTTACAAAATTTCCCTGGGTCTTAGATTTCTTAAATCTAATATGAGGGAAATGGACCAGATTACCTCTAAGGTCACTGCTATCCCTACAGCTCTGATGCTATAATTAGATCATCTCTATTTTCCTTCTTAGTATTAGACTTAGCATGTCTAGACACAATGTAAGTAAGGTTTTATTACCAAATTGTAGATGTGGTACAGTAGAAAAAGTATTGGATTTCAAGTTAGAGGACCAGGGTTCAAGCATGAACAAATCCCCTTTTCTCTCCAGGCTTTAGTTCCTTTAACTGCAATATGGGGAAATTAGATAAGATAACTTCTAAGGCCTCTTCAACTCTAAAAGTAAGGTCCTATATATTTCCTCATCTACTTAAAAATGGCATCAAGGTACAATGAGAACCATACTTCCTCCCATATTACCTTGTTTAAAGCCCCAAATCCCTTCATTCTCTATAAAATGCTTGGATTTCAGGAATTGTCTGAAAGTGACATGTAATCCCATTACTTTTAATTATTTTCCATGTAACAATTAAGAATCAATCTTCTGACTCATAAATTTGCCATTTATTGAAAATATAAGAGGGGGAAATATTTCAGAAGGTAAAGGGGAAATGAGCATGAGATATTAAAATAAAATTCTCTATCCATTCTGTGTGCTTATTTTTTTTTAAAGTTCTCTGCTTCAGGGGAGAAAGAAGAAACTCTAATAGAGGGGGAAAGTTTCCAAGAAAGTTTAGAAGTTTTTTTTCCCCTCTCAACAAGTTCTTCTTACTGCCAAGCATAGGCTTTTGAAAAATACAGTTAGCCAGCTATAAAGTTGTAATGGAAAATAGTAAAAGCAGTGAAATGTACAATTAAGGATCACACACCCCAGCTATCCTCTAGTTCATTAGTCATCCCTATATCTCAGCCCAGGATATTTCTCAAGTTGAAGTGCAGTGAAACTGATGCTAAGTAAGGTTCACTCCTTTTTATGGTGTTTCTCTGCATATAACAATGGTCTCTTAAAGATGAGGTTGAACACTCCCACAGGAAACGTGGTCTAGGCCTTCTATTTCTTCTCTTAGTAACAATTTCCTTTCTCTAATAAGACTGGAGGGGTTGCTATATATCTCCCTCCCTAAATGAATTCTTAGCTATAGTCTTTCATGAAAAGTGAATATTTCTATTGATATTCATATAAGAATGGGGTAGGTGTGGGGAGGGTTTGAGAGTTTCAATATAACCATTCCTCCCAGAGCAGAGGGTTAGTGGTGTTGTCCTTATTGGGATGGAAGGGTTTGGGTCCATCTTTTGCATGGTCTGGGCCAAGGCAATTGTATGCTCCTCTGCTTGCTCCTCAATATGTCTAACCAGATGAAATCCAGTTAAAATAAACACCCAGAAAAGCTTTAATGGGAAAAAAGTAAGTTACAAAAGGATAACTTACAGTGTAGAGGTCAGGGTGGAGGAATGAGAGTGGAATTTGCTTTTTTGGTGATAGGCTGAATAGCCTAGGACTTAGGCTGTCCTTTGAACCAGCTCCCAGAGTTGTTTCCCCCTTCTATCTGCCTTTCTGAGTTCCTGCTATGCAGAGTGCATTGGAGGCAGCTCGACCCAGCTCATGAGAACTGACTGTTAAATTTTCTGTGTGAGCATTTACACCGTGTGAACTGGCAAATGCTACGAAAAAGGGTTTTATTTATCGTTTTCCTAGTTGTCTAGACTTAAGGAAACAATAGAGAAGATGTTAAAAATCATAATCCAACTTTAGAATATGTTCTGCATACACTTTTTTTTTTTCAGAGCCACATGTTAGACATTTAACAGCACACCACTTCTGCCAAACATGGTGGGTTTGGGGGACTCCACACCCAAGACCCTTATTCACTGTTTGTTAATGACAATAACAACAACTTATACCATCTCATGTGACCCTTGCAAAAGCCCTGTGAGGTAGATGGTGCAACCATTATTTTCCTCATTTTACAGATGATGAAACTGACATCCATAGAAATGAGGTAAGTTCATTTTTTTTTTTTTGGTGAGATACTTGGGATTAAGTGACTTGCCCAAGATCATACAGTTAGTGAGTGATATGTGTCTGAACCTGGATTTGAACTCAGGTCCTCCTGACTCCAGGGCCAGTGTTCTATCCACTGTGTCGCCTATTTGCCGCTTAAAAATATGGATTGCTTCATGAATTTGCGTGTCTTCCTTGCGCAGGGGCCATGCTAATCTTCTCTGTATCGTTACAATTTTAATTTATGTGCTGCTGAAGCAAGCATGAGGTAAGTTCTGGTGGTTATGAGGCTAGTAAATGGCATAGGCAGGAGGTGAATCTTGGTTTTCAGACTCCAAGTCCAGCACCTTGTCCACTCCCCAGTACTGGCTGTTGAACTATCACTGAGTCCACTGAGTTATGGATAAAGAAGACTTGGGTTCAAATCTTTCTTCTGTCACATACTGATGGCAAGACGTTTAATGTATAATTGACCCAAGCAACTTTTAAAGACTCTAAGTTTCAGAACAGTTAGTGATCTGTGTAAGTAGAGGGATTTTACTCACCTCTATCCCCCCTGTCCTGATGAAATCACAAATCTGATCCAAAAATTAAAAAAAAAATTCTAGCAAAAATCCCTTATTTGTCTTTAGTTATCTGAATCTTTCATAGGGATGCATTATTTTGCTATGAGTTCTCTGGATGATTGCCTGAATGTTCTTTCTTCCTCTGCTGCTATGGACATAGATGTGACCTTCACTCTCATATCTTTTCAACCCCATTCACTACCACCCTCCATCTTGAAAAAGGTTCCCACAAAGATGATACACATAGGAAACTCAAGGGAAATAGAGGCTGCAAAATATTTGGAGGATTGGGAGTAATTAAATTTGATTTATGCTTCCTACCTGGTTTCTTCAAGGTCTACAGCACGTGACCTCTTACATGATTCATGCCTGAGTTAATCATATTTCCTATCTCTTTTCTTATCCTCTGGAACTTGATGAACAATGGGTGGTTGAATAAACAGGGAATTTGCTTCCCAATTTCATGAAGCATTCAGTGAGCTAATGATGACTGTTTGCTGCATGAGATTGTTCTACTGTGCCAGTTTAAACAATCCACCCAATAGAGTTTTTAGGAAGTAAAAGGCTCACAGACCTTTTGAGACTTCGATGTTGTAGGGTGTTAATGACCAGATAATAACTCACCAAGAAACACCACCAGAGCTTTTTCTTCTTTTCAAGCAGCATTTGCAAGAGACAAAATTGGCTGTCTACACATTCTTAATTCATCAGTTAATTACCAGTCCTCTGCTTTGCTTTGTCCTATATAGATCCAGTCTCTGGAAGATGAATTGTTCCAGGGAGGGTTGTGAGTTTTTTGCCCTTTCCCTAAAGAAGAGTCTATTTTTATGGACTATAAAAACCTATATCATTTGAATACAGGTTATCCATTAAAATATAATCAATCAACAAGTTTTTTTTTCATTAGATTTTAACTGTTTACCAGGCACTGTACTAGGGGTTTGGATAGACAAAAACAATGAATGAAACAATCTCTATACCTAAGGAGCTCCTTAAAGGCAGGGCTTTTTTTTTTCTCATTTTGTCATTGTTTCCCTAGTACCCTGGCTCAGTGCCTTATACATAGGAGGGGTTTAATAAATGCTTATTGAATTGAATCTTAAAACCTTAGTTATTTCTAATAATACTGCTTTTCATTTTGATAAAAATTATATTCTTGAAAACTCTTTAATATTTTTATTTAACTGAGTCTTCAACACCCTGTAAATTGGGTAAAACCAAAATTATTTTGGTCACTTAACATATAAGGAAACAGATGTATAAATTGCTTACCAAAGTTTTTTTTTCTTTTTTTGCCTAAAGTCAGTGAAAGAGAAATATTTGAACTCAAGTCTCCTGATTTTTAGTCCAATGCTCATTCTTCTATGTACCACTACTCATAGGAGAAATTCCACTATCCTCTTGTCCCTCCCCTTTCCCCACTGCCTCAGACACATTCTAAAATATGTTCCCCTATAGAACTTCTAGATTAAAAAACACAATTATGTATTTTTATAAAAACACATGCATTATGATCATCAACAAACACTTGTTTAGCATGTAATAATATTCAGTGGATAGAGCACTGAACTTGGAGTCTAGAAGAGCTGAATTCAAATCTAACTCTAGACACCCACTAGCTGGGTGACCCTAGGAAAGTCACTTAACTTCTTATTGCTTCAGGTTCCTCATTTGTAAAATGGAAATAATAGCACCTGTCTCTAAGATTATGAGGAGAAAATGAGATGATGTGAAAAGCACTTTGTAAGCATTACATCAGTATATAAATGCTATGTAGTAGTCCTGATATGTAGTAGGAGCTTAATAAATGTTTATTGATTATTTTTACTACTACTTCTACCCTACTACTACCACTTCTATTATGACATGACATTCAGTTAGGCACTTGGTGACTTCATTTGCTATAATGAGTTTAATTATCATCTATGCAGATGACTGCAGTGGTTACCTGTTTTCTCTCTCCCTTTGCAACCTGTCTTCTACCTCACTTTCTGGCTACATTATACTTTACTACCCTTCCCATACTCTTGATCCTACCAAATTGACCTTCATTCTGTTCTTCATACATGATATGCCATCTCTGGTCTCTATACCTTTCTACTGGCTGTCCCCCATGCTAGAAATGCATTTCTTCTCCACCTTTGCCTTTTAGAGTCTCTTGTTTCCTTGATACTCAGCTCAAGGACCACCTTCTCCATAAAACCTTTCCTGATATCTCTAACTGCTGCGCCTTCCTCCCCAAGTTACCTATCTCATGTTTACCTGTATATGTACAAGTTGCAAACCATGTCTAGATAATAAACTCCTTGAGGGCAGGTTTGTAAGCTCCTTTTCCTCTCACATCCTCAGTGCCTAACAGTTCCTTAAGTTTAATAAATGTTTGTTGACCAATTTTTGATTGCAAGTACTCAGTAAACTGATTTTCCTTGGCTCTTATTGGGAGTTTTGAAGCCTCCCTGAAGCTTCTCAGATGCATCTCTGAAAGTCTCTAACCTTACCTCCAGAGCTGCAAAGTAGAAATCTGCCCCAGAGGCAAACAGCATCAACTAGGAGAAATAGTATAAAGTACACTTTTATATTAGTTTTGTAATTTACCATATGAAAAAAAATAGTAATTAAGATGACTTTGGTTGAATGAGAGGGATTGTTAGTGGCAATAGTGGCTTAAGGCTTAAAATCTCAGAGTTGGAAAGGATTTCGGGGTCATTTAGAACAACTCAAGGTATTTAGGTTCCTATCTTTTTTCCACTCTACCAGAGAGGCCTCAGAGAGGCTGTCTTTCCCACTGTTTGGGGGAAGAAACATTCTAGTTGTGGCTTGTGGAGGGAAGAAGGGTGAATGATCTTTCTGGAAGAGAGGGAAAGGAACCATCTTGTTTACAGGATGAGATGAAGTGGGCTGAGATTTATTTTTGAAAAAGATGGAGTGAATAAAGAGCCTGTTCCACAGCTGCTTGAAAACTCATCCTTCTCTTCCTTACAGTGTACTTCTTGCCCGACAACCTCGAGGGTCCCCTACACATACACACACACACACACACACACACACACACACACACTCACACACACACTCACACACACACACACACACAACTATTTTTTACTTTGCTGAAGGAATGCAGAGTGCAAATATTAAAGTTTGGTGGCCCCTATATGTACCCCTGAGGATACACTCCCTTGGTCTCAGGCAAGTTCTGGTTACCTTGCCCCTTGGTCATGCACCATGAAAAGCTTTACAAACGACATGGGACTTATTTGGGACTGAACCTGGCATTTTAAGGGAATGATGGGTAGTCCAGTTTGGCTAAAGCAGTGTTGGGGGACCTGTGTCCTCAAGGCCAAGTGGATTCAGTCAAAAGGCCTTGCTTAAGGATTGAGAAGGCCCCGTGTGGCCTCAAAGCTGCAGGTTCCCCACCCCTGGATTAAAGTATAAGGCAGGTAGAAGGGATTATTGGGAAGTTAGGTTGGAAGAATAGATAAGGGCTGGAGTGCGCAGGATTCTGAATGCCTCACAAAGGAGTTTGGATGTTATTTTTCTAACTATGGGAAAATACTGAAGACTTGGGGCTGGGGGAGTGTTGGGTAAAAAGCATTGCTTTAGGGAGACTTATCTGACAGTAGTTTGTAGGCTGGATTAGAATAAGGAGAGATGGGAGACAGAGGGTTCTGTCTGTCTGTCTGTCTGTCTGTCTGTCTGTCTGTCTCTCTCTCTCTCTCTCTCTCTCAGACACACACACACACACACACACACACACACACACACACACAGAAGATAAAAGCTGAAGCTTCCATCTCCTTCTTCAGAGGCTATTTTCATGTGACTCACTCCATGGGCATGTGATGGAAGGGGCTTTTATGGTGGGGAAATTCTTATCAACTACCGCTTTTATAACTGCCTATTGATGACACACACTGCTTCATAATGGGAGTGCTAAAATTGGCTTTTACTTCCTTAAACCATCATTGTATTGAACCATGTAACCAGAAAATCACAATGCGGTGATCTTTCTCTACACTAATCCTTCCATGAACGCTTAATGACTTGTCTGTTCATCTTGGAGATAATAAACCTTGCAATGGAAGCAATAGCTGTCTTGGTGACTTTGCATAAATCATTATTTGTAAAAAGTGAAGGAAAACCTATAGCTGGAAGTAGAGGAGTGTGATGGCTCAACGTTTAGGAATTAGCTTTGATAATTGCTCTGGAAGCATTAGTAATGCACTGAAGATATAGATGCAACCCCAAAAGCAAATATTATCTCTTAATGTGATCAATAGAATGGCCTTCAATGTGGGAAGAGAAATTATTAAATACCCTAGAAAGGTCTGTCTGAGCACAGCAGCCTGGTAATAGAATGCCCAATTTGGTTGGGGTGTGAGTGGTGGTGCGGGGTAGAGGACTCAAAACAGGGCCAGTGGAACATTTAAAAGGAGCAAGGAGAATTTGCTGTTAAACAGCTGACAAACAAGGTGGTATGTTACAGGGGACAAGTGTCTCGGTTGGAGGTTGTGCATGGAAGGGTGGGGGGAGGTATGGCAAGACTGAGGATTAGATGGTTAATATAGTCACTAATTACAGTTTTACAACTTATTTCCTTTGATTAGAAAATATGGCTTTAGTGTTAATAGTTTTCCTAAATCTGGATACTTGGAAAAATGTAGTTGTGTTTTCCATTTGCATTTTTATAGCCCCTGTTTTTTTCAGTTAGTTGTTAACCTCCTCCCTGCCTCAACTTCCCCAATACATTTAGTCACCATGGAATCTTTCTGTTTTTCCTCCTGTAATGAGGCTGAGGCAACATAGGTATTTGCCTGCAGCAAACAAACATGCTGTTTCTTCCCTAAAAACAGGCTCTGTGAAAATCAACTCTATGGGGGACAGACAAGTGAGGCAAAGCACGTTCCTTTAATTTTTTTTTTAGGTGAGTTGCCCAATTGCCATTAGGCTAAATCTGCTCCACTACGTGTTGTGTGGCTTAGAGCCATTACTCAACCCCTCTTGGCATCAATTTCTTCATCTGTGAAACAATAGGAAAGAATTAGAAAGTTCCATAGCCCTGTATATTACAGTTCCTAGAAATTCAATAACAAACACTGATTAGGCACCTGTTGGGTACCAAGCACTGTGTTAGGCACTGAGGTAGAGACAAAATTTTATGTGATACTATATAGGCCCTTATATTCTAGCAAGGGCATGTCCCACACATATAAATATAGTGCAGAACAATCCTTGATTTATCTCTCCTTGGCCCTAGTCAAAGGGCCCAGAGTCTGCTGCAAATACAATTCAATTCAATTCAACAAATATGTACTGAGCTCTTCTAAGGCACTGTACTAGGTGCTAGGGGGATGCAAAGATAAATAAAACAGTCGCTGCCCTGAGATGTAGTGGAGCAGGCAGGATAAATTTCAGTAAAAGACCCTCAGACAAGTCAAAGGAAACATACTAGTAGCTACTAAACCCAGTGAAGAGTTCTCCAATCCATTACAAGGTTTGGGGGCTGATGTAATTACCATGCTGTTGGCACAAGCGTGATTTATCCTGTGAGACCCACAGGGGCAAGTATTTTTAATACCTATTTTGCAAATGAGGAAATGGAAACTGAGAGAGCATACATGGTTTGCCCCAAATCACACAGTTAGTAAATGTCAGATCAAGACTGAACCCTAGTCTTTCTTGACTCTAAATCCAACAATTTTGGTTATACCAGGATCCCACCAGGAAGACCATGTTGATGAAATCATTGCTGAGGACAAAAAAATAGCCCTGGTATTTGGGTTAGGCCAAGAAAATCAATAGTAGACTTTATTCAAACCAGCTTTCCCAAGGGCTTTTTAAATAGAGAGGAAGAAAGAAAGGAAGAAAGAGAAAGAAAAAAGAAAGAAAGAAAGAAAGAAAGAAAGAAAGAAAGAAAGAAAGAAAGAAAGAAAGAAAGAAAGAAAGAAGAAAGAAAGAAAAAAAAAGAAAGAGAGGTACAATGGAAAGAGTTCTGATCCTGGAATTTGAATTCTGGCTTTTCACTTACTCCTTTTATGATTTAGACTAAAGCCATTCAACCTCTCAGGGACACTGTCTCCTTATTTGTAAAAACAGCTTGTTTGCATTGTTGTTTAGTTGTTTTTCAGTCATATTTGACTCTCCATGACATCTTTTGGGGTTTCCTTGGCAAAGATACTAGAGTGGTTTGTCGTTTCCTTCTCCAGCTCATTTTACAGATGAGGATAAGGCAAATAGGGTTAAGTGACTTGCCCAGGGTCACACAGCTAGTAAACATCTGAGGATAGATTTAAATTCAGGTCTTCCTAGCTCCAGGCCTAGTGCTGTACTCACTGCACCATCTAGCTGCCCTTTTTGCATTAGGCAGACTCTAATGTCCCTGTCACCTCTAAATCTGTGATTCTATGATCTTTTGTACCAAATATATGGCAAGGAAAACCATGTGGACAGAGGGATGCGTACTGCAGCCACCCCAAGGGAAATGACTACCCAGGAACAGACCTAGCTAGGGGCACAACAGGAATCTAGGATGGTAGAATCATTGCTAAGAGTTAGAAGGAAACCTATAGGTTCATCCCTCTCATTTTACAGATAAAAAAAACCTAAGGGGCAGAGGTTAATTGTTGCCCAAGATTACTCAGCTAGGACATACATATTTGTGTAAAGATTCAAACCCACATCTTCCTGACTCAAGTCCAATTCTGTATCCATATACCATATTGCTTATTTAATGGAATAAAAAGGGGGTAGATGTTTTGGTGTTCACAAATTGTATTTAAGCTACCAGGGAGACAGTATAATGTAGTAGATAGATCTCTGGACTTACAGCCAGAAAGATTTGGGTTCAAATCCTGCCTCAGACACTTACTAGCTATGTGACTCTAAATGAATCACTCAGCTTCTATCTGTAAAATCAAAGGGGTAGGATTTGATGACCAACTTTAAATCTTTGATCTTACAATGCTATAGTTTACAAGATGTACTCATGGAGATTCCAGCCATTCACTTAATACCCTTCATCTTGAATTCTAGAAATCTCCCTTGTGGCAAACATTCATTCAGTCAATCAATAAACATATGTAGAATGTCTGCTATGTATCATAGAACTATGTATGTGCCAAGTATTGGGAATACAAGAAAAGGCCAAATATAGTCCCTGACCTCAAAGAGCTTAGAATTTAATGGAAGAGCTTACAAGGACTACTTCTTTTTGATGTAACTCCAGGGAATCTAATTTTGAGTCCACTGTTATAGAGAGACAGAGAACTAATTATAAAACTAAGGAGCCAAAGGGCAGGCCTCCATTCTTGTGAGCTAAGTAATAATAAAAACTGATGTTTATGGTGTTTTAAGGTTTTCAAAATAATTTCCGTACGCTATTGTTTATGACATTCTATTTGTTTATACTCCAGATGAGAAGCAATATTGCATAGAAAGCTGACCTTAGAGTCAGGAAGAACTGGGTTCAAGTCCTTCTACTGATACATACTGACTGTATGACCTGAGTAAATTACTTCATCTCTCAGGTCCCCAGAAATTTTCAAGGAAGATGAGTCACAGATTAGATGCTGATCTGTGACAGTAGAAGGAAGTTTCTTCACTACGGTGCTCCATAAGTCAATAAAACCACAGGCCGTGACCAAAAATAACCACCCCACCAACAAAAACTCCCCAAAGAACTTGATACAACTCTATTCCATCCTAAGATATACCATCATTGGTAGCAGGAACAAACGTGTTGAGTTCCAGTAATGTTTAGTTTGTTGAATGTGGAGAATACAAAGTCTCTGCCCATATAAGCTTTACCCACCAAGATGGAGAAAATACACAGCACTGATAAAGGAACCAGTAGATACATTTGTAAATCTAATATTTATTGGACAGCGTCACAGCATAGACGTGTTATGGGAGAGATAAAGTAGGATTACACTGTCCCTGCTTTCTGGTTGTTTACAATCTCATTGGGGGAAATGAGATTCATGAACATGAAAAGTAAAATAATAATGCAAGGTAGGCTATGTTTTAGCATCAGTGTTGCAAGCACTGCTGGTGTCTTAAGGTGTTTTCTTCCTACAGGTGGGGTGCTTGGGGGTGTGCATCAAGATGTGACATACACAATGTGGAAGTGGAGTGAGTACTGTAGTTTTTTTTCTTTTCTTTTAAAAATATTGATATATTTTGGTTTTGTATTATCCTAATTTCTAAATACATAACTGTCCAATTCCTCTCCAGAAAGCAATCCTTTGTAACAAAGAATAAAAAAGGAAGAAAGTGAGAAAGAAGTAGTTCAGCAAAACTAACCAGCACATCTACTAAGTCTGATAACATATGCAATGTTCCACACTCCTAATACCCTACCTCTATAAAGAAGGGCATGAGGAGGACCATAGTTTCAACCACTGGGCCATGACATTTACAACCCAAGTTGTGGAAAGGCCCATATGGAGAAAGAACTGATAGCACTTGGCAATTGATTGCATATGGGTATGCACAGGGAAAAGGGGAGAAAGAGGAAAAAGTTGAAAATAACACCAATGTTGCAATCCTGGGTGACGATGAGGATGACAGCACTCATGACCAAAGCAGATAAGTTAGAAAGAAGAATTGATTTGGAGGAAAAAAGATAAAGAGTTCTGTTTTCAATATATTGAGTTGGATATGCCTACTTATAGGCCCTTGAGAATTTCAGATTCCAATTGGGAAAATAGAATATTCATTCATTTGGAAATGTCCATTAGTCACTCAGTGATTTGGGGCTGAAGCTCTGAAAGAAGTCTAGGGATAGGTATGTAGAAGTGAAAGTCACCTACATAGAGATGGAAACTGAATCTGTAAGCAATATAGAGACAGAAGAGGGCCTAGGAGATTTTTGTGTAATTGGGAAAAGAACTACATATGGTAGATTTGGAATATTTCTTGAAATGTACTGTTAGAAGTAAAAGTATCCATACCTTAGAACCAAATAATTAGTGGGGTCAATTAAATAGTCATATAGATATTCAGAAGAGAAAAGATTAGGTGCATACTTAAATAAGAGGATGTATCAACTATGTTAGAAAAGTGGATTAGGAAAACAAAAGCCAACTGCCCTCATTGGTCTAGCAGTGCTTGTATGCCTGAGGGCCCGTTGGCAAAATTGTCTGAGAAGTTGGTACAGTGACATATGTAAAGTCTTGAATTGCTACATCAATATATAGTAGTATTGGGATTCCAACCTAGCTCTGTGAAAAGGAAACTGGTTTTGATGTCAGAGGACCTGAGTTTAAGTACCAACTCTGCCATTTACAACTTGTGTAAATGAACATCTGGGATTCATTTTTTAAAAATATCTTTCAAATGATGGGGATTGGATTAGATGGTCTGTAATGTTTCTTCTAACTCTCAATCTATGATTCTAAAGCTTTTATGTTTTCTCTTCTCTTACATAAAGAATCATTCCTATATTATTTGGAAGATTTGATGAAACCTATAAAATTTCTGGTAGGCATAAAGATGCTCACCCACTGATGTTGACTTGTGGAATGCTTGCTTAATATTAGGAAAATCTTCTAACAATAAGAGCTTTCCAGAAATGGTATAAGCTAGCTCCAGGAGCTCTCACTGAAAGTCTTCCGGCAGAGACCTGATGACAATGTGTCAGGTGTAATAATGGGTAATCCTTTGAAGAGAACTAGGTGGCTGTTGCTATGGTCCCTTCCAGCTCCCTAGTTCTGTGATTCTTCTAGAATAGACCAAGGGAAGGAAATAGTTGACTTTCTGACCCTCTGCATAATATCTGTGTAGATAGTCTTGTAACAAATGTAAATGGTGGAAATTACCGTGAGTGATGGAATTTATTGGAGCTGAGTTGCACCTTACCATTTGTATGTGATCCTGTTTGAGTTTCTGTTTTGTTCTTTGGATTGAACACGTCTATTTTAGTGGACTTCTTAAAAAGTAAATAGAAGACTAAATTATTGATATGGTAAAAATGCTGATGAATCAGCAACCTCCAACCCAACAAGATGAGAGTAGTGTAGATTGACAGTTCTTGACCCTAAACTCACCCCAAATCAAAACTGGATAAAAGGAATCTAGACCTACTTAAACTATTCCAGTCTAGGGTAATTTCTAAATATAAAAAGTGGACTTAAGTCAAGGTGTCTCAAGGGATGCTGCTGAATAAAAATGAGGTCCTCATGCATGATAAAAATCTGGAACTCACCTTAAACTGGCTATTTATAACTTAAATCAGAAATTCCCAGATTCCTGAAAGTGTCTTAGAGGCAGCATGGCAGAGTGGATTGAGCTGGCTACAGATCTAGGAAGACTTGGGCTCATGTTCCATCTCTGACACTTACTGATTATGTGATCCTAAGCAAACCACCTTAACTCTTGGTGCTGTAGTCAAATTTCTAAGATTTTAAGTTGCAGAGAAGATGCCAGCTTGAATCAGGAGGAGTTCCTAATATCAATTAAAATACAAGTCCATGTCTGTCACTATTTCCTGATAACACAAATGCATGACAGAACAATGGAAGGGCATGGTGAGGGAGGTACTAAAAACAATGCTCCCTAAAGGCACCAGTCATTTGTTTTCATCCCTACTTCATGCCTCCTGTTGTCTTCTGCCTTTATTCATTTCATCAGTCAGTCAGCAGGAATTTATTAATTACTATATGACTGATATTATGTTAAATCTTAGGGATACAAAAAAGGAAAACAAACAAACAGTCCATGCCCTTGAGGATTTCAGATTCCAATTGGGAAGATAGAATATAAATAACTAGGTTCATACCTAGTTAGATACAAGGTAGATGGAAAGTAATCTATGAGGTGTAAGAACTAGTGGCTGGGTTGGGGTAGACCCTAGAAAATCCTCCTATACAACATGAGGTTTCAATTGAATCTTGAAGAAAGCCAAGCCATGGCTCAGAATGCCATTCATGGCAGGACAGCAGTGATAGTTCCTTTGGACCCAAGCCTTAATCCTTCCTTTGGAGACTGTAGCACTTACCCTAACAGTAGCATTGGAGAAGAAGGTTAATTACTCATTAAGGTCTACATTAGCTCAGACAAATTCAATGCATATTTACTATTAATTCACAATGCTCCTTAGACTGCGGTGTGGGGATAAGGGGACCCATCTGGTTTGGGTATGCTTGGTCCTCCACTCTATCTTCAGCCTAGAAGAGGGGGCTCCAAATAGTAGAAGGTGATGAGTATTGGTGACCCCACCAAAGGAGATAATCTGATCTTTGCTGGTGGATGAGTAGTGACACATGTAGAAGTGAGGGAATGGCTGAGGATCTCCCTTTTCCCTCACCTTTTGCTTCCCCCCAAAGCAAGTATCTTCTAAGCTGGTGGGCTAAATAAATAGAGCAGGAGATTCTGCCCCAAGGCTGGCTATGAAAAATGTCAAGACTGGATATGTACACATTATCAAATAATTGTTGGCATAGATATATCCACCCAAGCCAATTCATTTCAAATTCATAAATCCAGGCTAAAATTTGACTCAGGACCTGAAAAAAGAAGCTGGCATACTCTTTTTTGATCCTCATACTGTCTTTGAAATGGCATATCTCATTAGTTAGTTCTGATAGCATGGAAGTTCCAAAAGTCCCCAAAGCTTCCAGAGAAAGCCCTTTACATTAGGATGCTACCACGTTTGAGGTAAGGGAAGCCTGGCTATGCCAGATCCCATTAACACCTATTTTACCTGGGGAGTCAGATTATAAGTAGCTTCCTCTGGGTCAGAAATACTAGAAGGTCCTATACCTGCCTGGCTAATAAACACAAGAGTCTAGGTAGTATCTGGGGCCAAGAGTTTGCAGCTTTCAGGGTCTCAAATGTTTCACAATAGGTAGCCAGCAGTTTGGAAATCTGGCAAAACTCCTTAAAATGCCTACTGGAACAATAATGATGCAACTGGTAACCTTGCCTTTGCAGCTGCAGACTCTCTATGGATCAGACATTGGGCTTTGCCCAAGGCAAGACTAGGCTGAGTAAGAAATCAGAGAAATTCCCTGGCTGTAGAGGGGGTAATTCTAGGCTGGATGGGAAGAGGCCAAGGGTGATAAGGAAAGACAGTCATGATGCCAAGCGACTGTCATCCACTACCAGAGTGACAGCAAGGTGCTGACAGTAGAGGAGCTAAAATAAGAGGGGAGGGGAGGGAAGATTGCTGGTCTGAGTTCTTAGGTAGCTAGGTGGCAAAGTGAATTGTACTGAACTTGAAATCAGAAAGACCCCTATACAATTCCTGCTTCAGATGCTTACTAGCTATGAGACTCTGGACTAATCAGTTAATCACTTTCTATTTCAGTTTCCTCATTTGTAAAAATGGGCATGTGGGCAGCTAGGTGGCAAAGTGGATAGAGTACCAGGCCTAGAGTCAGGAAGACCTGAACTCAGATTCGACCTTAGAGACTTACTGGCTGTGTAGCCCTGGGAAAGTGACTTAACCCTGTTTCCCTTGCTCAAAGTCACACAGCTAAGTCATCTGAGGCCAGATTTTAATTCATGAAGATGAGTCTTCCTGATTCCAAGCTGAGCATTCTATCCACTGCATCACCTAGCTGCCTAAAAGGTGTGTGATCCTGTCCCAAACTGAAACAAAGCAGAACGAAATATTGAGATAACAATGCATGTGCCACTAACCTCAAATTGTTGTGAGCTCAATACTTTGTACATTATAAAATGCTACATGAAAGTTAGTTCTCATTGTGATTGTCATTATCACAAATTTTAGAAGGTGGAAGATAAGATTAAATAAAGGCAAATGAAAAAAGAGTGCCTTGAACCCACATACATTTCATCAAAAAGACTAAGGTCTAGAATGAACTGAGACATATAAAAAATCCTAAAGATAATAAGAAGGGTATGTTTGAAACAAGAAGATGAACCACTAACGGATAGGATCGCTATTTGGGGACGCTGATGTAATGTTAATAGATCACAGAGAGGAAAGGAAATGATTCAACTTCTATTTTGCTCCTGTTATCTTCACCAAGGAGAACAATCTTCAATCTGGAAAGGGTAGAACAGATGTGGCTAAGAGGGAATTGAAGCTCAAGATAGAAGAACAGATAGTAAAAGATCACCTAGCTGCCTTAAATGAGTTCAAGTCTCCAGGGCAGAGAAATCACTTGCAGATTTAATCATGGAACAATTGTTGATAATTTTTGAAAAGAAAACTTAGAGAAGAGGAAATGTGCCCGAATACTTGAGATCCGCAAGCCTCATCCCAATTTAAAAAAATCCAAAAGGCAGATTTTAGAAATGATAATAAACTATTGTCCGGGGAATCATAAAGGAATTATAGAAAGCCAAGAAATGATACCACAGGTCCACAAGGTTTGTGCTATGCTTGTCTGCCTGCTGGAAGCATAAATGCAATATGTGTTAGATATGAGCTGATTGCTCAGGCTGAAAGGGGATGAAGAATTCTAGACAGAGTGAGATTGAGTCAATTTAATTCAACAAATATTTATTAAGAGGCAATTATATGCCAGGTACTGTGCTAAATTCTGGAGACTTAAAGAAAAAAAAATGAAAATTGTCTCTGTCCTCAAAGAGTGATTTCATTGGGAGAAATAACATGTATACAATAATGATAATATATTATAATTAAATATAAAATATCTACAAAGTCAATATAGGGGTTTGTTAATTTGTTTATTTTGGGAGGGGGGAATACTACCCCTTGGGGGACCAAGAAAGATTGTACAGGTGAGTCGGAATGAACTTTGAAGGGAGTTTGGGTTTTTAAGGAGTAAAAGTGGTGAAGGAGAACACTTCAGCAGTAGAAGTTGTCCTGGACAAAAGCATGTAGGCAGAAATGGGATGTTGTACAGGATGATACAGCAAGCAGGCCAGTTCTGCTGGCACATATGGTGCCTAACCAGAATGCTGTGATGGTCTTTTTGTTGTTGTTGTTGTTGTTGTTGTTGTTGTTGTTGCTAGGCAATGGGGTTAAGTGACTTGCCCAGGGTCACACAGCTAGTAAGTGTCTAGTGTCTGAGGCCAGATTTGAACTCAGATCCTCCTGACTTCAAGGCCTGTGCTCTATCCACTGCACCACGTAGCTACCCCTTGATTGTCTTTTTGGAAAGATGTATTAGAGCCAATTTGCAAAGACCCCTAAGTGCCAAACAAATAAACAAAAAAAGTCTTAGGGTTTTTGTTCATTTGTTTGTTTGTTTTCAATCCTAGAGGCAGTAGAGAGCCACTGAAACTTTTTGAAGAGAGGAGTGATGTGATCAGATCTGCACTCTAGCAATATCACTCTTTTGCTTCTGTAAAGGTTAGATGGCAAGGGAGAAAGATAGGAAGTAGGAACTCCACTGAGGAGGCTAAGCTAGGTTGTACAGTGGATAGAGTGTCAAGTTTGAAGTTAAGAAGACTCATTTTCATAAGTTCAAATCCAGCCACAGACACTTACTAGCTGTGCGACTCTGGGCAAGTCATTCAATCCTGTTTGCCTCAGTTTCCTCATCTATATAATGATCTGGAGAAGGAGATGGCAAACCACTCCAGTATCTTTGCCAGAAAAGGGGGGTCATGAAGAATTGGATATGATTGAAAAACAATTAAACAACCACAAAGCAATATAGTTAGGTTAAGAAGTGATGAAGTATGAGATAAGGTGATGACTGTGTTAATGGAGTGAAGAGAACCTGTGGAAGATGTTATAAAGACAGAGTTAAACAGGCTTTGGCAGCTGATTAGGAATGAGGAAGAGGGAAGAGATGGTGTCATTGCACCTCCAGAGGTAGGCTCTGCTCAGACATCTGGTTAAAGTAATAAGTATGGCCACTCACTTTGGGCTAAACAATTCCCTATTTAATTTGCCAAGGAGAAATTTAAAATTACCTAGTTTTGTAGAGACAATTAAGTTCCAGAATATTAATTGAATGCTCATCTTTTTTTTTTTTTTAGGTGGGCTTAGATGAAGAAGATGAAAAAGCTAGGAGTGGAGGCCTGATTTTAATCCCTGATACTTAAATGTTCTTTCAGTTGGGGTGGTGATTCAGTCATGTGAACTTACCTAAACTTTGAGAGCTGGAATTTTTATATTAGAAATGAACAACGTAAGAGAGTCCAGGCAGGGTACTTATGTTCAGAGACCATTCAACATGATGGCCAGACTAGAAAAATTAGAGGATCAGAAGATGGATGAGGGGTAGCTGGGAAATGAATCCCTAAGATATGAGTAGGCTTTGGACATGACATCAGTACACTACTGTGCCAATATCTGGGAAACTGTGCAAGCTATTAATTTTTTAGTTCCTTATCTTATGATAAAGCAGCAGATATTGTCACCCAGAGACCTTTGAAGGTGAATGAGCCATGTTGTATTGGCAGGTACAACTAGGTCCCACCATGACTCTTGACAGAAATGTAGACATTAAAGGAAGTGGGAGATTTTGAGGAAAAGACAATGAATTCTGATTTGGACATGTTGAATTTGAAATTCCTATGAGATATCCAAGTAGAAATATCTAGTGAATAGTTGATAATGTGAGAATAAAACTCTGGAGATTGATTATGGCTGCTTACACAGGTTTGGAAGTCATCTGTGTGAAAATGATAGTTGAACACATGGGAGCTGATGAAAGAGAGAGAGAGAGAGAGAGAGAGAGAGAGAGAGAGAGAGAGAGAGAGAGAGAGAGAGAGGGAGGAGGGAGGGAGAGAGAGAGAGAGAGAGAGAGAGAGAGAGAGAGAGAGAGAGAGAGAGAGAGAGAAAGGGAGAGAGAGAGAATGCAGAAGGAAAGAGAGAATACAGAAGGAGAGAGAGAGAATGCAGAAGGAGAGAGAGAGACCCTAAGATACAGTCTGTGGAAACTCATGTGTAGAGGGAAGGACACAGATTATAATCTAACAAAGGCGCCTGAAGAAAGATCAGACAGGTAGAAAGCAATATGGAGCTCTGGACTTGCTGTGAGGAAGTTCCCACTTCAAACAATTAGGAAGGTAAATGTCCCTGAGAAAGTCCCTTAATCTTTAGGAACCTTTTCCCTCATTTATAAAATGGGGATATATCACCTGCCTTAGAGAGTTGTAAAAATTAAGAGATAAATTATGTGAAGAGGTGTGTGAACCTTAAAATGCTTTGTAAATGGGAGTTATTAGGAAAACCAGGAGAAAGCAGTGTCACAGAGACCTAGGAGGAGAAAGTATTCAGAAGAAGGGTGTGGTCGACAGTGTCAAATACCAGATAGCTCAGAAGGATCAGGACTGAGAACTGCATTTAGAGTCTGAGGATCTGGGTTCAAATTCTAGCCTTGCCATTTCACTCCCTGTAACCTTAGACAAGTCACTTAATTTCTTTAGGTCTCTGTTTCTTTATTTGTAAGATGAGGGGGGTTGGAATAAATGGTCTCTGAGGTCCACTTCAGGTTTAAAATTTGTGGTCCTATAATTAACAATATAGAAATTATAATGTCCTTGGAATGAGTGAAAATGTGAGCCAGATGGCAATGGATTGAAAATTACATGGGAGGGAAGAAAGTAAATACATAAACATAGAGATACCTTGAGAGAAAAAAGAAAGGCTTTAGGTTTTGTTTGTTTGCTTGGTTTTTGCCTTTAAGATTGGTAGAGATAGAAATCATCTATGAAGGAAGCCAAGAAAAAAAAAAGATTAACCAAAGGAGAATCAAAACCATTGTCAATTAGTTGGTGGGTAGAATGTGACACATAAGAGATACAGAAGAAGATACTCTGAACCACATCAAATACACAAACAACATGACACTCTTCCCATAACATTTGAATTTGAACTGTTTGGAATAGGAGTCCCAGGCACCACTGGATACCACAAATCTTGTACTCATGGCAGGAAGAAGAGATACATTCTAATGGGTAACTGGTAACTCCCTACTGAACTACGTGTGTGTAAAACTGGGATGTGTTAAACCAGGGACTGTGTGATCTTCTTGGAGAACATTTCTGAGGTGTGGCGAAGAGCTAGCTCGGACTGCTTCTGGTGATTCGTGTGGTAATGAATGATAGTGCTAAGGGAAAAAAAAGCCTGCAATGTATCTCTAACGACTGAATTTCTAGGCAAGAAAATGAGAGGCTTGGGGACCCTGGTGCTATTTTCATCTCTTCTTATACTAGAAGGTTGGGGTTTTGGAAGAAAAAGGTGGGTTTGAGAAGTTAATGTGTTGGTTGGCCTTTTCCCGGCCTTTTTAACTTGTCTGCTGATCTGTCTCATAGATGCAAGAATCCTCTTGATACGTAAAACATTTAAATAAGCCCTGGGTAATTTGTTTTATATGGCTCTAAATTCTCAACTCTGGAGAGAGGTTGAGATTTGCATTTAAGGGCACAAAGACATCTTTGAGGTGATGAATTTTTTAAAAAAAGTTTTCTAGTTAATCCCTTTTTCTTCCAGTTACAAGTTATTAGATCTCTCAAAATAATCCTATCCCTTCAAAAGCCAGTCCCACCCAGCCTCTCATGAAAGGAACAGTAAAAGCAAATATTGAGCTTTTCATTCTTTTCCCACTTTTATGTCCCATGTTCAGTAGTTTAAGATAATATCCTGAGGGAATGGTTGAAGTAGCTTCCTGCCATCTTGGATAATGATTTGAAGTAGTTATCAATGATCTCTACCTACCCCTTTCTAAGTGTCATTAAGCAGGAGAAGGCACTTCCATTTGAAAATCTGAGCTCACTTCTCAGAAGGAACTAATAGGAGGACATATTCTGTAATAATAATGTTTTCTTCCCTGGTGTCTATAGTCTATGCATGGTTTGATGTTTTGAAGCTAGACTGAGTTGAATTTTTACATTAGCTAATTCTTTGTGGTTGGGAAATAACATTAAAATGGTTTGCTCCTTTTAACAACTCCTAAGAGTTTGGCAGTTTTTATTCATAAGCAAGTCCAACTCGATATGCCTTCAGCTCTCAGAGGTTGTGCTGTGTGGCGGCATACTTGATCCAGTCTGATTGTATCTACCCCCTCAGATTTTACTACTACTTTTACTATAAGAGAGACTTTGTAGAAAACCATCCACTCAAGTTACAAACTCAAAGGGTATTTTTCCCTTCGGCAGAATAATACATTGAATGAAATTGACATAAGCATGCTGAGGCATCCCACCAACACCAAATTGCATTTCTTGTCTGTGCAAAAACTCTTGCCAGGTAATTTCAGGTTCTGCAGCTTTTATGAATTGCACAATTTCAAATCCGGTGCCTTCAGGACTTTCTAACATCTACCTCTTTTCTCCATGTTGGGTATCTGCCACTGTTGGCCGACTCCCATTGCATTTCCAGCACAAATATCTCATGTCTTTTTCCTAGGGGGACCTGGGTCCTTCCCCAGGAAAGGAAGTTCTAACCTAGGTCTGTAGTCCCACTATGATAGAGTATTATATTCTATGGTATGAGAAAGCCTATTAACATCTACAGCTGTATCTGGCATTTCAAATGACTTTTTCTTTGAAGTTAATTCTAATAATTTATCTCCAGATACTCCTTCATTAATTAACATCATTTTAACTCTAGGTAGTATCCTCTTCTCCTCTGTGAGAGGTTTGATAATCAGACTCCAATTACTTTCTGAAACCCCTATCTTACTAGGAACTTTAGAAGGGTTTACATCCTCAGATAATTTATGGAAAATAGATAAGGTTTTATTTTTCTCCTCATACCTCTTAATTAGTACTTCACATTCCCTTACATTTTCAATAGCATCTTATAAAATATCCCCACTCTCTTTATTTTTTAAGTTGAATAGTATTCACTTTTCAGTATTGTTAAAAAACCGGTGCTCTAGACATGGTACATCATTATTACTCATAACAGTGTAATATTCAAACAATCAAAATTATGTCACTGAAACTGATCTGACTTGTCAAGAAAAAACACACCAGGAGACTGTTTGATTAATTTTTTTTCTCTATTAGATTTCTTTGAAACTAAGTAATCCAATAAATCCCAGCTGGAGAATCCTTGGAAGCCAACCAATGAAAAAGACATCACAATAAATCCTGGATAAGTCTGTTAGTATAGCCCTGGTATAACCATAGACCTCTCCATGTGGGAATTGTAGCCCATGGGCATGGCACCATCTCTCTCTCTCTCTCTCTCTCTCTCTCTCTCTCTCTCTCTCTCTCTCTCTGCAAGTTCATTCAGTCTCACAAATCATATTTGGAGGTTTTCCCAGTGTGGGGGACTGGCCAAGGCCACTCAGACTCTCATGGCCCAAGATATAATCCTTGTCCACTCCTACTACTCATCACTATAGTTCCTAGCAATAGTTCTACTATAGTTCACATGGGTGGGGGGGAGTCTCTTGTGCTTCCATTTGTACAGAATCAATCACAATGACACCAGTAACGCTTACACTTGAAATATTTATTTAAGGCAAAAGCAAGAATATTCATAACACATACTCAATAGTACGTAAAACTAATAATAATAGCATTTACTCAACAGAATGCAAGAGCAAGAATAACAAAAATATAGCAATCCACCCATTAACCTAGATCACATTCTCCCACTAATGTGTGCAGTATATATGAAGGAGAATGGGCTTACAGTTACTGAACATTTGTAGGGAGGTGAATTAGTAGGGAAAATCATTTGCCTAAGCAAGTCATGACCTGCAGTGGCATGCATTGATGTCTTGTGTCTCTGTAGATAACAATCTGCTCCATGCATCACTGGTTTAGCCCAATATGCTTCTTTGGTCTCTATTCCTCTACTAGTCTCATAGGTCCTTAGCTGTACAAAACCACTTCTCTCCTACTCTGGGGCCCCTGAAGCAGTGACAAACTCTTTTAACACACAGCCTGCCTTAGCAGAATGCTGAGAAAATGTTACATACTTTCACTGACAAGCATTCCCTTAAAGCCAAAGAACTGTTAAACTCCTCAAATCTGTTATGGGACTCTGAGAAGTTCCTCCTTCTCAAGTTATAAATAGTGATAGGATCATATGTAGACTTCTTCCAGCTAGCTCTTCAAATAGCACAATATATCTGGTTTTCAGCAAAACCAAAAACCACAGCAAAGAAGATACCAAGGTTTGTCTTTCCTATTTCTATTTTTCCCTCTCAAAGCAGAGAGAACCAGAGAAAGCAACAACCATCATCTCTCTCTCTTCAACTTTCATAGTATTCCTACACTTGTCCTCCACTATTCCCCAAAACCCCATATGGTGGTGTAGGGAAGCCTTACCACACAAACTCTAGCAATTTTGGGCAGACTCCAGAGTTTATCTCTTGCCAAGGGATCCACAATGCCAGGGCAGATAGAAAGTTTGACACTTGAAGCACTTCTATCTTTGGCCCTTGCTCCATGGTGGTCCATTGTATAGTGTAGAGGTTAACAGCCTGTAGAAGGATTGAGAGAAAGGTAGAGAAGAGACTCTAGCACAAGGACGTTTAGAAACACCCATCTCTCTCATCAGCGTCCTGAGAACAAATCCCCCAATTAGGAAGTGTGAGTATATATGCATGTACATGTGTGGTGTGTGTAGGTATAGATGTGTGTATATATGTGTGTGTGTGTGTGTGTGTGTGTGTATAGGTTGTTTGCTGTCCTTAGCTCTTGAAGAGGACCAAGATGACATAACTATGTTAGAGTCAAGTTACAATGGGTCCGACTGTGGCTAATCAGACCAATATGAGCTGGGAATGCTGTACCAAAGGTCAGGCATAAATAGTCCACGTGAACATTTGGGGTGGCATATGTATATGTTAGTCACTCAGTGCATATATAATATGTAGCTCCTTTATTGATTTATAAAAATTAAGATAATGCAAATATATATTTTAACAAATTTCCCTGTATGAGTTCCATCTAAGATGTGACCTCGTATTTTTTTAAATGAAACCAACTTATCTCTGCTAGTGGTAAATAACCATCTCCTCATATATTAGAAGATAGGAAGGCTCTTGTCAACCATTCCCTCAGGTAGTTACTTTAAGTAAATAAAAAAGTAGGGGGAAATGTAATATGAGAAAAGAAAAGATAGAAAGCCTTAACACTTACTTTTCACCAATGTTTCACCACCACCAAAGGCCAGACTTACAACTGAAGAAAGACAATAGCAGAGAGGGAAGGGTGGAGCCCAGACTGGTTAGAGTGGAAAACAGGCCTAACCAGAGTAGTCACTAGGAGTCTCCCTGGAGCTGTATCCCACCCAACAGCTGTATCCCACTATCTGATGGACACAGAATTCATCCCACAAAGGACAAGGAAGGGATAGAACAGTGATGGGCCTTTAACAGCAAAAGGGTTGGATGTTTCAAGTAAATTTTCATTAAGACAATCACAGAAAAATCATCAGAGTGACCAATAAATGCTATTTTGTAATAAATAATGTATATACACATATATCTACACACATCATATGCATCATATATGTATGTTTATCAATTCTTCCTTTAAAAAACATGCTTACAAAAAAGAAAAATGCAACCATTTTTGTATTGTCTAGAAATATTGTTCTAGTTTTTAATCTATTAATTTGTCATCAACAAACCACTTTGCCTAAAAGAGAGAATTGACAATTTTGCAAAATGGTTACAATTCTTTGTGAAATTGTAAATTATCATTTTTATCTATAAATTATTGTTATATAATATTACTTGTATTTTTTAGTTTCATGTAATTTATACTTTTGAAGCTCGTAGCTGTGAATTTGCAGCTGGAATTTATTTTACCAGTGTAAAGAGATTTTGGACTTACTCTCCCAGCACATGCAAACACTACAAAGTTGGATTCCCAGAGCAAGGCTAGCTATCTCAGTGTCCTAGGGATACCCCAGAGTGGGTATCTTCTTTTCTAACGTTCTCTTCTCAAATTCTCATTCAAGGGTGTTCTCCCCATTATTGCAGTATTGCCCTTATATCATTAATATTCTCCAGTGATTAATGTCCAGTTTCATTTAACAAATGACCAATTAGCTTTTTTAAAAAAAGTTATTTTCTGAGAAGACATATGGAGAACAAAAATATAAGCCTTTCTCCTCAACATGCATTCATACATTCTTCCCTATACTGCCTTGGGAGGGTGGAGTTCCACTTAAAGTATTTGCTACAAAACATTTTCTCTTCCTCTTTCGAAGTTCACTTCTGGCAGACCACAAATTCTGGAATGGATTCCACCTCCTGGACCTCTAATGGCCCTCCTGAGCTTCCAAAGTTTATAAAGAGTTGTAGCCTAGGCCATATCTCTAATTCTCATTCACCTGAGTCATGAAAAACACACACAAAAAGAACAAGCCACAGGAGGGCCATGAACTAAGGATTCATGGTAACCAGGGAAAGGAAGAGTAGGCTTATAGGGATGGCATCACCTCTCAGTAACAGCACAGTCATGTAGGCAAGGCTTCATGCCAGGTCTATGTGAGAGAGACCCTTAAACCACCTGAAGCTTTAAACATCTAGTCTTGGTAGACACAAAGGGATAGAAAAGAGGGCTAAATTGCCTCAACATGGAAATCTTTTGCATCCACTTCCAGCTTAGTAGCCAATCAAAGTGTATGGTATAAAGTGGATGGGAAATGATTATAAAACTTTCACACATGCTCAGCAGTGAAACTCGGGCCCTTTCATGGAGAAAGCAAAAGGTAAAGAGTTGGTGATTCCTATAGTCCCTCAACAAATGGGGTGGTGTGGAAGAATGGGAAAAGCAGTAGAATGAAGGGAATTAGACAACAGGGATGGAGCAGATGGGACATAGCCAGAGTGAGGAAAGGAATCCTGGTAAAGATCATTTCCATGGTATGGAAGTTGTCTATCTGCTGTGAGAGAAACCCATTCATGGTGAGTTTGGGTTAGGGAGAGTTTGTGCATTAAGAGACCTTTTTTCCTTTGTAAAGCAGATTTTCTCCCCCTAATATACCTCCAAATGGTTCAATGATTTAATCTGTTAGTCTTTATGTGAAATCAACTTTGGGGCAGGGAGGAGGAGTGAGATCTAGAGCTATGATTTAATTTTTGTGGGAAACTACCAGAGTAGAAGCTTCATTCATCTATGTAGATAAGCAACTCATCTTTAATTTTCATTCTTAGAGATTTGTCTGGTGTAATGAGAAAATATCCTAACTTCTTTACTTCTGTAATCTAGGCTAGTTTTCCCAGAAGGATTATTTTTTCTCAGAACTTGATTGGCCCATTGGCTAAGGCTCAAGCTGCACCTCCTATGATATAGCTTCCTGGTAGCCTCTGGCCACATTGACATGGCTTCTTGGTCACCCAAGAGTGTAAAAAATCTTGCCCTTTGGAGTTAGGGCCATTAAGATCTGGCAGATATTCTATGACTATGGGAGTTGTCATACCCTGTCATTCTGACCAGATTGTTTCCATATGGTGGTGAGGTGCATAAGGGTACATCTATCCAAGTTAAGTACTGGAGTATTCCTGTTAAATACCCTTTCTATGATATGGCTAATTCTCTCCTTTTGTTAACTGTTGGACCACTGAATCCGAGTCAAGTCTGACTATCGCATCTGGGACTCTAGGATATTAGCTACCTTGCCCATAGGCACACATTTAGTATGTATCATAGGAGGGCCTTGAATCCAGATCTCTCTGAACCCAAGGCCAATTCTCCCTCTCCCTTATACCACACTTCCTCTCGTGTGTTTCTGCGCTCGGAAATTTTGTCTGCCTTTGTTTTGTTCTCTATTTTACCACAATATTATATATGAATAGATAATGAGAAGCTATGCTTGTCTCATGAAAGCTAGGTCGCAACCAACCTATCTTTAATAGCCCCCTGACTCCCCCAGTTATTAGACAGATTTTTTTTTTTACTAAAAGAACTAGATTACATGGGGAAATGTATCCAAAAAACATTCTGAATTGCACTCTGCAGTTAGCAAATAACAACCAGGATGCACTTGAACTGAGCAACCCACAAGAGGGTACTTACCTTTTTTGCATCAATAAAGTACAACAGCTTCTTGTCAGAGGCTGACTTTTGCTTACAGCTAGAAATCTGGCTAAACCCAGTTTCCAACCACTTAGAGACTTCAAATGATTCCCAAATTATACCTTTCTTCAAAGGGAATATCCTTTAAATCAAGTGTTTAATGTTAGGAAAATGATAATTCACACACTCATGCACCAGAGCCGACCGCTTTAATTGAGAAACAAACGGAAAATGACAGCACTGATCGTGTCTTGTTTCCCCCTACCCCCAAAATGTTTTCAGGCAAAGTGTTTCTTTTCCAAGAGTAAGGACTTAATCACCCCTCAAGCCCATACTGGCTCAATTGGGCATTTCTGTCAGCAACATACATTTTAAGTTGCAAGAAGACAAAAAGGTTGGTTTTGATCCAAGAGCCCGAGAGGTCTGGTAACATAAAGTCGTTTGCTTGAGGCTGAGTGCCAGACCACCAACTGAATGTCCAATTATTTTTGTAGGTACCCCAGATTCTCAGAATCACACTTGCCCCAAAGATCAATAGGTCATAAGTAGATGGTGTATCACATCTGTGTCCCCCACTGACAAAGTCAAGCCTTGTTATTAAGACAAAAGCACAGTCAAGACAGGCCTTCCCTCTTAATGATAGTATAGTTCTCCTTGTTCTGGAATGGTCTATGTCTATCAAATGTATTACAATACAGCTGTTTGTCCTGGAATTATCTAGAGTTTGAGAAGTATTGTAAGGCTTCCCAAGTACTGTTTGTGGTCTTACTTGGAGGTTACTTACTCTAGGATATTAAAAAAAGAGGGTCACTGTAGATCACTGTGCCAGTAGATGGGAGGGTTCACTAGATGAGTTGTTCCACCTGAGAGTTGATTCCTGCACCCTTACTTATGAACGGGGTTCTAGAGAGTCATTGCCCAAGAAGGACATTGTCAACATTTGATAGTCCCTTGCACCTGCGGCCACTGCTTCCCTGCCGTTGCTTGCAAACTGAATGCTGATGAGTACAGTTTATACATTGGTGCTTTACCATGCATTGTAAAGTCCCCTCTTTCTTTCTTGTTCTGAAGAGTCTAGACTCCCTTAAGCATCCCCTTGATGAGTCAGGAGGAATACATAGATGAAATAGGGAGCTATTGTGGAATAGTGGAAAGATGGTGAGTAAAGAGAACTGGTTTCTGGTCCTTGCTCTGCCAAAAATCAACAAGGTTATTCTGTGAAAATCAAATGATACGTGCCCCTTGGTTTCCTCACCTGTAGAATAGAACACCTGCCTTACCTAACTTACAAGACAGTCATAAGCCTCAAATAAGGCAGGGAAGTGGCATAGTGGATAAAGAGCTAGACCTGGAGTCAGGAAGATCTGAGTTCAAATCTAGTCTCAGATACTCACTAGGGGTGTGACTCTGAGTAAACCACTTAACTGCTGCCTGCTTCAATTTCCTCATCTGCAAAATGCAGATAATAACTTACCTCCTAAAGATGTCATGAAGATAAAATGAGAGAATATTTGCAAAGCTCATTACAAATCTTAAGTTGTTCAGTGATTTTTCAGTATGTCTGACTCTTTGTGACCCCATTTGGGGTTTTCTTGGCAAAGATACTGAAGTGGTTTGCTGTTTACTTTTCCAGGTCATTATACGGAGGAGGAAACTGAGGCAAACAGGGTTAAGTGATTTGCCCAGGGTCACACAGCTTGTAAGTGTTTGGCACTCTCTGCACCGTACCACCTAGCCGTCCACAAAACTTAAAGCGCTATATAAATGTTATTACTACTGTTATTGTTATTATTAATTATTTAATCTCTATGACCCTCAGTTACCTTGGCTGAAGAATGAATATCGACCTTATCAACTCACAAGGTAGTCATGAGACAATGTGAAACAGTGAGAAGAGTATAAAAAATTTCCAATATAAGGAATTCCAGCTGTTATTGTCATTATCATTATTACCCTAAAGGCATACTGAATGCTTCATATGGTATGACAGTGATCCTGGGCTCTCAGAGGTTATGCCAGGAAGGTGCCAAGTAGAAAATTTAATCAGATCACATAGTGTCTATTGCCCTAAATCTAGCCTCCCTCACTTTGGAGGGGCTTAAGACTATGATGGCCACAGGGTGACAGATTCTATGGTCCAACCAAATCTCAGAGATCATCTATTAAGTCAATTATAGCACGGTGGTTATCTGTGTCAATGGAGGAAATTGACACACTGACTTTGAAATATTGAAGCACTGAAGTAGATTCTTTTTCTGGAAAACACTGCCAGTTTTAGACCCTCACATTCCTCAACTGTAAAATGAGAAGGAGTATGAAGAAGGCCTCTGAGGGCCATTCCAGCTTTTAGTTTTAAGCTCCAGTCTAGCTTGACTTCAGTCTAGTGCCTTTTGCAAATTTAAAAGTAAATGTCCTGTAGGCATCTCAAACGCAGCATGGCTAAAACAGAATTCTTTATCTTCTTCCCACTCCCTAAATTCTGTCCTCTCTCCCTAGATTTTCTATTGTTATTAAAAGCACCACCATCCTCCCAGTCACCCAGTCTCACAATCTTGGCACTATTTTCAACTCCTCATTCTCTTTTACCACTTTCATCCAGTCCATTAATAAATCTTGTCTTTTCTACCTTAACAACAATTCACCAATATATACCCTATTCTCGACTCATACCATCACCACCCTAGCTCAGGCACTTATTGCCTTTTTCCTGGATTATTGTGACAGCTTTCTAATTCATCTCCCTACCTCAGATCTCTCTTCAGTCCAATCCACCCTCTACTCAGCTGCCAAGATTATTTTCCTTTATAAAGTGCAGATTGAATCATGTTGAGTCCAACCCTTTCTCAATAAACTCTAGTGTTTACCTATTACTTCCAAGATCAGATATGATTTCCATTGTTTGGAACTTAAAGCTCACGATGGCATGGTCCCTTCCTATATTTCCTATATAAATATCTTATCATACTTCACTCCCCTCCATAAGTTCTTCAAACCAGCAAACACATAATATTTACCTACTCATATATGTATTGATCCTTGCACATAGCACTCCATCTCCCATTTTCGAGTCTTTGCAATGACTATCCTCTCCTCTTCTTTGTCTCCCAGGCTTCCTTCAAGACTCATCTCAAAGGAGGTCTTTTCTAATCCCACTAGATGCTTGCATCTTCCCCTCTGAGATCACATTTTATCTACTCTCTGTATGTCTTATATGTACTTATTTATTTACATGTTGTCTTCCTCATTAGAATGTGAGCTCCTTTAGGGCAAAGGCTGTTCTGCCTTTCTTTATATCTCTAGCAGAGTGCCTTACATTTAGTAAACATTTAACACATGCTGGTTAATTGAGTGATTGGTTGGCTGACTAACCAGATCTCTGAATCTATAATCCTAAGAACAGTCAACCAGTTGAGATTTTGAGATTCCCAACATCACAGTATATTGGAGTTGGAACAGATCTCCAAGGTCCTCTAGTCCAAGGTCCTCTACCTGAAAAAGAATCCCATCTACAACATCCCTAATAAATGAATACTCAGTCTTCACTTGAAGACCCTTAGTGAAAGGGAACTCATTACTTCCCAAGGTTACTAACTCCATTGGAGGACACTTGATTCTTCAAGATCCTGTCCTTGGTCCTTTTTTGGTTTTCTCCATTCTCTGCCTTGGCAAACGTGGTCACTCCTGTAGCTTCAATCATCACGTCTGCTGAAATGACTTCCAAATCTCTACCTGCAGTCTTTGGCCTCTCTTCCAAGCTCCAGTCCTGTATATAATTAGGTCCACAACGTCTTGACCTAGAGGTTGTATTGGCACCTCAAACTCAATGTGTTTACGTGTAATCTTATTGTCTTTTCCTCTAAACTTGGTCATCCCATCTAACTTTACCACCTACAAGAGTGGCACTAGGATTCACCCTGCCTCCATGTTTAAAACCTTGGGATTCTCCTCCTCCTTCTCTGACATCTCCTCTCTGCTTCACCGGCTCATTTAACATCTTCCTGTTCCGTCAAAGTCAGAGTATTCCCCAAAGTTCTGAGCTTTCTGTCCCCTCTCCTTTGGAAATTTAGTAGTTTGCTTGACTTCAACTAATACCTCTATACAGATTATGCAACAAACTCACTTTCACAAACCTATATTATGTGTCTATTATATGCAAAATAAGATAATCTTTTGTTTCTGGGTGGGCATGGGAGGGTCCCGAGAACAGAGCTACTCAGTATCAATTCCTAGTTTAGATATGGTACTTACACACAGCAAAGTTAGGCAGCTGGAACTGAGACTCACTTCTACGCCAATTTGTATCAGGTGTGCAGGTGAGTGCAGTTTGTTAGACTTATTCATTTAATGAGAACTGTTAACTACCTCAAAGAAACAGAAAGAAGGTATTAGCAAAATATTTCTTTCCTCCATCTCTGTCTTTTAGCTCCACTTTCTTTTTCCATCTCTCTCAACTGTAAACCGGCAAAAATTAAGCTCTTTACAGGTGTACTTCTTTTACCAGTTCCAATATCTGAAAATCTAAATTTTCCTAAAAGGGAAATTAAGAGCTTAGTGTTCATTTTACAGAAGAATTCAAGGAATGATACAACGAACAAACATTTATCAGGTATCTACTATGTGTTGGGCAGCAGGGATAGGAAAATTTGGTTTTTTTTTTCCCCTCAGTGAGTATATATTCTACTCAGGGGAGGGAATCTTGTACATGCATGTGAAAGTAACTACAAAATATATTCAAAAGCAATACAAAGTCATTTTAGGAGAGGGAAGCAATAATGACTAGTGGAATTAAGAAAAACCTATTGTGAGAATATAACAGCAGAGCAGAATTTGGAAGGGAAATGGAAGTCTTCAGAGGTAAAAGTGAGCAGGGAAAGTATGTTAGGCATGAAAAACAGCCTTGCAGAGGCACAGAGGTGGGAGATGAATTTTATGTTATTTTGGCTGGAACATACAGAATGCAATGTGGAATCAGCTTGGAATCAGGAAGTAGCATGGAATCCACATGGAATCAGGGAAGCTTTGTTGAGGCTAGGCTGTGAAGGGCTTTAAATACCAATTAGAGACATTTGTATTTGGTCTTGAAGGCAAAAGGGAACCACTGAAACTGGATGGAGAGGAAAAGGCCAATTGGGCCTCTCTGGTCATCTACTTTGCATTATTTGGGTAAACTCCCAATCTTGGAAAACTTGTTCTAGGTTCAGAAACCCAGTCAGTTCCTTTCAGAGAGTTTCGATCATTGTATGCCCTTTTTCCTAGTGGAAGAGAATAGTTACATGTGATTGTCCAAAGCTGAAAGACCCAAATCAGTGAGATAGCAGTCATGAATTTGACAACTGGTGTCTAAGAGGAGCTTAAAACAGAAGCTAATGCCTGAACAAATTTGTTAAATTATTCTCCGCATTTCCATGTGGATCCTATTATTTCTCAAAATTCTTTCACAATATTGCACTTTTTGTCACGATGAACACAACCTCTCTTATCTAGGAAGCTGGGTTTTCCAGCTGTGGGACTGAGGAAGCTCTTTTCTTATTGCTCTCATATGGTTGTAAATGATAAGAATGCACAGGCTGCTGTACTCTTACTTACTCTTCCTATGAAAAAAACTCTATTCATATGCTGGGCAACGCCAGTTGTTAATTTTAATCAAATCTGATCTAGTAACTTAATGAAATCATTTTCATTGAGGTATAACCCAGTCACCAAAATCACAGGAAAGGAGTTTTTTTTTCTCATGATTTTCAGTCTCCTGGAGAACTTGAAGAGTCTGTTAAACAGTAGAGATTTCACATCTTCTTCTTTATTTCTCCTGTTCCTTTCTCTGTCCCTCTTTTCTTTTCCCTCTTTTCCTTTTCCCCCTTCAACCTATTCTCTTCCCTTCCCTCTTTTCTTTCCCCTTCCCCTCTTTTTTGTCTCCTTTTATTTACCCTTCCCTTTTCCTTTTTTCTTCTATTTCTCCTCCTTCCTTCTTTCCATCCCTTCCTCCTCTTCTCCTTTCCCTTCTCCTTCCCTCTATCTACACTCTTCCCTCTGTTCTCCAAGTCATTGTCATATTGCAAATTGCTCAGAGCTTTAACATGTTTCATTTTATGTTGAGAAAAACAAATGAAAAGCTAAAATATGACCAACTTGATCTCTGACATTTCCTTGTATTGTATTGCACATCACCTTTTCTTCCTGTCTTTTTATATTTTCTGTAGCCAATTTGTGAATGACAAAAGTTCATGCTTCAACCTCTCCAGGCAAACATCATCTTTGGTAAAACAAAACAAAACCTGCTTCAAGTCTCACACAAGTCACACTCTCCTTCCCCTTCCTAAGGCTGTGTTAAATACTTGCTTAGGATCTTGGAAAGGCTACTAGCCTGTTTACTTTTTCTAAAGTGAATTGCCTAAAATTATTGGTCATTGATTGCTTCCTGTCTGATCTTCTGACCTTTTTTTTTTAAATTTTGGTCATCTGACAAACCACTCCCTGGCTGCTTGCTGTGAACCAAAGACATAAGCTGCCTTGATAAGAGCCAGAAATGGCCTATCAGGCAAACCACAAGAGGTTTTGAAAGTTCACTATACAAATAAAAAGACCTTAAGGTAGAATCACATTCTTTAACAGAAAGTGGATCAATACTTATATGCAGAAGCTTTTATAAACATTTTATATTAAAAAATTGGCTGCAGGGAATGGTGACTATCAAGTAAACTTAATCAACTTAATTGTGTTTGTATCACACTGGGTATACACACCTTCATACACATATGTGTGTATATATATGTAATAAACATATTACATATACATTCCATACCAATTATGTGATAAAATTAGGTTATATATTATATATACACATAATACATGTATACACACATGTGTATATTATCTATCTATCTATATCTATATCTATATCTATCTATCTATCTATCTATCTATCTATCTATCTATCTATCTATCTATCTATATAAAATATGTTTATACCTACACACATATATTTGCCATATTGGCTCTAATTAATATACATTTGTTAATCTGTTTCTCTAACTAGATTATACCTTCCTTGTGGGTGGGCCCAGGCTTATAGTTTCTTCTCATACTTGCCGAACAGTTCTAGATGCATAGTAGGTACTCAATAAATAATCATTTGATTGAATTGTTTACCAAATAATTAAAGCACTTTACCCCTCACATCTGACATGAGCCACCACATCCCCATATCAGGTCTATCTTATACCTCAAGTCTAATACTGGAACAAAAGGAAATTCTCATATAAGATGCAGTGACTAACAAAAGGAGATTTATTTAGCTACAAAAGGGGAAGGATATTTAATAAAGGACATGACATGTCCTTGATGTTTATCAAGGATACTGTGTTGCCTTCTGTGCCTCTGAGTTACCCATGGTGATCCATAGATCAAGAAAACATCAGGGAACAGCTGGAGATCCGCATGGCTTTTTGTGCCCAGGTTATCAGAAAGCCAAGTTTCCAAGTTGTCTGTCCTACTACATATGATAGCGTGAACAGCATGTATTCTCATTCACTTAGTTTTTCTGGGGTGGAGAGCGAGACAACTCTTTGGACTGATTGTGGATTTCATTTAGGAGTATATGACATATACTTGATTCAATCAGCCTAGTCATCTACAAACAGATCTATCTGGAGAATTTCCATAGCTATAAGAAATTGTTTGTTGTAGTTGTAGTTGTTGTTGGGGCAACCTTATGATGGTGGCATGTGTCAGAGCCTTATTTATGTTGAAGGAACTGCTAGCTTCCTTTCTCCTGGGTTCCTAACCTGAATCACCCTTGACTCCTCATCCTCTCTTGCCCCACATATACAATCAATTGCCAAATCAGTTCAATTCTACTTTCCTAACATCTCTCATATCTTTCCCCTTTTCCCCACTCCCATGCTCACCTCACACATGACACTTGATCTCCCTCTCTATATTTTCACTGACTGTCCCCCATGTCTGGAATTAATTCCTTCCTGATCTTCAACTCTTAGAATCCCTTGTTTTAAAAAAAATCAGCTTGAGCACCATCTTCTACATGAAGAATTTCTTGATTCACAGCTGTGCCTTTTTCTGCCAAACTAGCTTGCATCTAATCATGTTATATCTCCTCAGGGGAATGCAAGCTCCTTGCAGAGAGGGACTATTCTATAGGGTCATAGATTTAGAGCATGAAGGGATGTTAATAGTCACAGAATCCAACTCCTTCATTTTGCAGTTGAAGAAATTGAGTAACAGCAACATTGTGACTTGTGGTACTTGACATACAGTAGGTACTTGATAAATGTTTGGTTGATATGAATAACCAAACTTCTCTGGGAAAGGCCCATCTTTTAAACGTCAAAATCCTTCCAGTGAGGTTGTATATCTTTGAATCATGGAGTCTATGAAGAATTATACGGTTCAGTGGTACCATAAATAGGTTGATGTACCTGGAATCAGGAAGACCTGAGTTCAAATTCTGCCTCAGACATTTACTGGCTGTATGACCCTCAGCAAATTACTTAACACCCCTCAGCCTCAGTTTCCTCATCCTCAAAGTGGACATAACAATCACACCTACCTCACAGAGTTATTGTAAGGTTCACATGGGTTAAGATACATAAAGGGCTTTGCCAGGCTTAAAATGCTAGTTATTGTTCTTGTAGGCATATATAGGCTATGTACAAGAGGAGCCTCATAAAGGATGTTAGAAAGACATATGACTGAAAGGGAGAGTGGGCCAGTCATGTATCAAGAATGAGAACTAACCAAAACACAAACCGCAAATCCCATTGGTACACCTACAATGCCAAGGAATCTGGAGCTTCCTAAGTGAACCTTTTGTGGAAGAGTTATGGAAGGACCTAGCCAAGAGTCACACAGGAGCAACCATGGAGGCATTGTATAGATTCTGAACTATTAGAAGGGAGAAACCATATCTTCAAAATAACAGGTCTGGTGTCATATAAATATTACAATGTGTAGAAATTCACTCATTTCCCAAGAGTCTGTCTCATGGCAAACCATTTAGGGTCACTCAAAATCATTAAGACTATTAGAAACACAGAATATACATGTCTCCAAATGGACATAACATTGTTCTTTAACCTGCCTTCTGAGTTACCAAAGCTATGTTGTTAAAGCCTAAACATCCCACAAACCCCCCTCTAATTGGCTTATTTTTTGTTTGTTCTATTTCTCTCAAGTTGTACTTTGGCTGTAGCATTATATATATAATATCATATTAATTATTAATTATATATAATATAATATTAATATAGCATTAAATAAAATGATATCATGTATAGTACTACAGCATTACTAATATACACTTTGGAAAGGTGTTTATTTTTGGAAGTTTTGAATATCTAAAAGTAGACTTCTTTTTTTTTTTTCATTCCCCACATCATCTTGGGTTTGCTCTCCAACCCCAATTCAACTCAGTCATTTGATTGATTTCCTTGAAGGCTTCACAGACCTAGACCACTCTAACATTCACTGAGATATGCTCTGGAATCTCTTGAAGTGGAGAACTAGAAGGAACCTCATTATTTTTTGTTGTTCAGTAGTATTTAACTCTTCATGATCCCATTTGGGGTTTTCTTGGCAAAGATACTGGAGTGGTTTGTTACTGCTTTCTCCAGTTCATTTTACAGATGAGGAAACTAAGGCAAACAGGGTTAAATGACTTGTCCAGGGTCACACAGCTAGTAAGTGTCTGAGACTGAACTTAAATTCAGGTCTTCCTGACTCCAAGGCCAACATCTACCCACTGCACCACCTAGCTGCCCTGGCAAGGATCTTACATATCATTTAGTCAAGCACTCTCATTGTGAAGAGGAGTGTACTGTGGCCCAAATGTTCTGTGAGTTGTCCTTGGCTGCAGTTTGTGGCAGAGACTGCCCTAAAAACCATGTCTCCTAATTACCAAGCCAAAGTTGTTTCCACTGCATCATGATATTTTTACTTCTTCTCCACCATTATTTCTCTGGAGTATTTCTCTGTCCCAGTGTAGAACAGATGATACTGCTATTCCTAACAATAACTTCCAACCTTATGGTGTTTTAAACTTTATTAAAGTATTTACATACATTCTCCTATTTAATGGAGGCAATGTGCTGTATGGTAACTCAAATTAAGAAAAAATGGTGGGTGGTAGGGCATGGACAATTCTAGGAAAAGGGGAGATATGCCAGACCTGGATTTGGTCACGAAATGTTCAACCTTGGGTTTGATGTTGATAAATACAAAGCCTCTAATGTCTCCATGTGACTTTTTCTAATACTCCTGTCCTATGTCACCATCCTTACATGCAGCTGGATTTGAGTTACTTAATTATACCTGGTGAAGGGGGAAAGGTTAAAAAAAACCCTACAGATACCTCTAGGAAAACTGCAAAATAATTGGTCAATAAACATTTATTAATGACATACTATCTGCCAGTTACTGTACTAAACACCGGATATAGGAAGAGAGGCAAAAGATAATCCTTACCCTCAAGGAGTTCACAATCTAATGGGGGAGACACCAAATACAAATGTACAAACCAGCTAAATACGGGATAATGCGAAAAGCATTAGGAGTGGGAAGACACTCAAATTGAGAGGGGTTGTGAAAGGCCTCAGCTCCACCTGGGTATATTTCTTCTCTTATTTTCTCCTCCTGTTCTTTATCCCTTCTTCCTTCTTGGACGTTTCTCCCCATTTAGCCACCTTCTCTCTGTCTGACACAATTCTCTTCTTGATCTAATTCTCAAAAGGCCATAATTTTGTCCCATCAACCAATGTGGAAAAAAAGAATTCATCATAATTTGAGAAGGCTAAAGGATATCCCCCAGAATTTCTCACCTTTCTCAGGTGGCCTACATGCAAGTTAACAGCAGCCTCCTAATGAGAGTGTTGGTCCTTGGTTACTTCTTCATCGAACCCAAATGAATAACTCCAGTAGGTCCAATATAAGAAGGAAGTTTAATTGCAGTTTCATAAGCTTAGGCCTTGTAGCACCTCTCAGATCATACTGTATAGTCAATGGCATGATACCTATCTTGAAGCCAACACTATTTAGATTAGGAAAATAATCCTTTTAGTCTGCAAATTGAGATTCTGAACTGCTCAATTAGGTGATCAAATGCCAATAGGCTAAAACTTATATGGATCTTAAAGTTCATTTAGCCCATTTTACAGATAAAGAAACTGAGGCCCAGAGAAGTCGAAGGATTTGCTCAAGATTGCACAGCAAGTAAGTAGTAGAGCTAGGAATGGAAGATGGGTATTCTGACTACCCATCTAGCACTCTTTCCACCATGCTACATACATTTCCACATACCTCGCACAAGATTAAGAATTGGAATAGTTGCCAAACTGAGGGAGGTCAACAACCCAGGAGATTTTGACAGTTGATTATCATCTATCAAGTACCTGATTGCAGACGGTCTTCAATTAATGATCTATAACTCAATGATCTGTAATCACTGATCTGTCTGCAATCAATGATCTGTAATCAAGTGGCTTGGATAATAGAGTGCTGGACCTGGAGTCAAGAAGACTTTAGTTCAAATCTAATCTCAGAGAGTCTCTGGGTGACCCTGGGCAAGTCATTTAACCTGTCTATCTCAGTTTTCCCATCTGTAATATGGAGATAAAGAAATTAGATAATATTTGTAAACTCTTGAAAACCTTAAAGTACTATATTAATGAAATTATTATCATCATTATTTCAGTCTCACCAACAAGATAGTTAACAACTTAAGGACAGAGATTTTATCATATACTTCTTTTCTAGATCTATACATTAGCACAATGATGACCACAGAAGAAGTGGTTAACACTTACTTTATGAAAAAAAACTGGTTTGTTCCTTCCTAAAAACTGCTTTAATTTAATCATTAAGAGATCTTTCTTCATCAATATTTTAGAATGGTACACCTCACTGAGAACAGGTGTGTGCTTTTTCCTTCCTAAATTCAACAAACTAGAAAACTCCTTGGGTCTTTAAAATTATACTTAAGAGTTTGAACCTAAGGTTATGATTTAGCACCTTGATAAGTCTCTGTAGTAAAAATCATCAGTTGGTAGATGCAACTTGTTATAAACAAGCCCGAGATATAAAAACTTGGATTTGCCCACAAGATAAATGAAGGGGGTAAATATTTGCTTTATAAAAAGCTTTGGCCCAGAATGAATTAAATGGTGGAGTACTCCAATGCATTTACAAAATGATTCAATTTTCCCAAAATCTATTTCTTCACAACTTTTTTGGACTCATGCATTGCATAAAGTGAGCTCTACCTTGAGTATAGCCTTTTCTTAAGACTTTAACCACCCCTTGGGTTTCTGTGTTCAAGATAGTTCCATCAAAACTACCAAACCATAAAAACAACGTCTACTGAAAAAGAAAAAAAAAAGGAACATTTCCCCTTTGGGTGAATGTCTAGTACACATCTTCTTTATGAGTACAGCTCTAGAGATTGCTGTTCTTGTCCTGCCTGCTGCTACTGAAGATGTGACCTTGGACAAATCACTTCCACTCTCTGGGACTTGATTTTCTCAACTGTGAAATGAGGAATTTGGACCAGATGATCTCTAAGGAAGCCTTTTAGCTCTAGCATTCTATGATCCCATGGTATTTGAGTGTTACCATGCTAGCAAACTTTGTATTTAGTCATAGTGGAAATAACAATTGGATTCTGGGCTGAAATGGACCAAGGCACAGAATGAGAACCATAATAGAGAAAACTCTTTTAAAAAGACTTGGTTTTGGAAAGTCGCCTGAATAATAGGTGGTCTCCCTGCATCGTGAGGTATCCAAATGGGTTTGGCTCATCCCTGAGTGTCTGTTGATGTTGATAGATAATTTGCAAATTGAGTTGTCAACACAACATTTAATCTGCTTGGAACAGCTCATAAACAACCCTTTGATTAATTCTTTCAGTCTGTGTCTTCTGGACAAGATTTACAGAGCTCTAGTTGTTTGGATGAAAAATAGAGAAAGACAAGCTGTCAGCACTAAGGAAAAAAAGGGAAGAGATTTTTTTCCCCTTTTGTGGTTGAGTTTAAGTAGCATTTTATCAGGAATTTAAAAAAAAATTCTTTGGGACCTAACAGAATAGAGGGATTTCCGAATGGCAGTTCAGTGACTAGCACACACCAGGCTCAACTTTCAAAAGGTGGAGCTAAGGTTTAGGTGCTCAAACAAAGGGAGGTGCTCAGACACATAGATTAGCGAGCTGAACAAATCTGTGAGCCAAACCCAAGGCAACAACAAACCTGCTGGTTTAACCAATTAATTCCAGAAATCTGTTAGCCAATGACAGATAAAAGAGAGTTCTCATGTGTACTCCCAATGAAATATTAGAATACTGCAATGACATGAAAATATATACATATAAATACATCTTATTAAACTTCAATCTAGTCAATGTAGCAGATAGATAGATGATAGATGGATAGATAGAATACAGGAGCTCAGTTGTGTGGAAGAAATAGGTTAATATGCATTAAAATTGAATAGCCTCTTGTAAAAGAATCTAATGAGAAAGAAAGAAAATTTTGCTGCCCTTGTCTTTCATTATAATTTGCCAGTTTCCACACTACCCCCCCATCCCCCAAACCTGTTTGGCCGGACAGCGCCTATTAGTTTTGGCTTTGAAATGATTTTCCATTGAAGCATGCCTTTTAATCAGCACCTCACTCCTTTTTTGTTTGTATGTTTCCTTCAAGGGGTGTGTGTGTGTGTGTGTGTGTGTGTGTGTGTGTGTATAGTTCTGAAGGACTATTCATAGAATATCTTTGTGTGGCTTTAAAATGTAGCGATCATCCACCAACTTAGGCCTAAAAATTCCGAAATGAATGCCATTCAGAATAGGGCCTTTCCCAGTGCTCAGGAAACACCAAGTACAGGCCGTTGGTGGCTGATAGGGAGAAAGATCAAAGAAAATTGCTATCTAATAATCGCAGGACTATCAGAAATGCAAATAACCTGACACCACAATTCCTTTTTGAATTCTTCCCCTTTTATGCCAGGCTCTTCTCTCAGGGATAAATATAATTTTTATGAGCTTCCTTTTAGAGTGAGCACATTTTCAGCTACCTAGCCAAATGTTTCTTTTGTTGTTCACATCTGCATCTTTGGATTTGATAGAAAGTCAACAAGAGTGTGGGCTTGGGTTTTTTGTTCCTTTAACAAATGAAGTTCACACTGGGACACCTATAGAAAACACAGATGAAAATAACCTCCAAAGTCAATTTCTACATGGAGGATCTTTGAGATGAAAGTTGTGGTGTTCTGTGTATTCAATCTGATTCAACAAACAAATTTAGTATGTGTTATGTGCCAGACACTGTACTAGGCACTGAGGATACAGAGAGGAAAATGAGATTGTCCCTGTCCTCAGAATGTTTACTTACTCCCAAGAGGATGCAACATACACTCGGGAAAATTAATGTTAAGTATATACACTGCAAAACAGTAATTTCGGGAGGAGGAGGAGAAAAAGCTAATAACTGGAAACATCAGGAAAGACCTTTTTGTGTGATTTGAAAGAACCAAAATATCCTTAGAGTTGGACGTGAGAAAAGAGTACATTTCAGACAAGTGTGATCTTTGGGCAGAGATGAGAGATGGAATGTCTGTCCCATTGTGAGGAACAGCTAGCTGGCCAGTTTGATGGGAACCAAGTTTATGAAGGGGTATACTACAAAAGAAGACCAGAACAGTAGCTGGGGAACTAAATTGTAGAGGACTTTAAACGCAGGACTGATGATTGTATATGAGGCCTATGGAAATAGTAACCCAAATGAGAAACTAATAATAGCATTGACCTTGACATCTGTCCTCATTACCTCATTCACAACTCGCAGAACCTGTTTAGCTGAAAATGCCATTGAAACCTGAGTTTTAGATCTATTTCAAGTGAGGAACTCCTTCTAATCATCACACCAGGAAAATTAGAATATTAAAGACACAAAGGTATGCATGTATCTAATTGCAGTAATTGTACTGAAGAAGAATTCACATAAATCTCTTTTAGAGGCATCTTTCTGCTTGATGACTTTCATGTACTCTCTCAAACCTGGAATGATTTCAAAGAATTGTTCTGAAAAAGATTGTCTGCAGTGATTATATATGCAAGAGAAGGGGTGAAAGAAAGTGACTGGAGAGGGTTTCCATTGTGAAATGAAATTCAGTCCTTCAATTTGAGGCAGGAATGAGCTAAGAAAAGTCCTGCCTCCCAATCCTTCTCTCCCCACCCCCTGCTCTACCACCACAATTTGTTGAAAGCATTATTGTTGGACGAGTAATATGCTGACAAAGTCTAAATGTGACACGGCACCACTGAAAAATGAGGGAACCACGTACCCATAGAAAGAGGAAAATCCCTAATGGTTTTCAATCTTCTGAAAATAGTAGTGAGCTATTGGGCTTATTTTATAATTATAAAAGCCTTATAATCTATGATGACTGAAAACAAACATAATTTATTAAGGGATTCTTGCAGACAGATGATGTAGCCACGCCTTGCTGGTAGCCATTTTTTTTTTATTTTGGGGAGAATGTTAAAAGAAGACAAAAAGTCAACAGCTTACTTACTTTCTAGCCCCAGAAAGCAATGATTTGAGGCTCAGAAATATCAGAGTTGATGAATGGCAGTGACAAAATGATAACTGTGGTTTGATGGTGAGATAAACTTTCACCTGCGTGAAGAAATATAGATTATTGAAACTGATTGCAAGCAATCAGCACTGTATATGCTTCTTCCCTCACTGAGCAATGCTTGAATTTGTACCTTTCAGACAAATGCATTAATAACGTTTAGCCACTAGGTATTTGTGGAAGAAATTGGAAATTGCTTTTAATTTGTTGGTTTGATGAAGCGATAACATATTGAACCAAAGGGGAGGAAAAAAAACCCTCTTAGTATATGATTTCTATTTGCATATGTAAATATAGAAAATAGTTGCATAAGTGTGTCTCTACACGTATCTGCACACCCATGCAAAGAAAGAGTAACTTTTAGTAGACGTGAAACAAAACATAGAGGAGCAATTTACGAACTGTGGAAGTAACATCTTCCTCAATGGAAGCCCTAATGAGTCATGGGGTTCATTTGCTGCACATCACAAGCATTTTTCCACATCCCTTTTCAACAAGTCATATGGTTTCAATTAGTTTCATCTTGAGTTCTCCAGGCTCTTTCATGGAAAGTTTTCTGCAACATATTTGCTCTTTTTAATTTGCAGCACGATGCCATTAAGGGCAGTTCCACAATTACGGAGTGAGGTGCTGCCTAAAGAGATACCTTCTTTAGCATCACAAGGGTGATGAGCATTGGAATTCAAAATACTTAATTCAAAGAAGAATTCAAACTTCCTTAGTGTACTTAAAATATTTGGTGGCATATTGAAAATGCTTTACGTATGAGAGGTTTAAAAAGCGAGGAGGAAGCATAGGCACCCATTTTTTCTTGTCTTGGGAAAAAAGACTGTCTCAGTGATAGGTAAAAATATTCTGAAGGGTTAAGAATATTAAAGGACCCTGTTTGCCATAACTTAGTCCATAAATCATATTTTCAGATACTTTACATGATTTATGGTAGGCAGCCTGTCTTCATGATCAGGAAGTTGCATTAAAATAACAACAGCTATTTCCAAAATTGAGTGCTATGTAAAGTATCCACATTTCTAAAAATGGAACAGGTCATGGGAAAGCTCAAGGAAGAAGAAAAACCAACAGGCCACTCATGCCTATGTTCCCAAATCAGAGAGACATTGTGGTTGTTGTGGGTGCTCTAACCCCAGCGGCATCTTAGTTCAGGTTCAACGTCGGGACAAATTCAGGAGTTATTGAACACAGGAGGTTTACTATGTAGAAAGATAGCAAACTTCAGTACCTTATCAGGGTATGGCCAGTTAAGCAACCAACCGATAAATCTCAGAGGCACGAACTACAAAGGCTGGGATCTTTTATGCCCTGAGGCCAGGACACTGCAGTAGGGTAGCTAGGGCCAGTCAAGATGCTTGGGAGGAGGAAATCAAGGGAGTCAGGGATGCTGAGCCAAAAAACAAAAACAAACAAACAAAAAACAACCTCTGGTCCTCTCACAATTACAGTGGCCCTGGAGAGGGAGTATGAAAACTTGTGTTTTAGTACTGGGTAGGCTACCAACTAGCTGTGTGGCCTTGTGCAAGTCAATTCAACTCACTGGGCCTCAATTTCCTCATCTTTGAAATGAAGGTATGGAATTAAATGATCTCTAAGATACTTTCTAATGCTAACATAAGAGGATTTAGAGTATGTTGATCTATGTCACAAGAGCAAAAATCATCCTGAGCCATCCTTAATTCAAACCACTTTCTCCTATCTCCTATTGTTCTCTGTGAGGCCTTCTTTAACTCACTGCAACCTTAGGCTTTCTGTCTAAGCTTATAAACTCCATGTATCTGTAATTATTCACAAAATATCTTTGTTCCTCCACATAGGACTAATGTAAACATTTGAATAAACTGGAGAATATTGGGTTTTATGGCCTTTACATTTTTTTCCTGTCAAGAGTTGAACTTCAGAGGTAGGAGGGACTTAAGGATTACCAGGTCCAACCCATTCATTTTATAGAACCAATATGGTGTGTAATGGAAAGAACATTAGACTTGGAAACAGGAGATACCTGGGTGAAAATCTCACCTATGACATTTTCTAGCTGTGTAGCCATGGTCAAATCATTAAATTGTTCTCTGCCTCAGCTTCCACATCTGTAAGATTGGGATAATAGTACTACCTCATGTGATTATTATTTTGAAGGTCAAATAATGCCTTGGGATCATAGAATCTTAGATTTTGAGGTGACATCATTCAATCAAAAAGCCTTTATTAAGGTGCTATTAAGTTACAATTTCTATGCAAGGTGCTAGGGATTAAAAGACAAAAATTAAATAATTATTATCTTCAAGAAGCTTATGTTCTATAATGGGTAACATATACATAAATGCAAGCTATTTACATAATAAAAATAGGATTTTTTTTGAGGAGATGTAGAAGATAGGGGCATCAGGGAAGACTCCGTATGGGAGATGTCATTTCAGCAGCTTTGAAGGAAACGAAGAGTTCAAGGAGAGCAAGGTAGGGTAAGGAAACTCCTAGCATGAGGGACAGCCAATATAAAGGGAAGGAGATAGAAGGCAGAATATAGCTTATGAGAAACAGCAAGAAGGTCACTTTTCCTGGGCTGTAGAGAGTAGAAAGAAGGAAAATGTCTAATAATATGCTTGGAAAATCAAATGAGTGAGCATTTATTAAATATTTACTATGAGCTAAGTACTATACTAAGCACTGGGGTTACAAATACAAGCTAAACCCAAGATAGCCTCTGCCCTTAAGGAACTTACATTCTAATGGGGAGAGAAAACACATAAAAGAGAGACAAAAGCCAGGGGAGTTTGTATGAGTGTGTGTGGTGGGGGACCCAAAGGAAGACATTGTGCCTAAGTCTGGAGAGTCAGGAGCAGAATCAAGAGAAGAATGACAGTTGACTAGCCTGGGTCTTTTCTCAAAATGGATATTCTGGGGGAAACTTTGTCATGGGAGAAGGGAGCCACAGCTGGCACAGGAATGTTCCAAAATGAGGAGGCTATAGGGAACTTCCAGAGTGAGAAGACACCTGAGGTGTGCTGGCCAATTTCAGAACATCAAAGCAGAGCCAAGAAAAAAATGGAAGGCAAGTTGGGGGTCAGGTTGTGAAAAACTTTAAAAGTTAAACAGAGAAGTTTATATTTTATCCTAGATGCAATAGGGAGTCATAGGAATTTATTGAGTTGGGAAATGATATGGTCAAGTCTACATTTTAGATAAATCATTTTGGCAGCTATGTGGAGGACAGATTGAAGAGGGAAGACATTTAGGGCAAGGTGACCAAGTAGGAGGCTACCACATTTAGTGCAGTTGAGAGCAATGGTCTAGGGAACTAGAAGGGAATTTAAAGTATATGAAGTGCTTTTGCAACCGCTAAAATCCTATATAAGTGTCAGTTGTTATTATTGTTGTTCTTGTTACTTATATTTGAAGAAACCTAGGGCCAAAAAAGCTAGGAGGTCTGCCAAAGCTAGCAAATGGCTGTACCAGGACTAGACCCCAGATCTCTTTTCTCCCAGTTCAGCATTCTTTCTATGGCAATAAAGGGGAAGTTTCTAAATCCTACTAAGCAATCATACACAACTAGATAAACTTTTTATTTATTCAATCAATAAACACTCCTGTACTTATAAGTATTTATAATCATTATCAAGTGAGATATTTATTAAGCACTTAGCACAGTACATGACACATAGTAGGCAATTAATAAGTATTTATGGGGCAGCTAGGTGGCTCAGTGGATAGAGCACCAGCCCTGAAGTCAGGAGTACCTGAGTTCAAATCCTTCCTCAGACCAAACACTTGACACTTACTAGCTGTGTGACCCTGGGCAAGTCACTTAACCCCAATTGCCTAAAAGAAAACCAAACAAACAAATTAATAAGTATTTATTCCTTTCCTTTCTCCTATCTCTTTCCCTTCCCTTCCCTTCCCTTCATTCAGCACACATTAAGCAACTACTGTATGTAGAGCACTGTGTTCTAGGGATACAAAATCCGCATTAGACAAAATCTGGCCTTATGAATCCTATTGACCACCAGCAGAGAAATGAAAGTTATAAATAATTAAAAAATATTACATAAGTACATTAGAGAGGTACAATGAAAAGTGTTATGTGAATTTCAAGAGAAAAATGTCAATAACCAGGTGATCAATACAGCCAGTTGGTCAGTCAACAAACATTAATTAAGGACTTACCATGTTCCAGGCACTGTGCTGAAGGAAGCCTCCTAGATCTGGCAATGAATTGGGCCTTTAAAGGATTGATGACAATCCAAATCACCTTTTATGTCTTAAATATGACTTTAGAAATATAACATTTGTTGATGAACTTAATATTATGATGTCTTTTATATCCTCCCAGTTTACCCTGTTGATTGCAGGTGGTGATCGTTGAGTGTCATTCAATTCCAAGACTATGTGTCTGCCTGCCAGTTTCAGGGAATGTAGTTTTTACTAAAAATAAACTTATTTTTCAGAGAGTTTTCCCCTTACTGCCCTTTTCTACAGAGGCCCCTGTATTGGATGTAGGGAAATAAGAACTGGTGATTTTGAAAAAGTAATATTTAATAAAGATATTCATTGTTGTTTACCTCATATTTTTTAATCTCCCATTCCCTTCCTATCTTCTGATTTATTCTCTGTGAGATGAATTTACTTATTTGTTTGTTGGTTGGTTTATTTAGTGAATTTAATTCTGTAAGTCCCTTTCTTTGGATGGCTCAGGGAGCTATGTAAATAACTGTTCAACATGATTGAAGAGTTTTCACAGTGCATACTCCCTAACATCCTAGTATCAAAAATTATGAGGCAAAGCAGATACAGAAGAGAAGAATCATGGTGCCTTATATTTATAGAGTGCTTTTGAACTTTTGGGAGCTACTCCTATAGCTATAAGTGACTTAGCTGAAGGTCATTCAGCTAGTTAGTGGTAGAACTGAGACTGGAGCCCCTGTTTGGGAAGATAGATAAGGAAAGAGTCACTTCACATATCTCTGTACCTGGAATGTAGAGAGTGGTACAAACACTCATTTTCTAACATTACACATCCTGTTATTGAAGTTAACAGGTATTCTGTGGGCTTCCAGAGTAACTCCTCAGCCCTGTTTCCTCAATCTTATCGCCCTCAACTTTTGGTTCTCTCCTTTTATTCCTTGAAAGTAATGTAGGCACATCTTCCATTTCTTGTTACTTTTTTTTTTTGGCTAGGCAATGGGGTTAAGTGACTTGCCCAGGGTCACACAGCTAGTTAAGTGTTTTGTGTCTGAGGCAGGATTTGAACTCAGGCCCTCCTGAATCCAGGGCCGGTGCTGTATCCACTACGCCACCTAGCTGTGCCCTACATCTTCTGTTTCTTAAAAAAACACTTGGTATCTATCCTTGGGAAGTATGGATCCTGATCCACAGCTGCTCAATCTCCTGCCTGGTCTGGGTATAAACATTAATTATTTTAGGAGGACAAACCATCCCACTCTCCTACACTGACACTAGTGACCTTTCCTTGAGTAGTACTATGATTTATTCATGCAACCAATGGTTCTGGAGGAAGAAGTTTAGGTTAATTATATAAATATAATTCATAGCTTCAAAGGAGCTATGATTTCATCAGCATGGGTATCTTTCTACCACTGCAGGTTACAACTCGTACATATTCTCATCTCCTACCATTTTTTCCCCCAAGATTTTCAATAAATCCTCTATAGAGGTTTATCCATTATATCGTAGATGGCCATCTGGTTCTTTTGACATACTATGGATTTCAGTGATGTCCATATCTCATCCCTCATTCTCACTATGTAACTAATGTACTTCTTTTTCTGATCAGCATGTCTTTGATGGAGTCCTTTAAATTTTCATTGGTAATATGCTACAGCTTACTTAAGCATACCACATATTCTTTGCATGGTCCTCTTGTTAATATGATATTTTCATTCTTCTCAGATCACAGAATGCTATGATTCATAGCCATTTACACTGCCAGTTATGTTGGTCTTAGACAGATGCAATTTTTGATGGGGGACAGCTTGAAATGGTTGTAAATGTAATATAGTTTCACACATGCAATATCACTTCTCCACAGGCTCAATTCTAGACCCAACTCATTAGCCATCTACATTCTTTGACAAAGATATAGGTAGAGATGAATTAACTGCATGTTATAATCCTGGCAAAGCATCTTGTTCATCCACTTTTTCCCCCAATGTGGATAGCTAATCTTAATGCTTGATAACGTATCTCATTAGTGAAGCATTGTACTATTCTAGGGCTAAATGAAATCAGCTCAATGAGGGAGGTCAGAATTATTTGGAGAGTCTCACCATCAGTAGGGATTATCTCTTGGGCTTTGGGCAGGAAATTCCCCATGACATTGGCAAATGCCTTTGGATATATGCCATTGCTATGATTCATGGTGATCCATGAATTACATAAATAATGATAATACATGCCAACCTTTATTGCATTCTTACAGTAGTTCTATATTAGCTTCTTTTTATGCTGAATAGCCATTGGTAATATAAAATCTATGAATCAGGAGATTAACTGAACTATACACAATAAGATAATTTTATTGATGTTTTTTCAGTTCCTCTGGGCCAATGATCTCAAATGGCATGCTTGTTTTAAATGTGTCACAAATATTTTAAGGCAGCTACTCCCTAAATCTTTGTTGCTACTCACAAAGACTTATTAATCTGAGTATATGCATAGTAGCCTGAAAATAGGGACAAAAGATTATATCCCAAGTGCTTCTTGCTGCAAGACTGCTACTGCTAAGCAAAAGGGGTAGAAGTGCCTACTAACACATTCCTTGATCTCAACTGATTTCCTTATATTGGTCAGCTGGTTATTTCTGTCCCAGACCCTGCTCTTGTTTTCCCTCCACACAGAATTCGATTATTTGATTCACTGACCTGTTACTAAACTCTGTTGATTAGCCTTTGACTCCTACTGGTGGACATTTGTTGTTCACCTGATTGCTGACTTACCGATCAATCTATAAGCATTTACAAAGTACCTACTATGGGCCAGGCTGGAGTGTGCATAGATCTAGTGCTGAATTTGGAGTCAGATGAACCAAGTTTCAAGTCTCTGTTCTGCTACTTATTACCTATGTGACCTTGGGGAAATCATGTGATCTCGGAGGACTTCAGTTCATCATCTGGAAATTCAGGGAGTGGAGCTAGATGGCTTCTAAAGTTCCTTCTTCCTCTAAGCCTAGGCTTCTATTATCCTACTATGAAAAAAAACAGTAGGCTGGAGTTGGATTATATAGGGGTTTAAAAGTGTCAAAGGAGTTCATGTTTTGTCTTAAAGATGATGGTGAACCACTGAAGCATCTTAGGCAAGGGAATGACGTGGTCAGAACTGCACTTCAGGAATATTCTATTGGCAGCTGGTGGGATGGTGAACTGGAGAGGTGCTGTTGTAGGCAGACCAATTATGAAACCGTTGCAATAGGCCATTTGAGAAGTGAAGAGGGCCTGGGGTAGGGTAATGATGATGTTAGATGAAAGACAGTGATGCAAGAAGGGGTGTTGAGCTGGTGGTGGTGTCCTAACTAGAAATAGTGAAGTTAGGAGCAAGGGCGGGTTTTGAGAGAAAGATAATGAGTCCTTTTGGAAATGTTCAGCTTTGAGATACCTAAAAGATATCCAGGTAGAGATATCTAGTGGATAGTTGGAGAAATAAGTGCAGAGTTTAAGGGAGAGGTAAGGGTTGGACCTGAAGACCTGGGAGTCATCTACAAAGAAATGAATCCAGAGGAGCCTAGTAATATCAGCAAGAGTAAGTATATGTAGAAAAGAGGTACACCCACATAGGGAGCTAGAATTGGATGATGATCCTGCAAAAAGACAGACTGAGAAGGATCAGTTAGACAGATAGGGAGAGATTTCTGAAAGAATAGCACCATGAAAACCGAGAGACGTAGAGAGCGCCCTGAAAAAAAAAAAAACAGAGTCAGGTCACATTATATGCTTCAGAGAGGTCAAGAAGGGTGAGCACTGAGAAGTGGCCACTGGGTTTGTCGATGAAGAGGCTATTCCCCACGACTTAGGGAAGAACATTTTCAGTCAAGTGATGGGGACAGATGCCATGTTGCAAGGGGTTAAAAAGTGAGTAAGAGGGAAGAAACAGGAGACAACAAGCACTCACGACTCTTTTCTAGGAGAGATCTAGGAAGATAGTTCCAAGGCGGAGCTGCCACTGAATTTACCAATTGGGCACTGTTTGTGGGACTGCTTTATAACCCACATTCTTCCTGCATTGACAAATCTCATTTTCTGCCCCCTTGGCATTTCTTTATTTAGTGTGAGCCACAACAAACATTCTAACAAATTCGTTGTAGCAAACAGATTCCCTGCTTACTTCATTTACAATTAATACAGTGGTTTAATGAATTAAGCACACCTTTTTATATTGACATTCTGAACCCATTTTGAACTGTGGCTTCTGCTTTGTTTCTATGTCTCCTACCTCCTCTCACAAAACTCTCCGAGCAGCTTCTGAAAGTTCTAGGGGCTGGAATAGTAGATTGAAGAGAAGCTGAACAACCTATGAATCCACGTTCTGCTCTTCATTTATGCTCACATTGCTGTTTTTCCTTTAGATCTTTAAAGTAGTGTACTAACCTTTTTTTTTTTTTTTTGGTGAGGCAATTGGGGTTAAGTGACTTGCCCAGGGTCACACAGCTAGTAAGTGTCAAGCGTCTGGTCTGAGGCCAGATTTGAATTTAGGTCCTCCTGACTCTAAGGCCGGTGCTCTATCCACTGCAACACCTTAGCTGCCCCTGCACTAACCTTAAAAATAACCTTAGCTGCTTTTCATTTCAACTTAGTGGCTTCCTTTGAACAACATTATTAATGTCATCAATTATTAATTTCATTAATTAATGTCCATATATTTTTCTCTTAAGCATGCCATTTAAAAGGTTTACTCCACTTTAATGTACGATGTATTTCACAAGACTCAAATCTTTTCTTTAGGAATAGTGCTCCAAGTTGGTAATAAGTCATTGAGAAATAAAACCCAAAATGTGGATGCCTGGTATGTAGATGCCTTGTCCAGAAATGTAATTATTGGACAAAGTGAGACATACTTGTACTTGGCACTGTAGTAAAATGCCAGGTGGGGCAATGGAAAATGGGCTGGACGTGATGTCAAGAAGACCTGGTTTCAAATCCTGTCTCAAACACTGCCTAGCTGTGCAATGGTGGGAAAATCACTTGACCTCTCTTTGCCTTACTTTCTAACCTGCAAATTGTGGATAATAATAGCACCTATTTCCCAGGATTAATATGCAGATAAAATGATATGATGTTTGTAAAGTGCTTTACAAACCTTAAAACACTCCATAAATGGTAGTTATTATCATATTATCAACTATTATCAAGAAGCTAAAGGCAAATTTCACATTCTTAAGATGATGTAATGGGCAAAGAAAGAAGAGGAGAGAATTGAGTTGGGGGGGGGAAGCAAAAACACTGATTTTAAAAATAAAGGGAAAAACAGGTTTAAATAGTGTAAAATCCATGCAAACTGACCAAAGCCCTGAGTTAGACTCTGTGATCATCACTTTCCATATTCTCATTGCCTATTTCTCTTCCCCTTACAAACATCCTTTTATTCATTTCTTATAACATCTATTATGTTTCAATTTCCTTTCTTGTCCTCTTTTTTTTTTCTTCACCAAGTATTATCCTCTTGGTCCTTCCTCTAAAATGACATATTTCTCACAATCCTGTTTAGTAAATCTTCACTTTACTACCGTATCAAGGCAGTATAATGACATATTCAGAGCTAATTCCTAACCACCTTGGACTTTTTCCACCTTGGAACTTTGCAAAGGACTATGGATGCTAACATGGGCCTATTTGCCAAATCTCTGCTTGGTTAATTTAATTCCTCTTACCCCAAATCTCATGCATATAACAATTTGAAATGGATTCAGAGTGTTTCACTGACTACTGATTTGCATTATTCCAGGGTGTGTGCTGTTGAACAGCTGCTGCTGTCTCCCTGGAAAGGGGGAGAAGGAGTTACCATGGAGATGGTGACGACTTCTCTCAGATGAGGACTTCTCCATCATTCCCTCTGCTTTTGTAATCTCCAGGTCAGACTGGTACATAGCCTATAGTATACATTGGGAGGACTATACTGAGAAGCTTCACTTTTTCCTGGCTATAAACCTTTAGGGAGATACCTGACCCCAGTGCTTCATAATCTGTGCTCTCTTACAGCTACCAATTCATTTTATTGCCATCAGAGATACATTGAATGTGGATCTCCCAGAACATGGTGCCATGCTGAGAATGCTCAAAGTGAAAGGAACTACTAGCCTCACGTCCCAGCTGGTTGTTGCCATGGACTAGGTGACTGGTAGACTTTCCCAAGTCCAAGATTCCATTTAGTTAGGAAGTTGCCCCTTAGGATAATGTGGGAACAAAAGCTAGAACGAGAGATTCCATGGAGGGAGCAGGTTCAGAACATTTTACCAAATTCATACCAGGTTTGTTTGGTGGGATTTATTCTGCAGCAGAGAAGGGGTATGACAAACCAGGAGGCTCAGATCAGGAGCCATGCACTTTACCTGGCTTGGTTCACAGAACCATTGGAAGGCCACAACAAAATCTGAGGAGAGTGTATTGCTGTAAGGCTTGCAAAGCCCTTTACAAATATTATCATATTTAATCCTAATAACAACCCTGGGAGGGATGCTAGTATTATCCTTGTTTTACAGATGAGGAAACTAAGGCAGACAGAAGTTAAATGACTCGTTCAAGTAAACATAACTAGTAAATATCTGAGACTGGATTTGAACTCAGGTTTTCCCATCTTCATCAGTCCAGCACTATGTGTAAAAGAATACATAGAAAAGGACGCCTACCAAAACACTGAACACCTAAATTTTCTATATGGTTATAACTAAAGATTGAACTTAGGCTAATGTTTTCACATCAGGGAACAGTTATAAGCAAATTCATTAATTACAGTCTCTTTTATATTTCCTGATATGAAGTGTGATCATTTGTCATGTAAAAAAAAAAAGACCTTGTCTTAATGACAGCTGTCACAGTGAGAAAACTTCACTGAGATGAATGCTTTCGCAGTGATACAAAACCTATATTTCTCCTTTGCTTCCTAAATTGAAGTGTATAATTTCTTATGAAGATTGTAATGATGATAATAAACTAAGGGTCTTCATTTAAACAAATTATACTTGACAACAGAAGTACAGCTATGACCCTAAGTAATTTATTTGGTAATAATCATTTCAGTTTACCATAAAATACTTAAAATGGGACAAGAGTATTTATGTGGTGCAGAGAGAAGAGAGTCATTGATCTTAAGAGACTACATATATTAGGGAAGAGGATATCTCCAGACCCCAGAGCTAGAAGGAAGCTCAGAGCTAATCTGGCCCAATGTTCTATCCGAAAAAGAGAATCTCCTCTATAGGCAGTTATCTTGCCTCAGCTTAAGTGTGTTGATTGGTCTCAGAAGGCAGCCTATTCTGCTTTTGGATAGCTCTAATTAGGAGAATGCTCTTCCTTGGGTTGAGCCTTAAATCTCTTTCCATGCGGATTCAGTTCATTGCTGCTAGTTCTTTATACTGAAGCCACATAGAATCAATTTAACATAATATGACAGCTTTTCAAAATTTTGAAGACAGCTGTTATGTTGTTCCTCCACCATCCCTGCACACACACACACACACACACACAGGTCTTTTCTTTTCTAGGCTAAACATCTTTTTAACTGTTTATGTCAAATCAATAAGCACTGATTAAGCATATATTATATGCCAGGCACTGTGATAAGCATTGGGGAATACAAAGAAAGGCAAAAAAGAGTCCTTGCCCTCAAGAAGCTCTTATTCCAAATGGGAGTTTAACACAGGGAGCTAGGTGGCACAGTTGGAGTTACTTGGAACCATGCTATTTGGGATACTTACCAGCTCTGTGACCTTGGGCAAGTCATTTAACATTTTTCAGCCTTAATTTCCTTATCTGTGAAATAGGGTTAATAATAGCACCCAATAACGGGGTGATTGTGAGGAACAAATAAAAAAAAACATATGTAAGGTGCTTTGCAAACCTTAAAATGCTATGTAAATGTTAGCTATAATGTGATATGTTTGGGGAAGGGGGTGGGGTCCCATCAATATCCTGGTTGCTCTTCCCTGAGCTGGTTTCTGTTTGTTAATGTTCTACTTCAATGTGATGCCCAGAACTTCACTCAACACTAGGTGCAGTCTGACCAGTAGGAATTATGGCATTCCTTGTTATGCGAGAGGTATAGCAGACTAGGCAGATGGTTCCCCTTTCAGCATCAGAAAGGTCAGTGCCATGAGGGCCCGATTAGCTTGTCAAAAGTTTCCTGTGTTGAAAATTTCAACATCCATTCAAATTGCTGTCGACTACACTACATCTTGAATTGATCACTGCGACTCAATCTGGTGTTCAGATCTGATTTAAGAACTTGGACTTCCCTCCTTGACCTTGTCAACTCAGGCTCATTCTTCCTTTGTGTAATTTCTGTCCCTCTTCGAAGAATTTCTAAACCCAAGGAGGATGGGGCTTTGGGTACTGTGGTACAGAGCTTTGGTCTCTGGGCTAGATGTGTGATCACTAGTCTTGTCTGTAGGGCTTCCTATTGGACCTTTTGCCTTCTCTCACCCTTGCTTAGTAACATATGTTCCTTGTCAGTTATTTCAGGGCTATTCTATTTTAACATTCAAGGTACCCTTGGATTATGACCTCACTAAAAGCAGCCCAAGGTTGAATAGCGTGAAGTCAGTTAAATCCTCAAGTCTTTTTTTTGTTTGTTTGTTTGTTTAACATGAGCTGCTGTTAAGTGAGGTCTTCACAGTGTACTTATGCAGACATTTTTAAAAGCTTAAATGCAGTTCTTTATATTTATCTATATTAAACTTTAATTTATTTAGCTCCACTTCCATGCTCTTGAAATCTGTTTAAATTCTGAATTTGTTTTCTTATTAATTAACTATTCTGTGCATGAGAATGAACGTGTTCTTAGTGAATCCATGCTGGCTCCAGTAAGCAATAATTTTCTTTCTAAATGCTCATTCACTATGTAATAATCCTTTCTAGAATTTTGATGGAAAGTGATGTGAAGCTCACTGATTCCTGGTTTCTGGAATCCTTTAAAAAATCCAAAAATGCAGGGTATTACCCATTGTCAGTCTTCAGGCACCTCTCCCTTTCTTGTTAGATTGCTCAAGCATTAGCAAGGATATTTAGGCAACCAATGCTGTGATTTCTTTTAACACACCATTATGCCTTTCCCAGGAATCTTCATTTAAAGCCCCTGGTGCAGCCTTCCTCTTTTTCTATCTAGCCTCTTTAGTTTGAAAATCATTCTCTTTGAAAGGAAAAGAGAGAGAGTAAAAGTAGGAGCTGAGCAGTTCTGCCTCCCCCTGTCATCTGTTAACATTGCCTAATATTCCTCAAACAGCAGGCCTATCCCTCCTTTGTTCTCCATGCACCGAGCTTAGAGAATAATTTTTTTTATTATCTTTAGCATTTTCCTAGCTTTTAGCCTTCCTGACACCATTTTTTGAGTTCCATCCCACTGTTGCATTCATCTTTAGTTATGTGTGCATCCTCTTCTCTTTAATATGTGGCCTTTTAAAACCCTAGCTCCTGAGCCCTGTGGCCCCAGAGTCACCTTGGTCTGTAATATAAGACACTGTTCTCTCTCATCAGGGTTATTACCTATTGCCTTATCAGATTTCATTTATGTGAGCTTTACTGCCTCTTGAACCTAGATCCTTTGAAAATCTCAGGGTGTGATTACTTTGGACTGGCAGCTCTCTTAGCTTTCCGGAAGAGTTTTTCAGAGTGCTATTCTGAGTAGTGATGTGGCAAAGGAGCTCTCGGTGGAGCCTCACTTGGGGGAATCCTACTCCTGCTTTGTTTGTTTTCTATCTTTCTGTGTATCAGTTGCCTGGCTGGCTCTAGGTGTGTTAGTGTTCTGTGTGTCCCTTTGGGAACCCATTTGTCTAGGTCTTTGTGAGACATTAGGCCAGCACAGGAATGGGTTCAGGGCAGTTTAATCTGGTGTGAGGTGGAGGCCTCTGACTCTGACTGGACACATGCTAATCAATTCTCCAGTTCATGCATAAGTTGTACTTCTTTGAAATCCCACATCTATATATATGCAATTAGAGTAATCAATGGTACTCAGGTTCTATGAACTTTTTGAAATTCTCTTTTCTGTCTAGGGATAAACATCAGTCTAGGGATTATGGCTAGTCTTACCTTCCCTAGCTACTAAAACTCTACAGTGACAATAATTTTCTCGCAAGATTTCTACCATTTCTACTTTGCCCGCTGGATCTTCCTTATTGTGTTGCATCAGGCCCCAAGCCCTACTTATCCATTTTTTCTTTGCAAAAGAGAGGTAACAGGATGTATCCTAGAAGCTAGTAAAACTTGGGTTCGAATCTCAACTGTGATATATAATGGTCATGTACCCTGGAAAAATCAATCCTTCAATCTCTTAGAGCTCTAGGCCAGAGTTGTCAAACACCAGGCACAGGCCTACAACGCTACCAAATGCAGCCCAAATCAGATTTAAATGTAATTGGGAAACACATGATAAAATGAATTTTAAAATACAATAAAACATAGGTAATATTACATTTTAAAACTAAGTGACTATGTAGCCTTATGGATCGTTGTGTACAGTTTAGTGGCCTTGTTTCTGTTTGAGTTCGATGCTATTGCTCTAGGCAGCTGTGTAAGGTTAGCACAGGAGGTGCTTACCTGCTTTGGTAGACGAAATATCTTCACCTGGGAGTTCCCTTTAGCAATAAAAGTACAGGTTTTATCCCTGTATCTTCTTTCTGAAAAATGAAATGATTCAATGGAAAGTCAATAAATTCATCCAATGGCCTGTTTTTAGCAAAGATAACTTCAATTGATGTCTGTATAGTTGAAATTCCCTCCCATAACTACAACCTGCCTAGATGCAGGTTGTAGTATCTGTGTCAAGAAATTGTCACACAGTATCTTCACCAGGCTGAACAATATGTAGCATCCTCCCATAATCACATTGCTTCGGTTTCTCCTACTGATATTTCTCATGCAGATGCTTTTCACCACATGACTCCCATCTTGAGCACTGATTTGCCCAAGGATTTCTGTCTTCTTGCCATTCAGTGCTGTTCCTCTGCCTGTCCTTCAAGGATATTTTTTTTTTGTTCTTCAGAAACTCTTTATGTCTCTAACAAGCTGCAGTGCAAAGGGATATTCCTTACATATATTTTTTTTAACCTTCTTTTCATTTTACATTTGAACACAACACATAGATGGGGGGGCAACAACATAATAAATATTAAGAACTATGCAGGCCACTGAAACAGTTTCCTCACTTCTTTCCATATGTTTAGACTTTCAAGTGTAGCTTGAATCAGAGTCACAAAATGTCAGCATTCAAAGGGATCTTAAAAGTCTACTGGTCCAACCTGAATATGAATCTTCTCGATAAACTCCTGTTAAAGCCATCATGCAGCTTCAATTTCATTAAAGTACTGATAGAAGGTAGAGTTTTCAGAGGAGAATAATAAATTTGGCATGTGAACAGCTGACTAAGAAGATGATGCCTGACAATAGGATTTGGATTCCTGGATCACAGTGTGTGAAATACGGGAATGATGGACTCTTGGCCAGGGATTAAGTATACCTGATAAGAGCTAATAGACTCCACATCACTAATAATAAGAGAAATGCAAAACAACTTTGAGGTTTCACCTCACAGTCTGAAACTTGGTAAAAATGACAAAAATATGGCGACAGCAAATGGTAGAGCGGTTGTGGAAAGACAGGCACACTAATACATTGTTAGTAGAGCTGTGACGTGTATAACCATATTGGAAAGCAATTTGGAGTTATGCAAACGAAGTCACTAAAATATCACCTTTTGAACCAGAAACTCCATTACTAAACTTATATCCCCAAGGAAGCTAGCAATAAGAAAAACATCCCCACATGGTCCAAAAAATTTATAGTAGCACTTTTTGTGATAGCTAAAAATTGGAAACAAAGTAGATTCCCATCAATTGGGGAATGGCTAAACAAATTGTGGTACATGAATGGAATGAAATATTATTATGCTACAAAAATTATGTATATGATAAATCCATAGAAGCAAAGACTTAAGCAGAGCCAAGAAAACCATACACATCATATCTGCAACAATGTAAATGGAAAGAACAGTGACATAAAAAAATCAAAAGTAAATGTAACAAAATTATGTAGATCATGTGTGATGCAAATGAAGAGATATGAGAAGATATCCCCAACCTATCCCTTCATGGAGGTGGGGTTATGTAACAGGTGCTACCCACTGTGACATATGTTCAGGCTTTTTTAAATATAGCAGTTGTGTAATTTTTTTTTCTCTTTCTTCTCGAAACTATACTATTTGTCATATGGTATGGATCTCTGGGAGGGGAAGAATGAAGGATACTTGAGATAGCTATTGTGATGTAAGTAACTACAAATGTATTTACATGTATTCTTATCAATGTAATCTAAAAGTCTTTAAACTAAAAAGAGAGAGAGAAGAGGGGGTAAACTGCCAATACATCTAACAAACAAAATACTTTACAGAGTAACTATAAAATAGGAGGGGGAATAGCAGTACAAATGCCCAGAATGTCATAGGAGACAAAAACCAAAACAAGCATCAGCAGTTAAACCCATGACTTCATGTGTTTGCAGAGATACACACGCAAACACGCAATGCAAAAAGTATTTGTAATAAATAAGGGAAACTAAAGGAGGCATTTGAATTTATAGATATCACTAGAACTTGGAGGAACAAGGACTCATGAGACAGGTGTGGTTCTGCAAAGATATAGCTTATTCAAAAGGAAAATAATAAAGTGTGTAGGAGGAGTAGAAAAATTCTGGAATGTAATATTTAAGGAATGGTAAGTGAATATCTACAAGATTGAATGATAATAAAGATGGCCAGTATGACTTCATCAAGAAAAAATAAGTCATTCTAGACTAAATTCATTTCTTGTTTTGAGAAGGTAGCTAGATTGATGCATAAAGGAAATGATTTAGTTCTGTATTTATCTAGATTTCAGCAAAGCACTTACTTAAAGCCTCTCATGATATCTTTCTGGACAAGATAAATAAACATAGGTGATGTGCTTCTCAAACTTACAAATGATACAAATCTGGAAAGGAAATCTAACATTTGAGTGACAAAGTTAGTATACAGAAAGACCTCATCAGATTGAAGATTGGTCTGAATCTATGATGACAAACTTTTAATTTTTTTAAAATTTATTTTATTGGTAGCTTTTATTTTTATACCATTTTAATTTCTGAATATATCCATACCCTCTTCTTTATTCAGTGAGCCATCCTCCATAACAAAGAATAAAAAAGCAAGGGAAAAATAAGTTCAGCCAAACCAGTCAAAATATTAACCATGTATGAATATATATGCATATATATATATATATACATGCACACATAAACATATACATATGTGTGTATGTATGTGTGTGTGTATATGTATACTATTCAGTACTCAGAGTCCACTATCTCTGCAAAGAAGGGCAGGAAGTACATTTCCTCAACTTTTCCCCAAGTCTAAGCTAAGTCATTATAAGTACAGTTATCTCTTCCACATCATGGGGGTTAGTGGTGTGGCACCCCCTTAATCTGGAAAATCCATGTAAAATTTTTGTCCTTCTCTTTTCACTAGAGAAGTCTGTATTTCTATGTTATTAAAAGACAAAATATATTGATATTATATAATACTATATGTATATTTTATGCATTTCTGAGTTTCTAAACTTTTTCTATGTCATCTATTAGCCTTCACATATTATCTGCAGCTTCCACAAAACTCCTCCAAAATTCCCATTTAATTTCTTATGCCAAACCATGATATATCAAAACTGTGATGGGGAGAATCATGATGTGGAAAGGATAACTGTATGTGGTTTTTGGTTTTGTGGTGCTTATTTTTCCCATTTGTATTGCTGTAGTCATGGTATATATTGTTTTTCTGGTTCTGCTTACTTCACTCTGTATCAGTTTATATGAGTCTTCTCATGATTCTTGGAATTCTTCATAATTGTCATTTCTTCCAACACAGCAACATTCCACTGCATCTCTGTACCATGATTTGTGTAGACATTCTTCAACTAAGAGGTACTTTGTTTTTTGGGAACAAAACAAATACAGGAAATGCTTTGATTTTTTTTTTTCCATAACTTTTCACTGACTCTCTCTTATGCTTGGAATACTCTTTCTCCTCATCTCTGCCTCCTGGACTATTTGGTATTTGTTGTTGGGTCATTTCAGTTATGTCTGACTCTTCATGACCCAATTTTTGGCTACTATGAGAAGAGTTACTATTAATTTTTATATAGAGAGTTACATTTCCTCTCCAGGCTTTAAAAAAATCCTGGTTACCAGGGAATCTAGTAATTCTTAAGTTATCTCTCCAGGTTGATTTTTTTTTTCATATTAGCTTGTTTTCTTCTCTTTTTCAATCTTTTATTTTTTGTTCCAATATATCTTGTCTCATTAAGGTTTTTTTTTGGGGGGGCGGTCTCTTAAAATCTACTTCTTGGATATGGTTTATCAATTTCTCTGCTGAGTAATTTGTTCTTCCAATTCTTTTGTCTTGAGCTTTTTATTTCCTTTTTAATAGCTTACTTTGTTTCTTCTAGGTATCTATGGAGTCCTTTTAAAAAGTACATTTTTCCCCTTTGGGTCTCTGCTTACAATTGTTATACTTTGGTTCAATTTTTAGAACTCTGATAATTTTTGACACTGGTCATGGTTTCCTTGGATTTACTTACCTGTCCAGCTTTAGTTCCTGAATTATGTAGTAGAGCTAAGCTCTATCCTCTACCACACTTTAGGGTGGGGTGGTCTAATCTGCTTTGTCTGTTCCTTGGTCACTTGGTTTCTCACATTGAACTCTACCTCCTGAACTTAGATCAATCAGATCATTGAACGTTAGTAAGTGGTATCTTCAAGCACCACTCTGACATTTCTGATCACCTTAGGTCTTTCGCAGTGGAGCCCTCCATTCTTGTTTCCTGTAAACACAGAACGTTTTAAGTTACAAGCCTGGCTTGTCTTTTATTATGCTGGAAATTATCCTACACATGTGCTAGATTTACTCATGGTGCTCTTTCCTAATGTGATTGGTTTTCTTACCAATCTCTTTTGTAGTTTTAGGGTGGAAAAAATCACTCATTCTAGTTTCTCCTTGTATATTCTGAACAGTATTTGGTTTTATGAGCTAATATCCTAATACTTTTATACAACAATTTTTAAAAGTTAGCTTATCCACCCACACCATTGCATTGCTTATATTGTTCAGAGAACATTAAATTAGAAAGAATAAGAGTACAATACCACCTTTCCCAGGGCCATTTCTATCTGAATTATATTCATCAAGAGAAGAATAATTTTTCTACAAAAACATCAGTAATAATGTAAAGTATTATACTGGTGCCTCATTGGGAAATGGATATGAACTCATGTTCTGGAAAGCTATGACAAGAGAATATAAGTTCTGGCAAGCCCTATCATGCTGGAAAGGATCATGGGATGGTCCTGGCAACAGATTAAATCTACTTTTAGAGGACCAGCCTCCACATGAATATGCTCACCTGTAGTAAATTGCCATTTGGTGATGAGCTTATAAAGAAATGAAAATATAAAATGGTCCTCCATCCTGTGTGTCCCCCCTCCACTTTTGCAACAATGGTAGCAAAATAGATAAAGATGGCAGAAAGTGTTAAAAAAAACCCATACCATTTTTAGACAATATGTAAATTTTAACTTAGCTATTGGTACTGTAAATGCACATTGCTTATCTAAAGAAGGTATATATTACTAAAGGAACTGAACCATATCATTCTTGATATTCCTATTACAAACAAAACCAGAAGAAAGAAATTCAATATAATGGAAGGATAGCTCACAAGTTTTCCTTGGGGATGAAGGAATTGGGGGACTTGGGTTTATCCTATATATAAAGGTAACAAAAAACTTCATTTCATGGGATATTTAGTCATATTGTATTACAGTACTAACAATCAGTATTTGTTAAAAAAAAAAACGGCCACTGTGAATATAATTGCAGCTTATGCACTACCATCTGTTGGAGAGGATAGCTAGGTAGAGCAATTCTACAAAGAGCTCTTTATGATCCCCTAAATTAAATCAACATTTACTTTGATACTCAGTGACTTCAATTAAAAGGTGGGAATAGGCAAGGATTGCAAGAAATATATTGGACAACATGGATTAGTAATAAGGAATGAGAGAGGTCAAAGAGTGGTACACTTCACAGATGTCTTGTACTTATACATCCTGAATGCTTTCTTTGAAAAATGAATTGGCAGGCACTGAACAGCGAAAGTAATGAATAACATCACAAAAATGAAATTGATTAAATTTAAATGGACCTGAAATTACTTGTTCCTGATGTTTTGCTTGTTAGTCCTGAATTAGCTTTCTGTGTGCCTTCAGACTACCAACTTATTAGAGCAAAGATCAAAACTGGTAGAAAGCTAGAAGAAGGTGAAAATTTTAAGATATATACCATGTAATTGAAACAATTCAATTGTATTTTAACATAATATTTAGAATGAAAAAAATGGGTAATGGGCAGGACAAAGGACTTAGATATAGACTATAGCAATTTCATAAAAAAGTTCAACTTAGGTAAATCAATTGTTATACAAGGAGATCAAAAGAGTCTAAAAACTGCCTTAGTAAGCAATCTGTTGATTTGCTTGCAAAGTTGTTAGCCAAAGGCAACACTGGTTAAAAAAAAAAAAGATTAAACACATTTTTAAAATCCTATGGAGAAGGAAGGTGAGAGATTATGGACAGCATCACATGATAAAATAAAGAAGCAGTAAAAAGTAATACCTTTTAAAGAAAGCTTGGTGAGAGAACCTAACTAATCAAAGCCACCCTAAAGAATTTTAGGATGAAAAGTGGAGTAGAACAACCAAAGGAAGAAGAATGGAAAAGATCTGCAAAGATGCTTTTTAATATTGTTATTTTCACCATAAAAGAGAGAAATTCCACATTACACTTTGACATCACTTTCCTAGATATGAAAAAGAAATGGCACTAAAGAGAAGGCATGAAAATCACTTAGATCAAATCAGATATGTAGGGAGCATATCTATGCTGGAAGCAACAAAACTGTGGGGGTATTGAGGCATCAATTTACAAGCCATTTAAAGATATTAAAATTTACAAGATTTTCTATTGTTGTAAGGAACATCCAAAATTAAAAGACCATAGAGTCATTTATTTGAATATCTTAGTAAAGCTTCTTAAAATTACTGTCCCTTATTTGGCTCCCTGTTACAATATATCCTTTGCAACCTACTAAATTGCTAGATCATTTTTTTTTTCATAAATGTTACCCTGCCAAACTTCTCGCAACCAGTGTTTTTGCAGTTGACTTCTTGGACCCCAGTGAAGGAGTATATGTTTATTCCTATAAAAATCCATCTTATTATTAGATTCAGTTCATTGATTTAGCCTGCCAAGATCTTTTCAGATTCTCACTCTCTTAGCCAATCTGCTAGCTATTCCTCTCAGCCCTGTGTCGTCTGAAATCTATTAAGTGTATTAGCTGTGCTTTTGTCTAAATCATTGATAAAAATGTTTAACTACACAAGTCCAATGACAAATCACCGGGGAATTCTAATAGAGACCTTCTTTCAGGTTAAAATTGATCCATTAATCATTACTTTTTGGTTCTGGTTATTCAACTCATTCCAAATCCATATAACTGTATTATGATCTAGTTCATACTACTCCATTTTTCCTATGAGAATCATAAGAGACTTTGTCAACTTCCTTACTGAAGTCTGAATTTAATATTCAGAAGTTTAATATGAGTTTAACATGCAGAATCTCTTATCAGTCTACTGTTATTTGAGGTTGCCCTTGTAAATACCCATGTTTGAAAATTGCTTGCATGCCATATCAGCCCATATGGTTAGTTCCTGGTTGGGGATGTCTGGAGTTCAATGAGGCTCTTAGAATGAGGCTGCTTTTAAGGTGGTCTATAAACTCCCTTTCATGCTTTTTGCCAGAAACTAGAATCCACTAATCTGCTCAGATGTGAGCAATTAGAAATTAGCATATTTTTGGTCTGCTTCTTAAGCAATCACTAGATACAGTCAGCCAACACACAGAGATCCTTGACCAGAATATCTGACAATCCTTTACTCACAATTTCTCCTCTCTTTTTCCAGGCCTGTTCTTTATATAACCAGATGTTTAGAAGCCTAGAACTAGGCAAGTGTTGCCCTAAGGTGATAAATCCCTAGATGATAAACCTTCTAATAATACCTGGCATTAAAAGCTATACTTCTGCTATGTCCCTTAAATTTATAGCATTTGAGAAATAGCCGTGAAGACAAATCTTTTTTTTAAATAAACTTATTACTTATTTATTTTTAACTTTTTTAAAATTTTGAATTTTATATTCTCTCTCTCCCTTTCACCCCTGCCCTGAGCACTGAGAAAGCAAGCAATATGATATCAATTATACATGTGAAATGGTGAAAAACTTTTCCCTGTTAGCCATATCACAAGAAGCAAGACAGATACAGAGAAAAATTACACTTCAGTTTGCATTCAGAGTTCATTAGTTCTCTCTTTGGAGGTATATAGCACTTTTTCATCATGAGTACTTTGGAACTATCTTGGATCATTGTCCTGATTAGAGCAGTTAAGTCTTTCACAGATGATTATTATTACAATATTGCTGTTACTATGTACAATGATCTCCTGGTTCTGCTCACTTCTCTTTGCATCAGTTCAAATAGGCCTTTCCATGTTTTTTTTTTCCTGAAACCATCACTTTCATCATTTCTTATAGTGTGATAGTACTCCATCACAGTCATATGCCACATCTTCAGCAATTCCCCAATTGATGAACATTTCCTCAGTTACTAATTTGTTGCTACCACACATACACATACACACACAGACCAAAAAACAAAAATAACAATGTTATAAATATTTTTGTCCGTGTGAGTCTTTTCTTTTTCTTTGATCTCTTTGGGGTACAGACCTAGTAGTGGTATTGGTGGGTCAAAGGGTATGCATCATTTTATATCTCTTTGGACATAGTTCCAAATTTTTCTCCATAAATAGTTGGATCATAACCCCACCAACAGTTCATTAGTATATCTATTTTTCATCAACTCCTCCAGCATTTGCTATTTCTGAGGTGGTACCTCAGAGTTATTTTAATTCTCATTTCTTTAATCGGTAGTGATTTAGAGCATTTTTATGTGACTATAGATAGTTTTGACTTCTTGTGGAAGCTGCCTGTTTATATCCCTTGACCATTTATCAATTGGGGAATGGCTATTATTTTTATAAATTCAACTCAGCTCCTTGAATAGTTAGGAGATGAGGTCTTCATCAGAAAAAAAAACTTGTTATACATTTTTTTTATATTACTTCATTATCTATACCTTTTAGCAAGATACAGTTTTCCTAATTATCTCTTTCAATTGAGTCTATTTTTGCTTGCTGCTCCTGCTTTTTTTTGCTTTAGCTGAAGCATAAGAGATTTTGCTCCAGACCCTTATTTTAACTCTGTGTGTGTCTGTTTCAGGTCAGTCTCTTTTAAATAACATGTTGTTGGCTTCTAGTTTCTGATCCATTCTGCTATCCACTTCTTTTTTTTATGGGTGAGCTCTTTCTATTCACATTCACAGTCATTATTACTGTGTACTTTCCTCCATCCCATTTTCTTCTGTTAATCCTTCTCTCTCCCTTTATATTATGTTCATTCTCAAACCCCCCCCTTTTTTTTGCTTCTGACCACTGCCTTCCTTAATCTGCCTTTCATTTTATCATTCCCCTCCTTTCTCTTAGTCTTTTCATTTCCTATTTTCCTATTGTATAAGATAGATTTCTACACCCAACTGAGTATATTTCTCTCTCTCTCTCTTTCTCTCTGACTCTGTGTCTGTCTCTTTCTCTGTATATATGTATATGTATATGTATATGTATATGTATATGTATATGTATATGTATATGTATATGTATATGTATATGTATATGTATATGTATGTGTATGTGTATGTGTATGTGTATGTGTATGTGTATGTGTATGTGCATGTGCATGTGCATATGTATGTGTATGTGTATGTGTATGTGTATGTGTATGTGTATGTGTATGTGTATGTGTATGTGTATATGTATGCATATGCATATATATGTATATGTATATGTATATGTATATGTATATGTATATGTATATGTATATGTATATGTATATGTATATGCATATGTATATATACGTATATATATATTATATGAATATAGATAGTTTTGTCTTCTTATGAAAGCTGTCTATATCCCTTGACCATTTATCTATCTATCTGTCTGTCCATCTATCTATCTATCTATCTATCTATCTATCTATCTATCTATGGTTCAAGCACTGCCAAACCCCTTCCCTGGTGAGGGCAAATACTGAGAATAACTTAGACTAATATAATTCTGGTCATTTAGGTTTTATAACAATAGTTCAATTTTTTAAATTGAGGCCAGATCACGTTGATGTTAACGCTATAGATTCATAGGATTACAGAGTTAGAGATGGAAGGTACTTTGGGCATCATTAAGTCAAACTTCCTCATTTTATAGATGAGGAAACTGGAGCTGAATGAAGTTATGTGATTTGACCCAGTTCACAGAGCACACAGAGAGTATGTCACAGGATTTGAAAGGATCTGAATTATGTTCTTCTTGATTCCTAGCCCAGTGGGTTATTGTTGTTGTTGTTTTGAAATTATGTCTAGGTCAAAAAGGCATTATGGTATTGTGGAAAAAAGGCCAGAGAGTCAGGAATATCTAGGCACTAATCTTTCCTCTTCTGCATGGTAGTGGTGTAAGCAGTTCTGACCTCTCAATGTCTCAAGCATCTCCCTCCAAACTATAGATTTGTGGAACAGGTTTCTGCCTTCATGGACGTGCTGGTAGGTAGTTAAGCTATTTAGTCAGTGATATTGAGTGGAGACTAGCAATGTGAACAATTCAAGCCTGAATCCTCTCTTTCCTCATATGAAAGTTTAGGGTATTTTGTCCTAAGTGTCTGGATGATTGCCTGAACTCCCTTGTTCATTTTGCCCATGTATAGACACAACCTAATGTTGCTGTTCATCTCTTTTGGATCCTCTAATAGTTTAATTGTATTTCAAATTGATTTTTAATGCCTGTAGTCTTCCTAAGTGAATTTTAAAAATCTAGTAAATAAATACAGGTCTGCATTTTAGCAGCGAAGTGTTTCCTTTTAACTCCTCTGTGTCACGGGGCTATTAAGAAGCCTAATCATTTAATGTTTGTAAAGTACTTCAAAATCATTGACTAAAAGGTTCCAAATAAAGGAAGAGAATTGCAATATATATTTTTAGCATACTATCTAGTCTTTGGCTCTGTTCCCTCCATCTACATAATTTGTGTTTTTCATACACAAAGAATGCTGAAAATAGTGATTAAAATTTGTCATTTTGTGACCCACAGGTCATTTCGAATCTACAGACTGACATTTTCAGAAATGCTTTATGTTTTATCAACTGATTTCTTGCCTGGGAGAATCAAAGGACAAGAAGAGTAACAGTGAAATGAATGATGAAATTCGAACTGGTAGAAGTTCAGCCAGAGAACTGAGCCAAGATGATAAGGGACCACCAAAAGCAAAACAAACAAACAAACAAACAAAAAAAAAAAACAAAGCCCAAAGCCCAAGCAAAGAAAAATGATTGCATTATTGTTTTGTTCTAATGGAGATGCTTAGCCCTCTGTATAGGGTGGGGCAGGATGGGAGTGGGAAGACTAGTACTAGCAGAAAAGAAGAATCCTTTCCAGTGCTTTGAATCAATGGTCATTCCCTTTATATCAGCCTTGTCTTCTTTTAGAGTGAATTGTCCCATTGTGCCCATGCTTCCCAGACATTCATGATTGCTAAGTAAAATGCATTGGAACTTTAAATGAAATAATGTCATTCTGATTACTTTTTAAAAATTGGGGCTTTATTGTCTCAATATATGGATGTCAATGACTATTCAGAACAGCTTTAAATTCCCATAAGACAGGCTATTGCAGGCCACCAGCCTTGCCAATAAAGTCAATATGATTTCTGGAGCAATTTTTTTTTCAGTTGCACTATTTAAATTGAGTATTTCCAATAGGGGTTTAATTTAGATTTAATGAGAGAGTTATTATATGTTAATTAAATACCAACGGATTGTTATGAATATCTATTGGGGCATAACAACCATTTTTATTAAGATAAATATATCTTAAACAGTCGAGGTTCCATAAATAAGTTACCAAGAATTGGTTTTTAACTAACATTCAATAAAAAAATGCATTTCAATGTAACTTAACTATAATGTGGTTATTACCTGTTAAATATAGGTAGACTAGTAAGAACATAGTTGTTGAATTTCAACTCATACATCTTAATAAAATACTAGTTGCACCTAGATAAATCCATGATAAGTCAGCAAGTATTTAATTAGTAGAAGTATTTATAGCATAGCATTTACATTAGCATATTTATAATCAAATAAATAATATAATAACTCTTTTATTAAATCTAAATTAAGTCCTTGCCAGAGGCATTTAAAGAGCTGTGAAACTATGCTGGTTATATAGTCTTTAAAATTTAATTCATTATGTGATTTTTATGCTGTACTAATAATACATTTGAGAGTAAATTAATATGTAATGCATATATATATATATATATATATATTTCAAGAAATGTAATGAATGTGGCTTAAATATATTTAGAACTCTAAATATTTTGGCTCAACTGGCAAGGAAAATTCTATAAACATTTTTTTTAGTCCATCCACAAGTTGTAGGCACAAATATGTGAATATGACTAAAAATGTCAGGATGTTCTGCTATAATTTACTATATTTATTGTCATTTAAAAGTCTGAGCACATGGGTGGTGGTTGGCATAGTTCGAGATGTGGCACAGTCAGGTGTCCACATAAGCTTGAGCAAACATGAGCTTTGAGTGCCAAGTTGCACCCACAAGAACAGAAGGCCCTGAAGAGGCCTTCTCCATACTTAGATGTTCATAAAAATAACACTAGCTATCACTCTACAGATGAATCGACAGTTGTCTTGCTTAGTTAAAAATGGAACATAATTTCCTTTCAAGAGTGTGGAATAAAATTCGAACTAATTTTATTTTCAATATTGAAATGTCATAATTAAGTTTCTTTTTCGCACAAAACAGCTGAGATTGCAGAACAAAAATTTGAAGTTGGGCAAATCTTCCCTTCTGAGGCTTCTGGTTAACTCTTTCCTCTTTAGCATAAAGTGTTTTGCAAACCTTGGCATACTATAGCAAAGTCAATTACTGTGAATGGGTTTCTCTGTCAGTCAAATAAAAAACCACATTTTTTTTTGGCAGGCGAAGGTTTACAAAGCAAATAACCTCTTATGATACATAGCACAAATATAATTATTCCCTTTTTATACATGTGGAAACTGAGAGTCTGAAAAATTAAGTGATCTGCCTATAGTCATACCGTTTGTAAATTATAGAAATGGGATATGAACCCAAGTCTTCCTGCTTTTAAGGCCAGTACTCTATCTACTACTTATACTGCCTCTTCACATGCTATCCCATTTCTGATATCTGAAAGTTAGTTTGTTTTTTTTTTTAATATTATTGCTGACTCCAAAGTGTTAAGTATTAAATAGGATCTAAATGGTCAGGAGACATTGCACCCAAGAAACAGAATCAGGAATTTCACCTAAATATAACTGGAACATGAATTAAGAAAGAGTTAACTAAAAGCCTCCAAAGGGAAGATTAGCGCAAGCCAAAATTTTCATTCTGCAATCTCACCAATTATTGTACCCATTTTATAGGTGAGACAACTAAAGCTCTGAGGGGTTAAGGGACTTGCCCATGGTTTTACAGCTAGTGGGTATAGTTCAAGATTCAAGACTGCATTTCTTCACCTTATGTTTCATGCCATATCCATTATGCCATGCTAATTTCTTCAGGTATAGCCAACCTAAAACTACCGAAATCAACTCATTAATAATACCTTATATCCAAACACAACACTAGGGCTGGGAAATTTCATAGAGTCAATTGTCCAGTCATGATATCATGAAACCAAACTATGATGACATTTCATTTAATGTCATGTTTTTGAAGGAACAGTTAGGGGTATTAAATCTGCAGTAAAATGGTATACTTGCACTAATGTATGGCAACAGGATCCGGTGTGACACCAGGACTTCTTACTCAGGCAGGAAGTTAGGTCTCCCTCTGAAGCAACTGCTCCGACCACTCTGTTGTTACCATTTTGAAGGATGCACCTACTGGTGACATGTGTTTCAACAACATAAAAATTGTGATGGGCTCATGAAAGAAGCAGAAATAAAGATCATTATTGAATCTGTACCCTGACTGTTGCAGTGAGGTTTAATCACTTTCTGTTTCATGAATACTGAAGAGAAAACCACTGTTAAAAAAAAAAGCCAGCATTTTGACTGTGGCAGAACAGGGTTTTAGCAGTCATATTCAGGTACTTTTATGGCATCATATTTCTGTCTAAAATATATTGGGAGATTCTGCCAAGATTTAGAATCTGCAGCTGGAGCAACTTTAATTCTTGAGTCCAGCATATTAGGTATTGGCATACTTTCCATTACTTTTGTCAGCTCTAATGATTTGTTGAGTTTGGGCTCTCTCTTTATGAAGAGACAGGATCCAAGCATTCCCACTGAAAGGTAGGAGCTATGAAATTACGTGGATTAAGTCTCGCTATGCCAAGGAATTGTTCAGATTAAGATTGTCCTCAAAACACAGACAAGAAAGCTCAGTGACTAGAAAACCTCAGAATACAATTCTGTTTTCAAATTCTTCAACAATGCACATACATATACATTTACTTGGACATATATCATCTGGGTGATTATACAATGTGTATAACCTCTGAATCCCCCAAGTATTCTCTAAGACACAAGGAAGGGGTTGACCTTCATTGGTAGGAGAGTGACTTTATCCAGAAGTTCTCTCACCTATATCAATGAAATCATAAGTTCATGTATTTATGTATACATGCAGGTATATATACACATATATATGTGTGTGTATGAATACACACACATATATGTGTGTATATGTGTACATACCTACATACACAGAGAGAGACACACACAGACATGCACAAAACAACCCTTTGGGTTTTCTCCTTTGGGTATCAAGTCTAAACTTGCTCTCTTTGTGACTTTCACCCATTGCTCCTCATTCCGACCTGTGAACCCAAAAGGAACAAGTATCACATATTTGGTATGGACCTCTCATTTCATATTGTAACAAATTCTCAGTGTGGAAACTTTCTTTATTGATCGCGACTGATATTTAATTTCTGGTCTTAAGAAGTTGCATAGGAGTGCTGAGAGGTCCATTTACTTGCCCATAACTATATGGCCTACATGTGTCAGAGAAAGAAGGTAAACTCAGGTCTTCCTAACTTCAAGGCTAGCCTTCTATCTTCCATATCACATTACTTCTCGTCTAGAAAGTAGAAATTTCCATTTCAGATTACACCATTGAAGCAAAGATTTAAAAATATGTAGGATTATTTGAACACAGAGAAAGTGGACTTAGATCAACTTTTGACTTGGAAATCTGGTTTCTCTATTTTGTCATATTCTGATATGCTGTTGAATAGCTTCTCTAAGGGACCCCACCTTTTTATATCACTTCATTCTTAATTACTGAATAGCTGTTTCATCTATTGATATACAGATGACACCATTAATTGGGATATTGGGTCTATCTTCAGTCATCATCTCATTCAGATTGAAGAGTAGTGAATTGCACAAACATTACTTACAGCGATTTCCTTTGGCTGCTTTCTTTCTCCAGCACTAATTAGGTATGGTTCTTCAAAATTACACAACTTGAATAAGAGTTGATTTTGCCATTTATATCCTATTTCATAGCATGGTGTTTGGAAGTATATCTCTAAGTTTAGATGAGCATTGCTAGAGCCATCAAACAAAAATGAATGATATAATATAATTCCTTTAAGTTATCATATGCTGATATAATATTTCTGTTGCTACCATTTCAGTTGCTAAAAGCATCTAAAATTAATCCACTTTTTGATCAAAATTGCTTTTCTTGGGTCTGTTTGTAGCATTTGTGGTTTGAATGCCCATGCAGTTTATGCATGTGTTATTTTTTAGTATGAGCATCTGCTGTTTTGAGTTACATGGGATCCATATGAAAACTTCTTAATTAACAGCAAGATATGTTAACTGGTATATATTTATGTATGTATGTATATATGTATGTATGTGTGTATGTGTGTGTGTGTGTGTGTGTGTGTGTGTGTATGTATACCCTGAAAATAATTGAACTCCTAGAGAAAAAGGGAAATTGCATTTTCTTAAAGGTCAATTGACAATTGAATACCAATTCCAAATACAAAGCTCCCTCTAATCTGCACAACATACAATATGTGATGTTAAATTGACCAAATAGCCTGTCTGAAAAAAAAAATTGGTAAACTTCTGGGTTAAGTGGTGAAATCAGACTTGTTTTGATGATAGGTTTCAAAATCAATCTTTGTGGTCAATGTTATTCCAATGTGACTGGAGTCTAGGAAAAAGACAAAGAGAAATATTTGAATGAAAGACAAGGCAAGAAGGCAATGGAAGGATGTAGGGGAAATGAAAGGACTTAATGTGAAGGGCAGTATTGTTTTCCATTACTTCACTTTTGTTATAGTGATTCTACCCATTGAAAGATGACAAAAATATTACCTTCTTTTTCCAGGTGTGCTTTTCCCAGTATTATTATTTTTTTCTTTCTCCCTATCTTTTGCATTTCTCTGGAGCCTATCAGTGATTCTATGCTTCCCCTTTCTACTCAGAGTGGGACCACACTTTTATTAACCTCTCTTAACCCATTCAGATCTTGTCTTGGCTGTTTGTCTACCTGTGATTTACTTCTTCCTGCCCACAGCCATTCAGATGATGGTTACTATTCCACTTTACTACACTCAGGTCCTCTCGTTCTTCATCGATGAATTATTTGCAGTCAGTGTTGGAAGGAGATTTACAAGATCTTAATGCAGTAACTCAGAAGACGTACTGCTATCAGATGTCTGACTTTCAGGGGAGCATTGAACTAATCCACCTCATTTCTAAACAGCAAGAGATAAACCTTAGGTTTAATCATTTACTAAAAACACTTTGTTTCAGCTTCATCCTCACAGCTATTTTAAGGTTAGTTAGGATGTCACTTTGAGTAAAGTGGTAAAGTTCAACTATAAAAATGGGCTTAACTTCCTCCTGAATATATCTTATTTATCATTTCTTTAATTTACTCAATTTCTCTTCCCACCAACCCCCATATTTCTAAGTTTATAGAGTTCCAGAATAAAATCATAGGATATTAGACCTGGTAGAAACCTTAGAGGTCACAACATCAGAGGCTTATAAATTGCACATGGAAGTGACTCCAAAGGCTATGTATTCAAAACCAATCAATCAACAGTATTCCTTAAGCAATACTGGACAATGTGCTAGACAGTGGAAATACAAAGAAAGATATGAAGTAGAATCTGACCACAAGAAACTTACATTCTATAAGGGGAGACAACTATCTATCTATTTATCTATCTACGTATCTATATGTATGTATGTATTGGTATAATATATGTGTGTACATGAATGTGTGCATATACCTGTATATGTATATATGTCCATGGATATACATATGTTTACATAAACAAAGTGAAAAGGTAATATGGGGGAGGCCTAGCAGTTAGGGGCATCAATAAAAGCTTTGTGTAGAAGGTAGTCCTTGTTCTGAGTCTTGAAGGGAAACTGGTTCTAAGAGATGATGAGGAGGAAGGAGTACATTCTAGTCATGGAAGACAGTGCAAAGGCATGTTGAGGGAAATGGTGTCATGTAGAAGGAACAGCAAGCAGCCAGCTTGACTGAAATGTAGAGTATGAAAAGGGGGGTATTGTATAATAACAATGGAAAAGGAGGTTGGGGCCAGGTTGTAAGGGCTTTAAATGCCAAACAGAAGATCCTAGAAGTAATAGGAAGACATGGGAATCCATTGAGTAGGGGAGTAACATAGTCAGATCTGTGCATCAGGAAAGCCAGTTTAGAAGCTGTGTAGAGGACTAAGTGGGGGGGGAGTGGCATGAGGCAGGAAGACCAACTAAGAGGCAATTGTAATAATCTACGCAAGAGGTGATGAGGGTATGAATTCAGGTGATGGCTGTGGGAATGGGGAGAAAAAGCTCAAATATGAGAGATATGAGATAGAAATGATAGGATTTGGCAACTGATAGCATTTGTGGGGTGATGAGGGAGGAGGCAAGGATGACAGTGAGGTTGATGGTGACTGAAAATCTGATAATGCCCTCAAGAGAAAGAGGGAAGTTAGGAAGAAGGATAGGTTTTGAGGGAGAGCTAATGAGTTTTTTCTCTTGGACATGTTGAGTTTGATACGCCCATGGAAGATCCAATTCAAGATGTTCACTAGGCAACAGATATGTGACTGGACCTCAGAAGAGTGGCTGTATTTGGATATATGTTGTTATTCAGTCATTTCAGTCTGGCCAACTGTTCATGGCCCCTTTTGACGTTTTCTTGACGAAGATACTAGAATGATTTCCCATTTCCTTCTCCAGTTCATTTTATAAATGAGGAACTGAGGCAAACAGGGTTAAGTGACTTGTCCAGAGTCACACAGATAATAAATGTCTGAGGCTGGATTTGAACTCAATTTTTCTTGACTCCAGGAGCAGCGCTATATCCTTTGTACCACATAGCTGCCTTAGATGTTATATTTGATGTATAGATCTGAAGATACTCTACATAGAGGTAATAAAAGCTCAGAGCAACTGATGATTATCAAATGAAAATGTGGAAAGGGAAAAGGTAGGGCAGAGACTTGTGGGTGACCCCAAAGTTGGAGGTATGATATGGAAAATGATCCAGAAAAGAACACTGATAATAAGTGGCCTTTAAAAGTGAGAAGAAATCCAAGAGGGAATAGTGTTATGAGGATGAAAAAAGGAGAACATATCCAAGGAGTGAGGGTCGTACAATAGCAATAATTACTGAAAAGGTTGAAAAGGAGGAGGACTAGGAAACTTTTAATCTAGTCTGTTTCATCCTCTATCTGGAGATCAACACATAATTCACTTTTCTTTAGGCAGCTAGATGGCTCAGTGGATAAAGCATTGGATCTGAAGTCAGGAAGAGCTAAGTTCAAATGGCCTTAACTATTTAGATGTGGGTTCCTGGATAAGTCATTTAACTTTTGTCTGCTTCAGTTTCTTCATCTATAAAATATAGATAATAATAGCACGTACCTTTCAGAGTTGTGAGTATTAAATGAGATAATATTTGTGAAGTGCTTTAAAAAACTTTGACACACTATATAAATGCTGGATAGTAGTAGAAGGAAGAAGAGGAGAAGGAAGAGGAGGAGTACTCCACCCTCAGCATAATAGTATTAATCCTATTCGTTTAAAAAAGCAAATTATTATCTCGGACCGTACCATATCTGTAGGATAACTACGTGGTCTTGAGGTAAGTATAAATCATCACTGTATCAAACAATTATACTTATTATATTCAAAGTGGAAAATCTATATATTACAAAACTCAATCTTAAATCAATACTTTAATGGATCCAGTGATCCAGATTGTAACCCATCTATCCCTTCTCATCCTATCAGATTCTTGTCCATGTTCTTCCCAAGTCCTCTATGTGGGGTCACCCAGCATGCTTCCCTCTAAGTCTTTTAATGTGACGGGAGTACCAGTAAAACACTAGGTCTATCTATCAGATATCCTTCATTCTTTCTAAATGAGTGGGTCCACATGTTTTTGTTTTTAATCATGTATCTCCTGGTGATATATTTTATGCCACTTCTTGTGTATATCCCTCCTTAGATCAAATTATCCTCACAAATGAGCACATTCTCAATTCTCACTAGATTATAAATGTCTTTTACAGCCATTTATTCAGCACATCATCTTGCATTTTCAAAGCTCTCTAATTATTAATGAGTCAATCTACCAAGAACCCTCAAGGACAACATTCAAAAGAGTATTACTGCAGTTACTTCCAAGTGCAGGAGTTAGGGAGAGTTTCAGGGTGGATAACCCCAAGGTCACAAAACACATCCATCCATGGAAGAATTACTACTAACTCAGGAATCTCTGACTTTAGTAAAGAGCTCAATCTACTGAGACTCTCTCCCTTCCATTATTTTTAAGAAAATCACATTAATATACATATGTTAGATAGATATAGATAGATAGATAGATGGATGATGGATGGATGGATAGATAGTTGGATGGATAGATAGATAATCTTATTGTTGTAAGGGACCCCAGAAGACATTTAGTTTTACCATATCTGAACAAGAAGCCCCTCTAAAACATCACTGAGATGTTATCATCGAATGTCCTTGGGGAGGTTTTGATCAGTATAAAAAGTATCAGCATACTCACATATTTTATACATCCAATAAGAAAAAGAGCTAAGGTGGCCTTTGAGTTGAATATATGAGACCTTCTGGGAAACATTGGTCATGTGGGAGAGAGAAAGCTACTGTCCCCCATCCTGGTCCTCTAGAAGGGGACATTATGTCCTTTGCATCCTGTACATTCTAGTAATAATACTAATTCACATTTCCACAGCACTTAAAGGTCAATAAAGTACTTTTTCTGCAACATCTCTGTTGAGATAGACATTGCAAGTAATATTGCTCTCATTTTACAAATGAGGAAACTGAGGCCATTTCAAGAGTTTAGCAAGGCCTCTGTACAGATTGACATAAGAGTTAATGTAGCAAAAGCAAGAAGTTTATAAATAACTTTGAAGGGATGTAAAATCTCTTTAAAAAAAACAAAAACTTGAGTGAAGTCAGGCTTAGGGAATGACCTGGGACAGGGGATTGAATTTTCTAATTTGTATGTAGAAGCCCATCTTCTTTTGACCCCTCAAGCCCTGGGGAGTCTCTTTGTGAAATAACTCATTTTCCAGCCTCAGTGAATATACTGCAGTATCAGAAACATAACTCAATTGTTTTTTTAACTTTTCAGGGTATTGCTGTACTTCATGGCTAGTGTTATGTAGATCAATGATCGTTATTCAGTACTATAGATGTAATGTGGAAAGTTTAGAAGGTTGTCATGAATGTATACTGACCCCAAGACATACCCCCAAAAGTCATTGGGCTTTCATTATTATAAATAAATCCCGTATATGAAAGTATTTTCCTTTGACTTTGATTTGATTTTTCTTATCGTCTCACAACTGGAATGGTAGAATTAATTGGCCTCCCTATCTCTAGATCCTCACTATGTCCCCTCCCTTCCCTGCTTCCCACAAGCCATCCTGCCCATTGTAATCTGTCAAATTATAATTTTATAACTACACAATGTCATTGATCTGGGCACTCCTTCTACTGAGATGCCATTGCAAATCACATTACCCTATTTGCTGACCCCATGTAATTCTTGTCTGTGTCCAAATAGATCCTTAGGAGGATCTGCCGCCCACATTAGAGAATTTTATCAGAATTTTTGTATCTTATGGAGTTGGTGATATTTAATCCTTCACTCTACCCATATGCTTTGCCCACCTTCTTTTCCAGTCATACATATCCTCTGAGACGGTTGTTATATTTCTTGCTATATTTAAGTCATTACTGGTATATGCTGCAGCCTAGTTTAAATATAATATATTGCCCTTTGAGTCATCTACAGTTTTGATTCTTCTGAAATCGGGATGTTCCATGAATTATAGTATAAGGTGTCCCAAGAATCTAAGTGCAATTTCAGGGGATTTTAGCTTAAAGTTGCACTGAGATTTTTGGGACAAACTGTATGGAGAATCACAGGGAAATTATTTTTATTTTAATTTGCTGGGATCTGTGACTACATTTGTGTAGGGGACTCCTGGTGCTCCACCTCCTACCTTTCCAGTCTTCTCACACCTTACTGTCCTTCACATATTCTATGAACCAGTAACATTGGCCTCTTTGTTATTCCTTGTACAAGATACTCCACATCCTGATTGAACATTTTCAGTGACTACATTCCATGCCCGGACCTCTCTCCCTCCTTCACTCCTGAACAAAATTATGGGAGCTTACTTCTGTTTCTCTTTCTTCTGGTTGACCATTAATCTACCTGGTACCCTTTAAAAATAACAGGTAAGCATATATATGTATACACACACACACACACACACACACACACATATATAAACATATTGACATATATTTAGATATACACCCCTATAAACATGTGAGAAAGCTTGGCTCAACATTTCCCATTGCCATCCTGACTGGTGGGAAAGCCTTTGCTTTTTCACTAAATTTTGCAGAACACTTAGAAAAGAATTATGCAACTGAATTCAATTTAACAAGCACATATTAGATGCTTACTGTGTGCGAGAAAAGAAAAGGAGCTCCAAGCCTTCGAGGAACTTACATTCCCCTGAGGAGTTCAAATAAATAAACACAAAATTGTTTGAAGAAAGACACTAGCAACTAACAGGAACAATGCAAAATGAAGGTCTTCAATAAAAATGCATTGGATGGGTTTTGTTGAATTTGCCTCTTTCTCCTAAAACTGGAGCACCAAGAAGAAAAACAAAATCAGTATTTTGAGGTTTTCAGTTAATTCTGTTCCAGGTAAACTGGGTTGTGTTGTCTCTGGTTTTTGTTGGACCCTATCTTCCAGAGTGGCTTGGAATAGGTTAGAGTACTAAGAAGCTAGGACAGCCAGGTGGCGCCATGGTGCACAGAGCTCTGAGCCTGGAGTCCAGAATACTAATCTTCCTGAGTTCAAATTTGGCCTCAGATGCTACTTCTTAGCCGTGGGACACTGGGCAAATCACTTAACTCTGTTTGCCTCAGTTTCCTCATTTGTAAAATGAGCTGGAGAAGGAAATGGCAAACCACTCCAGTATCTTTATCAAGAAAGCCCCGAATGGGGTCAGACACTACTGAAAATGACTGAACATGACTGAACAACTAACAAGGTAAACTCCCAGAGGGCAAGTATCCTGTCTGTTTAAGTGGTATAGAGATGAGTCCAACACCGTATGCATGCAGCAACTTTATGATGCCATCTCCTAGCTGGTAAATGACTCCCTAGGAGTAAGTTGGGGCAATTTCGGAAGCTGCTTTCACTTGCTGAGGACACTCAGGGACCGTTTAGTGAATTACTGCTTCCCTGGGAAAAGTCGGCTCATTAACTTGCCACATGTACATGCACAATAGCTTTATATTTTCATTTTCCAGGAGCACTCGATGGATATTAATGGATTCTATTAAAGACTTGAGGCAGGAGGGATATCTATTAGAAAGCCATCCCTTTGTTTGTTTAGCATGCCTTTGCTCTCAATCCCACAGCTCCTTACAGATATATGCCATAGACCAGAGCATGCTCCGTCTCTGTACTCACTTTAAGAACTCAAAAATCTGTAATTTCATACCAATGGGGACTCCCTCTAAAAATGCATCCATTTCTTAAAAGACAATTTAATGTATTATTGAAACCAGAAAAAAAAAAAGATCGGCACCTGCTGGCCAGCCCTCTGATAATGAGTCTTTATGATCTTAGCTAAACTTGTCCTAGATGACACTATGCTCAAAGACTGTCAAAACCAGCCAAGATCAGCATGGCTTGGTGGATAGAGTGCTGTACTTGGAGTAAAGGGATATGGGTTCAAATACTACCCAAGACATTTACTAGTTGCATATGATAAGGTATTCACTCTTCTTAATATTGCCTAGGTATTTCCAGAGCCTAGCATAGTGCTTTGTGTGGAGTGAGTCTTTAATAAATGCTTTTTGAACTCCACAAAAAGCTTCAAAAACCTCAAAGCACTAGATAAATGTAAGCTATCATTCTTCTTCTAACTGAACAGTATCTGAAACTTTGCTTCTTGTGGGAATAGGCTTCAAGAATCCAGAGTCATCTCTTCTTCAAAATATTGCATTGGGGTCTGACTTTAGATTTCAGTATAGCATACAATGGTTAGGACCTATGGTTCAGGGAATCCCCTCTCTTTTCCAAGAATCTGGGCTCACAGGTCCTAGGTCCAATCCTGATAGCTGCCCACTCAAAAAGGTCAGTTCTTGTTGTCTCCACTTGGAGTTACTTCAAGTAATTTCACTCCTAACCATATGTTAGAATAAATTTTCCTGAAATGTGTTTAACAGGTCCCTGATTCTTGTAGAAGCATTCAAGGTAGAAAATGAAAATCCAGGATGAAGCAAACTTTATTTCACCCTGAAGATAATGTTAAAGAGGCAAATGATGCAAAGGTACCTAAGAACATAGGAAAACATGTAAAGCATTCTGATAGCCTATTGGTTTCTTCTCTGAGGGGAACTAAATTTGTGGTTGCTTATTTGACATTCTATTCCCATTAGCTCCCTTTCCCCCATAGAGTCCTATATCATCCCCATCAAGACATACTACTAACTTATGGTTTAGATTTCCCAAGCATATACGTTGGGGGATGCTGAACAAGCAACCTCTGTCCTAACAGACCTACATTGTACAACCCACAAGTACCAGTGCAATTTTGGGGAGAAACTCAACCGGGTTATATGTGTCTTGCTTGATTTAAGCTCCATTAAACGATATAATGTAGTGCATGGAACTGGGTATGAGAAAATCTGATTCTAGGTACTCGTTCTATAACTCTTACCAACTTATTGTCTCTTCCTGGGCCTCAGTTTTCCTGTCTGCAAAACGAATAGCTTCAGCTAGATGAGCTCAAGGTCCCTTTCAATAGTGTACGATTCTAGCTCACATCATTCTCTAATGTCAGGAGAAATCTATAAAAGCAATATTTAGATGTGGGTGCTCAGTGTTTCTTTGTCTGTATCTCAGGAGGCTACAAGTACTTGGGACGGCCACCAAAGTCCTTATAGTCACTCTCTGCTTAGGGGCTGATTAGCCCTGGAGTGCTGCTCTGACTGTGGAGTGTTGGCAGAGGGACAATGCAAAAATGCTGTGTGGAGTCTCCAGAGGGTCATGGCGTTGAGATCACAGTCATTACAAACCGAGGAGAAAGTCTATTCTAATAGAATCAATGAATACCCTCCAAATGTTCATGGAAAATGAAAATATAAAGCAAATAATTGTGACAAGCATATTGTCTAATTAAGATGAATGGGACAAGCTCCTTATGCATTTTTAATCTGTTAAATAAACAACATATTAACAAGGCTTAATTATATTACCACAAACTTAAAGTGACTTTCTGAAATAAAGTTTATTTTGATTTAACATATGCCAATTTTATGTATTTGTAGCACTTTTGTAAGAATTGTGCACAAACAACATCCTGAGATAAAACTATTTTGACACAGAATGTGTGTGCTTGCCATCCTAATCAAAGTTTTCTAATTCTTAATTCTTTGGAAAGTTCAGGATTAGCAGCTATTGAATCTCTCACTTTTGAAGCAAGACAGTTTTCAGTCTCTGTGTTTGGATTTTGAAAGAATGGGCTTTATAAGGCTTTTCTTTCAAATGGGCTATCTTTCTTCATTAATAGATACCATACTAGTTGATTATTGCAGATCCAAGATCATCCATGGTAGAACCTTGGATTAAAATAGGGGCAGGACAGGAGTAGGGCCCTTGGACAAAGTCAGGGCATCTTTAATGCTATGGCACTGGCAATGTTTCAGTGTAGCACCTGGCCCCTTCCCAAGCTTCCATTAATCAACAATGGTCTGAATGTGAATATTACATCTGGAGTAGGAAATTTAGTTCAATATATCACATTTTAGGAAAGAAATTGGCAAACTAAATCATGTCCACAGGAGGGGGATCATGATGGGTGGGATGCTGCAAACCACACCAAAGAAGAATCATTGAAGAAACTGGCTATTTTTAGCCTGGAGAAGATTTGGGTGGGACCTGATAGCTATCTTCTAGTATTTGAATGGATGAGACTTGTTATGTGTGGGTCCTGAGAATAGAACCATAATCAATAAAAGATCTTCAGGAGATCTTCAAGCCAATGCTAGCTGACCACCTGTTCTGTGTGTCACCACTAAGATTCTTTTTCAAGTACAGCTGGATTGGATGACCTCTAAGGTACCTATCAGCTCTGAGAGTCTATGATTCTGTCAGAAGCAAATTTCATCTCAAAGCAGGGGAGAACATTCTAATAGAATGGACTGGCTTTGGTGGGAGTGGGTCCCCTATCACAGGAAGACCACTGCTAGTGACTGTGGTAAAGGGGATTCCTATAGGGAGGGGTGAACCCTGTCAAGTTAGAGTCAATGATTCTGCATCAGTTTCATTCCCAAATTTAGCCATTAGCTGCAGAGAGGTGAATATATATTTCTGGCAATACGGTTTTGTGAAAGGAGCATTGTTCTGTGAAGGAGAAGAATTATAGTCTAGTTTATTAGTGAGATAACTTGGGCAAGTCATAGATCTTATGTTGCCTTTGGTTTCATATGGGATCATAGAATCACAGAATTTGAGTGGAAGGGACCTCAGAGGTCATCAAGTACCAACCTCTAATGTTATAGGTGAGTAAACTGAGGCCCATGGAGTTGACTTGTTGTTGGTCAAGGTCACATAAGCAGTAAGTATCAGAGGCAGGATTGGAACTCATGTCCTCTGGCTCCAGGCAGCCAGGTCTGAAGTTAGAAAGACTCATCTCCCTGAGCTCAAACCTGGCCTAAGACACTTTCCAGTTGTGTGACCCTGGGCAAATCACTTACCCTTGTTTGCCTCAGTTTGCTCATCTGTAAAACGACCTGAAGAAGGAAATGGCATACCACTCCAGTATCATTGTCAAGAAAACCCCAAATGAGATCACAAAGAGGGACTGAAAATGACTGACCAGCAGCAACCTTTAGCTCCAAAAATAGAGTTCCTTCCTCCATACCACACTGCCTCCACATTCCCATCTGTAAAATAGAGATAATTATACTGCCCCTGCTTCCCTCTCTGGGCTGTTGTAAGGATCAAATGAAACAAAGCATGTTCACCGAATCAATGTGACTCAGAATTAGAAGAGACTGCATTCTAGTTCAGCTCTAACCTAAAGGAAAATACTCTTTACAAATATCCTGACACAAGTAGTTACCTCAACCTTGCTTGAAGACCTGTAATGAAAGGAAAAGTCTATGAAAATTGCAAGAATACTTTAAAATGTAAGGGATAATTATTATTATTTTTTGTTGTTTCTTTTATCCATTTGATAAATGCATCTAAGAAAGGCAACAGCTTTACCCATTAAGACATTTATTGGAATAGACTCCTAATTTATATCACCTATTTGCTTTAAATGTTATAATAACTATGGTTCAAAAAGGAATGCTAATTTTCTGAAAGCGTGTTTTGAATTTTAAGATGGAGGTTCACCTCCTGCTATCCTCCCTCAAGGTCTCCCTTTCCTTTCTCTGAATTCCTCCAGCTACCTTTCCTGATGGCATTCTGTGCAACCGGAACCATTTCTGCCCTAGTCTTCCTACTATTGACTACATGTTTTGTTTCACTAGAAGTGTTCACTTCCACTCGTGGTCCTATAGATTGCTGAGGGCCAGAAAGTCTGTTAGGGATCATTGATCCTAAGCCCTTGATGCATACTCTTACTTACCCACAACTCTAATGACAGGAATTATAACAAATAAGGACTAGAAAGGGCCTTAGCAGTCTTGGGCTTCAGCCCTCTCATTTTACAAGTAAACCAGCAGAGGTCCACAGAACTAAAATGACTTGTCCAAAGTCAGGGACTGGTTAGTGTCAAGGTTAGCCTGAAGCTCAGCTTTCTGCACTCCAAAAACTGTGTTAGCTTGGGGAAGCCTCATGGTAGCATTGGGATCAGGTAAAATTCAGGGGAGGATTGAGTAGAAAGACATTCCAATAGTGTAGGAAGAGAGTATTAGCAGGGTGGTTACCACTTGCCAGAATAGTAATGGGCTGTTGATAGCTTTGCTGTTTTTAGTTTGATTTGGTTGGTTGCTTTCAGGAGAGAATCCTACCATGGTAATTTTCTGGGGCTTCAGGAAATATGCATATTCCCCTAACTCTAGTGTTTCTCTGTGTTTTCTTTGTTTCACTGATGGGAGGGAGACAGCAGTGCATTCTATGAATATTTCTTCCCCTGGCATCTTGGGTACTAAGGCCATATTTGGAAAAAGGGGAGAAGAGGGTTCCTTTTCTTCTGTAGGGCAGCTAGATGGCATGGTGATAGAATGCTGGGACTGGAATCGAGAAACTCCTCTCCTGAGTTCAAATCCAGCCTCACACACTTATTAGCTGTGTGACCGTGGGCAAGTCACTTAACCCCAGTCAGAGTAGCCTGAATGGGGACCCAGTTGACCACTTCCAGCTGGGCAACTCAGCTCCTCCTCCTCTCCCCTCCTCTCTCCTTACTTGAAGGTGTTCTGTCCAAAGGAAGGTAAATTTTGGTAGCTGAAAGCTGCCTACTAAACTTGGGTTCACTGGCTAGATTTCTCTCTCAAAGACCAAGCCTTAAACCCAATTCACTCTGGAGCCTCATGAATTGACAACGAAAAGTCCCTGTCCAAGCACCACTTAATGGCTATTTTTTGGACCCTCCAGGCTCAGAGTGAGTGTAAATTGTAACTGTTTCTCTTTTGGCCAGCAACCCTGAGGGTCTTCCCCTCCCAATTTGATTTTTTTTTTTTTTATTAAAGACTCACTTCTTAAAGAGGCTTATTCATTGAAAGGCTGTTGCCTCACTCAAAGTGAGAACCTGAAAAGATCTTAGCTTAAAAGGGCCAGGGTCTCCAGTCTTCCTGATGAATTTCTGGCTACTGGATCCAGGTGACTTTCGAGAAGAAAGTGAGGCTGGTGACTTCCCACAGCCCTCCCTCACTCGAATCAAAGCCAATTTGCAAGTCATATCATCATCTCCCTGATGTCATGGCCCTCTTCGAGAACTAAGGACAAACACAGCAACCACAACCAGTGTCCTTATCTGTAAAATGAACCGGAGAAGGAAATGGCAAACCGTTCTAGTACCTTTGCTGAGAAAATCTGGACATGACTGAAAAATCACTAAACAACAACAATAGGAGTTTGCAATAAGGCCGTTTAGATATAGCCCCAGTTTGCATTTCGATAATAGTGATGATTCTGAAATTCTGAAGGATATGCCAAGTACTTTAGCATTTGAGTCATGGCTAAATGCAAAATCAGAGAATCATAGATCTAGAGAAAGAAGGGACCCCAGAGGCCATCTAGACAAACCCATTCATGATCTAGGAATTTTGTAGTAAGGGAACCCTACAAATAGGGAATGTAAAAATGTAAGTAGCTGATACTAGGCATCCCTGAATCCAACAATGGACTCAAATATCCTCTTGTGGTTATGGTTCCAATACTATGTATAGCAGATAAGGAATCTTACATACAATATATCAAATTTCATGAAATTCTGTAGAGAGAGAGGAGACCTTTCCTTTATATCCTTTCTTTAATCACCAGTCACCATACTCCTATATACTTATCTCTCTGATTTGAGTGCAGGGAATATCTTTTGTTATTGTATCCCTAGCACTTAGCACAATGATTGGCACATGGTAAACACTTAAGAAATGCTTTTTCATTCATTCATTTAAGTTTTTATTGAACATTCATTGTGGGTAAGTACTATTATGATAACTCGTGTGTGTGTGGTGAATAAAATTATCAATGATACAGAGTCCCCTGCCCTTAAAAGCCTATGGTCTAGTGAAGAACATAAGCCCTAAACATATGAAAAAGATAAATAAGATGACAACATGGTAGCTATAACATGTTAGCTACATGTAATGTATTACATAGAGTGCTGAAGTACAGAGGACAAGGAGACCAGGTCTGTGTCTATCAAGCATCTATTTATTTCTCTATTCACTATCAACCTCCCAAGTGGTGCTTTGGGACAATGCAGCAGTACTAATAGACAACAGTTCCCACCCTACTCCACCTCCCACCAAGGGAAGAAAGCAATACAGAACCAAGTCATCTTTGTATACTGCTCCTTTCATAGGAATTATTCCTGGAAAATTGATTTAGCTGTGTTGTAAAAATCCCTGGTGTTAGATGATGTTTCTTTCTCAATTTTATTGATTGAAAGACTCAAGAACCAAGACATTTGTGTGAGAAGCACTGAAAAATCAGTGCCTCAAAAGAAAAGTACTTAGTCAAAACAAAGACGGCCAAAATGTTCTGTTTTCCAGGATCTAATTTAATTATGATTGGTATGAGGAATTTGATGTTGACAGCTAAGAAATCTTAAAACATGTATGTTTTTGATGACAAAAGGACAATTGTCTGTTGACCACCTGTGCCTTGGCTGAAAGAAATATAGATTCTATTTCTCACCATATAAAGACTCAATATAAAAATGAGTCCTTTTATCCAAGAGACTGCTTTGGAGCAGTAGTGTTGGCCATCACTAGAACTCAAAGTGGGTAGGAGAAGAGCCTTCACAAGAAGACTTCAGAATCAGAACTGCCATTTGAGAGTTAGAAGGGCAAGTTGGAAGGGGGAAAAAATCTGCATGGAAAAATTGTATGGAGGAAAAACTCTACCCTTCCCTTTCCTTGCATTGCAATCTATTTCTTGAGCAGTGGAAATTCCTCAGAGTCTAGCCAATGAAACAAGATGGAAAGGTCCTGAAGATCTCAGGATTATTATCTTTTAATACTTCCCTAGAAGTCTATAAGGGAATGGAATGAGTGCAGCAGCTTGCCAGCAACCTAATTCAACAGTAGAGTGGAAAGGTCCAGAAGAGGAGACATTTTGCCAAGCAGTGATTTGTGGTACAGACACTTTTTTCAAAAGGACACGAAGGACTTCAAAGTTAATATTGTAGAGCTGTGAGTTGCCATAGTCACATGTATTCTTTTCTCATGTGCTTTTATGTCATGGTTTTATAAATTTCTGCTCATTGTCCTCCATGGATACTGTTTGACTTGTTGAGAAAGTAGGTCCCAGTTTTAGTAATGGAATATTATGTTTAATTATTCTTGTATTGCTTTGTTTTTTTTTAAATTTTTTAACATTTTTATTTAAAGTTTTGAGTTCCAAATTCTATCCCATTCTCTCTTCCTCTCCTGCCCGCTCCCCGAGTTGGTAAGCAATCAGATATAGGTTATGCATGTGAAATTATGTAAAATATTTCCAAATTAGTCATTTTGTACAAGAAGACTCAAACAAAAGAAAGAAATGAAAGAAAGTGAAAAATAGCATGCTTCACTCTGTATTCAGTCAATATAAGATCTTTCTCTGATGGATAGTATGCTTCATCATTAGTCTTTTGGGATTCTCTTGATTCATTGTGTTGCTGAGAATAGTTAAGACATTCATAGTTCTTCATCGAAGAGTATCACTGTTACTATGTACCATGTTCTCCTGGTTCTGTCCACTTCACTATACATCAATTCATATAAGCCTTTCCAGGTTTTTCTGAAACCATCTTGCTTGTCATTTCGTACAGCACAATGATATTCCATTACAATCATATGCCACAGCTTGTTTAGCCATTCCCCAATTGATGGGCAGCCCTTTGATTTCTAATTCTTAGCCATCACAAAAAGAGCTGCTATACATATTTTTGTACAAATAAGTCCTTTACCCCCCCCCCCTTCTTTTGGATGTCTTTGGAATATAGACCTAGCAGTGATATTGCTGGATCAAAGGTTATGCACACTTTTGGCATAGTTCCAAATTGCTCTCCATAAATCAGTTCCCAACTTTACCAACAGTACATTAGTGTCCCAGTTTCCCCACATCCCCTCCAATATCCAACATTTGTTACTTTCTATTGAATAAATCTATTTTTTTTTAATTCCAAGTTCATGGTATCATTTCCACTGATCTGTTAAATGTGAAGTATATCAGTGGGGGTTCATGAGCTACAACTATGAGTAATAGATTTACAGTTTCCTCTGAAGCTAATCTGTCCCTAGGACCCAGAGATACTGAGTTGTAATAGCATGACCTATTGTTCTGGGAAACCCAACCTGCCCACACAGAATCCTGGAATGGAGGGAGTTTTTGAAAGAGTGGTATAATAGTGAAATCCAAAGAAGATTGTAGAACCAATGATTCTATTTGCTGAAAGAAAACTTACAAGATTGCCTTGTTGAAGCCTTTGCCTCTGTTGTGGTGCAGTGTAGAGGTAAAAAGGACGGCCCTTGGTGTCATGTAGACCTGGCTTCAAGGACTGGCTCTGCCCTATTCAAACTATGTGAGCTCTGAGCAGATCCCTTAACCTCTCAGTGTCCCAGATGACTCTCTGAAGCTATACAAAACAGAAGAGTTGCTAATATGTTTCTGTAGTGGAAGTCATCTACACTCTTCTCTTTATACCCTCCCCCCTCCCTCCCCAAAAAAAATTACAGATAATACTACTGAAACATTTAGAGATTAAATAATTTACCCAAAGGCACAAAGTGATGTGTAGAATGTGGACTACATATTGAATTGAAGCTACAGTGTAATGAAGCTAAAAGAGGCACTAAATTTTAGAACACAAGGTTAGAAATGGAGCACTACTTCACGTATGACCTTGAGCAAGCCACCTCATTTCTCTGGGCCTCAGTTTCTTCAAGTATAAAATGCGAAAATTATAGCATATTCTCTCTAAAGCCAATATTCGCAACTCTAAACCCTGCAATTCTATGATTCCATGACTGTATTTATTGTACAGTTAGTGTGTGCAAGGAACGGGGAGGTGTTGGAACAATGATAAAGATGACATGGCCCATGATTTCAAGAAGCTTACAATCTAATAGGGACTGTGGGACACATTCTGAAATAAACACAAAAAGATTAATTTTTGTATATATTTAAGACAAAGCACTGTACAATAAGAATTCAAAGGAGAAATTACTTTGCTTTCAGGGTTGTATGGCTCAATGAATGCTTCACGGAGGGGGCTGAAAGAAATTATGATTAAATAAGTAATTGTTAATATTGAGAAGACCCGGATTTTTTCCCTTCCTTGGTCCTCATTCTCTACCACGCCAAGACAGCAACTGGAGGATATCCTTGATGGATGACATTGACCAAATCCCCAAAGCACATACCTTTCTATCCTGGGTAGGAGTTGTTGCCCCACCCAACTAGAGAACCTTACAAAAAATTTAGTCTAAGGTGAATTCCAGCCCATTGTGTTCCATTTAGCCAGGTCTGACCACAGATAGACACCCTTTTTTTGGTCTAGATTGCTCTAGGAGTGGGTAGTCTACATATGAGATAAGTCTCTTAGACCAAGACTGAATGGTTCCCCAGACTTTGATTAGAATAAGCCCACCTCTCATTATAATATTCATTCTCTCGTTACTTGTTAACCAATCAGAGATGATTGCCACCCTCAGGAACACCCACTCTTCCAAGGGCATATAAGGAGTTCCATGAGGGGTCTTTGGCATTTAAGAGTTCCACTGGCCCTTTTTATTAATTATTGCTAGCATGACTAATAAAATGATCAATTACTAAGAAACTGTGTCTCTCAAACTGTTTTTTATGTGATAGGGTTAATATTTAAGTTGAGGATTGGAGGATAGGAAGGTTTTCAGTAAGTGGAGATGGGGTCAGGGAAAACATTGAAGGTACAAGAGATGATGTGAGCCAATACAGGGAAGCCCCAAAGCCTGATATACATTGCCCTCTTTGCCTGGAGCACATAGGGGAGGAGAGGGTGAAATAAAGCTAGTTTACCTTATAACAAGTACTCTTCTGCCATATTGGGGATGGTCTTAGAATATGCTGCCCTCCTCCTTGCTCTGGAAGATTCATAGATTCATTTGCACCTAGCAAAAAAGAGAGGAAAAACAGGAAGAGAGGAGAAAAGAAACACCATTATAGAGGATTTGGGGAAGAGGTAACTATAGGGAATGATTTATGATTCTAAGAAAGGAAGGTTCTCATGGAAGGTAGGGTGTAAGCACCTAAGGAATCTGTGCTCCTAACATTCAGCCCATAATGCGTCTGCATCAGATACGACCCAAAGTGAATTGGTTCAGTGTTTTTGGATCCTCATCTCTACAGTAATGAGCAGTGAGATACTCTTCTCCTATAAAGACATCTTCTCCAAAGACAGGCTCTTGCATGTTTCACCAGGAGGAGATATTATCATCTCCACCACCGCGTATTTGTATATTAACAAATTCTTAAGTCTGCAAAGGACTAGGTCTACCCATTTAGTTTATCAAAGGGAATTCCATTTCCTCATTGACTGTAAGCAGCTAAGCCCTTGAAGCATTCAGTCAATACACATCTGAGGAAAGAACAAAGACAGCATCTGAGAGGCAGATTAGTAAATTACCTGCTTTCAAAATCCAAATAGAACTGCACAAAGACAATTCTACCTATTTGCTAGTAACTCAACAAAGGAGACCTAAGTAAATATCCATATCCAGGCTGTGGAGATGCTGAACACACTGAAGGTCAGGAAAAATGAATAATCAAATATGACTCATTTTAATGAAAACAGTTAATAGATGACCAATAAAATAATGAAATAACTCAGAGGCTTATATGTAATTCCTACTCTCTGTGGCTAGAGGTAAATAGATGGATTTGGAATGGATCCTATTATTTGGACCAATCCCTTAATAATAAAGAGCTTTTACATGACTCTTTAATAAGGATGATACTTCATATTTATTTAAGTTTTCACATTGCAAGGCACCTTAAAAGCATTATCTCAATTAATCTTCTCTTCTTCCCTGTGTGGTAGGTAGTATAAATGTTATCATCCCTTATCTGATGCTTATGAGCCTTGTGACCCTTCCCTTAACCTCTCCAAGTGTTGGTTTCCTTAACTGTAAAATGGAGATAATAATATCTACACTACCTACTTCAGAGGATGGTTGGCAGGCCCAAATGAAATAATGTTTATAAAATTACTTTGCAGATTTTAAAGTGTTTTTGCATAGAATCATAGCATTGTTATCCTAATTTTTCTGAATAAGGAAATTGGGCCTCAGAGAAGTTAAGAGATTTACTTAGGGTTGCACAGCCAATAAGTGATAGGGGTGGAATGATATTTCTAATTTACCAGGACTAAACAGATAATAGATTACAAAATTAGGGTTCAAACCCAGAACTTCTGGCTCCAAGCTTGGTGCACTTTCCACTGAGCCCTCTGCCTCCAAATGGAAGGAAGCCCAGATGATAACTCAAGTTAAAATTTAAAGCACAATGACACTGGCTGTCTTTGCAGATACAGAAATGAGGTTCATAGTAGGGTTTAAAGGAGGGTAGCAAACAGTGAAATGATGCCCTAGGAATTTTGGGGAGGCTTTTTCCAACCTCTCCCCTAGGGCTAAGCCACAACTTAAGATGTCTAAGACAAGCAGAATTGAAGAGCTAGACAGGATTGTACAACTCCATGATTATACAGATCTACTTTAGGGGCTCTCCAAAATTTTATCAGGGGTCAGTCCAATGATACACCTGCCTAGCTGCTGATCTGTGTTTTGGTTTCTAAACTATAGGATCAGGCAGCAGTCTTACTGTTAGGATTGTAAGCTTCTTGAGAACAGGGATGTTTCATAGATATCACTTCATATCCTTAGAAGGTATTTGACTTCAATAAATGCTTGTGCAAGGAAAAGGGGAAAATCCACAAATCAATCAACAAATATTCATTAAGCTCATACCATGTGCCAGGCACCATTCAAAACCTTGGGAATGAATGAAACAACCCCTACTAGCAAAGAGTTCCAATTCTGAAACTAGGCAGATTTCAGTTGGCACATACATTAACAAGTAGACAAATCCATGAAAGTTTCTATGATGGCTGGATCTGCCCCGGCAGATTTTTTTTTTCACTAGATCCAATGAAATGCAGTGATATGTGTTCTGAACTTCAAGTCACGAGAGACCTTGGTTTGGTTACTTGTTGGATTCCCATTCTCACATTCACTAACTTTGATAATCATGTACAGGTTGCTAATCTCCCTACACCTTCCTCTGTAAAATGGGAATAATTTTTATCAGTTAGCTCAAGCAGTTATTATGAGGAAAGAGCATTAGCTTTAATTTAGGTATTCTTAACCTAGGATCTGTTAGCTTTTCAAAAAAAAATTTTTTTTAATAACTTTTCAATATAATTGATTTCTTTTGTAATTTTACATATTTTTTTTTGCATTTTAAAAGATTGTAAGAAATGGTTCATAGGTTTCATCAGCTTGCCAAAAAAAATACATGACAAAAAAAAAAGGTTAAGAAACATTGCTATACGTGCTACTTAAATGTGAACTGATTGTTAATGCAACTGCCAGTTTCAGATAAGATACAGGTGGTATAATGGGAAAATATTTAATTTTTGTAGTACTTTTGCCACTTAATATCTATGTCACCTTGGGCAAATCACTTTACTGCTTTGGGTCTCAGTTTCTTCATGTGCAAAATGAGGGGGTTAGATGGGATGGCCTCTGAAATCCCTTTCATCTCTAAACTCTTGCCTATCTAGTATCAATATCCTTGTCTCTAAAACGAAGGGGCTAGATCAAATGACTTCTAAAGACCTTTCCAGTGCTAGATATCTGACCCTCTAGGGAGCTTCAAGTCCTTGTCTTTTCTTTACTCTCAGGGGTCATAGACTAGAGATGGGGAAGGTAAAAGAAAGGGAATAAGCATTGAGATAGCACCTACTAAGTGCCAGGTACTAAGCACTTTTACAATATTATCCTATTTGTTCCTTTGGGATGCAGCTGCTTTTAACCCGAATTGTTTTCACAAACTGACTCAGCAAGTAAATCTCACCCCATCCTACCTTTCCACTGAAAGGAATTAGACTAGAGTAGGGCCTATGTGAGAATGCAAGAGTTGTGATTCCAAGTGCTAAGTCCAGAGCCTGAGAACTCTCTTCCTTGTTTTGGAAAGATGTCTCCAGACACGGCCTGTGATGTGTGGTTTCTTTGCAATATGCTTTTTGAAAGGGCTTTTGATCTGTGGCAGGGTGCTTTCAAATGGGCTGGTGAACTCAATGGACTGGAATGGATTCTTTCCTTTTGGTGTTTATACCCTCAAGAATAACACCAAAGGCCACGCTTTGGCGGGCTGTGCTTGATGAATGATGTGTTTTTCCCCATCTTATTATCTTCTTGCATTGAAAACATTTCCAGTAAAAATCTTGTTTAGGAACCGCATGAAACTGACACACAGCATATGCATTCTCAGATTTATTTGCTTACTGTAAAGTGATTCTCTATTACCATGTTGTACCCTTTTAAAAGCTGGTGAAGTAGAAAAGCTTTTACCATTTGGTGGTTAGCCATTTTACATTACTACTTTATAGAGTCATATCATAATTTGTCAAATGCCCCTTTATAATTATTAGTGAATCCTAAACGACTTGAGTTCATTCCATGACACCTTGTACAGCACTGAAACGGAATTTTTGTTTTTCATGCAAGTTGCCTGCAATAGAGACTGATTGGCATACTAATTGTTTTTTTCCTATAATTTAAGTTTATTGTTTATTGCTTTTAGATGGTTAACTTGCAGACATTTGTCTACTAATGGTGCAGTAGGTATTGTTTTTCAAAAGAAAATTTGTTTTAATTGTATCAGGCTAGAAATTTGCCTTTGCATTTTATATTAACAACCTCAAAGTCTAAGGTGAAAGCTTCTTGGGAGTCTGGAATGCCGTAAAGATCTTGTGATATTTTTAGCATGGCATGTGGACAGCTGGGTTATAACTCCCATTACCAATAATGGGATTTGTACATCCAAATCCCAATGCACCCTGCTAAAGACTTACCCCCAGATGTTCCGATTAACACAGAGTGTATTATTCAAGTGTTAGTAAGCAGGGCTCTTGCTTCCAAATGCTTCAGGTCAGTCAATTCCATGGAAGGCTTTGGAATGTTAATTGACCTTTGGATTACACTTATTGGAGCTTCTTCCCCATGAAACACACTCAGAAAAAAAGCAAAATTGAAATAGTAATATGGTTATGATGTAAGTGAATGGGAGCCAAGGAGTTCTAGAATGAAGACCATGCATTGTTATTTTCTGATTCACTTGTGGGCAGGGGAAAGGGTAAGGAGGGGGACAGGAATTTAAGGAGAATTCTCCATGATAACTCTCTATTTACTGGGGACCATTCATCCCAAGAAGTTCTATGTGGAGGGAGGCTGAGGAGGAGTTCTTGATTTCTTAGGCTTACTGAAGTCATTCTTCATTTTCAAAGGTTTTTAAAGGAAAAGAATTCAAAAATTCCATTACAGTCAAAGATGGTTCTACTGAGGCTGCTGTTAAACAGTAATGTATTCCTGGAGGAGAAAAGTCAGTGTGCGCTTTCCCCATAATAGGCCAGTCCTTTTCGTTCAGGGCTCACAGCATGACCTTTTCTTCTTGTGTCCTTGGGCACCACCATATTGTGGTTTGACTTCTACCACCCTGTCTTTCAATGTCTCCCAGCAGCAGAAAGCCTTTGAACCACTGGTGTTTCTCAAGGTTGCTCTGTCAAGCTGTGTACCCTACCATATGCCAGGCAAGTTTTTTTGTGTGGTAAAAGCTGCCTTAATGAGGAGCCCAGTGCCAAAGTGAAGCAGTAAGATTCCATATTCACCAATAGGGCCCAGGTAGTAGATTTTCTGTTATTAAACAGTCTCTAAAACATGTATCACTCTAGAAATGAAGCACATTTAAAAAATGTGAGTTGTAAATCAAATATGTCTGTAAAGCAAATTATGTTTTCCCATTGATTCCCATTGTAATGTGAGAGATGTGTTCCCATTTTTTCTTGCTGTTCTTTAGAGTAGAGTGCTTCCTGCCTGTTGCCATGGGGATAGAATTCCATATAGGCTGAGGAAAGAATTATATACATGTCCCTGGAAGAATTTTGTAACTTGAGTTTTGTAGAGGCAGCATATATTTTATTCACTTCCTTCCTTTTCTATTTTCATTATAACTAATTACCATATTGTGTGTGTATGTTTGTAACTGGCTTGCATATATATATATATATATATATATATATATATATATATATATATATGCATATATATCTGTATATATTCAGAGTAAAGAATATCTTCCCTCTACTACTATATTCCCATGCTGAATATACAAATAAGCATTGCTAATTTGAAACCAAAATCACTATTTTAGCTCTAAGAAGAAAACGTCTTCCTAGTAGTTGGACAGAGGGCACAGAAAAATAGCAGAATAGATTATGAGAGACAGAGATGGAGAGAGAGAGAGAGAGAGAGAGAGAGAAGAGAGAGAGAGAGAGAGAGAGAGAGAGAGAGACAGAGACAGAGAGGGAGATTTTGCTCCCTAGACATGTCTGATAGCAATTTGCCTATATGAGACCTTTGTTCAGCTTGCCTCTTAAGCCTTTTAATTGCTTAAGTGGGTCAAATTAATTTATTGACCAGCAAGTATTGTGGACTGACATCTTGTACACCCAGTGTACTCCTTCGTCTTCAGTCAAAATAGCTGTACCCTTAAAAACACTGATTTTATACTGTGTGTCCAATGTTCAAAAACCTTTGGAAGCCCCCCATTGATAAAGGGATTGAATCTATACTCTTTAGATTAGCATTCAAGGCTGTCTACAGCCTGGCTTTAACTTGATTTCTCATTATTATTTCTTTTCCTACCCTACAATAGGTTCTCCTCTGTAGCCAAGCTGGTAAATACATTGTCCTTGAAGAAAACCTAGTATATTTCTACGACTTCTGTTCGCATTTTTCATCTCTTCCTTAAACCTGAAATGATGTCTCTTCCTTTCTCCTCCCATCTATAATCAAGATCCAGTTCAACTTCATCCTCTTCCATTGTCTCTCATCATAATGATCTCTCCTGGGCACCATGATGTCATGAAAAGCCTACTAGCATTTGAGTCTGAAGACCTGTGAATGAGTCTTGGATTTGCCAGTTATTGCGTGATCCCTCAAAAGTCACCAACAAATCTGGTTTGGGTTTCCCCATTTATAAAATAAGACCATGGGAATAAGTGATCTCTGAGGTCTATTCTAGTTCTAAAATTCCAGTATTATAAACTCCTAAAGTTCTTACTACATACTATATCATTCCTTTGGCACTTGAATTTTACTGATTTGCTGCCTTATAATATCTTTTATTTGCACTTTTTTGAGGGGCCAGGGAAGGAGGAATGTAGGTTCTGAACCTTTGATTTCTCTGATATTTGGAACTCCGTCTACCAAGTCAATTCAGCAATTTATCAAGTACTGAATGCATGCTTTTTCATTCATTCTGCAATCTTAGAGCTACCTCAGGCAGTAAGAGATAAGGGCATTGACAGGGTCATACAACCAGGACATAAGATGCAGATCTTGAATCATCTCGATTCTAAATTAGCTTTCCATTGACTATATTATACTGCCTACCACACTGAATGTGACATTGCTATAAAGTAATACACCTATTTTCTATAAGCCACACTGGAGAGTTAGTCTCATTACTGTTTTCTAAGCAATCAAGATTAAGTGATTTGTGCAAGGTCCCACAGCTAGTAAGTGTTGGAGGCTGGACTTGAACTCAGGTTCCTTTGACTCCAGGGCCAGTGCTCTATCCACTGTGTCACCTAGCTGCCCCAGTCTCATTACTTTTTAAGTAGACTAGCCAGAGATTCTATATCTCTAATTAAATTGGAAGCTTCTTGTGGGTAGGAATTCTACCTTTATCTTTTTGTATCACTTGTAACAGTGCTTTTCACATGATAGGTACTCAATAAATTTTCACTAATTGATTGACTTACAACTAGAAAACATGGAACATATTTAAGAAGTTTAGAATGAAACCAATGAATACTTTTAAAGCAAAAGAGTAATATTTATGGGAAAGATTTTTATGTATTTTTGTTGGGTTTTTTTTTTTGGGGGGGGGAGACAGACCTGCAATTTCATCATTGTTAATCACTCCTGCCACCAACATGGATCAATTAATCAATAAAAAGTATTCATTAAGTGCCTACTTTATCTCAGGCACTGAGCTAGGTGTTACAGGTACAAATACAAAGAATGGAACAATCTCTACTTGCAAGGAATGTACGTTCTAGAGGGGAAAACAACAGGAATGTGCATAGGTATATTTAGAATAAATATAAAGAGAATAAATACAAAGTAGTTAACTCCAAGGGAGTTTAGCAAGGAAGGCAATAGTACTGCAGGAATCAGAAAAGGCTTCATGTAGAAAGTGTTGCTTAAGATGCATCTTTTGATAACTGTTGAATGATCTCTGAATATCTCTTCTTCTTCCAATATGAAATCTAAACTACCAAAGGACTTGCTCAAAGCCCACCTCAGAACAATACCCTATAGCTATTAGTGCCTTCCCTGTGCAAATTATAGTGTGTTTTTGTATATACATGTATACATCTCTCTTGATTAGCTATAAGCTACCCAAGGACAAGAACTATTTAAATTTTATCTTTGTATCCTCAGTGATTAATAAATCCTTGTGGATTAACGTAATACCCACAATCTGGGTTCATCAATCTCCACAGTATTAAAAAGATGGTTCTCATGGGGCCTGGCTACTAGGCAGACTTTCCAAAGGCAACTGGGCCAGGACAGGTTGACCTACAGGCCTCTGGCAAAATACCTCAATTTCCTTTGGGGTAGCTCTCCTCTGGTCACAATGTATGAAATATTGCTTTTTATTTTTCTATATTTTAAGTATAGAGATTGGACTTTCTGCCAGGGTGTTTTTCTCCAAAAGAAAAGTCACTTAATTTTTGTTTATCTTTCCTCTGAACTCATTCATTCAATTTGGAGCAATCACAATTACAATAAACTCTTTCCCTCTTTAGAACCACTTCACTGTACACCATTCTGCTGATAAACATTTGAGCCTTTAAAAAAAAAGATTGCTGTACATTTCAACCAACAACTATATTTCAGATATTGTGAAGAGTACTTCAAATCTCTGTTTCTGCCTGCATTATTCCTCTCAGACTACAGCCATCCACTTACACTCAGGGTGTGCAGATCTAATCAGTACTGGCAACATAAAATGTGTCCATGTGTTCGTCTGTTTTCAGGCCTAGCTTCGGACAGAGAGGTCTAGGTGGAACAGTTGCTATTTCTTCGTCTCTCCCCAGCCACCTGCTTCATTTTATCACAATCCTCCCTGCTCTGTTCTCTTCTTGATATGCTTCTTCAATGAGATGGGTTTTTTTCCTGTAAAACTCTTAAAAATACTGTCTCATTATATGAACTATGTTTTTTAGCTTTTTCTAGTTATTCAGCATAGCTAATTCTCAAAATTTCAGTTACACATTTCTCCTTCAAGAAGTTGAAGGATTCTGAGTGCATCTTAGTTTGCAACTTTTGGGTTCTATATTTGTACCTTTCTTTCCTACCATACTAAATTCAGAACCATTGCAATATACAAGTATCTAGATAATTCCATCAATATGTTCTGACTTCCCAGATTTGATTTTATGCTTTACACAGTGACTATCATTAAGTAGACATTTCATAACAATTGCTAAGCCAAATGTGAAGCATATTGAGCTGGCAGATTACCCCCATGAAGTCTTCCCTGGGGAAAAAAAGTGATAGTGTAGCTTTTATCTTGTCCTATTCATTCAATTTTGTGTGCACACAAGCCTACCAACAACTCTGGCTATAATCTAAAAATTAATTTTAATAGTTATTGGCCTTGACATCATTCCACACTTTGTATGGACTCTACCAACATTGTTTTAGACCAAGCTCCCAACTTTCTGCCTAGATAAGATAACAGCTAAGCTAACATATAATCACTCCACAAGCATTTAAGCATCTATGGTGTGCCAGGCACTCTGAATACAAATAAAAAGAATAAAACAATCCTCAAGTTCAGGGAACTAGCAAAGCTCTTAACATAGGTATCATCTCCTTTGATCCTCATAAAAGCCCTGTGAGATAAGTGGTATCATTATGCCAATTTTAATAGATAAAGAAACTGCTGAGAGAGTTTAAGTGACTTGGCCAGGGTCACATAGCTAGTAAGGGTCAAAGGTAGTATTTGAACCCAGTTGTTCCTGACTTGAGTGCTCTATCCACTATGCCATGCATGGCTCCATTTTAAGATCTCATCTAACAGGTATTACTGAAGACTTATTTAATAACCAACATGGATTTTGTAGATTGTAGACAGAAGAGACATAGTTTCAATAGATGGAACAAGGGTTTTCTATATAATTTCAAACTAGGGATGGAGCAGGGGAAAGACTGAAGTAGACTGATCAAAGATTGAATACATGTAGCAGAGTTCTAAGCTTAGGTAAGGAATTGCAAATAGCTTGATATTATGGGCAGATGATTACTTGGATGAGCAAGTTTTTAGCAACAATATTCCACTGTTGAATAAGGAGCTTTGAAGGCTTGTCAGAATAATTATTCCCTTCCTAAGAAAATTGACTGAATTTTAATGAACCTGTATGGAATATGAGTTAGGTTACAATGATATACCCTCTGGGGAGAAGGTCATGGGGCCTTAGAGCTATAATTTTTCCCATCAAGGAGAGTCTGGAGGGTTGAATGGATTTGCTGAGACTCCATAAAGCCCTCAAAAATCTGACTCCAAATAAGTCTAGAAGTCAGTTTCCCCAGCTGCAAAATGATGGGATTGTCTCGGATGCTCTCTACAGTCACAAAAGGCATCCAGGAGGTGCAGTGAGTGAAGTTCTAGACTTGGAATCAAGAGCCCCTGAGTTCAAATCAGGCTTCAGACACTAGATGAGTGATTCTAAGCAAGTCATAACCTCTCTTAGCCTCAGTTTCTTCATATGCAAAATTAGGGTTATAATAGCACCTATGTTCCAAAGTTATTGTGAATATCAAATGAGATAAGATTTGTAAAGCACTTTGCAAGCTTTAAGACATTATATAAATGTTAGTTCTTATTATTTCAGCTCAAAATCTATGATCCTTTGATTCTCTGTGTCATATCTTCTGTATTGGGGGAGAGGGAATAAGGGGAATAAGAGAAAAGCCTCAGAGTTGAAGGCAGAAAGAAGCCAGTGCTTTGTATTGCATATTCCATTCCAAATGCAGGTACACTGTGCCTATTTACAGGGGGCAATATAATCTCTACCAGTATATGGACTCTCAACAATTTGTTGTTGCTGACATTAGATTAAGTACCTTGTTGTGCTAATGTTGTCTCCTTTTATAAAGTTTCCATGTTGTCAAATAGTTGGTGGGAACCACTGGAAAGTTTGAATATCTTTAGTAAGATGGGGAACAAAAATTTACTGACTCAACTTTAGTGTCAAGTTGCTGATAAACTAAAGAAGAGCTCTCACCAGACTAAGGAAAAAGAGCAGGGAAATGGCAGATGTACACCACTACTGACAAATGGCTGGTGATGTATTGAGTGAGAAGGGAAAATCGAAGCTATCAGATATGACGAAGGAATGGGGTGTTGGGATCCTTTTAGAGGATTCTTTAACAGAAACATATTGGGAATATGCTTCTGTCATCAGAAGGACCAAAAAAAAAATACTGGGCATCATAGCACTATCGATTTGACCTATAGGGGAAATTAGAGGTCACTTAGGTTAACCCCCTCATTATATAGATGAGAAAATTGAGGCCCAGAGAGGGAAGTGATTTGTCAAGGTAATATAGGTAGGAAGTTAGAATATCTAGGATTGGAAATAAGGTTCTCTAACTCTATAAACTCCATGCTCTTATCACTGTACTCTGCCTCCCATTATAAACAATACTGAAACAAACAAACAAAAACAGCAGAAAACATCATCTTTTCTATCAAGCTATGTTAAAATTACCTGGAATGTACTGTGGGATGCTGGTCTACATATTACAAGAGGTACACAAAGGAGCTGGAAAGGCTTAACAGAAGGATAACCAAAAAATAAATCTAAAAGATTAAAGGATGTCTTATCAGGATGGATTAAAAATGTGAGACTCCAACCTGGAAAGATGAAAGCTTGGAGGTGGGGAGAAAATATAATTGAAGCTTATGAAATCATGAACTATAGGGGGAGGATTAACAGGGGTTAGTTCACTACATCTCAGAATATTAGAATTAGAGGGTAACTCTTGAAGCTTGAAGGAGGCATTTTAGGACAAATAAAAGGCAAGCCTACACAGCAGTTAATAAACTAATGGAACTCATTACCCTAAGGGGTGATGCAAACTGAAGATATAAATAGGTTCAAGAAAAGTTTAGATAAATTCATGGATGATAGATCCATAATGAGCTGCTGAGGAACACTAAGGGAAGCTTGGAACCCATTCCCAGATCTTTGAAGGCAATGTCATGGGTGTATGGGGAGTTTACCAATATTCCTTGATGTCAATGACAGAGAAAGAACACTAGGCTAGATGGACTATTGGTCTGACCTTCTCTAGCAATTCAGATGTCCTGATTTTGGCCAAACATCTTCTGTCTTATTCTTAACCTTCAGATTTCCTTGCTTTGCTCTGGACTGAATCCACACTCCTCATGAAACAAATTTAAGAGACTTGCTATTTGAAGTTCACTTTTCTTTCTATTTCATGATTAAAATAATTGCATTGGTTCTACATTCTTTCTAATTTTTAATGTTTCTGGATTTCTAATGTTCCCTCAGAACTTTTTTTCCCAGGATGTGAGAAAGGCTAACCTATGATTTTTTCACTATAGAGGGACTTCCTTTGTGGAAGCTCCCTTTAATACTACAAATCTTAACCTCATCTGAAACTAATAAGAGGCTAAGTAACTTGTCCTTGACATTAAAAAATGGGGGGGGGGGCAGAGCCAAGATGGCAGAGTAAAAGCAGTGACTTGCTTGAGCTCTCCTCCAACCCCCTCCAAATATCTGTAAAAATGGCTCTAAACAAATTTGAAAGCAGCAGAACCCACAAAAAGACAGAGTGAAACACATTTCCAGCCCAAGACAACTTGGATAGTTGATTGGAAAGGTCTGTTGGACTGGGCTGGAAGAGGAGGTTCTTCTGGCCCCAGTCCTGGCGTAGCCTTGGGGTGGTGCCTGATCCCAGAACTCTTGGCCCACAGATGAAGAAGGGATGACATTGTTGATCAGAGGGGAATTGCAGGGATCTCTTTGCTGATACTGAGTCAGGATTCTCTTGCTTTGCACTGCTTGGATCTCAGTCAAAGTCCTGGGTGGCAGTCTGGGGGCGAGGAGGAGAGCTGGCATGTTGGAGGTTGAGGTGGCAGTGGAGAAGAAATCCTCCCCACAGTTCCAAGACAGAAAAGAATGCTTGTGATCACTCATAGACCAGAGCACAGGCCAGGAAAAGAGTAGACACCTCGCCTTTGATCATATCACCTTGCAAGAACTGATCCCTAGAAGTATCTCTGAAAACAGCTGCACAAAACCCCTAAAGCTTAGGACAGTACATTCTCCACACTGGAAGCAAACCCCTACCTTAACAAAAACTTTAATAGTCAAGTAATTGGCTGGCAACGTGAGCAAACAACACAAAAAAGTCAGACCATAGAATCTTACTTTGGTGACAAAGAAGATCAAAACATACAACAGAAGAAGACAACAAAGTCAAAGCTCCTACATCCAAAGCCTCCAAGAAAAATATGAATCAGTCCCAGGCCATGGAAGAGCTCAAAAAAGGATTTTGAGAAACAAGTAAGAGAGTAGAGGAAAAACTAGGAAGAAAAATGAGAATGATGCAAGAAAACAATGAAAAACAAGTCAACAGCTTGCTAAAGGAGACCCCAAAAATACTGAAGAAAATAACACCTTAAAAAACAGACTAACTCAAATGGCAAAAGAGGTCCAAAAAGCCAATGAGGAGAAGAATGCCTTAAAAAGCAGAATCAGCCAGAGGTCCAAAAGCTCACTGAAGAAGATACTTCCTTAAAAATGAGAATGGAACAAATAGAAGCTAATGACTCTATGAGAAATCAACCAAAGAATAAATAATAGAAGACAATGTGAAATATCTCATTGGAAAAACAACTGGCCTGGAAAATATATGCAGGAGAGATAATTTAAAAATTATTGGACTAGCTGAAAGCCATGATCAACAAAAGAGTCTAGACATCATCTTTCAGGAAGTTATCAAGGAAAACTGCCCTGATATTCTAGAACCAGAGGGTAAAATAGAAATGGAAAAAATCCACCAATCACCTCCTGAAAGAGATTCCAAAAGGAAAACTCCTTGGAATATTATAACCAAATTCCAGAGTTTCCAGGTCAAGGAGAATATACTGCAAGTAAGAAACAATTCAAGTATTGTGGAAACACAATCAGGATAACACAAGATTTAGCAGCTTCTACATAAGAGATCAAAGGGCTTGTAATATAATATTCCAGAGGTCAAAGGAACTAGGATTAAAACCAAGAATTATCTACCTAAAAAAACTGAGTATAATCCTTTGGGGGGGGGGAAATGGATAATCAGTGAAATAGAGGACTTTCAAACATTCTTGATGAAAAGACCAAAGCCGAATAGAAAATTTGGCTTTCAAATGCAAAATTCAAGAGAAGCATGAAAAGGCAAACAGGAAAGAGAAATCATAAGGGACTTATTAAAGTTGAACTGTTTACTTTTCTACATGGAAAGATGATATTTGTAACTTGTGAGACTTTTCTCAGTATTAGGGTAATTGGAGGGAATATATATATAGACAGAGGGCACAGGGTGAGTTAAATATGAAGGAATGATATCTAAAAAAAAATTAAGAGGTGAGAGAGGATTGTACTGGGAGAAGGAGAAAGGGAGAGGTAGAATGGGGTAAATTATCTCACATAAAAGAAGTAAGAAAAAGCTTTTACAGTGGAGGGGAAGGCAGGAGAGGTGAGAAGGAATGAGTAAATTTTACTCTTATCAGATTTGGCTTAAGGAGGGAATACCATACACACTCAATTGGGTGTGGAAATCTATCTTACCCTATAGGAAAATAAGGAGGAAAGGGATAAGAGAGGAGGGATGATAGAAGGGAGGGCAGATTGGGGGAGGGTGTAATCAGAAGCAAACACTTTTGAGGAGGGACAGGATCAAAGGAAGGAACAGGATAAATGCAGCGTGGGATAGGATGAAGGGAAATGTAGTTAGTTTTTCACAACATGGCTATTATGGAAGTATTTTTGTATGACTACACATGTATAACCTGTATCAAGTTGCTTGCCTTCTCAATGAGGGTGGGTGGGCAGGGAAGAAGGGAGAGAATTTGGAACCCAAAGTTTTAAAAACAAATGTTAAAAATTGTTTTTACATGCAACTGGGAAATAAGATATACAGGCAATGGGGTATAGAAATCTGTCCTGCCCCACAGGAAAATAGAAAAGGAAGGGGATAAGAGAAAGGGGATGTGATAGAAGGGAGGGCAGATCAGGGGAAGGGGTACTCAGAATGCATGCATCTTGGGGTGGGAGAAGGGGAGATGGGGAGAAAATTTGGAACACAAAATCTTGTGGAAGTGAATGTTGAAAATAAAAATTAATTAATTAAAAATTAAATAAATACTTGAAAAAAAAGGGGAGGCATTGAGGGGGTGAAGGTAATGAGGTATATTTTGGAATGTGGAGTTTGAGATCATAAAAAGCACTCAGTTTGAGATGTCCAATAGTCAATTTGTGATATGAACTTCTAACTCAGAAGAAAGACTAGGGCTACATATATCTATCTGGGAATCATCTGCACAGACATAATTGAACCCATAGGAGCCAATTAGATTACTAATAAAATGATACAGACTAAGAAGACGAGAGAGCCCAGGACACCTTGGAGGACACCCATGGCTACAGGGTGTGACGTGGATGAAGAACCAGCAAAGGAGATGGAGGAGTGGTCAGGCAGATAAAAGAACCAGAGAAAGAATTGTTACAAAGTCTTTTTTTTAAGATAGAGTATCAAGTAGGAGAGGGTGATCAGCTGTATCAAATACTTAGATAAATTGAGAAGAATGAGGATTGAGAAAAGGCTGTTAGATTTGGCAATTAAGAGATCATTGGTAACTTTGGAGAGAATAGTTTCAGCTGAATGATGAGGTTTGAAGCCCATTTGCAGAGGGTTTGGGAGAGAGTAAGAGGAACAGAAGTGGGGGCACTGAGTGTAGGCAGCTTTTTCAATGTCACATTTACCTAATGAGAGCGCTGTGTTGGTAAATGGCTCTACTTGCTTAGCCATTAGACTATGGTTCTACAAGCAGAAGATTACAATTGGTAAGCCATATTTGGTTGTACACAGAAATCTTTTTGAAAAGATTTGCTGCTGCTGATATGCTGATATTCAGGCTTTACATAAAAAAGAGTTGGGGGGGGGGAAGGACAATGTGTTCTGTGTATTTGGACCTTTCTGGTACTCCATGTGAAAGTGCTATGAAAAACTACGTGCTTTAGGAGGTAGTAGCATTTCTCACATTTGAGCAGCCCACAGACATTTATAGAGATTATGCACAAAAAACAACTAGAGCCTTGAAACAACTCTTTGAGGTAGGTTGGAAAAGAATTATTATCATCACATTACAATTGAAAAAATAGGCTCACTGATCCAACCAAGGTCAATGGCTAGAAAAGAGCAGGGCCAGGACCTGAGCCCAATCCTGTGGCTCCAAAGCACTGTGTTTTCCATGCCAACTGTGGTCTCTAGCTGTGCATCCCCAGGCAAGCCTCTTAACCTCTCTCAGCCTCAGTTTCCTCATCTGTAAAACAAGGATATGGTAGCACCTGTCTCCCAGGGTCCTTACGAGAATGAAGTAAGACAATATCTGTAAAGCACTTGGCAAATCATAGAATGCAAACCATTAACTCCTGGCAGCCCAAGGGAAATGCCATTATTGTCTCAAATGCTTGTAATGTACTCAGTATGTGTACAGCTCTTTCTTCTATCTACAACTCAAGCAACTTCTTCTAGGAGTCCCTCAACTCTGAGGGCCCCCCTTGTCAAACAACCTCCTATTCAACTACTTAATATTCATTCGTGTTCATTCTCTTTACATTTATGCGGCACATATTGTTATATGTCTTTGTTATCTCCCTCATTAGAATGTAAGCTCTTTGTTACTAGGGATTGTTTCTTTCCCTCTGAATACCCAGGTCCTAGTCCTGGTGCCTGCCATGTAGTTAGCACTTTATAAATGATTCTTGGTTGATTAAAAAGCATACTTTTGGCTAAGCTGAGGCCTTTTTTCCCAGATAGTTTATTCCTTTATGCACCAAAACTTTGTATTCCAAGCATTTTTTGGATGGAAATCTTTCTCAAATATCTCCCCTGGCTTCTTAAACAGAGTATGCTGAACGTAATTTAAACTTTGGGTAATGAGTCTGAGTCCTTGAGGTGATTATCAATGATGGTACTGTGATAGCCTCAGTGCCAATTTTGATAAGTATGGAGTTTCTTTTTCTCTCCCCACAGCCATCATTTGTTCCTGCTGTCCCAACGTCTGCAGATAAACATTTCTTACCCTTCTTCTGAATTACTTCTAATTTGCTCTGATTTTGGGAAAACAAATAAGCAAGATTGTTATTATGATGTGCAAGTTAAAAGTAAATAGACACTGAATTACAGTCTCAGATATTTTTGAGAAGCAGAATGGTGCAGTGATGGGTCACTTGCCTACTAGTAAGAAGTTCTAGCCTTGACTGCCACTTCAGTCTAATCATCTTTTTCCCCTTTCTAGGCTTTGGTAGTGACTGTATGAGTACTAAGTTTCTTAATTCTCTAAGTTATAGTAGTGTTTATACAGAGGGCTCAAAACATCTGTTTTGGTTGATCTAAAACCTTTTTTTTGATGGCTCTGATTTTCAGGCGCGTTGCAAATAGTTAAAATTGCCAAATAACTGAGTTTTTAGATGGATGAGATTTTAAGATAGTCAGAAAAATAAAAATATACTCAGAGAAGAATATCTCAAGAAAGCCAATATTTGTCAGTACATCAAAGGATGTGATTCTGTCACTGTGGGAGTTCCCTCCACCACTGCAAACAGAAATTGGCTATAACTTAGCTAGTAGGTAAGTCATAGGTTCTCAGAGAGCTGAAGTTCAGAGTCACAGAAATAGTAAGCATTAGAGTATCATGGCAGGGATTTGATTCTAGGTCTTCTAGACAACCACTTGAATATTATGTTCCCAAATCCTCCTTTTGCCCCTTCTTTGATGTGTGATATTGGGTAAGCCACTTAATTTCTCTGGCCTGTTTTCTCAAACTCCATAAAATGAAGGTGTTGGGTTAAATGGCCTCTTCAGGTACCTTTCAGTTTTAGAGCTAAGAGTCCAAGTTCCTCTGAACCCTTTGTTTTTTGTGTATATTTGTTCATTATGGGCAGCTAGGTGGCACCATAGTACATAGAAAGCTGTGCCTGGAGTCAGGTAGGTTCCTGAGTTCAAATCTGACTTCAGACACTTACTAGCTATATGACGCTGGAGCAAGTCACTTAACCCTGTTTGCCTCAGTTTCCTCATCTGTAAAATGTATCTAATATCTTTGTCAAGAAAACCACAAAAGGGGTCACAAGGAGTCAGACACAACTGAACAACAACATATTTGTCATTTGCTAGAGATTGACAACATAATGATTTTAGTTGATCTACTAAACCTGAAGCCTTGTCAATGGTTTTACCAGTAGCAGTCCCTCCTGCCACCACACTTGTGGGTGCCAGAAGATCTCTAGGATAAGTTTACCTTTGCAGTCCTCATGGTGTGATTTAAGATGGTGAGGGGTCACGATGTAGGTGTTTAACTGCCAAGTCAGTCAGTGCAAGGTGAACAGATTAACAACCCCACAGTCAGTCAAATCCTGAAGTCCTTCTGCTGGCCCAATTGTCTCTTCCTTCTTCCAGGCAATTCACTCTTGTTTTCCAAGTAGGCTTTATTCATACATATTCTCAGGCTTCCAAATGTTAAGAAACTAGAATATTTCACCATCCCTTTCTCTCTTTGAAGTCATCCTTCACTATTTGTCACCATTTGTCACCACAAATGCTTCTTCGATGTTCTTTATCCTTTCAGAGTGCACATTTGCTACTAGTTTCTTGGTAGCATCCTAGTGGGTTATTTGTCTCAGAGGAATATCATTTTCGGTTTATTTTCTCTGATATTCATTTAATGACTTGTCACTTCAGCTCAAGCTATAATTTCCTGTCAATTATGTTGTAAATTTCTCATGAGTCAGTCAGCATGTCTCTTGGCTTTCCTCCTGCCACGTCTTTTGTATAGTAAATTTCCTTCCTTCAGTGGCCTTTGGTATTCTGAAAGTAGTTTTATTACTATTATCATTTATTTTCCATTGCCTTCCTTTTAAACAATTATCTTCCTAGTTTAACTCCAGGCAGCTCTAAGGAGAGACATAAACTTGCATGGTAATTAGTGTACCACCTGCCCTCCCACATGGTCTGGCTCCTCCCAGACAAATGCACATATCCATCTGAGGGGGATGTCTATAAACACTGTACCTCCCCCAGCCTGGTGGAGTATTAGGTATGTATGCTTAGTGACAGAGCAGAAATATGTGTTCATCCTTTTATGGGAAATAGTTCCAATATAAGATATAGTAGTAAAGGGTTTTCTAATATCCAGCCAATCCATGAAAGTCTTAAACCACTGAAAACCAAACTCTGAAAACTTCCTGTCTTGCCTTGTTGGCAACTTAATACTTCTCTATTAACTTATGACCAAGAGAAAAGAATTGGTGTTTCAGGAAAAATTGGGCAAAAGTGACCATGCTATTTTAGAGTTTGAAATAGCTAAAGAGGGAAATCTTGAATATCCTCAGTTATGGAGTATAGATTTTAGGAAAACATTCCAAAATGCAGAGAAAAGATGTAGTTGATTCTGTGACCAAACTATGATATCATAGGATATGGCTGAAAAGAGATGAGAGGCTGTCAAAAGCAAAATTCTAATAATTCAATCTCAGGTGATCTATATGAACAAGGAAAGGGAAAGCATATGGTAGCATCAATGGGGCTGTATAGAAAATGTTCTGAGCTTAGATTTTTCAAGAGTGTGTACAAAAGATGGAAAGAATATATAACTAAGTGTAGCAGAGAGATAATATTTTATTATGTTCTACTTTCCATTACGGTCATTTTAATATGTATTTTTCTTTTGTATTTAAATTCAGTGAATAACAGAGTAGTGCCTATCAATCAAAAGTCCCAGATTTGGAAGAGACTTTGGAGGTCAACAATTCCAACTCATACGTGAATAGGAATCCCTTCTAAATCATCCCTTAAAAGTGGTCACCCAACTTCCGTTTGAAGATTTGCACCACCTTCCCAGGCAACTCATTCTACTTTTGGACAGTTGTAATTGTAAAAGTTGGGATTGTATCAATCAATCACTTTATCCCACTTAAAATAACTAACAAATATTCTAGCCCTGATACTTTCATCCGGTGAAAAGATTGAACTGAATTCTATTGAATCAATCTTCAACATATATCACTTGAAGTAACTATCATAACCAGGTGAGAACACGCCTATTGAATTAATCCATCAAACAAATTAGGGCATTAGAAAGACATAATTAGGCCTTGAAGCTATTAGATGAAATGGAGTGATGTTGCCCAAGAGATTTCTTGATATTTGCTGTGGATAATTGGTCACACCCTATAGGTCTTCTATAAAAGACAAGCCAGTTTAAAAACCACAGGTGAGTGAAGAGAAAGTAGTTTCAGCTAAGTCCCTGAGAGGAATCACCTGGATAGGAGGGTAGCTCTTCAGTCTCCCCCTTCCCTTTTCCAGATGAAGACCTGGTGAACTTTAAAGTTTTGGAGGATTTGAGTTTTTCATTGGAATCCCAAGTGTGAAGGGCAAGCCAGATTGAATTAAGCAAGGTAGACAAAATTTTACAAGAAGCTCTGCATAAAGTTATGCAATGGTCAAAGGGAACTTCATGAGCACCCCTATTAAGGGTAGAAAAACTCTTCCAGAAACCAGAAGTGGTGAGGTAACTTTCTGTTACATGTGTTCTCTAAGCATGACAACATTTCCACGAACTCTGCATGGACTGGTAAGAAAGTATGGCATGGACTTTGAGGTGTGTTTTGTGCCAACTAGGCCAGCTTAGTAAAAACCTATTTCTAAAACCTGATAAAGTCTGGATGGCTAATACATATCAACTGATAAACATTGAAGGAAGCATAGCAATATGAGCGTATGAGCTACATGATTAAAAAGATTCCTCCCAGGAACAAAGCATCACAGTGCCCAGGTCAGCATAAGGAGACAAACAGAGAGTTCTGGGAACACTAAAGTTAGACATAGCCACAAGTGGATGCATGGAGCATTCCAAGACAGTGACTTGGATAAAGACCTGCATCATAAAGAAGTGCATCGGGCATAAAGGAGTCCCTGGCCTGGCACAGAAGGTTCTGACCTCATGTAGGGAGCAAGAACAGGTGCCTATACATACATGCATGTATATGTGTGTATACATACATATATACATATATGCATATATATATATGTATACATCTGTGTGTGTGTGTGTGTGTGTGTGTGTGTGTATGTGTGTGTGTATCCCCCTCCCTAGACCTTCAAGTTCCCATAGAACCCTGAATGAGGAAGTAGCATCTACCCTCTTGGGGACCTGATTTGACAGTTCCAGTGAGAGGCAGGAGCTTAACTCCAGAGCATGTACTACACCATTGTTACAAACACATTTCTTTTTTAAGCAGAAATCTTCTTTCCTTATCTTCCAATTCTTAATTCTAACTCTGCCCTCTGGGGCCAAACAAAACCAGTTTGATCCCTCTTCAAAGAAAAACATCTTTGCCTTTCTTTATGTTCCCAGTGCTCTAATTAGATGACCTCTGACTTTCTTTCCAGATTTAAATTCATGAACCTGTCTTAAAAAATCAATAAAAACAACATCTAATGACAGCAATAAATTAATTTAGGTAGTACTATCATTTGTACTATATTGACATGACCAAACCATGAGCACTCAATTCTCTCCTATTATGTGTTTTCCTCTATATGTGTAAAGAATATTTTTGTGCTTGTATTCATAGAAATCTTATGATTTAAGTTCCAGTTAATGTATGCATTTTATAGTTCTTTTGAATGGAATTCTACCATTAACATTTCATTCTATTTTTTAAATTAATTTATTTTGATTTATCAACAATCACTTTCATAAGCTTTTGAGCTTTACATTTTTCTCCCCCTCTCTCCCCTGTCCCTCCCCAAGACAGCACCCAATCTGATATAAGCTATACATATACATTCCTATTAAACATATTTTCACATTAGTGATGTTGTAAGTAAGATTTTAAACCAATAGAAGGAACCGCCAGAAAGAGGAAACAAAACACAACAGAATAAAAAAAAATAGCAAATAGTATGCTTCCATCTGCATTCAAACTCCATAGTTCTTTCTTTGGATATGGATAGCATTTTCCATCATGAGATCTTTGGAGATGTCTTAGATCCTCGTATTGCTGGAGAAGGCTTAAGTCTATCAATATTAGTCATCGCACAACGTGAGTGTTACTGTGTATAGTGTTCTCCTGGTTCTTCTCACTTTGCTCAGCATCAGACCATACAAGTCTTTCCAGGTTTTTCTGAAGTCTGCCTGCTCATCATTTCTTATAACACAATAATATTCCATTACATTCATATGCCACAACTTGTTCTACCATTCCATTTCATTCTATTTTTGTTAGTATTATATAGAAAAGCTATTTTTGGTGGCTTTGTTTTGTATCTTGCTACTTTATCAACTAGTTTTTCCCCCAGTAATTCTTTAGGAGCTTTTTTATTTACATCCTCAAAGTGCCTGTACAGAGTGGGAATTTTGTCTCCATTTTGCTTATATCTTTAATTTCATTCTTCTGTCATATTGATGTAGCCGGCACTTCTGATATATATCAGATAATATTGGAGGGAGGTGTATCTTGCTTTATACCTGTTTGTACCAGGAAATCTTCTAGTTTTTCTCTATTACAAATAATGTTAGTTCATAGTTTCAGATATATGGTTTTAATCATATTAAATAAAAGCCTTTCCATGCCTATGAATTTAGTATTTTTTTAACACAAATGAGTGTAGCATTATGAAAAAGTTTTAAATGCATACGTTTAATTAATTACATATTTTAATCATTTGTTTTTGTGATTATGTTCATTGTTTTCCTAATATCAAATCATCCTTGCATACCTTGTATATTATGAATAATTTTCTCTATATCTTGCTATTGTCTCCTTATGAAGATCTTATCTAAAAGCTTTGCATTAATGTGCCTCAGTGAGTGAAATCTATTGTTCTTATTCTCTGTTTTGCCTCTTACTTCTTTGGAAATCATGCCAATATTTGACGCACAAAATTAACTTGATACATTGTCTTCTGCCTCTATTTTTTTGAGAATTTGCATAGCATAGACATTTTCTGTATTTGATATAATTAATTTAAATTCCTTTGAACTTAAATTTTTCCTTCTTAGGCAATTCATTTATAACTTCCTCAGTTTCTTTTTCTGATACTAGGTTAATATCTCTATTTCTTGTTTCATCAGCTTGGGATTTCATATTTTTTGTGAATGTAACTAGGCTTCCAACCAAGCCTGGGACATTTTGCATGCTTTTGCATTTGTAGAAAGATATATGAGTCCTAAATCATGGAGAAAATGCTGATGTGACACCGCAGACCTATGTGAGGGGCAGAATTTGTGTCAGTGGCTTCAAGGAAAGCCACCATGTAATTCTGGAAATTCTCAGGAGAGAGACTTATAAAAAATACTTTGGAAGCTGAAGATATGTAGTGAAAGCCAGCTCCTTTTGCTGATTTCCAACTTGTTTCTGAGGACATTTCACCTTTTGGGTGAGTTTGGGTCTTCTCTCTTAGTGTGAACTGAAATCTCATCTTACTCGGAGAGACAATATAATTGACTCATGTATTTTCTGGTACATTCTAATCTGTATAACTTCTTCATTCTGTTTGCTCTTTGCTTGAATAAATGGATTTACTTGTTATGCATTATTTATAATGGTCTTTTGTATAATTGGCATTTGATATAAAGGGAAGAAGTTGGCTGGTCTAAGTTTGGGGGTTATCCTCAAGAGCTACCAGGGCAAGTGACTTTTGTTTGGAACCCCTAAAATCATACCACCCTAGACCAGAAATATTGGAGAGGCATTGAGTTATACATCTAAACAACTATCCCTTTTGGAGGTAGGTGAGAGAAGGAATGAGCACATAGTCATGGTTCTTTATCTGTTCCCTCTAAGGAAAAAATTGTGGTATCTCTTGGAGCAGGATGGATTAGATACCTGTACCCACCCTGCCTGTCAGAGCCATGTCTTTGTAGTTGGAGCATCCATGTGAATACATATATTTTACATAGGGACAGATATCACATATATGATTATCTCCTTCCTTTGAATTCATTTTGTTGGAATGTACTATGATGTATAATAGTCTCAGATAATTCTTAATCCTCCTCTGGAATGAATTTACCTTGTTCATTTTTAAAGTTTTGGCAATTTAATTTTTTTTCAATATTATCAGGTTAGCTAATAACATCATATTAATCTTTTCAAAAGACTCTAAATTTAATCACTTCTATAGTATTGTTATTTTCCCTATTTCTTTATTTGTATTTCTTCTTTATAATGTCAAGGTTGTTAATTTTTAAAAAATCCTTAAATATCATTGTTGTTCCATTGATAATCTGTTTTCAAAGAGATAAATTTTCCTCCAAAGACTGTTTTATCTATATCCCATAAGTTTTGTTAAGCCCCATACTTGTTTTCATTATCTTTAACATGATCATATATTATTTTTGTGATTAAATTCTTTGAGTCACTCATTATTCAGAAGATAATTAGCTTCCATTTTAGTCTGTATCTTTTGTGTATATTTCATTTATTAATTACTATTTTTAGTCTTAAGGTATTTTATTATTCCTGCCTTTTTATCTTTCTTTATGTTATCTTTATAACCAAGGACAAGATCAGTTTTTGCAAAGGTACTATGGAATACCTAGAAATATTTGTGTTCTTTAATATTCCCATTTGACAATTACTGCAAGTCATTTATATCTAATATCTTCCCAACAATCTGTTTAGTTCTATATTTTCCCTCTTGCTTATCTTTATGTTTATCTAGCTTTTGGAAATATGAAAGTTGTTAGATTTTATTATGTTATGTCTTTTTGAAATTTGCCTGAGGTCTTCAGTTATTTTTTATGTAGGAATTAGATGAAGGTGACTTATTTGATTTCTATTCTTCCAGAATAATTGCTTTTGTTGCATGGCCATGTACTTCTTTTGTTAGTTTGAGGTAGTAAGGGAAAGTGGAGCCCTAGGTTACATCTTACTCTGGCATCTTCCCAAGATTCTCTACATCATGGGTTCTTAACAAATACATGCTGGCTCTCAGTAACCACTTGTTCCCTTTCCAAGAGATTACAAACCATCCATTTAATAATGCTTTCTAGAATTTTGCCAGGGCTTGTCATCAAGCTGATAAGCATATAATTTGAAGAATTAATCTATTCTTTTTTTTTTTAGAAAATTGGCATTTTTTTTTGCCCATTACCAATGCTGTAGAAATTTTCAAACATCAATGTCTGCCATTTGTATGGAAATGCATATGTTGCTTGTAGCGTCAAAGTTCATTGGAACTAAGTGACTTAAATTCATTGAGAACAGTGAGGGATTATCAAAGTTAAAGAGGTTGTTTTTTAACCATTTATTTATTTATTTTGGGTTTCAATTTTCTGTAATTTTTTCCCCCTGTTCTTCCCATTCACAAGATCATTCTACTTGATTAAGGAAAGAGAAATAAAAGGAGTTGAGTAAAACTGATTTTTCTTCATTTTTCATTGGCGTCTTCCTATCCACAGCAAACAGTAATCCTGTCCTTTAATTTTTCTTTGTATTTTCCCAAGTACTTCAAGGATATGTGATTTCCTTTGTGTGGGTATACTAACCACTCATGCAGATTGTAACCTCACAGTAAATTAATGGGTCATCTTCAAGGCTGGTGGTGGATAAAATTAATTGTCCTTCCCTAAAATGGAATTCACTTCCTTCCAAAGAAGCCCCTTCTACTTTTAGAGAGTCATAATAATTAGAAGCTTTTGCAGCTGAAATTTCCCTCTTCTTGACTTTTACCAATTACTCCTAGTTCTTCATAAACAAGGACATAAAATCTTCATATTACAACCTTTGAAATCAAATAGCTGCTGGTTGTCCTCTGCATTGACATATTCTCAGGTCATTGAGTCTTTTCAGTATGGTAGCACTGAACCTGGATTGGCATGTAGATGATTGTAAAGGCAATAGACTACATGTACTGCTGGAACAGTGTGGCCCATATATTTGGAGGTATGTTGCTTTTTTTTCCTTTTTCTTCCAATTGCATGACTTTAGTAAATATTCCTTTCTAAAAGCTGCTTAGGACTGGCTGAAAAAAAAGTTATTTTTAACTGAAAATCTTGCAGAGAAGCCAATTTGTGGGATCTTGAGCTGATGGCTTTAGAGAATCAACTCCTAGAAATTTGAAGGGGAGATGATTCTTCACTAGGAATGGAAGTTGGGGTAAGGATTCTCAGAGGTTACATGGACTGCATAGACACGTATTCCAGTACTAAGAGATATTCACATTATGAAACTTACAAGAAATAGAAAATTAAAAGAATGAGATAAAGATGAAATATTTGATCCTAGAATCCATAATAAAGTTTATTAAATAGGGGAGTGAAACGGTTAGACCTCTGCTTTAGGAAAATTATTTTGGCAGCTGTGTGGAGAATAGATTAAAGAGGAGAGAAATGAGTCAGGAGACCAATTAGAAAGCTGTTAGTAGTGCAGGTGAGAAGAAAGGGAGGGCTGAACTGGGATGATGACTATATGAATAGAGAGAAGATGGATTCCAGAGATTTGGAGGTAGAAGACAAGATTTTACAACTGATTGGTTTTGTGAAATGAGGGAGAATAAGGAATTGAAGATGATACAGAGAACATATACCTGGATAACTTGAAGGATGGTGGTGCCCTGAGCAAAAATAGGGAAGTTCAACTACATATTAATGTATAATATAATGAGAGCTGTGATGTGAATTACAACTCATCTAATCCTATTCATCTAATCTTGTTGACTTACTCTATCGTACCCAAAATGATTTCCACATTTTTAATAATTATTTTTTCACTGAATGCAAGAAATACTAGGCATCTAAATTGACACAAAACTTTGCTTGCTCCTTCAAGGCATTTTAAAGTCTGTTTTTTTCCTAAAACAAGCATCTTTTCCCACTCCCATACCCTCCCTTACTGGACAAAAGAAATAAGAAAAACAAAATCCTGCAATGAATACTTAGTCAAGCAAAACACATCCTCATGTTGACTATGTCTAAAAATGCTTCTCATTCTGTATATTGAGTCTATCACCACTTTCAGGAGGTGTGTCCTACCAAAATAAAGAGGTAAGTGTCGCTCTTACCAGGCCTTCATATGGAACATAAAGCCTGGAGCCTGCTGAATCCATGAAGTGATCTGAAGGGCGTTGTGGGGATGCTGTGAGTAAGGTTGGCCAACCATTTTGCCTAAGTAGCTGTAATGAGTGTCTGGGTAATGGTTAGTTTTGGCATCTTGAGGCCCAGTGCCTGAACCCAACCATAGGAGATCAGTGGTGGGAGAGAGTGGAGTAGGAGATAGTTGAGTGAAAATGACGTGGCATAATTGAGTTGGAGACAAGGCCATGATTGTGAGGAAGATGAAATAAGTACTATCTTCCCACCCTCTGGCTTGCTGATCTCATCACAGGGTTCTCTAGGGGAAAATATCCTCCTCCACTAATTTCTTTCAGATCTTGCACATGGAGGCTAGAGTGTGTGTTTGGGGGAGTGTATATGCATTGAATGCATCTGTGTTTATGTATGTAAATTTGTTATGACTAGCTTATAGCATTAGCTTTCACATCCAAACATTCAATTCAACCAACATTATTAATCCTTTATTATGTGGAAGGTATTTCTTTCAAGAAAATGCCAAGTTTAGTTTCAATGAAAGCCCTTATAGCTACTCTAAATACAGCTTTTTGGACATAAATGGTCTCTCATCTGGAACTCTGAAAGGCCAGGAGATAGGCTACTAAATCCTTGGTTGACTGTTTAATGTGTATTGGACAAGCTCAAAGGATTTTGTAATTACTTAATCAATCCTCCCAACCAGCTCTTTGAAGTAGGAGGTTATTGCTATATTTCTCATTCTGCTGATAGAGAAACTGAGGCACTGAGAGGCATGGAGTTTTTGCTTTTTGTGCTTTGTTGGATGTCTTGAACAAAGGAAATGTGATTCCTGATTACTTTTCTCCCCCAAAACAAGTTGTTTTCAGGGGACAATGAGAATGAGAAGTGAGAAAGAACATATGAACTACTAAGGAGGCTAATAGAGATTCCATTGGTCTGAGCCTGGATTCAGAAATAGAGTTTCTTTTCGAAAATCCTTCTATCATCACAGTTATATTTATAACCCTGGCCTAAGACAGGAGAATTTACTGAAATGCTAAATCTTTGAATCATGGTCTACTTTAAGCAAGAGACAAAAAAGGCAGGATGGGGGATGCAGGGACAAGTCAAGATCTTGTACTATCTGAAAACAACAAAGGAGGTTTTGACCCAGTTCTTAGCAGAAGGAGAGATGGATTATGGACAGAGTAGTAAGGTCCCATATAATCAGCCCAAAAGCATTTATTATGCTCCTATTTTGTACCAAGCACTGTGCTTAGTGCTGGGGACACAAAAAAATAAAGTTAAAATAGCTCTTCCTTACCTTTAAGAAGCATACATTCTAATGCGGGCAACAAGACAACTGTTTATAAACTGGTATGTGCAAGATACATAGAGTATGTATAGCATTATAGGAGTTATGGGGAGTCCAGCAAAGGCCTCCTGCATGTGACGGTGCTTGAGATAAATCTTAAAGGAAGTCAGGGTTTCTAAGAGGCAAAAGTGAGGCGGGAAAGCATTCCAGGCGGGGGGGGGGGGGCTAGCCAATCCAAAGTCATGGTGATGAGAGATGTTATTTTCATGCAAGAGTAATAATAAATAACACTACAAGGCCTTTGAGATGTCTTACTGTTATAAATCTATGATTTTATGAGTCATCAGGCCAACTATGAGAATAAGCTATTACCCTATCACCATAGGACATGACAGCTAAATGGTCAGGTGCATGATTGGGTGGTATCACCATGGCTAGATTTTTCAGGTGCTATACTTCAGAGAATGCCAAGACTGGAAAGCTAAGCAGATAATTCCTTCTAGAAACCTCCTAGGAACTCAATTATACAATTAGAGGCTCATGGCTATGTTTATTTGTGCAATTCCCAACACTTTGACTAAAATTTGAAATGACCGTATCCTGAAAGTAGGTAAACATATTCAACAAAAATATTATTAAATGCCTACTATATTCAAGGTATTGTCACTAAAAGCACAAGGAACAAAACAAAATCAAACCTAGATCAGTCCCTGAGCTCAAAGGTGCTGAAAATCCACTGTGGGAGTTCAAAAAAAAAAAAAAGGAAAGGAAGAAAAGAGGGTGAGCAGGAAATGAGAGGCACAGAGACAACTCATTTACAGGGGTGTTTTAAAACTTTGTTTCCCTATCTGTATTAATCAGCTTTTGTGGGTGGGGGTACAATCCTCTGGACACTCAATTCTCATCTTTTTCTAGATGATCTAAAATGCATCTAGAAATATAAAATATTAGCATGGGGAAGAACTGGGCAGGTAGGTGGCAGGGCCTGGAGTCAGGAAGACTTATCTTCCTGAGTTCAAATTAGTCCTCAGACACTTACTAGCTGTGTGATCCTGAGCAAGACACAACACTGTTTGCCTCAGTTCCTCATCTGTAAAATGAGCTGGAGAAGGAAATGGCAAACCACTCCTGTATCTTTGCCAAGAAAATTCCAAATGAGGTCATGAAGAGTCAGACACGACTGAAATGACCGAACAGCAAAAGTGGGGAAGAATCTTTGCGATCATCAGGCATGTTATAATGGAGATTATTTTGGTATATAGGTTGGAGTAGATGGCATCAAATGTCCCTTTCATCATGTAAATTCTTTAATTCTGTGATCTAGAACACTTCCTCTTACCCTCCTGAAATTGTACAGATAAGTAAATTGTAGAAAAGTTGTGACTTTCCTAAGTTTACATAGCTAGTTAGGAACAGGACCATGGCCAGAACCCACTTCTCTTCCCTCTCAAGTCCTGTTGTATTCCTGCACTACTATGCTGCTTCAAACTTTGATGTGAGAATTTAAACCTGCACACACTTTTCTCAGCTTACAAACTCATCTTTGCTGTATCAAATTAATCAATTTGACACTCCAATACCTTTATCTACTTTTATCCAACTTTGGATCTTTTAAGTTAGGTATAAGATAGATAGAAGTCAGACTCTTCTTTGTAAATGCCACTTGAAAAGACTTATTTTTGATGAGTGCAAAGTAAACATCTAACTTCTAATGACATCATTTCCTGTCTATCTGCTATTGGCTCAGGCTTCTTTGCAGCTGTGCCAAGAAACAAGACTGATTTCTGGTTCTAATCCATTGCTCCTTTGGCTTGGAGAAATAACTGGCAGTCTTGCAAGCATCTTTTACCACAGAACACATAGAGTATTGACTCCTCAGTGCAATCAGATATTTGCACTCATCCATGAGAAGCATTTGTTTCTGCATTTAGAAGCAGATGTACCATGTAGCTCTGTCTTTATCTGTGTAGCTCTATCAAGGTTATGTGTGAGTTGTAGAAAATAAAGATGTGATTCATAACTTCTCACTCCTCTCAGCCTTTCTTAGCTTTTGATAAGCTTTTGAACTTTCTGTTTTTTAAGGTCCTCTCACAACTATCTCAGGATCATAAATGTCAAAGACATGAAGGAATAGTTAACAATACAAATGCTCATTTTGTTCATATGGCTCAGGGGGAGGATGAACTGCAGAGTTTTCATTTAAAATCTCTATATTTTGGAGCAGTAGATAAAGAGTTAACCTTGACAAGAAGAAACCCTAGGTTCAGATGCCACCTCTGAACTCTTCTAGCTGTGTGACTGTTGAGAGGCACCTGACATCTCTGAGCCTCAATTTTGTCATCTGTAAAGAGGGGATGATGATCACTGCAGAATGCTGAAGTGCAATGGATTGTTGTGAGGCACACAAGTAAACTTTTGCAAAGTACTTTTCAAATTTAAAGGTGCCATATAAATACCAGTTACTATTATTTGTCATATGGATATATTTTAACAACTAGATATTATTTCTGTTTTTGCTTTAGTAGTAAAATATTCTTCTTTCAAAAGAGAGTAAGGAATGTGGCTTAATGGAGAGAGTATTAGATTTGGGGACCGGAAGACCTGGACTTGGGGATAGGAAGACCAGGATCAAATCTTTCCTATGCTGCTTAGTAACTGTGTGACCACAAGCATGTCCCCTAAATCTTCTGGAGCCTCCTAATGCTTGTATTACTGTATTCATGGGTTCAAAAATTTAAATCCAGTAAAGACCTGAGGGCCATCAGGTCTAATCCTCTCACTTTACTGATGAAGAGACTGAGACAAAGAGGTTGTTCCTGACTTCAAGTCTAGCACTTCATCTATCACTCCACCTACCTCAATGAGAAAAAAAACAAACAAACAAAAAAATGAGAAATCCTTTGTAAACTTTTGAGATCTATATAAACATCAACTTAAAAATCAAAATGATAGTTTATTTTTGAACTATTATTACTTATTTTTTTGTATCATGGAGTTTTTATGCTTTAAAAAATCATTAGATCATGGCTATGGATATTGTTTCAATGATACACTATATTTAAGCACAAAAACAGTTCTTCTAAAGAGACTTGCTATTTTGGTAGCTTGGTACCATTAATGAAGAAGATGAGGAGAAGGTGGTTTGGGAGCTAGAACATTGGCAGCAGAGTTGGCGAGATCAAATGTTCCTGTGTTCTCTGACTGACTGGCTTAGCAACTGTGAGCAACCCATTTAATCTCCTTATGCTTTAGCTTTCCAGACCAGAAAAATGGGGACAATAATCCTCCTTTCCTCTGTCTCTGGGGTGTTGTGAAGATATGTGAATTTGTGTCAATCAGGAAATTGGACTTCCTCAAGTGAAAAAAAAAAAGCCTTTTCTTAGTCCCGCAGTCTCCTTATGCAGATTTGTTTTAAGTGGGAGGAAGAAGAAGCTTGGAAACAACCCCTCCTGAATGCCTAAAATTTTAATTTTGGTTGTCCTGTTTAGTCAGCATAAACTAATGTTTTCTAACAGATATTTCAGGAGAATGTAAGCTTTTTGAGAGCAAGAACCATTTTGTTTTTTATCACTGGGTCCCTGATACCTAACAAAGAATCTGGTATATAGGAAGTGCTAAATAAATGCTTGCTGGCTGAATAAGTGAATATATCACAGTATCCTGGGTAATATTACCATCAGGGGACAATTTGAAGCAACAGGAAAGTTTCCAGTTATGAATGACTGAGAGTTATGGGGAAACTCAAAAGTGCAGTGGCATTAAGAGAGAAACCCAAGTAGTCTTGGGTGATGACAAGAAATTCACAAGTAAAATTGGGAATGGGAATGGAAGTATTAATTAGTTAATAAACAAATATTTGTTAGTACATACTAATGTGTACTGTGTTAAGAGCTGGGGATGCAAAGAAAGACAAAAGATGGTCCCTGTTCTCAAGACGCTCACAGTCTAGTGCGGGAGACAATATGCAAACAATGCACAAACAAGCCATGTACAGAATAAAAATGAAATAATAAGTAGAAGGAGAGCGCTAGAAATAAGCAGGATTGCGAAAGGCTTCCTATTGAATATAAGCTTTTGGCTGAGACTTGAAGGAAGCCAGGAAAACGAGGAGGCTTAGATAAGGAGGGAGGGCACGCCGGGAGTGGGAGGCAATCACTGAAAATGAAAATGTCTGGATTTGGGAGATGGAACATCTTGTTCAGGGAAGAGAAAAGAAACCAGTGTGCTTAGACCACAGAGTACATGGTAGGGTGGAGAGGAAGGCCTTTTTTAAGATAATTGGTATCCAGGCCTGGAGTCAGGAAGACTTATCCTCCTGATTTTAAATCTGGCCTCAGATACTAGCTGTGTGACTCTGGGCAAGTCACTTAACCCTATTTGCCTCACTTTCGGCATCTGTAAAATGAGATGGAGAATGAAATGGCGAACTACTCAAGTATCTTTGCAAAAAGAAAAATAAAACAAAACCAAAAAATAAAAACAAATTGGGGTCACAAAGAGATGGATGTGACTGAAACAACTGATCAACAAAAATCAATCTTCAAGAGTAACTACTTAGTTATTTAATAGCCTCTGCTGCTTTTTATACTTTGGCGTCTCAAGACTATTTAGGGATTAAATACTTTCCTGGTCAGCTGCTCTAGTTTTAGAGAGATCCAGCCCTTTGGTGGGTAATGTAAGTACTTCAGTGAATAGAGTACCAGACTTGGAGTCAGGAAGATTGATTCTGAATCCCACCTCAGGTCTTAATTAGCAGGGTGACCCTGTACAAGTCACATAACCTTCTCAGCCTGTTTCCTCATCTGTAAAAAGGGGATAATAAAAGCATCTACCATTTAGGGTCATTGTGAAGATTAAGTGAGATAATATATGTAAAGCATTTGGAAAACTTAAAAGCACTGCATCAATGTCAAATATTGTGATTATTGCTGTCGTTTTGCATCAAAAGAAAGTGCTAAATCTTGGCACCAGTGAGGATCTTGCAGGGGGCTCAGAATTTTTTGTGGGATGGGATGGATCAACTTGGTTAGTATGAAGGCGTAGCCTGGATGTCATAGCCTCCTCTTCCTTGTCAGTGAAGATACTTGTTTCTTAAACCAAATAAAGAGTGTCCTGGAGAAGAGAGATCTTGAAATCATTAGAGGGAATACCTTTATCTTGCACTGAAGTTATATACTGAGAAAACCAGGATTTTCAAGGGATAGTACAGACCCCGTGATCTGTATGCCTCCATTCAGACAACAGAGTTCACATGGGCATCACATAGAAATTGAGAGCTTGACATTGATAGATCCCATACCACTGGCAGGTCTGGTTTATCTATTCTCTTAGGGAGCAGATGAATAGGTCCATTGACTGTTACTAGACAAAAATGTTCACAACAGAGAAAATTTACCCTGAAAAGTTGCTGCATTTAGCTTGCTGCTACAAAATTTCATCTGGATTTTCATCTCTCAGCTGTTGGCAAATATTTACTTTAAGAAAGCAAAGAGATAGGCCTGAGCTGTGGGGTCCTCAGTTACTCATAATTATGGTTCCTAGTTATGTTTTAAAAGATTCTCTTTAGTACCAAATGAAAAAATAACAACCACCTTCTTCAGGAACAAAGTTCAAGGACTCTTTTTTCCTGTTTAGTCTTGGTGAAAAACCACATGGGGACTATTTAGCAAAGTGCTTCCAATCACTGCAAACTCATATATCAGGATAAATATAACTGAAGATCAGACTAGGGGCCTCCATGAATTCTATTATGTACCTACCTGTAGCCTCAAGGTGCTAAGTGGACACTCACTATGAATTTTTAATTCCTCTGAATTCACCCATCCCTTTAACAAGTATTTATTAAGTACCTGCTGTTTGTCCTTTGTTTTCAAAGAAGAACAATGGTGTGATATGACAGGCTTGGGTTCTGGGGATACACAGAGAAAAAAAAATCCTGCTTTCAAGGAGCTTATATTCTACTGGGAGAAAATATCACGAAAGCAGATAAGGGAATACAAAATGTATAGAAATTAATTTCAGGGAGAGTGTGCTGACAAATTGGGGGGATCAAAATAGTCCCCATGGAGGAGAAGATGGCACTTGCCTTCAAATTAGAAGGGAACTAGGGATTGCAAAACGCAGAGATGAGGAGGGAATGTATTCTAAACATTGAGGACAACCCGTAAAAAGCCACAGGCAGGGGAGAGAGAGCCACGTACCAGGAATATCAAGTAATTCAGTTTGGCTGAAAACGTAGAGTGCATCAAAGAGTAATATGTAATAAGTTTAGAAAGATAGACTAGAGACAAATTATAAAGTGCTTTAAATACCAAACAGAGGAGCCTGGATTTGCAGTGGCTCAAAAGAAATGAGATGCACAAATTTAGAGGCACTACCAATCCATATAGGGGCTATTTGTGCCCAACCTGTGGTAGAGTTTTCCAAATTTGTATTAGTCCGATCAGCCATCGTTGCATACACTGTCCCTTGACCCCAACATAGTGATGTCAGCCTGGTCCTCTTTGAGGACAAAGGACAGCAGCCACAATTCATAAGTACTAATGGCTCTAACCTGGACCAGTGCCTTCTTAATGATGGGGCCAATATTGTGAAAATGGAAAAAAAACCATTTCTGTCTTATTCTAGTTGTTTTAATAGTATGATGTAAACTGGATATATTCTACCTTTAAACTTTCTTTTTTTCCCTGACACTAGCCACGCTGTTTGGAAAGTACTGGTTTAGAAGGCACTATTGTACTGTGGACCTAACCAAATTTATCTTGCCCATCTTCCTTCAGAGTGTCACGGAGCTCTCAATAGTAGCTGTGAAAATAGCATGACCCATTCCTAATTGTTAATTGAAACACTGAGACTACTGGATAAGCCAGATAAGAGAATTTATATAGTTCTGTTTATTTCTCACTCCATGATATACATAGAAAACAAAAACTTTAATAACGTTGGCAGTAGATTTTGAATCTCTGAATCACATTAGTATAACTGAGCCTTGCATCTCCATTACGAAGCATGCTGTCTTGCTTTGAGTTTCTATTATCTTCTCTCTGGTAGAACAGAGCAAAGATGCCAGGCAACATTTCATTGCAGTTTGCTGGCTTTCCAAATAGATGAAGAACACACTTAGCAAAAAGGTGTATCAAAACTGTAAATGGGCTTTGGGGTTCACCAGTTGAAATACTGTCCAAAACAGCTGGAAAAAGATGAAGAGGGGGAGCTATATCGAGGATGACAGGCTGACAAAAGATTCCCAACACCACTAAAACAGATGATTCTGTAGGTTTCCTAACAGATGGACATTCATCTTCTATTTTCCTGAGGCTATTGGCAAGTGACTCTAGCTGAACAGTTCGAAACTGAGGTGAAAAATTGTTCTGGTACAGTTAGGCTCCCACTTCAGCATTGTTTTGTCCCTTCTAAACAATCTTAAATTGAGAATGAAGAGAGCCCTGAAAAGAAGCATTAGAATAGTAGAGTCCATTGATACTCGATCCCTGATCATTATTTTGGCATTCTTCATTTGGATCCTTTAATATTAGAGCCATCATTGTGGGAACACAAAATCTTGTGCCTTCTTTTCCACCACCTCAATACAATTAGACAAATTTCTCTGTCTCTATAGCTCTCTATCTCTTTCTGTCTCTCATACACACACATTCAGACATTTTCTCTGATTTCCTCCCAAACCTGGAATGCTTTCCTTCTTCAAATTCAACTATTGATATTCCTGGTTTTTAAGTCCCAACTAAAATTCTGTCTTTTACAAGAAGCCTTTCCCAACCCCTCTCAATTGTAGTGCCTTCTCTCTGTTAATAATTTCTGTTTATGCTGCATATAGCTTGTTCTGTGTATATTTGTTGCATATTTCCCCCCATTACATTTTAAGTTCCTTGAGGCCAGGGACTATCTTTTGTCTTTTTTTTTTTTCATATCTCCAGCTCTTAGCATAGTACCTGCCATGCAGTAGGTGCTTGGTAAATATTTGTACATTTGTACTTTTATTCTCTCTCTCTCTCTCTCTCTCTCTCTCTCTCTCTCTCTCTCTCTCTCTCTCTCTCTCTCTGTCTGTTTGTCTTTCTCTCTATCTCTTTCTCTCTCCCCCTTCCCCCTTCTCCCCTTTCCCTTTCTCTCTCCCTGTCTCTTCCCCTCTCCCTCTCAGATTTCTGAGGGAGGAATCAGAACATCCCAGAATCTGACCTACTAGGGATATCAGAGACAATATAACCAAACCCTTTATGTAAATGAGTCCTTTTTACAACATCCTCACTAAGTGGTCATCCAGTTTCTTCTTGAAGTCCTGGAAAATTCACTCTTGTCTAAAGGAAGCCCATCCACCTTTAGACAGCTCCTTTGCTTATAGAGATTCCCTTTACTTCAAAGCTGACTTTACAACCATTCTTTCAAGTTAGGCTTTCAGGTGCCAGGCAAAACAATTCTAATTACTTGTGCATATAACAACCAATTCTTCAGATATTTGGGCAGCTACCACTCCTTCTCCTTCCCCTGTCTTCTCTTCTCTTCAGGTCAAACACTTCTAGTTCTTCCAACTGATCCTCAGAAAGCATCAGCCTCCTCACCATCCAGGTACCCTCCTCTGGGTACCCAGGATGCAGCTTTTTGATTCCCTGCCTAGAACTAGAGTCTATGGTAAGAAGAGATCGTTCAAAGTTTTCCAGTTTCCCTATCTTCCTTTCTCCTTGATCCCTTAATATACTCCATATCTCTGGGAAGAGAGTAGCCACCCAGAAAGAGCCTCTAGCTTTCTTACCACAAGCAAAGGGTACAAGTGTGAGTCTTCCATTCTTGTGGCACTAGTCAGTGAGGTTAGAATCCAAGACCCCTTTTCATCGGAGAAATTCTGATGTAGACTAGCGGTATCAGACTCATAGAGAATATTGCCTGAGAAAACCACAGATTAGCATCATCTATTTTTATTCTGTTCAATATTTCCTAATTACATTTTAATCTGGTTCTGGTCACACTTGGGAGTGTTGTGGGCTGCATGTGACCAGCATGTTTGACATCTCTGATCTAGACTATAGCAGTACAGTACAAAGAAGGCTGGATTTAGAGTGAGGAAACTGTTTTCAGAGCTTACCTCTGACATTCATTATGTGTAAAATAGAGGAAATCATAGTTGTGTGAAGAAATTTGCATACCTTGAATTTCTTCAGAAATTCTAGCTTTTATCATTGTGGTGGGCTAATTTCCCATATCTATTCTAAATAATTTCAGGTAAGGGTGGAGTTTCTAATTATTCTACTTTATGCAAGCGTCTGTTAGCCAAAATATATCCTAGGCTGCCAACCTTCTGGTGGCCATACTTATAAATGGATATCCCTTTATTTACAGCATTAGAACATATGTATAAGCCAATAGAGTCCACCATCATATTTAAACCTCTAGGATACACTGATGAAAAGGAAACCCTATCATGAGCTAGGACTAAAGCTTCTGCCTCTGGGGTGGGCTTACGAAATTGGCACATTAAGGAAGTAGAGGAAGGTTACATAATAATGCAGGGGCCCTGCATTATTGGGTCCTATGGTCCTGGGGGACAATGACACTCTAGACAAGTATAGTCTGGACACAGGGCCAATACACTAGGTAAATTCAGCAAGCTGAGGCAGCAAGATCTGTAGAGCTGATAATCAGCTATGGGACCTAGGTGCAGACTCTTCTAGCACCTGCCCTGAGGTGACTGGACAGGCGACTGTTCCCTTAGGCTCTACTGGCAGTCAGAGCTGACCTGCCTGAAGCCCACCTCCAGGGCACCTATCACTAGAGGTGCTGACACAGGGGACTAGGCCAACCTCAGGCCTGCCTCTACCTTTTAATTAACAGAAAGCAAGGCATAGCCAGAACTGGAAGTTAAAAAAAAGGCCAGAGAAGATATAACATGCTCCTGGGTCCTTGTCCTTCAACACAAGCTAGTGTGATTATGACTAGAATGACAACCTGATATGTTTAAAGGGTGCAGAAGAGAAGCTGTCATCAAAATCTGCATTTTAAGTTATACATGATACACCAATTTGGCTAAAATATTCTGGCGTCTGTCACCACTACTCTGGGTAATTAGATATCTGAGGTAAGAGGACTTAACTCATCAAGAGACAGAGAATCCCAATAGTTTATAGATGAGGGAGTATATCCTTTTACTCAAGTGCAGAGTAAAGGATAGCCTTGTATATACTTGAAGCAGGTAGTCACCTACAAGATAGGAGTACAAAAGCACATTTAAATATTGTATGATTTCAGTAGAGTATAATCTACTGGAGGGCAGACTATTGTTTTTTATCTTTGTAACCCCTAGGGTCTAGGATAGTTACTTGAGACTTATAAGCAGTTAATTAGTGCTTCTTAAAGAAAGAAATGAAGGGAATTCCTTTACCATTACTACCACTCTTTAAAAAATTGCTCTCCCTTAGTGCGTAAAATTTCCACTATTACAAATTTATTCTTTTTTTTTTTATTAAAACCTTACATATTGAGGGTATCTATTATTAGCATTTAAATTTTTCCATCAATCAATTGGCTTGATGTGCCATGTACAATCGTGTGCCAGACTCTATACTAACCCTGAGGATGCAAAGAAAGGCAAAAATATAGTCCCTGACCTCAAGGAACTGACATTCTAATGGAAGAAGGCAACGGCTAATTAATACATCAATCCTGTGTCAGCCATCACCAACCTAGGATTAGTAACTTAATCAGATATTAGTTAACCAATCACCAGGCTAGGCTTTAAAGAGACTTAGGCTGTAAGGCAGAGATCTTATGGCATGAGTTCAGGTCTGGGCTGTACCCAGGTATAAGGAGGCTACTACTGCCTTCTGAGGCTGCTGAGTGTCTACCTATATGTCTCCCATAGTAAATCATTTCTCAAAAGAAGCATTTATGTGATTATTTAAGAGAGTTGGAAGTGGAAACTAAATGAGTATCCACCAATTGAAGAATACCTAAACAAATCCTGGTATATTAATGTGATAGCATACTGTCAAGGAGCAGCTAGGTGATACAGTGGCTAGAGCACCAGGCCTGGAGTCAGAAAGACTCATCTTCATGAGTTCAAATCTGGCCTCAGACGCTTACTATCTATGTGACCCTGGGTGAGTCACTTAACCCTGTTCGCCTCAGTTTCCTCATCTGTAAACTGAGCCGGAGAAGGAAATAACAAACCACTCCAGTATCTTTGCCAAGAAAACCCCAAATGGGAACAGAAAGAGTTAGATATGACTGAAAGCAACTGAACAACAATAAAACACTATCATGCCATAAAAAATGACTAAAGGTAGAGTTTCAGAGAAACCTGGGAAAGCTTGTATGAACTGATGAAGAGTGAAGTGAGCAAATGCTGGAGAATAATTAAAAGAATAAAAAAAATTAAAAACAAACAACTTTGAAAGACTATAGATCTCTGATCAATGAAATAACCAATCATCATTCTGGAGGTCCTCTGATGAAGAATGCTAGCCACTTCTTGACAGAAAGGTAATGAAATAAATATTGAGGATGAGACATTCATGTTTTGGACATGGACCAGGTGAGAATTTATTTTTCTTGACTGTGTGTATTTGTTAGAAGGATTTTTTTTCTTTTTTTTTTCTTTTTCAGGAAAGGAGATTTCGTTGTTGTTATTGTTGTTCAGCATGTCCAACTCTTCATGACTCTATCTGGGGTTTTCCTGGTAAAGACGTTAGAGTGGTTTGCTATTTCCTTCTCCAGCTCATTTCATAGATGAGGAACTGAGGCCAACAGGGTTAAGTGACTTGCCCAGGGTCACACAGGTAGCAAGTGTCGGAGGCCAGATTTGACCTCAAGAACAGGAGTCTTCCTAATTCTAAGCCCAGTGCTCTATCCACTGTGCCACATAGCTGCCCAAGGAGAAAGAGAATAAATGCTCTTAATTTTCAAAAATAAAATTTCATTTAAGAAGAAATATTAAAAATAATAAGAAGCAAAAAGTTTAGTGATAATGCTCAGCAATTCAGCTGAGAAATTAGTGACTAAGCATGAAATGTCTGAAAACACATTAAAGAGAGGAGAGCCAAATTGAAGTCAGTTGGAGCAGCTTTCTAAGCAACTGAGTAAGGTCTACCGTTCAAAGTTAGGGTAAACATGGTACCTGTCTCCTGCATGGAGGAATGATGTAATATCTACTATCTTAGCTATAAATTGCATCGTCAGCCCTGCCAACATTTTCTGCTTTGGCTCTAGTAGATTCCCGTAACACATGTAGATGAAAGAACATAACTACTCAAGGCAAGTTGGCTCTTTGTCTCCTGTTCTGCCAAGGGTGATGTGGGAGCTCAATAATTATTAAGTCTGTGAAGATGAACTACTGTTATAGTGACTAGTAACCAAATCTAATGAGTCCAACTATAGCAAAGTATACGAACTAAGGGTGGAACAAACAAGCAAGAAAATTGGGGCCCTGGGCTCTTCTTGCTCCTGATAGGGGAGAATTCTCTGTAATTAGCCCACCTCAGACTCATTATACTCCCTGATTCCCTTGTCATGCCATACTGAAGTCTGGGTCCCTTCCCTGACCATTCTCTCCTCCCTCTGTCCTACTTCTAATTCCTGGAATAACACCCAAACCAACACTAGAGGAATAATGGAGAGAATGCTAGACTTGGAGTCAGGAAGATGTGAGATCAAATGCTGCCCAATACACTTACCAGTTATGTGCCTCTGGGCAAGTCGCTTAACCTTCCATAATTTGGAATTGGTTTTAGGATGTCAAAAGGTCACATGAGATCAATATATATTCTTCCTTAACATAAAGCTGAACCCTTAAATATATATAAGACAAACCATTATCTTTTGGGATGTTTCATTTACAAACTAGGAGTTAGAGACTGAAGCTAGTGGCCTTTGCTAATTGCTAAGGTGACCATGGCTATGGTGCAATGTAGGTATATTTAATGTTGGAATCTCTGCTGTTTTGGCTTTCTTTGTATTTCCCAGTCTAGCACAGTGCTTGGAACATAGCGAGCACTTCCCAAATGCATATTGGCTAAGTGGCTGACTGACACATATTAAATTTTTTCAGCCATGTTAATGCATGAAATGATGAAAAATATGAAATGGTCCTCAGTCTTGTGCAGTCTCTCCTTGCCTCTGCTTAGATGATGGTAAAATAGCAGAAAAGGAGACAGAAAAGTCTAAGAATCACAGTGTTTATACCATCTATGAAGATTAAGTTAGTTGTCACTATAGATGTGAGTTCTTTGTCTTATGACCAATTAAAAAATTTAACAATATCAATCTTGACAGTCTCCTAGTAAACAAAACCAGAAGACACAAGAAAGTTGATATGATTAAATTCATTCATTGGACAAGGACAAGGAAAGAGGGATTGCTCACAGGTTCTCCTTGAGTAAAATAAATGAACTGGTGCAATTTTGTGTGTGTGTGTGTGTGTGTGTGTGTGTGTGTGTGTGAGAGAGAGAGAGAGAGAGAGAGCATGTGTATATGTGTGTGTGCTTTATTTTGTACTCACCAGATCCAAAGCCTCCTCACATTTCTCTTTTTTCTTATACCAGCCCATGTTTTCCAACATATTTTCCCTTGCAAAAATGAAAAAAATCTTTGCATTGAAGTCACTCAGTATTAAAGTATATGTTTATTTAATTTGGAGGATCTTACTGAATTCTTTGCAGAATTTCTTTACCTCTTCATGTTTTGCAACAGATGTTAACACATAAGCTGTAATTATTTTCATGGTGGTCTTTTTGCAAATGCTTATTATGAACACCGAAGTAAAAGATTACCAAAAGTACCATGAAATGATGTTTCTTTTGCTTTTGGTCACATGATAAAAACCAATTTCACCAGCTTTCATTTCCAAAGAAAACCTCTGACCCATGTGTCCATTGAGCCGTACTATCCTTTTGTCCCCTATATTTCATAAGAAGAAAGTCAAGATTGATGTGATTCGGTTCTTGAGAAGTATGTCCATTCATTAGTCACTAGACCAGGAGCTCAGATTTAGAGTACCAACAGTAAAGTTAATGTTTATGGTTATATAAAAACCTATGTCATCCTTAACAAGGTCTGCTCCCCTTTTCCAGCAAGCCGCTATTGACCTTGCACAAACAGAAAGGTGCACAAGATTGAGCACCATTTTGTATTTGTCATTGATTCATGATAAACTTGTCTAATCTCAAAGTTCTTCCTACTATATCTGTGCAGGTGAATTCTAAAAAGACAGCTATCTAGCTATCTATTTATGTATTAATAGTTAGCTAGGTAGCCATAACATTAAATTCTCTCTGAAGCTTTAGACTCTCCATTATTTCCCAGATCTCCGACTCTCTATGTCTAAGACTACATTCAACATTTGCATCCCTAAAACTGCTCCTTACATTCCTAGGTCTTTTGGTGGTCTCACCTTTCTCCAACTTGAAGTTCTCTTGATTTCTTCCTATCCACCATTCTCTGGTTAAAGTGAAATGTGTTTTTGTTTTCATGCCTTTACTCACACTATGCTTCTATCCAGAAGGCCCTCTGCCCCCTCCATTTCTGTCATGATACCCTATCTATTTTAAAAATCACCTTCTAGTTCTTCCATTAAGCTTTCTCTGATCCATAATGCTCTCCCCAGCTAGAAATGATCTCTTTTAACTCTCAAAGTATTTGGTTCCTCTTTTACAAATATGTCATATTCTACTTTGCATTATGTCAACTAGATGGCACAATGGATAGAGTTCTGGGACTGTAGTCAGGAGGACTCACCTTCCTCTTACTGAGTTCAAATCTGGCCTCAGACACTTACTAGCTGTGTGACCCTGGGCAAGTCACTGAACCCTGTTTGCCTCAGTTTCCTCACCTGTGAAATGAGATAGAGAAAAGAACGGCAAACCACTCCAGTATCTTTGTCAAGAAAACACCAAATGAGGTAACAAAGAGTTGGATGTGACTTGAATGACTGAACAACAACAAAATTTGTATTATAATTATTGGTGTACCTCTCTAATCTACTAATGGACTATAAACTCCTTGGTAACAAAAACCATGTCATGTTTTTCTTTATATCCATTAGTACCTAGGAAAGCACCTTGAACATACCAGATATACAATGTGCATTGAGTGAATGAATGAATGAATTTATTAATTGATGTGTCTTGTAACTTATGGTTTTATTCCAATCTGTTAGTTCTCTTTGAACATACTGCTTCCCACCTATAGACTAAATGGGATACTACAGGATATTTTTGTTTTTCTTCATAGAACACCCCAGAAAGGTAGGTCTTTTAAGTTGGTGAGGGAGAAATTAGGGATAGGAATGGCCTGAAATCACGCCATGTGAGCAGCTGCCTATTTGGCTTTGGTTTTCTGGGTCATAACCTTGACCACATTATCTCCCTGATTTTACTCTTGGTTTCTTCTCTTATTCTCAACCTATCCTTAAATTATTTTCCTTCTTCCCCATTTCCTTTGTGCTCCTTTCTCCTACAATCCTCTCCTTTCTCTTTAAGAAGTATAAGGAATATTAAGTATATTTTAATATAGGAAAATTGCATCCTCATTGCCTTTGATTTTTCTTTCACTTGCCTTTACTTCTTCCTGTGCCTCTTTTGATTTCCCATTATTTTACACGAAGCAAAATCAATGAACACCCTCTTCTCATTTTCTCTCTTCACTTTTCTCCTTTTACAGCCTTCTTTTTTCTCACCTCCCCTTACCTATTCCTCTTCATTGTCTTCAGGTTGTTTACAATTCTATTTCTCATTTGATGTAGATAACATCTAAATGCAAATGTCTCTAAAAAATCAGAGTAGTGAAGGAAAATGACGCTCTGGAACCAGAGACTGATGTTCAGGGCACTTACGAATCAACACAAGCTACACAAAAACCTACTACTAACCCCTAGACAGCAGATGCTAGTTTATTTTAAATGGAAAGTTAACTTTCCTTTTTTCCCCTTTAACTTTCCCTTTCTTCAAAATAGAACAATTGCAGATAACCAGAGAGACTGTCGACTGAACCTTATCATAAAGTCTATGTTCATATTTAGACAGAAAAATAAAAGAATGGAATCTGTAGGGACATGAATTTAACTTGTAGGTAACACATCAGTGAACCAAAGAAAATGAAAATGTATTTATTCTCCCTCACCCCATGAAGGGTCAGGGGTAAGCAGGTAAACCTACTATGAAGGAGATGCTGGGTAAACTAAATATCCCTTGTATATACACCTAAAGGGATCCATATTTTGCATATGACTGATTCTTGTTAGAAGGCCTCCAAATAATGTGGTTTGGCCTGAGTAAGGCCCCTAGGTTTGGAATGAAACTAAGGAAATAAGAATAAACACCTCTTCCTCATAGGACTACAGTGGAATCTTTAGGGATAAGTAGATGGGAATGTATGTTCCTGACACTTCTGTAGACTCCTTCAAGCTTCTCATAATTTCTCATGCTATAATAACAGAAGTGGGGAGTCCTGTCAAGCTCCCCCCCCCCAGCTCCATTTTGAACCCAAGAAATGACTCTCTATGCACCATCCCAACTTGGTTTGGGCAGTTGCTGCCATGCCAGTTCCCACTTTGTTTTTCTTTATCATTGAGATAGTAAAGGAAGGTGTGCCACACAAATAGATGCTGGACCTGGTAAAGCAAGACAGGCATCCAGGGCATTTAGATGTCAGATCTGAAATCCAAGATCATAAGACAAAAGTTCAATAGAAAATAGCAGAGGTGAAAGCTGACAGGGTGTCATAATTTATGATGCCCAGCCACCTGTGGATCCTGCACCTGACAAAGGTCAGGTCAAAAAACTGACAGGTGCATGTGAGAGTCAAGAAGAGGCACCAATAGCCCACCCCCAAATGTTGTGACGTGACTTGAGAATGATAATAGTCGTGAGAGCCAAATGGGATGATATCTGGAAGGGACACTTTAGATTATATCTACTTCAGGGATTCAAATTTGACCTCAGGCACTTACTGGCTGTGTGACCTGGGCAAGTTATTTAACCCCATTTGAAAGAAAGAAAGGGGGCAGCTAGGTGGCGCAGTGGATTGAGCTCCAGCCTTGGAGCCAGGAGGACCTAGTTCAAATATGGTCTCACATCAGACACTTGACACTTACTAGCTGTGTGACTCTAGGCAAGTCATTTAACCCCAATTGCCTTGCAAAAAAAGGAAAGCAGGAAAGAAAGGAAAAATGGATATGGCTTTATCAGTGGAAATTGCTTTAGAGAATAAGCACTATTACTGTGGGATTTGCCACAATATCTTAGCATGTGACTCAAGGCTGGAACTTCCTCTATGTGCTGTCTCCCCCATTGGAAGACGAGCTCCTTGATAGCAAAGGCTATCTCTAATTTTGTATTTCCATCGTCAGAATTTAGAATAGTGCTCTGAACATAGCAATTGCTTAATAAATGCTTCTTTATTCATTTATGTGGTTCATATTAATCAATAAACATTTATTAAGCACCTACTATGTGCCAGACATTAGAGTACAGATGGTCAGACACAAGGAGGATGCCAGATTGGAATGGTTCATTTCTATTGGCAGTCACATCAACCCTCCTGCCCAGTGGGCTTGCTGATGTAAGAGATAGTGTTTCTTTACTTATGTGTTTTATATTTTGAAATTGGTTGCCCTATCTTTTCCTTTCTTATGGACAGCTAGGTGGCACAGTGGATACAGCACTGAGCTTGTAATCAGGAAGATTCATCTTTAGGAGCTCAAATCTGGCCTGGGACACTTACTTAAAAGTATATGTCATTTAACCCTGTTTGCCTCAGTTCCTCATCTGTAAAATAAGCTAGAGAAGAAAATGGCCAGTATTTTTGCCAAAACGAAAGTCCCAAATGACGTCACAAAGAATCTGACATGACTGAAACAACTGAACAACAGTATTTTCTCCAGTCCCAATACTAATCTGCTGATCAGTGACCTGGCCAGTTTGCCCCTCCTGAAGCAGCCTGGGATCCCTCTGCTCCCCAGGGCTCACAGTATTGGCCTTAGTGTGGATATCTGGTCAATGTTAGCCTACACTTCTGCTCAGAACTCCTGAGGTCAAGTGATCCACCAGCCTTACCTTCCCTCTTGTAAGCAGTTATTATAGGCTAATACAACCACACAGGGTACTGGGATATGCGTTTGTAACTAGAATTCTGGTTTCCTGGGTTCAGAGGAGGGGAAGGATGGGATGAAGGTCATGAGTGTATGAGACCAGCAGTCTACAAATCAGGAGATCTGAGAGCTCCTTCAGTGGAGTGTTTTCCTGGGAACCTAACAGAGAACATTTATGTGACATCATCCCTGAGACTCTGAGGGGAATGGTATCTATTGAAGGATACATAGGGTTATAAGTGGGCATTTCCTGGTCTTTCCCTCAGCACCTGACTGAAAGAAGTCCAGAACAGAAGCAAGAGGAGGAATGTGAGAAATAGAGGCTGGATAAGACCTATAGGAGACAGGAAACAAGGGCAGGAGTGACGAGGAAGACAAAGGAGAAATCAGAAAAGGGGGTCAAGGAAGCTGATGAGATTAACTCATTGCTGGAGGAGGAAGTTGGGTTGTGGTGCTGACCCACATTCTTGCAATGCTTCATTTTGTGGCATGCGCTAGCCAAACCAACATTCTTAAGAGAAAAGGAATGTTGCAATACTTGTACAGCTCACTACCAGACATATAGCTATAGTATTGCATGCTACTTTGCATTGGGTTACTTTTGACTACTCTCTTGCTTTCCCTGGGAGTAATCTGATTTGATCCCGCACACATTTAAGAGCCTACTATGTATAAGGAATTGTTGGGCAATAGAGGCAATAAGGCAGGGAGGTTTCTGAAAAAAAGTCAAAATGGCATGGATAATTTAGCCCTCAATTGGCATTGTCCAGCTGTGGCCCCATTTTGAAATCATTTGAGTAGCCTAAAGCATGTTGGAAGTCAGAAAGCTTGGATGGAAATCATTGCTCTCTGTCTTTTATTTGGATGTGTGGCCTTGAGTAAGTTGTTTCTCTAGTCGTCAGTTTCTTCATCTATCCAATGAACGTGCTGGACTAGATAATCTCTAAAGTGCCTTCTAGTTCTAGTATTCTGTGATTCTCTCTAAGTCAATAATCTTTTATTAAGCATTTACTGTGTACACTGTGCCAGGCACTGGGTATTATATCATTCAATCACTAGACAAAATAAGGTAATGTCCACCTTCCTTACAAAAATAATATTTGTAAATCCATTAGATCCTTCAGAGATTATTCATATACATTAAAATATTTCTTTGTTTCTCATATGTTTATTGGCTTAGTACAGCAACAGCTCTGTTTCATTGAAGCTCATCTCTTTTCTGGGAACCAGGCTAAAACACTTTTGGCTTACAAAATACTTGGCTCTTTATTTCTATGTCCTTAGGGAAAGATGGTCAAACATTGCTTGATGTCTTGGATGCATCTGGACTCTTAACATCCTTCTCAGAGCATTAGTAGGCTAAGGGACAGTTAGGTGCTGGGGGAAAGAAAAGGAAATGCCCATTTGTAGTCCTATGCATTGATCAATAGACACAGCTCCCCTCAGAGTCTTTATGTTCCCAAGGAGGGTGTCCCATAAGTGTTTTCTATCAGGTTCCTGGGACAACACCCCACTGAAGGAGTCCTTAACTTAGAAAACTAATTAGACAATAGACACTTGGAAGATTCTGAGCCCCAGGGAAGTTTTCCATCTAGCTTGCAGAAAAAAATCACTATCTCCCAAGATTAATTCAGAGGCTTCCTGGTCCTAGGTCAGTCAAATCAATACCATATACGTCCCAGAACCTCTATCAAAGTCCTCAAGCATGGCAGGGGCCCTTTTATCTAAATTTTATATGTCCCCTAATACCGTAGCACAATTTTTTATATTCAGTAAGAGCTTAATAAATTTTATTTGATTTTGATCTTGAACCCAGATATTTAGTTCTGTGTTCTTTCAGTCAATAAAAATTTATTAAGTACCTGCTATGTGCCATAAACAGTACTAGCTGCTGAGAATATTAAGAAAAAACAAACTATCCTTTTCCCCAAGGAGATTACATTCTATTGAGGGAAATAACATATACACATGTAAATATATACAAGGCAACAATAGGGTAACTTGGGGGAGAGGAGTAACTAACATCTGTGAGGAGAATCAAGACATGAAGTTGAAGAGATTAGTAATGTAGTGGGCAGGCCCAGGAATACTCCAGGTAAGCCTTTCCTTCCTCACTATCTCTTTGAAGAGGTATGAATTACCTAAGCAAGGTATAAGTTATCTTTATCCTTGAGTCTTCATTGGCCCACTGATCAGGGCTTTGTTCTGAAAATAACTCAAGTTCAGCACTGTTTCACTAACCTGAACTATACCTTTGGATTTGGTCTTTAAAGGAGATGCTGTTGTTGGACAGAGAAATTCAATGAAGGATTGTACATAGTATGGAAATCATTCCTCAGAGGGAAATCTCACTCCAGGGAATCATAGGGCTCCCCAGGAGACATACAACTGATGATAAATAGGGAGACAAACCAATGAAAAGTTAAAGATATGAAAGGAGAGGAAACAAAAAGAATTTTATCACTAAGCAGAGATGTAGAAGAAAAGGAGCCATTATGAAACAGAGACAAAAAAGGGGGAAGAAAGATTGGCACAGGAAAGATTGATGGTATAAAGAAGCCACTGGTACCCAGTCCCCCAGTGAGGCCTCATCCACTGTAAGGCCACCTAGAGTAATGCTATTAGGACTGAAGGATTATGTAAGTTCCTGGTGGAGAAGCATGTTTATCGAGTAAGATTATTACCTAATTCCCTAGAAATCCTGAATTTTTTTCTCTGGTGGTGGTAGGAATAATACTTAGGGAAGTAGTTAACTTCAGGAACTTTCTTGGAAGAGGAAAAATCTCTTATAGGGGAGAATTGTTCTGCCTGATAATGGGTATAAGTCCTTTGTCTCTGTTCTGAAGTTCACCAAACCTATTCTACATTTGATGTTTTGTTAGCCTGAGTGTTTGCATGGGAATTAGGAGTCCTTTGAGATGCAAACAAAATTCTCATGTTCCTAGAAGAAAAACTGAAAGGGGGCAATCTTGGTCAAAGAAATGTGTGAGACTTCCCAAATGGAATCATAGCTCCATGAATCTAGAGGTGTGATTTTGAATCACTTAATAACAAATTTTGTTTTGCAAAATATCCTAGAGAGTTGTGCCTTTACTTCTGTCTACTCTACACCAACACTCAAGTTCCTGGGCCAGAAACTATTCAGTCATTGGTTCAGTAAGTCAAAGAACAGAACCAAGATCACATGTATTACAAGAAAGGGCAACCAGAGCTCAGGATCAGAATACAAAACTAAATTCAGGATAACTAACATTTCCAAGTCAAATCATACAAAATGAATGAACAAATAAATGAAAAAAAAAACCAAAATATTTGTTAAGCTCTTTACTATGTGCCAAGCACTATACTAATTACCGGAGATACAAATACCAAAGGAAAGAAATACCAAATAGGTTACATTCTAATAATGGGACATAGCACATATAGAGGAACAGAGAGGGGTATATTGATTTGGAAAGTTACATGGAGGGGAGCTAAGCACTATGGGAATAGACCACACACTGTTTCCAGAAGAAATGTCCAAATTGGTTTGACTATGGATCCCAAACTTGAAAGTTTGTGAGAAGATGGATGAGGAGTGAAGTAATGCATGGTCAGCAGTATGACTGGATGTATTAAGTGATTGAGGCAACCCCCAATCAGGACAGTGAGGCCATGGAGCTGGAGTTCCATGAGCTAACAGATTAAATCTTCAGGGCCAAGGTTTCTGGTTTGGGCAGCTAGATGGCTCATAAGAAGATGGTTGCAGCTTTTGAACGCTGTAGTCTTGGCAAATTCCTTAGATAAAGTTTTCTTTGCTTTTCTTTCAATAAGCAATGGAAGCCCACAGACCATGAATGGCCAGGATTTCAAAATATCACAGAATATTAGAGATAGAAGGGGCCTTAGAAATCATGTAGTAGACTCCTCCATTGTATAGATGAGCAAACTGAGGCCCAAAGAAACTTGCTTAAGATTCTGAAGCTAATAAGTGACAAAATTGGGACTCAAACCCATTCTGAAGTCCAAATCTATTTTTTTCCAATTATATCATAGTGATTTTAAAGCACTCTTTACCAGAGGAACTGAAGTGGGTTCTGACCAGTCTTTCCCATTTCTTTACCCTTAAATTTATATACACTTTTCAGAAGCCCCGGATCTTCATGAATATATATATATATATATATATATATATATATATATATATATACATATATATATATACATATATATATGCATATATATGCATATATATATATATATGTATATATATATATATATATTTTATCAAGAACTATAGCTATGATAGCAAGAATTTTCAGAGAGAACAGAAATTGTGTGTGGCTCCTAGGAAAGTTTGAACTTTAAATGCATTTTCCCATGTAAGCATTATGATAAAAGGTGGTTAGGCTTTGTAACCTATTGCAGTATTGTTCAGCTCCATTGTGGGTTAAATGAGCTTTTGAGGGCTGGACTAGGAGCCTAACCAACATTTATAACATTTTTTTCCCATGGCAAAATGTATTCTGTATTTCAACCAAACAGCATATAAAATACATTCGTAAGCTTGGAATTGCATGGATTTGAGGATTTGCATTTGTAATGGTTCTGTGGGGTTCCCACAGAGCATGCACACCACCCAACTAAACTCACCTGTTTAAAATGATAAGCAAAATACATACAATAACACCTCACTTAGCAGGTGGTCAATAAACCAGTAAATTCAACTATGAGGGACACAGCCAAGAAGCTAAGCATAAGGTTTTAAATGGTCCCTAAAAACCAAAATACATACTATGATATCCATGCACTTAATTCAAAGAAGAGAACCCCCAGGTCCTTATTCAGAACCAGTTTACTTCAATTTTAGACATTGCACTAATATATCCCAGCAGACCGAAAGCTGAGAAGTAAAATGTTGCTGTAGATAAACACACTGAAAGCAGCCAGAAGGGACAGCACGACGTTAAGAGAGAAGACAAAATACTGTGAAAACCAGACATTATGTTGAAAAAAAGTTGAACAGCCCCATGGACTCCATTAGCCTCTGTTGACCTCACTGAATTAGAGAAGAGTACAAAAAAGAAAATCTGTGACCTTGACCAGAAGTCATCAAAGAAAAGCTCAATTATATCTGGTGTCCTCTATTTAAGGAGACAAGTGTGTAATCTATTTTAGAAAAATTTCAAACAAAAAATAGCTAAAATTAACGAAGTGATGGTGCTTAAAGGAGTAAGCTTCAGTAATCTGGAGAATTCACTTATGTGAAACAACTTAGTCCCTAAGATGCTTGATCAATGAGGCATTTGTGTACATGCATATAAAGGCAATTAATAAAAGCCACAAGTTGAGCATTTTTCTAAGCAGTAACTTCATTTTTAATTACTCAACAAAATGATAAACTTTTATTAGCAGTTCTCAATCTTGCAGGGTTTCTTCAAGACTTCCAGGAGTTAGCTAATCCACAGATGGAGGTAGAAGAGCCTGCTTTTGTGTGACACCAGGATCCTATCAGAATCTAACCCTAGGACTAGTCCACTGCAGGTCACACAGACTTGTAGCTCCTTCCCCAGAGCCTCAAGACACAATTGGGAATATTCGAACTTAATTACATGCTCAGGATGAAGAGAATAACATTTATATAGTGTTTTAAGATTTGCAAAGCACTTTACAAATATTATCCCATTTGATAATGTAATGACAACCCAGAGGGGTTGGTGCTGTTGTTAGCCCCATTGTGCAGTTGAGGAAATGGAGGCTGAGAAAGGTTAAGTGACTTGGCCAGGGTCACACAGTTGGTAAGAGTCTACAGTAGGACTCAAACTCAGGATTTCTGAGCTTGATCCATGTCAGGGGTCGTATTGCAGAGAGAGACCCCAGGGGAGACATTACATGTAGACATGCTTATGTAATCATTCATTTTTACCTCACTCCTTAAGATACATAATAGTCATTTATATTGCAATTTAAGGTTTACAAATGCTTTATACACATTGTTGCATCTAAACTCCATAACTGCTCTGTGAGATAAGTGCTGCAATTATTATGTCCATTTTATGGATGAGGAAAGCAAGACCCAAAACGTAACTGATTTGTCTATGGGCATAGATCCAATAAATAATGGAGGTGGGACTTCAATGTGGGATTTGTTGCCTCCGAGTTCAATACTTTATGTGTTACAGACTTGTTCCTGGGAAGACCTGGACTCAAATCTCATCTCTGACACTTACTAGCTATGTGACCTCTGGCAAATCATTTCACCTTTCTTTGCCTTCAGTTATAAAACACAGGTGACAATAATGGCTGAATCTATGTCATAGGTTTGTCTTAAGGCTTGTGTGATAGTATGTGATGTGATAATATCAGTCAAATTATATGCTGAACAAAGATCAGTTGTTGCAGCGATGGTGATGGTGGTCATGATGATATGGAGGCTGATGAGGATGCATTTGATGCCAATGATGCACTGCCTCACTGAGTAGCCCAGAGAGGTATGTACTTTTGGTATCATTCTCCTCATTTTATAGATGAAGAAACTGAGGCTCAGAGAGGTTAGATGACTTGGCTGGGGGCCACACAATAAGCATTAGAGCTGGAAATTGAATATTATCTTCTAATTCCAAGCCTAATGCTTTTTCAATTACACATTGCCTTGCATACCCTGCCTGGAGACAACTAAGTGGTACAGTGGATAGAGCCAGGGGTCTGGAATCAGGAAGACCTGAGTTCAAATCCAGGCTTAGATCCTTACTAGCTGTGTTAGTACTTTAACCTCAGTTTTCTCAACTCTGCCTACCTCCCAGGGGTGTTGAAAGGATCAAATCAGATAATATATGTAAGTCATTTAGCACTGAACCTAGTTGATAGTAGGTACTTAATGAACATTTCCTTCCTTCCTTCTCATACAAGTGACTTCAGACTTGAGAGGTATACAGGCTATGAGGTAGTACTCAATGTGACCTGGAAATATAGGATCCCATTTATTTTTACACTCAATATATTTTAGTGTGGTTCTCAGTGTCATAAAATATAGAACAGCATTGACTGTGTAGCAATTCCTCCCAACTTGTGTCAACTATTCCCACATTAGTAATTCTCTATTACACATATTGCCTTAATTGACTAATAAAAACATGACAGGAGTTACCTCCAGGCTATTATTGCACATCTTGGGTGGTCCTATAAGGCAGAGGCTTAAGGCCAAGTGGTTTTAATCACCTGAGAAGCACAGCTACCCTGGAGGAATTTATCAAGTGGTTTTATTTTTATTCATCAGAATCATTAAATAGAAGGGAAACCATTGGAGCTAGGTGTTTTCTAGGTATAATACTGTGGAGTACTACGACCCAATAAGTTGTTGGTGAAGCCCTTCCTGTTAACCTTTAACCTCAGGGCCTGGCTACAGTGACTCATTTATTACAGGGTTGATACCATTAGCAGAATAATAGAATCTCAGAGTTCAGAGGGGCCTCAGTGTCAATCTTGCTCAACTCATACCTGAATAGGAACCCCTGAACAGATATTCTTAACAAGTGGCTATCCGTACTCCTCCTGGAGACAACCAGGAAAGGCGAAGCCCTCTACTCCCCACAGCAGACTATTCTGTTTTTTAACATCTCTGAGGGTTAGGAGGTTTTTTCTTCCATCAATCCAAAATATGCCTCTTTGTGACTTCTACCCATTGTTCCCAATTCTAGCTGAGGGGTGGGGAACCAGTGACCTTAAGGCCACAAGTGGCCTTAAGGCTGGAGATCCCCCACCCTTGTTCTAGTCTATTGGGCCGAGCAGACCAAGGCTGATCCTTTTTCATCATACCAACTGTTCTTATAGGATTATGACATGCTTTTTGGTTCATGCTCCATTACCAGTCATTACTTTTATTTATAGATAAGTTTTTTAATTTAGTTGGCCAATGGTTTTTATCCTGGTCTGTTTAGCCAATCATTTCCTTTCTTTCTTCATCAGAATTATTCATATCTGTTCTAGTAGACTTTTGTTCTGGAGAGATTCTAATCCACCTTGCCCTGGCTTCTACCAATACCCTTTTTAGGACAAAGATCCTACTTCTATCCTTCCACTGAATCTTTTGAAATCAACTCTCCTCAAATACAGAGTATATGTCAGACTGTGCCCAGATTTCCTCTTCATCTCTGTTATAGATTCTGAGATGGACTGCTTCCCACCCCCATTCCTTGCTCCATGGTTCCTTCATTTCTAGTTTAGTGCTTAGTTCCTTTCATTGGTCAAAATCGCTTCTAGAGCAGCGATTTCCTAATGCGAGAGGGAACCATTTCTGCATTACTGGACCTGACTTCTCCAACCTTAGTTCAATCCTCTAATTTTGATTTACGGCCAACTGGCAAAATATGATGGGGGGGGGAGGAGTGAGGATCGAATAGAAGTCTATTTCTCAGAAACAGCTAAAGAGTAAAGAAAGCAACAGAAAAAAAACTGCTCAAAATTGTGCCTTCATATTGCAGTTCATAGAGGTGAACGATTTTAAAGGAGTTGCCCATTTTGCCAAATAATATCTCAGGTCTACTTGAGGTCAGGTCTCATTGGGCCAATTCATGTTATTCCTTTTATAACATATGGAGCCGTGATTCTGTCTTCACCTGGCACTTCCCAGGTAAGAGTCACTCCCCTTTCCAACCTGATCTTCAAAGGCTTCCCCACCACTTTTCAAGAAGCCTCTTAACTCCCAATGTCTTCTCTTCCCCAGCCAATTCCTAAATGTTTTTGTAGGGAGGAGGTGGAAAGTGCTGCTCAGCAGCTTGGGAATAGCAGTGCTTTTGACCCCATCGCAAAGCTTCTCTCTAGCTGACACATTAGATCACAGAAAGAGTGAGATTTTTTTGTCCCTTCAGGAGGCCATTCATTCTTCTTTTCAGTTGTTAGCAGGTGTTGCCGAATGGATTCACACTCTCTGGGGAGATGGGTTGAGCATCAGTGTCAGGGTAAAAGATTTGTTTTGGGTTAACAGTGATAACTTGATACCGACACATACTTCACTGCCATTCCCAGAATGCCCCGGCAATGCCAGGTTTGTCAAAGACATTGGTAGGAACTTGGTGGGGGAGGAATAGAGAACCAGGCCTTATATATTTTCTTTGCTTTAAGGACTTTTGTAATTCAGTGACATCATAATGCAGAGATAAATTTCATGTTAACACTGAAAAGAAAAAAATATTTTCTTCTCATTCTTAGGGTTTTGTGCCAATGATGCCAGCCCAATTTTAACCGAATTGGACTTGCAGGACCTACCCATTGCTGCTATTTCTCAGTCTCCTGCTACTGCTTGCTCCAAACTGCTTGACTGGGTCTTTAAGGAGTCCCTTCTGTTCTCATTTTGGCTCTATCTGACTGTTTCTTGATATCCTAGTTCAGGGAATTATGCGGGGAGGGGAGGAAGCAGCTCTGTTGATTATGCGTCGTGCTCTATTTGGAGGAAATCAAATGACCAAAGTACAAATTTGATTGTGAACAGTCTTGAATTTTTTTCTAGTGTTGGCATGAAATTTGCCTCCGTGTTATGATGTTACAGAGTTATAAAGGCAACTGCAAACCCCCAGAACCACTAAACAGCAACAATTCATCAAGGACAAATTGCATGAAACAATCCAAAAGATTTCAATGAAACCTGCAAATGTGGTTATAACAAAAGCACCTTTTTCATGCATGACTTAGGAACAAATCCCTATAAAAGCTAACATTCTTGGAAAGAGAACCCAAAATTCAATTGGTAATTGGATTCCTCCTAAAAACTCAATGGTTTCCAAATACAGTTTTTCAGTCCTCAAACTCTTAAGTTTAAGTCATTATTCATATTGAAAAAAATAGGAAGCTAAAGAGATATTATTATCTTTGCAAACAGACTCTAGAAGCATCAAAGCATGGCAAAGCTTATAGATTTCATCAAGGGTGCATGTTGTTTAGTGGCTCAGATTTGAAAAGCCATATTTAATCTAAGAAATTGTGCGACCTAATAGAGTGATGCCCTTGAAGTTAGGAAGACTTAGGTTCATTCCCTTTTCTGACACCAGCTTTGTGACCCTCTGTAACCCATGTAGCTTCTAGGAACCTTATACAACTCCAGGAAGGCTTTTCCACTAAGCCATAGGAGGGTTGCAGTCTGCATTAGTGCAAGAAATTCCTCACGGTGACAAAAAACATACATTTAATGTGTAAGCAGATGAAAAAAGAGATCAAGCTGTGATATGCTGCTCAAGAAAAGGGGATGAGGAAGCCTCAATATTTCTCAGAATTACATGGGTAGTACAGTCGTTACTATTTTCATAGAACGGCCTTTTAGAATCATGTAACCAGCAAGCTAGTTACTATTTTGCATATAACTTGCTCAGATGAGTGCAAAAGAGCTTTCTTACAAGGAGGAAGTGTTAGAGAAAGGAAGAAGCATTTATATAATGCCTGCTATGTGGTAAACTTTTTTTAACAAATATTATCTTATTTAATCCTCAAAGAACCCTGCAAGGTAGGTGTGGTTATTATCCCAATGTTGATGTTGAAGGAACTGAGGGAAACAGGTATTAAGTAACTTGTCCAGAGTCATATGGCTAGTAACTGTCTGAGGATGGATTTGTACTCAGATCTTCCTGACTCCAGGCTCCAGGGCTCTATCCCCTGTGCCACCTAGCTGTCTAAGATGTATCATAATTCCTTTTCTGTTTGAGGAATTTGCCTAAAAAGGGTTAGGGGTGGGGAATTTACCTCAGTCAAAAGATACTAATAAAGCGTAAAAGGAATCTCTGACCATAAGTTAGGGGATGGTTAGGGGAGAGCAGTTTAACTCAGGTTAGAGTCAAGAAGAACTAAACACAATCAAAAAAGGTAAAGAAGAGCAGAGAATAATAACAGAATTCTAAGAAGAACTCAGAGGGACAGAACTGATACCAAGATAGGCTTCTGTGCTTCCTAATGCAGTCTGGCTAAGCAGAATGATGCTCAATAGCCCCTAGATAAGAAGACTACAGGAAATTTGATAGATATTGAAAGATTGTGGAAGGCAAGCATCCTCTGCCAGGGAAAGAATTAGCATAGCACCTCCAATAACTGTAAGGATGAGTTGTGAGTATTGCTGAAGATACCACATCAGATAAAGGTTATAGATGTAGATGAAATTGTGGTAGCTTCTCCCTTACAATGGAGACATGTATTAATTAACCCATCCAGAGAGTATTGGAGGTAACCAAAGAAGTTGGCAAAAGAGTTACAACTAAAGCAGTTAGTGATTTTATTTTTTGCAAAGTATTAGTTGGTCCTGAGTATGGCTAAGTTGTTGACCAAGTAGAACAGAGAGCAATGCTTGACAGACGTCAGCACCAGGAATAATGAGAGCAGACCCAACAGATAAAGCAGCTCAATAACCATTATGAAACATTAGCAGTTTTGCAGCTGAGTTGGCTCTTCATGCACATGCCCTCTTTACACATTTTCCCTGACATGTTATACTTCATGTATTCACGCTAGGTAGAACAGCTACACAATTCCTATGAAGAGCTATATGAACAAAATTATTTTTGTAAAAAAAATTTGGAAATAAAATCAGATTTAAATAATTGGAGAAATGTTAATTGTTCATGGCGAGGCAGGGCCAACACAATCAAAATGATAATTTTGCATAAACTAATTTATATATTCAATGCCATCCCAATTAAATTTCCAATTAGAAAAAGGAATAACAAAATTCATTTGGAAGAACAAAAAGTCAAGAATATTAAAAAAAACCCTAATAATAAATCTAAAGGAAAAAGGTTTAGCAATATCAGATCTTAAACTAGAATACAATAATTATCTAAACTATTTGATACTGGCTAAGAAATAGAAAGGCAGATGAGTGGAACAGAGTAGACATACAATTACCAGTAGCAAATGAATATAGCAACCTTGCATTTAGGATAAGATTTCATTATTTGGTAAAAACTATTGGGAAATACAGAAAGCATCCAGTCAGAAATTGGGCATAGATCAATGTTACACTGTTTATCAAAATAAGGTCAAAATGCAAGAAAGGAAAATGTTGGATGTTGGAAGGGATGTGGGAAAACTATGACACTAATGCACTATTTGGTGGAGTTGTGAAATGATCCAACCATTCTGGAGAGCAATTTGGACCTATGCCCCAAGGACTATAAAACTACGCATACCCTTTGATTTAGCAATATCACTGGTAAGCCTATATCTCAAAAACATCAAAAAAAACGGGGGGGTGAGCAGAAGAAGGACCTATTTGTCCGAAAATATTTATAGCAGCTCTTCTTGTGTTGGCTAAGAATTAGAAATCAAAGGGTTGCCCATGATTGGGGAATGGCTAAGCAAGCTGTGGAATATGATTGTAATAGAATATTATTGTGCTATAAGAAATGACAAGCAGAATGATTTTTTTAAAAAACCTGGAAAGATTTACATGAACTGATGCATACTGAATTACACAGAACCAGGAGAACGTTGTACACGGTAACAGCAATATTGTTCAACGAAGAACTGTGAATGACTTAAGCTGTTCTCAGCAATACAAAAATCCAAGACAATCCCAAAGGACTGATGATGAAATGTACTATCTTCTTCCAGAGAAAGAACTGATATTGTTTGAATACAGATTGAATCATGGTATTTTCACTTTCTTTTTTTCCTTTTGTTTGAATCTTCTTGTACAAAATGTCTAACATCGAAATGTCTTGCATAATTGTACATGTATAACCTATATTTGATTGCTTACAGTCTCAGGGAGGGGGGACGGTAGAGAGAGAAGAAGGGATAGAATTTGGAATTTGAAACTTTTTAAAACGTTAAAATGGTTTTAACATGTAATTGTGGGGAAAATTATATCTGTACATATATACGTACACACACATATATTCAAAAAGTCAAGGTCAAAATGGATACATGATCTGGATATAAAAAAAGATATTACAAGAACATTTGAAGAACGTGGAACATATTACCTATTAAACTTATGGATAGGTGAACAATTTATGAAAAAACAAGAGATAGAGAGTTGTGTGAAGCTTCACTCTTTTCATTAAGTGTGTATACATGGAAAAGTGAGTTTAAAATTTATGAGGGAAATGCTACCTTATTACTTTGCATTTACTTTTCTTTTTAATTAAAATACTGTTTGTTATAAACTAAGTGTACTTTTTGCATTATTAGTAAAAAATTAAAATAAGCTGCATTCTTAGGAGCTTGTCAGCTACAGTTTGAAGAATGAGTATTACCTACAAACAAGTTAGAACCTGTAATAGCTAACAGGGGATCCAGAGTAAGAGGGCTCAACAGCACTGTAAATATAAAGGAAGAATTTTTATTTGCATAAAAATGTTGCATACACACGTCAGAAGATGGGTATATAGCCGAATAAGACTGAATTAATTCATTTGTCCCAACCTATTCAGTTGTACCTCTGAAAATCTTGACACTATTTGGTATATCAGTTCTTCTACTTGTAATCTGAAAATGCCTTCTTAGAAAGTTGACTATTTATGATTTCATGCCATCACTTCATCCTTAGGAATCACTGAGGAGAAATATTGCATTTTTTTATTAATGCCAAGACACATTACAAATCCCAAATTCTCTTTATTACTAGGACAGCTTGGAAAGAAGGAAGGAGGGAAGGAAGAAAGGGTTGAGGGACTGGTAATCTTAGTTATATATAAGATCTGAATAGAGCTATGCATATGAAATGTATTCATGTAGTGATCTTCTGTGTATGTATAGTTTGTGTGCTTCTGGATAGAAACCCTTTACCAATGGGTAGGTATATCTATAGAGCAAACAAATGTGACAAAACTGCCAGAGAGCATAACTGATTGGAAAGAGAAGAGGAATACAAAATATGAGCAAAAACTTTAAAAATAAATCTGGCATTAATAAAACCTTAATTTTTAAAAATAAGAAAACCTGTCCCAATTATAATTAATGCATCTGGCGTAAACTGTGGAAGACAACCACAAAGACTGGAAGCATGAACATATGCAAACAGACAAACAGCATTTGTCAAGTATAAACCTTATGAGTTTCAACTTCAGGACAGAAAGGAGTTGGAATCCAGAGTCCTCTAGGTCAGAGGTGTCAAACACATTGTCACATGTGGCCCAGAACATTCCTGATTACAGCCTGAATCAAATTAAAATGTAGCTCCTATCTGATTATAATGTGTTGATGTAGTAGCGAATGAATGAATGAATGAATAAATTTTTTAAAATGTACTTTACTAAGGCAATATGTGGTCTGCAGAGACTTAATGCATGGTTTAATAGCTCTTGTTTCTAGGCTGATCTAGGCCAATCCCTGCTTGCAGGGTAAATCCCTTCTAAAAGAGCTGTTTTAATTTTTTGAGTTCACACAATATGGAGCATTGCTAGGATGCCTTGCCAAGGTCATAGAATCATAAGAATATCCTGGAAGAGACCAAATTGATCATGTTGTCCAAATCCCTGTTTTTACAGAGGGGAAACTGCAAAGAGATCAAATGACTTGGTTCAGATCTCATGACTCATTAATGAAGGAACCAGGATCATAATCCAAGTCTCCTGACTCTAGTCCAGTGATCTGCTCATCACATATAAAGCCTCTTGAGGCTTCAATGAGTAGATTAAAATAAGGTGAAATGAATATGTTTCTAAAATGCCTTGAAACTGTGAGTTCTTTTTAGTATTTTAGAACGAGCCCTGCAGATCCCCTTTCACTTTCAACTAAGCAATGTGGAGCCTGGTCAACCAGATAGCAAGTAGGAGAGTAGGGCATTGAACCCAGGTCTTCCAGCTCCAAATCCTGTGAGTCACCACATATATTTAGCTAAAATGTATTTATACATAATGTAAAATGAGCATCAGGCCATACAGTAAGGTTCAGAATTTAAAAGCCCAGATTTATGTAAGAATTTATGTGGCATAAGGGATAGAGAGCAAGGAGATTTTAGTAAGTTCCAATTCTCCTACCCACACTTACTAGCTATGTGACCCCAGGCAAATTATTTAACCTTGCAAAGAAAGACTCACCCCTTGTAGGTTGACCACTGTGAGGAATTATTTGGAATAGTACTAGTCCACAAAACAACAATAGCAAAAAATACAAAATGGCCCTAATCTTTCTCTTTTTTTCTTTTTCTTTTTCTTTTTTGCAATGACAATGGTAATGACAGAAAACAAGTCTGTGCATGCTAAGAATCAACTTTTAGACCACCTGCCTAAATTATATTAAGACAATAAGAATAAATTCTTCCAGAATGTTTAATGTAACCCCTTCTCAAGAGACATGGGAGAAAGGACATAGATGAATCCTACAGGATAAGGAAGTGTAAATGGGTATGCTCTATATCATTGAAAGAGAATATCTACGAAGTCCTAGTTCTATGGTAAACTATAGATCAACCCTTATCTAATGATTATAAATCATATATGATGCTAGTGGAATCTGAATGGTTGTGAATCATGAAACATCACTGTCTCTGAAGAATTAAAAATACATATCATCCAGATAGCAATAAAGGGCCCAACATAGGTTTAAGCAGGCTTCAATATATGTCAAAGAACTACAAAAAAATCAGAAAGGATGACATTAAAAATGTGTGCTAGAAATATGAATTGGATGAACCATTCATTGATAGATGGCAGGAGACCTAATACCATGTACTCTACTGGTATCCTCAAAATGTCAAAAGAAAGGGGGAGAAGTCCCCCATCACATTAGTGAATCCTCTGTAGGAAAATTAGGAGAGGAGATAGGCAAAAATCATACAGGGTGTTCAAAAATTTTCACAGATTTCCTCCAGGGCAGATCACAAGCTATTCCTTCTTAAAAATTCCTAGGAATGGCTTGTGATCTTCACTGGAGGAAACATCTATATTATTGAGACTATAGCTCCACTTGAGTATTAAGTGTCTAAATACATACCCATTCAAAAGTCCTTCTTTGTCTAAAATTTCACTCTCAGTGGTAGACTTAGATAAAGAATGTCATTTTCAGGAGACAACAGAAGAATCTTTCCCATTAGACTATTAAAGATGCCTCACCAGTAAGGGAATAAGATGGTCCAAGTGTGGGAAAAATACTTTTTAATTTAGACCCCAGTAAGAACTTCAAGTTGAAACCATCATTTAGTTGGGCTCCTGAGACAAATTCCTTTCCTTGTTGGGCTGGGGATGAAGTTTTCTAATGAATTACACCCTACTATAAACTTCATTTGTTCTGAGGTACATAGTGTTTTACCAAACAATTATGCATTTGCTAGTCATCTGAGTTAAAGCAAAGCAAAACAAAACAAAACAAAACAAAACAAAACAAAAATCATTGCTTTTGCCATTGTATGAGTAGCCCTGGAATGATGTGGGATATTTTCAACTTGTACTAGCTTTAGTATCCATCTGTTAACAAATGCAAGCCAGTCTTGATATGTGTCTTGTGGCAACTCTCCTATAAAGAGTGTTTTTCGTTATCCTTAGTGAAGAATGTACCAGTTCCTAAGTCTCCAAAGGAATTCACACTGACTGTGTTTTATGGACAAAACAACAACAAAGCAAAGATCGGTTACGTAGGGCAGGTAATACGTTGCTTATTTTCTGTGGTGATTTAAAATGAAACAAAACAACTCTCACCCCCTCCCAATCAGGACCATCTTACAAAGTACATAAAGAATCTAAGTCCAAACTATTATCCTATGCAAATTGGAAATCCCTCATAGAATTACTCAAGATGAGAATCTAAGGTTGCTGATTCTTTCGAGAAAGGAACTGTCTTCTCAAATTCTGATGCCTCTTTGTCCATCCATCTTTAAAATGCCTATGGAATGATTCTGTTGTACCTTCAAAAATGAAATTCATAGGCATGGATTTTCTCACATGGCAACTTTATATACAAAGATGAGAATAGCAGAAAGGTCATTTCCAAAGAAAGTGACATTTATTCTGCATTCACTGAAAAGCCAAAAGAGTTTTCTCATTCACCCATACCAACTGAGCCCTGCTGTCTCCTTCGGAAGAGGTGAAAGAGATTTTTCTTCTATCTGCTCTTTCATCTACCGTTCAGGCTCAAGACCTATTCAGGCAAAATGGTTTCTTTTAAGGGTGAGCCTGCTGGTCTCATCACAGCCTGTTCTTGTCTTTGCTTCAAGCTTGTTTGCTAGGTTTTATTTACTTCATTTAAGACCAGCAAGCAAATGCCCTGCCTCTCCTAAAATTTCCAAATTAGTTTCATATGGATGTTACCCTCCACTGCTTTCAGTTATAGGGTGATGCATTAGCTATGCATATTGTGTATATGCATGTGAAGCAGATCTTTTTGTAAGACAGGCAGCCAACCCTCAGTGATTGGTGCTAATGGGGGGCAAGGATAAGGTAGGCAAATGAAATCCATAAATAATGCCCAAATCTCATTTTAGCCAAGATTTTGGATCTCCTCCCCAACAACATCTTTCCCTAGTAGCAAAAAAGATTGAGTGAAGCATTACCTCTCCCCACCCCACCCCCAGTTGCTAGTTCCTGTTCCTCTGTGATTACCTTACATCTACTCTGTAAAGATCTTGTATTGGCCTAGTTATTTATATGTCGTCCCTCCCATTAAAATACAAGCTCCTTGAAGGCAGGTACTGTTTTACCTTTCTTTGTATCTCTAGCACTTAGCATAGGGTTGGCTCACGTGCTTGTTCCTTGACTTACTAATTGACCTTCATCCACCCCCTTTCCTTCACCCTTTGGGAGAAGGTCCCAACGAGCAGGGAAATGGTCCAAAGGAGACAAGCAGGATGGGTAAGAAAAGTGTGCAATTTCTGTATTATTTAGGCTCATTTAATTACTCCCTAACTAAACAGATAGCATCTATTGCCTTACTTCAAGGCAGAACTAAAATTAAACCACCATGTTGTATTGTTTATTATTTGTCTTTTTTTCTTTTTTCTTTTCTTTTTTTTAGAGAGTGTATGTAAGCCTTGGAACACTTCCTTAAATTTCTCCTCTTCTTACTCTTTAAGTCCTGAGAAGATGTGGGATATAGTGGACAGAACACTGGTTCTAGGCCCCATTTGAACCACCTGTGGAATGTTAAGCAAACCAGCTCACTTATTTTTGAGAATGACAATATGGAGTAATAAAGAGATTTCTGGTCTCAAAGCCAGGAGAGACCTGAATTCAAGTCTTGTCTGAGACATATCCTATCTTTGTGACCATAAGTGAGTCACTTAACCTCTGATAACTTTAGGTAGCTCTCTAAGACTCCTAAGTTACAAAGCAGGTGCTGAGCTGTAGTGGTAGAGGGACTTTGTATACCTGTGAGTTTGCTATCCCCAATGAAATTGTTGAGTCCTTAATTTTGTAATGTTTCCTCCTTTGAAAATGAGAGGCTTGGTGTGTCTGATAAAGGCCTCATTTCTCAAATATATAAAGAACTGAGTCAAGTTTGTAAAAATACAAGTCATTCCTCAGCTGATAAATTGTCAAAGGGTGTGAACAGGCAGTTTTCAGATGAAGAAATCAAAGCTATCTATAGTCATATAGACATCCCATAAATTTCCAATTCTTTGCCACAACAAAAAGACCTGCTATAAATATTTTTGTACCAATAGGTCCTTTTCCTTTTAAATAAATCTCCTTGGGATGCCATCAATTGGGAATGGCTATAAAGAAGTTATATGATTGTAATGGAATACTATTGTGCTATAAGAAATGACAAACAGGATGGTTTCAGGAAAAAACAAACAAACAAACTTGGATTTACATAAATTGATGCAGAGACCAGAACCAAGAGAACGTTGTATATAGTAATAACAATATTGTATGATGATCAAGTGTGAATGACTTAGCTATTCTCACCAATACAATGATCCAAGAGAATTCCAAAGGACTCATGATAAACGCTATCCACCTCAGGATAAAATCTGAATACAGATTGAAGCATGCTATTTTTCACATTCTTTATTTTTGTGTGTTTGTGTCTTTCTTTTACACCATGATCAGTACAGAAATATGTTTTTCGACTGCTTTGATGTCTCAGGGAGGGGGTAGAAGATGCAGGTAGAAAGAAAATTTGGAACTCAAAATTAAAAAAATAAATGAATGAAAATAAAAGGCTTGGAATTCCTTTTAAGGTCTCTTTTAGCTCTGAGTCTACAATTTATATGTTCTCATTTTAAAGGGGCTCTCTTCTCTCTCTTTAGCTTCTAAGCTAGTAAATGAGTCTTATAAATGAACCAGTTATGCACCAAGAAGTAGAATCAGTGGATTTTAGAAATCATCTCAATCAGGGATTCTTAACCTTTTTTTTTTTGTCATAGACCTCTTTGGGAGTCTGGAGAAGCCTAATGATCCCTTCTCTGAATAACATTTTTAAATTATTTGAGGAGATACTAAATTTCAGTCAGAATTAATAAAAATAAAGATTCTACTTTTTCCATCCAGGTACATAGATCCCTTGATATTTGTCCACTTCTTGGGGCGTTGCAGAACCCAGATTAACAAGCACTGATCTAGACCTATCTCCTCCCTAATGCAGGAACCCCATCTATGTCATCCCCACCATATCATCATGAATCTTCTGTATAAACAACTAATGGTGAGAGAGAGAGCACATACCTTTGGGAGTCACAACGTTCTATTGTGGGAACTGCTTTCCGTTACTTTAAATAGAAGTCTGCCTCCCACTCACTTCAGTCCTAATTCTAATCTCTGGAGTTCCAACATGTAAACATGTTGCCAAGGAACCTTTTCCTCTTAAAGGCTCAAGTCCAGGTCCCCGCCCTCAGTTGCCTAGCTGCATAACTAGATCCTAGAATAATGTTTCCTCTTTAGGTGAATGTGGGGAAGAGTCATTTATTTCCCCAGGTGAATTTTCATCAGACATTTGCTGATACACACCTAATTCATCCCTCCCCCCACTTCTTAAAATCTACAAAGAGACAAATATGAACAAACTTTGATAACTATTAGATTTTAATTTTTATTCTGTGTTTTTATAGATCTATAAGTACGTATATTATATATGTTCACATATTTTGATTTTGTATCTTTCTACATTAACATGATTTGGGATAAAAGACTGTAAAGGAAAGGGAATCAGATTGATTGTAAATCTGGTGGGATAGAAAGCAGGGCCCTTCAATCAGCACCTCATGGTAGGTACTGGTTCCCAGCTGCTGCTGGGCTCCCCTCCCTAAGACCCATGGAGCTTTCAAGCCACCCTCTAACTATGGACTTCAGTGAGTTCTTTATTATCTGGGGGGCAAAACTATGTGTAACTTATATGAGGGATTCTTCAATTTCCTCTACTTTCTTCAGATTCCTAAAAAATTACCACTGTTTCTATACCCAGGCTTCTCAAACATGATCTTTGAGTTGGAGGGTCAAGTCTCAGAACTGCACAGTAATAGATAAGCAGACCTGGCTCTGAGTTACATGATCTTCAAAAACTCTACCTTCTCAACAATCCCCTATTCTAGGGGGACTGACTCAAGCATAGTCAGGCCACTGGACACATCCAGACAGGGAAGCCATAAACATGTGATGTCTTCCCCACCCAGCTGCTTTCCTATGGGTGAGCATCCAGAGAGATGAGAGAACAGCTACACCCTTCTTAAGTCTACAATCTCACTTGAGGCTCAACTTCCCTGCTCATACATAAGCTACTTTTCTCAAAAAGGCAACTGAGTGGTTGCTAGTCCTACAATCCATAAGCAAGGGTAATTCTATTTCCTTTTCCTTAAGAAGCCCATCTAAATTTCCAACTCAAATGGCACTACAATTACTTGATAGGTAATTCAACTGTTCCCTATAGCTGTACTGGGTTCCTTTTAACTATTGTCCTAAGACTATAACAGTGAAGTTGTTTAGAAGGCATCTGGTGGCAGCTTAGGAAAAGAGCCTAAAAGATGTTGGGGGTTTAGGCTGACCAGTGGTTAGGTAGATAGGGTCAAGCTTGGGGGAAAAGGGCAAAAGAGAGGAGATGCTCCTTACCCAGGAAGAATAGGAGGTCTGGGATTATAAACTCCACTGGGGCAATGACCATATTAGTGCTAATCTTCATATCCTTCTTCTCCCCCCTACTCTGGTCTGTTGATACTAGGTACTCATTATCCAATCCACAAGCATTTACTAGCCACCTATTACATGCTAAGCCTCAGGGATGTAAACACAAAAATGCTTGTTGAATGGAATCTGAAGAGATGATATAACATCAGGATACTGTGTAGGAAGGGTAAATGGGACAACAGTCAGAAGGTTAACTGCCACATAACTGCAGTCAGGTAACCAGGTATGGTACTTCTGTGCTCAGGGCTATTTGAGGTCAATGACAACTACTGGAAACTCTTAGGGAGTTTCACTGAGAATTTAAACTATTTAATTGGGCACCCAGATGCTTCTGGCTAGATCTGTGGCATAAATGACTTGCCCTGGTATGAAAGAGATCATATCTTGTGAAGGGCCTCAGATTTTGCTAGAGCTAAATCTTCAGTTATCTCATACCAAATGTATGGGGCAGATGTCTTCAGGTCGGGGGAGTAGCTCCCCAAGTGCCTGACCCCACTCCGTTTCCTTATATCTGCCACTGTTGAGTTTATGCTCCAGTGGGGGCCTTGTGGCAGACAGCATGGCTTGCACTTCCAGGACATCAGAGACACCCATTTTCAAACAAAAGTACCTACCTAACATTGTTGTTGTTATTGTTGTTGTTGTTTTAATCTACCATTATGGGTTATCTGGGTAGCTTTTCTTCTCCACAGTTAATAATGAATGAAGAGCTTGCTATTCTTCACTTTGCTCACTTGTGAATGATTCCTTTTTCTTCATGTATTCCGAGGAAATAGCCCTATCCCAGAAACTTTCAGCTCAATTAAGAAGTGGACAAGTTTAGAAGAAACAGTGATACCATGTTGTTCGGGGGGGGGCCACAAAATTCCAGCTACTGAAATAACAAACATTGAAATAATCAGAGAATTATACCAATCATTATGCTATTACCTTCAAGACATGAACCTTGCTGGAACTACTTTCAACTTCTTTATATTTTAAGACCTGTAAATGTCAGAGCTCACTAATTTCTTTGGCTTTCAATAAATGCCAGTGACTTTGAGAATTGCTCTCTTTTTTTCCCCTTATCTGGCAAAAGTGCAAGTTTAAAGGGTATCCAAGAGAATAGGAATTGCAAAGATGACCCATTCTCTCCTCACTGGTAAATGGAGGGTACTGGAGTCAATCAGTCACTTATTCTGCAATATTTTTAAGTATCTTTTGTGCGTAGATCATTTAACTAGATGCTGGATAGAATGACAAAAGGAGAAAGAAGATCTCTTCCTTTATTCTTAAGAAGGTATTAATAAGAAAATAAAAATAGACACCCAGTAACACCACATGGGACTGGAACCACTAGGGAGTAAAGCACATCAGGTAATTAAGTTCTCCTGGTAACTGAAACTTACCTTTGTTAAGCACCAAACACTTATTTCAACTGCCTTGATAGCCACCTTTCTGGCATACATTTTGCATACTTTCCCGTCTTCTGTTTTGTATTGGCAAGACTCTAGTCATAGCATGTGGGAGAAAACAAGCACCATGTCAAGATCTGCCAAGGTGAGTGGGGTGCTCCCCTTTGCATGGAAGCAACACCATGCTCATACCTATATGTGCCTGTTTCCTCTTTAATTGAATTATAAGGCTACACATTCCATATCTAGGTGGTCCAAACAAAAGTTTGATGTGGTTGCTTTTGGCCCCCAGTGCATACCAGTTCAGTTTCCCAGGGTGCAAATCTCCCTTCCTATACAGGTGTATGTTGATATACAGTTCCATGTTTATGAGCAGAGAGGCAGTGCAGGCCTATTTGTCATTTTCTATTTTTTTATATGCCTCTGGCGGGAGCGAGGGGCTAGCTCAAATCTTTACCTCTGCTATGGACTTTCCAGCATATGAATTGGTGAGGGAGATGATCAAGTGTTATCTCATGTTCCCTGATTCTGAGACTTGGCTTTTTAGAAGTTTTTGCTTTGTAAGTATTCATAACCTCAATTGTGGGATGGTCCTTTGGCATGTTGCCTAGGCTGGAATGATCTTAGCAAAACATATTTTCTTGTAAAATTAGATGGAGCCCTTTCAGAAACAGGTTAGTAATACTCCCAAACAACTAAAGACTTTAAAGGTCTAAACATGTTCTTTTTATTGAGGGAAATAGGGGGTTGGGGGTTGGGGATGGGTAGCACAGCAGCAGGTGGGAATCTCCCAAATGTAGATTTGGATGGTAGTTTCATCAGACAGCAAAGTTTTCTTGAAATAGAGGGAAAAGGAAAGGGTTTATATTAGCTATAAAGAGGGGGAAGGAATTTATTTGAATTGAGGTGTTCATCTGTAGTTATGGGCAAGCTACTCAAATCTTCCATTCATCAATAAATATATATTTATTAAGCACCAGACTCTAGGAATACAAGTATCCAAAAAGAAACCAAAAGTCAGAACTGATTTAATAACTACCCTTTGAACCTTGATCAACCATCACAGCACAGATTCTTAATTAGTTTATGCAGAGAATGTTGAGCAAACCACAGTATAATGAAAAAAGCACTGGTCTTGGAGTTAAAATATTTAAGATTTACTTTATTCGTATATTAAAGCTTATATATGAGATATTGTATATATATATTTGTATATACACATATGTATATGTATATGATTATACACACATACTTATATATATATATACACATAGTGTGTGTATATATGTGTGCGTATACGTATATATGTGTGTGTTTGCGTGTGTATATCTTCAATAGTTTAAACATGCACTAAGACTTTTGGGACACCCTGTGTCCTTTTATTAGCTAGGAAACCTTAGCAAATCAATACACTGATCTGAGCCTCAGTGGGTTTTTTTTAATCTCCAAAATTCATGAAATAATACTTGAACTATCTATCTAATAGGAAATTTGTGAAGAAAATCTTTCAAACACCAGAGTACTATATGAATATTGTAATTATAGTGAACATACTGTGCTCAAGTACAGTGACGGATAGGAGAATGGGGGTGGTTTGTGAATTATTTAAAGCAGGGATTCTTAGCCTGTGGGTGTGAGAGTATGAATTATTTTTTAAAATTCATTTTTATTTTTGTTTTCCATTCCAAATTCTTTTCCTCCTCTCTTCCCCTCCTCCACCTGTTGAGAAGGCAAGATCAGTGTATTTCAGTATAATTGATTTTCCCTTATAGTCCTATGTATTTGATTTTATGCATTTAAAACCTGATTCTGAGAAGTGGACCACTGAACTCACAAGACTTCCAAGGAGTCCATGACACAAAGAAAGGGCAAAACATTTCAGGTGTAAAGCAATTTATTCTACACTAAATGGCCTCTGACTCCTGTGCTTCTGGTGTTCTTTGTTGTTGTTTAGTCATTTCAGCCATGTCCAACTCTTTGTGACCCCATTCGGGGTCTTCTTGGCAGAGATGCTAAAATGGTTTGCCATTTCCTTCTCCAGCTCATTTTACGGATGAGGAAACTGAGGCAAATAGGGTTAAATGACCTGCCTGGGTCACACAGCTAGTAAGTGTCTGAGGCCAGATTTGAACTCAGGAAGATGTCTTCCTGACTCCAGGTGTGGTACTCTGTACACTGCCCCACCTAGCTGCCCCTCTGAGGTTCTTACATATATTTTTTTCACTTTTTATTTCCCTCTTTCTTCTCTTATGCTGTCAGATGTCACTTCTGGATACTGTCAGGGTTCTGGCCTCTAGTTATAACCAGTCCCTCCTCTTAGAGAGGAAACTAGATCACTGAATTCACTAGAATTGTATGCGAAGTAAGAGTTAACGAGCTCTCAGAACTTGACAGATCCTTCTATGAATGAACTGGGTGAGCTTTCATGCATGGCTTATGAAACATTTACTCTGGGTGCTCAGTCTACTCTCCTACATCGCCCCACTTTCCCTTTTCTTTGCTTAATCCCAAGATTTTAAAATGCTACAAAGAGTTTAGAATTCGAGATACATGACTGCTTAGATGAGTGATATTGCTTGTTTTTGAGGGTGTGTTGACATAGAGACACATATGCAAATCTGTATTTACACATGTGTAAATACACCTATGTATGTACATAGATACATGTATCTATGTACATACATAGATGTATTTTGCTTTTGCTATATGTGGTATATACATATATATATATATATATGGCTAAACACAACATGATAATATTTGTGCAAATGTGAAGGAGGTATAAAGAAAGGCTAATTACTGAAGTCACTAGTGCGCTGGGGATGATTAGAAAATCTTTAAGGAGAAGTGTGGGTTCACAGCAGAAGACTGGAGTCAAAAGGTAGTATGAAAAGTGAAGGTGATAGGGAAGGGAGAGTGTCAGGATAAGTCAGGAAGCTTCTAGACATGCCATTAGACTGAAGGCACTAATTATGCCATGAAAAATAAACTGACTTCATAGAGTCCACACTGGCTTTCACTTGAAAGGGTGAGGGAAATTAAGAGGAACAGGCATGGGTTTGGGCTAGGGAGGCCTATAGCTTTCTCCTCTCTGCTGCTAGAGTTATAATTAGGTTGGGGCCACTGACACTGAAATTCAGAGGCACATAGGAAGTACTCTCAGTCCTTAAATAGCATGGAAACAACTGAGATTAGCACGTCGGTAGCAAAAATAATTAGCTAAAATAAGAAGCTACCAAGATAGCAACATCCTCCCCACCCCACCCCCAAACCTCAGGGAATCTCCTTCTGGGCCTAGTACAGCCCCATTCCCTGTCTTCTCCTCCCTGGCAGGAGCTTCCTAATCACTGGCCCTTTGGTGTGCCAGGTCCTCTGTTTCTTCCCACCCTAAAAAATCGAGTGGATGTAGAATTTCCTGACACTAACCCCCAGGTACACCAGTCACTGGTTCTAGCACTGTCTCTTGTTTATTTGCTTGGTGGCCAATTCATTTTACCTCTCTCTTCTTACTTTGCTTTGTTGCAAAAAAAAAAAAAATGCAGATTTGGAGATTGTACTTTGTAGCACTCTGATGAAATTAGGCATATCATGCCTTGTGCTGCTGCTATAGAAGAAACAATATGTTGGGACTGCAAGTCTTTATGAGACCAGGTATGAGAACACATGGTCTACACCCTGGGCCTATTACATCTTCTCCTTATGGACATGACAGCTTCAGTTTTCTGAGTTTCAGCATTCCAACTACAATGAATAACACCTGCCTCCTCACTCACATGGCCCAGTAGTGATTAATGAGGTTAGGTTTGAAAGGGCTTTGAGTTCCTTGGAAAGAAGGTCCCGTGTAGATATATTGTAGGAAGAATGGATTTTTAGCATCAGATAAAACACCTAATTTTCCTGAGTCAATGTGGTAGCTCCCTGGGAAATTCTATAATGAATAACAACTACCTTCTAACTCCTGCAGCATTGTGACACACGCTGGTGTTTTGTAGATGAGAGAATTTTAATGGCACCATTGTGCCAACATTCCTTTGTTCCCCATCAGACAATGGTGACTCCATTCATTGATCAATTAAAATGGGTGCAGTTACTTGGATAGCATTTTGCAGCCTAGGTTGCTTTCCATCCATATCACTGTGGCTTGTGTATCATTCTTCCAAATTTGAAAAAAAAAAAAAGAAAAAAAAAAAGAAACTTCCTATAGCTGAAAGAGGGAGGGAGCAGAATTGGTCTTTCAGGTACAAATGCCTCATTATTATATCAGTACTTACCTTCATCATATATCCCCCATGCTTCCTTCCATTTCACAGCAGGCCCTATGCAGTTCTCCTATCCCACCAGGAATTCAATCTGCTAGATGTTAACAAAACTGATTTATTTTTATTTTGTGTTTTAGACTTCTGTCTTATGGGCAACTCCAACTTACTGTTCTGATTTAGAGGTAATTTGCCACTTTAGACATAGAAGTAGTATATGTCTTGGATTTACAGCTATCTGTAATGGTTAACAGAAATTTCTGTTTGTCCACCAACAGATGGGAATCCTGCTTTGATTGTCACCCATTTAATTTACAAGTACACCATGGCCTGACAGTATTCCACCTCTGTCTTCTGGAGAGATGTTGATACTCTGTTGTTCTCTATGTTCTTTTTTAATTCCATTTCATGCTTAATGCTTCCTTAGCCCAATTCTTTCCTTATTCATTGAATAAATAAATGCTTACTAAATACCTATTATGTGTAAAAGACTATTGGGTACAAGAAATGCAAAGATAAAACCAAGAGTCTCTGACCTAATAGAACTAACGTTCTCCTAGTGGAGGAAAAAGAACAGGAGGGAGAGATAAAACATATCATGGATCAAGAAATACAATATTTCTTTAAAGCAGTAGCTAGAAAGAAATTTCAGAGAAGGGAGAAAACTAACTGGTGGAATCAGTATGAAATGTCTCCCTGTCTAAGCATTGAAGGTAGCTAGGATGAATAGTAGTTAAGGAGGAAGAGCATTCTAGGCAGGAAAAGGACCCATATAAAGGTATGGACATGGGAGATGAAATATACAGAGCAGAGAATACCAAGTTGACACAACTGACTAAAATACGAAGTTGTAATCAACCTGTGAAGGGCTTTAAAAGTCAAATAAAAAAATATGTATGTTGTCCTTTGGTTTTGATATGAGTCAGTCTTCAATAGTAGTAAAAGATTGTTTCCAACTATTTAATTCAACAAACAATTATTATATTCAAGGCAATGGGGTAGGTGCCAGGGAATATGACAACAATTTTAAATGACAGTTCTCCAAGCAACTTCTATTCTCCTCCAGGTTCGTTGGGGGGAAGAGTGAGATAGATATGGGATATACATGAGAGAGCTTTACATCTCCATCATTCTGGGTATGGCCTTCTTATTCAACCCTATGTGCCCACTATTGCTTTGTGGCCACCCAACATTCCCCCTGCTTTACCCAACATTCTACCCTTCCTAGACAGAGTCCCCATACTCCATAAGATTCCTTTACTTTCCCCTTCCCAGATTTGCCTATTCGATATTTTATTCCCTGAGTACCCTGTTTCCCGTTCTCTAATTTGTCAAACTCCACCCCCACCCCCACCCCAATGAGATTCTCATCTTAGTTGACTTATTTACATTTTACAGGAGGCTTTATTCAATACCTTAAAACCTAAAGAATGGTAGAGATTTTAGACAAGGTTATGGAGAACAGCTCTAGGGGAGAACTTTTGGCACTCTAAAAAGTCACACTAAATAGGTAGCCACCTATGATGTCTTTAAAGCACATCTCAAATCATAGATCTTCCTACCATTACTCACCTGTGAACCACAACCCCTTCCCCCAGTAAGGAGTGAGTAAGGAGTGAGCTAGCCCTCATTTGTTCCTTGTATTTCTCCTCCTAGGTCACTGATACTTTGATCCATTGAATCTGTGATTTCTTTGGTGTGAATATTTCCTCCACCAATGCAGATTGTTCTCTCTATATATACGTTCTCATCCCTATGCATTACTACCATTTGCCCTCTTTTTAACTACTTTACCACCTCATCATAGACAGTATGTATGTGTGTGTGTGTGTGTGTGTGTGTGTGTGTGTGTGTGTGTGTGCCCTGAGCATCCCCCCTCTGAGGATCAAAAGAGTAGGAAAAACACACATGTATATACATATGAGCATTTACGTATTTCCATATACATTTCCACATTACCAATACCTCCAAACTGGACAACCAAAGTGAAGGCTCCCTCTTCATTGCCCTTACTTCCAAGTTGGAGCAAGACTACCCTTGCTCAGGCTATCTGTCTTCTGAACACTTTCCATGGGGCCAGCAGTATCTGTAGCTAGTGCCCTTTATATAAAGCAGGACACCAGCCCAGTTCAGTCACATGTCTCCCAGTCTAATTTTCACTTCGAATGTGATTTAAAATAGACATGATTTGTGCCCCTGGTGTGCTTTTCTTTCTTGCCTCTGATTCCTTCCCTTCCTGTTAGCCTTATAGGACTTCAGCTTATCCAATTTACATCTACCCTTCAAGCGATTGCATTTGGTACAGATTTGGATTTTTATCTCTAATTTGATCTTGGGCTAATGCTGGATCTTTTCTCGACAGCTCTGAAATATATTTCTTTGTGTGCACACAAACACTTACCACCTGTATTAAGGGTAGAGATAGGGGGTTTGCCCTCACTGAGAATGCAGATGTATTTTACATGTGACACATTGCCAGAGCAAAGGGGGCTTTCAAAGACAAGCTACTCAGTTCCTGAGCTAGATTCGGTGATTTGGCTTGGGGATTATTCAAATGCCTGATAAAACTCCAGATATAACTATGATTTCCTAAATAAGATGTCCTCTTTGTAGCACACAGATTTCTCCTTTATCTAATACCATGGCATTTTGTTTTCATTGTTGTAACAATTATTATACATTTATACTGTGATATACAACATATTATATTATGTTTTATCCTGTACTATGTAGTAAATTCTTTAAAGACAGAGATTATTTTATTTATCTTTCAAGGCAGCTGTAGTACAATGGAAAGACTGTTGGACTTTAGAGTCTAAAGCCGTAGACACAAACCCTGGCTCTGTTAGTTTGAGGTAATTTAGAGGTTGTGACCTTGGAAAATCAATTAAACATTCTAGGCCTCAGTTTCCTCATCTGTAAAATGAGGAAGCTGGACTAAATAATCTCTAAAGTCCCTTCTGGCTCAAAAGCCTTTAACCTGATGGTCTCCCAGTATCTAGTACTGTTCATTGCATATGGTAACCACTTTATAAATGTTTATGTTGAAGGAATAAATATTGAATCAGAGAAAAAAGATAAAGGGCATATACGTCCAGGCCATGGACACTGTCTATGAATGTATCTCCCTTCTCTTTTCGTTCTTACCATTTCTTTCTCTTTCTTTTCATTTTTTTTTCTCACGGAATTTGTTTTTTGTTTGTTTTAAATGAACTCTGGCTCTGGCTCCAGGGAGATGTTTATATCCTCAAAGCTTAGTATTATGGGATGCAGTTAGTGTTATGGGGAGCTATTAGCGACTTGGAGAGCTGTTAGTGTTAGTGAAGCAGTAGGAGGCAGTAGGAGTGACTATAATGGATGAGGTGTGGCCAGGAAGGAGAAGGCAAATGAAAATGTCCTTGGCAGTTGAAAATGTGCAGACGTTCTAAAACTATCTAAAGAGCTGAATGGAAATAGACAGATTTGCTGGTTCCATAGCCACACATGGCATAATAAAAGGAAAAAAGTCTCGGGTGGGGTGGCTTATCATTGGACCCAAGGAGTTCAAAGCAATATCCCAGAGTCTCAGTTCTGTGCTTGATTAAAATTCTAATTATCCAAAATGAAAGAAGCTACAATCCAGAATTTTCTTATTAACATCTTCCAGCAAACTTTGGGCCCTTTCTAAATTTTCAGTATATTCTGACCTATTCTAGAGATGTGGAAAAGGAGTATGGCATAATAGATATCACACTGAATCTGGTGTCAAGAGATCTCAATCTGAATTGTCTTTGAAACCTATTAGATGTGTATGACCATGGTCAAGTCAGTTAACCTATCTGAGCCTCAATTCCTTCATCTGTAATCATACCTGTAGTGCCTCTCTTATGGGATTTCTATGAAGTTCAAGGGGGTAATGTATGTAAAACTCTATATAATTGTCAGCTCTTAATAGCATAGAATATTTTATATTGTTAGACTTGAGGGCCTCATTGGATAACCCCACAATAAAGCTAAATTCAATTTCCAAGAGTTCTACTCAAAGAGAAGACATTTATTTCTTCTTTGGTATCATGGAAATTTTCTATAAATTTAGCTCCTGACTAGAAAACTTCTTACACTGGGAAATTTCAGCAATGAAATTTCAGTAATAAGCCAAATGCATGTCTGCTTAAGGTCAAATGAAATTTAGATGAAAAATCTAGAATTATCAAAAAGAATGAGGGAAAATTAAGTTTCTGTACCATCCAGGTCAATGGATTGGATTTTTTTTCCATTTTTTTTTATTTTAGTGGCACATAATTTCACTTGCTAGCTCGTTCTTTGTTTGTTTTTGTTTTCTCTGTGTGTGTCTTGAGAAACTTTAAATAGTTGAACTCATAGTAATAAAGCCTCTAGTTATCTGTTTATTTCTATAGCTTCTATTGCCTAAGTGTGAAGCTGATTATCTGCTCTTGTGGAAAATAATAATCTATCAAATGGTTTTATATTAATTATATGTATGTCCTAATGCTGTGATTCCAAAGGCAGAGGAACCAAGGCACAGATGAATAAGTCAAAGTTAAAGGAATTGTCTTTGTCCCATAGTGATCTCTGCTCATGGCACCTACTGTCTGTAGCACTCATTGGATAATTAATCATGTCTTGGCTTATGACATTTCTTGGAATAGTGTCTTGAACTGTGATTTTACTTTCCATGTGTTTGTTTCTCTTCTCCCGCAGTAGAGTAGAGGTTCCCTGAGAGTAGGGACCACAGCAGGGGTGGAGAGCCTCAAGATCATATGTGACCCTCTAGATCCTCAAGTGTGCCCTTTGGCTGAATTTTTTGGATTTAGGATTGGGCCACACTCAAGGACCTAAGGAGCCACATGTGGCCTCGAGGCTACAGCTTCCGTACCCCTGGTCCACAGTTTATGCTACTTTTATAGCCACACAGAAATAATAAAATTACCTTACTCTTAATGATTATGTTTGATTAAGAAAAAAAATGGCAGAATTTGAAAGGATCTATCATAATAGCAACATAGAATGGTAGATACAGACTTGGAGGTGGAAAGAATTAGGTTCAACAGAAGAAAGGCCAGAAAGAAACACAGACATGCAGGACAATTCTGAAAGTATAGCTTGGACTTATGAACTTTAAAAAAAAATGAGCTACACATAAGAGGGATCTCTAGTTTCATACATAGTTTTCTTTTTTTTTTTGTATTAACATGGAAATATAATATTATTTGCCCTTTTAAAGTTCAGATTTTTTCAAACTACTTTAAATCCTGCCTCTGACACATACATATTAGGTGCGCAACTAAAAGCAAACCACTTTATATCTCCGTGACCCAACTAAGAATCTAAGACTATAAGTTTGGGGTGAATTGTCCATCCCTTTCAGTAGAGGAAGTTTACACACTGAGGGTTTCCTCTATCAATGAAATTACAGTTCTGGATTCCCCCAAAAATTTGCTGTTAAATCCTTGTCTTCCCCAATATCATATTAGGGAGAGATGGAGGAAAAAGGTAGACCACAGCATGGATTTATGGCTTAGACATGCCCTAACTACAGTATAGTAGAAGAAGTCCTTTCATTGTGTTAATGATTGAGGAATTAAGAAGCTTCTTAATGGAAATTGACAGGATACACTGTAATAGCTCAGAAGATTCTGCTATGGTCCATAGTATCCTGCCAGCAGTCCCAAGATTTAGGATTCCCCAACCGCTCATTAACATCTCAGACCATAAGGTCTCCGAAGGAGTCATTAATGGTCCACCATGTTATGATCTGAGGATAATGACTGCGTGACATCCATATCTATTGAGATAATAATGCCTACTTATAAATTGCTATGATGTCAGCAGAAGAAAGAAAAAAGCTAATATTCACTATAACAATCTTTAGTTTCTAATATGTCACAGTGTCTGAATTATAGTGAAATTATTTTGGAAGTCTGGTTCAATAGATGCATTGTGTTTAATGCTTTTTAGTTTAAAAAAGAATCCAATCCAATCCCAATTCTACATTTAGCACTGCTGTTATATCCCCTTTTATTGCTGCATATCTGAAAGATAAGATTAATATTATTCTAATACTCCTTAAATACTGAGTATTAATGAAATAAAGAACCTATTGGCAGAAAACTCTGGATCAAGCCATAGGTTATTCTTAATTTATATGCCCCTTCACCCCCTAAAAGGGTAGAGGGAGGACAACCCTAATGCAGGCGAGAGAGAGGCTCACCTTTCTTTCAGATTACAGGCAATCAAATTATGGTGTATGTGCCAGAGCCACAACCTTAAGTATATCTTATCCTTAGAATTCCTAAAAGAAAGGCAAAATGATTTGGAGCAAAACCAGGATAATCCTGGATGTGGGTAAGAGTGTCAAATGAATGGTGGAAATACTTTAAATGTATTTATGAGTTAAGAACAGTCTATGGAATTTAGGACTGAGAATTGCTACCACCACCACACCAACAAATCCCACCCCCCAAAAAAATTTAATTTGGCTGCAGCTTCATGAATTTAATATCACCTCAAAAGGAGTAATGAATATTGACTGGTAGCCATCTTTTCTTTTCAGTGGTACCAGACATTTATGTCCATATCCTTCTTTGGCTGAATCATCAGATCATGGATTAAGAGCTGAAAAAGGACTTTAGAAGTCATCTAGTCCAACTCTGTCATTTTACTGATGAAGAAACAGACCCCCTACACACACACACATACACACACACACACACACACACACACACACACACACACAAGGAATTAGATGACTTGCCCAAGGTCACACAGGTTTAATTAGCAATGCTATGGAGAGGAATCCAGGTCCCTTCACTCTATACTCAACGCTCATTCCACTGCAACTTATTGATTTTAACATAATGGAAGTCTTTATTGGAAGCTTATTGGAAAAGCTATTCTTTCATTATTATTTAACTCTGTAAAGTATTCTGAAACCATTTCCCAATCAATTCCTATTTGGGTCTAAACAAGAAAAAAATGGAGATGAGTGTAAACCAAAACCTATTAGTGTTAGTAATGTCTGTTTATAGCTTTAGGCATTTCGTTGTGTATAAACATAAGAAAAGCAAATTAACATTTTAAAGAGATTTCTCTACTGGGTTATATTTAATAACAAACCAGCATAAAGAGGAAAACCTTATTTGAAAAATCTATAGATACAGTTGAACTGATAGAGCTGCAGAAAGAGCTGTGTGCACAGCAGCAGTTCCATGCTCCTGCCACTAGAGGGGTGAGTTGTTCCTATATGATAAATGAGCACCATGGCACTGCATGGGAATGAAGGGAAGAAGAGGGCCTGGCTAGAGCGCCACCGAATTGGGGTATTGTTCACAGACAAACATTGTTGCAACTGCTGATTAACAGCTACCTATCGGTCTTTTTTACCTAACAACCGCCCCCCCGCCCCCCCCACCTCCCTCCCCCCACCCCACCCCAAGACAGTTAAAATATGTGAGAGGGAGCAAAAGAGGTTTCCAATATCAAGGACAGTGGTAGCATCTGTAAATGGAGCATGCAATGTGAGCATTTGCTGCAGCCTAATGGATTTATAGTCTATTTTGAAATGGAATTATTTAGGATATGGGTTAATAGAAGGTTATGTGGAAAGAACTCAGCCATTAAACATAATATACAGTAAGAAATAATTATTCAGCTTTGTCAGGGCATGCAGGCCTTCTCTGGATGAGGACAGGGAGACCTAGGAAGTTGTAGGGAGCTCTAAAAACCCAGTGAGCCCAGTAGGGAAGGGAAACAGTGACATACGTTCAAATCAATTCAATGAGCATTTATTAGACACCCACTTTGTTCAAGGCAGTGTGGTATACAGGATAGAGAGCTGGCCTTATAATCAGAAAGGCCTGAGTTTAGGTCCTACCTTGGAGCTTTAATGGCTGTGTAACTGTGGACATTTAAGGGCATTTAACGTCACGGTGCCCCAGGCAACAATATGAACCTACAAATTACAGATTGGGGGCTGATCTGCATTGACAAAGGGAATTTCTTCTGCTAGAGTTCTGGAAAAACACAGATCAAAACAAAAATGTGCAAGTCACTGTGCTAGTTCATGAATGAATGAAATTAAAAATTTTAAATGACAAAAATGGAAAAAGTCCCTGCGTCTAAGGAGCTTATATTGTATTGGAGGGAGAGGAATGACATCACACTATATAAGGAGATATCAAATACATTTAAAGTAAATAAAGCACAATGGTTGGGGGCGGGTGGAGAGACAGAGCACATACACATAGATAAAAAAGGAAGTGTCTTGTTTACAAGGAGTCCCCTGAACTGAGCCTGGAAAGAACCTAGCCATTGGAAGAGGTGGAAGGACTCCTCTGGAGCCATCTTTGAGGTCAGAGTCCCTCCATCCCAGTATTTAAGAACTGCCAACACCCTGAAACTGGAACTGGAGCACAAAATAGAACACTGAGTATCTGACAAGATAAACTACAGAGCTGTAACGGGTCCCTGTGCATGAAGGATAGGTAATGGATGAGTCGAGTGAGCAGAGCGCTGCGCTAGGCTTCAAGAGACCAGGGTCCTAGAAAGTCTGTTTTCCCTTGACTGTATTATTTCTCTGTTCTGTAGAATGGGGAGAGGGCTGAGTTAAATTATGGCTGAGTACCCTTCCTGCCTTAAGATTTTCTGCTGTCTACTTTAATCTAGCAATCAGTCATCCATCTCAAACTGGCATAAAATATTAAGCATTTGTAGTATACACTGGACAACAGGGGAAGGTGTTCATCTAGAAAAGCCTGGCAACAGATGTTCTAAGATTCTGAATTTTGCCTTGAAGGGGATCTGAAATCTCCCTCCCAGGCTCTACCTTGCTGCATACATCACATTGCCTCCCTGTGCTTTGGCTCTCCAATGAGGGTGGCTGCTGCCGCAGGTGACAAAGCATCTGGGAGGGGGAAATAGCAAGGCCATAGTAGAGAGTGTGGCGAATAATCCTTATAAACACATGCCGAGAACAATTAGATTAGGAGCATTAATAGAGGTCAGAAGCCAGGTTCTAATTCTCTTCAGGCAAACGAGAGAACATATTGAACATGAGAAAAAGGTATCTCACTAGCATAGCTTTCCACACGTGCTTGATGAGCATGAAATACAGACATCTTCCTGACATTCTACTGATGATGTGCCACAGAAATTAACACAGAAGCAGTTCAAACAAGGCGCATTACGATGCAATCTCTGCCAGATTTACCATGATGCTATTTTCTCAGACACCTTTCTGTAGACCCTGCTTTCTATATACAGAACCTTTGGAATATGGCCTAACATTATTTCAGTTGCCTAAAATTGAGCGCAGCAAAAACATAAGGAGGCATTTGAGATCACATTGGATTTGTCACTAAAATCTACAGCATGGGGTGGAGCAGGATCCCAAATGTTCATTACAAATGCCTGTCAGTTATTATTTGTAGATTCGGAAGTAGAAGGGAACTGAAGACTATCAAATCTAAAACCCTCCTTTTACAGATGAGAAACCTGAGCCCCGGAAAGATTGTGAGACTTGGCCAGCATCACATGGTCTTGAAGATAAGGGTAGCATTGAAGCCCAGGTCCTCTAACTTCAAATCCAGTACTCTTGTCACTAACCCATACTGTCTCTATATAGGTCCCCATCTCTGCCATCCAAGATATTTATAGTTATTTTCCTGTTAAGGTCACAGTGATGGGAAGTAGATAAAACATCCCTGAATTGCCTGAGATTCAATTAAATCCAACCAAAACAAGAGAAGTTGGCAAACCTCTGTAAGTACTTTGGTATTTGTCAGATAGCAGGGTTCTTATGTCTCCTACAATAAGAGTGGTGTAAAAAACAGTAAAGAAAGTGGTTGGGACAAGTGAACACATAATAGATTTAATAAAATTACATAGGAAGAATTTGTATAAGATGGATGGTATTTCTTTTAAATTAGTGCTTTCGAACAATTGTCATACTGCATTTTTTTCCGGTTTGTCTCCTCCATATATCTAGGTCTCAAGGCAGTAGAGAATCAATCAGCAAATATTAATGAGCCTCAACAAGATGCTAAGTCCTACCATAGTCTATATGGTTGATCAAGAAGATATAGAATATACAGTCCATGTTTTAAGAGATCTTTAACCCACATATCAGGGAATACAAACACATAACCATTAGCAAATAATTTAAAAAAATAGTAAGATATTTTAGCAAGGACTCCTTCACCTTCCCTGTGCTTAAGCTATATTGACCCCCAATTTTCTTTGTCCTTCTCTAATACCTATTACTGATCTGGATCACAGTATTCACTCCTTGTCCATTCTTTTTTTCCCACTTCCTTCTCTTTCCAGAAAACCTTGATAACAACCACACTCCTCAACCTCATCTCAATCATTAACATAGAATAGGAGAAGAAAAAGAAGGTAAAAATAATCCCAGAGAATACATTCATAAGAGCATTGGCTGTTTGGGGTAACACAGAAGTATCAGAATAGGTTTATAGTAGGTGGTGGGACCCTCAATCCTCTGGTTCATCTCCTTTCTACCTCTACCTCCTCCTCACGATAACTCAGGCTGCTGTTATTCTTACCATGGCTATATGCATTCATGCGTTCCCTCAGAAGCTAAGGTTAAAAGGTCTAAACCTTGACGTTTTCAATAAATATACCAATATTTCCCAAGTTTTTTAAAAAAATATGCTTTATTTTCTAAAAAAAAAATGAGATGTCATAGGTAAAGCAGCACCCTATTTATGGACTTTTCTAAGCAACTCTATGAGGTGGCATGAAATATTGAAAGGGCACTAGACTTGGTTCTGAAACTATGATCTCGAACCAATCATACCATCTCACTGGGCCTTAGTTTTCTCATCTGTAAAATGGAAGTAATAATATTTTCAATCTATCTGCATATGTATAATCTTTACCAAATTGTTTGCTTTCTCAATGAGAGGGGAGGGGAAGGAGGGTGAAAGAGAATTTGGAGCTCAAAATTGTAAAAAAAAAATCACAGTTAAATCTATTTTATATGTAATTAGAAAAATAAAATATTTAAACTTTGAAGTACAAAAAAACCCAAACATTTGCAAAATCTGACTCAGAAGTATGAGGAAAGTACTTTGTACATACCTTAAAGTTTAGATAAACGTGAGTTGTTATTATACCTTTACCATGGCAGTTGCATTAGCCCAAATGAAGGAGGTAGACCAAATTATTTCTAAAGCTCTTCTCAGCCCTAAATATATGGTCTATGACAATGGCTTATCAATATGAATTGGATAAATGATACCTAAAAATAAGACTTTAACAAATTGAAATTGTTTATACCATGAAATCACTTGAGAGCAAGTTAACTTGTATAATTTTCTTTCTTTTTTTTAGGAACAAAAAAAATTTAATTCACTGATTGAATATTTTGAACTCAGAAGAAAGGGATCAGTATACTAGAAAGGAGAATGAATCTCTAGTAAGTAATGGAATGGCATTTTGTTTAGTTTCCCACATACATGTATATCAACAGCTATATAATAACATCAACTCAGTACATTCTTATTTACCCAAGTGAGATTCCATTCTCAAGATGGATCTTCCTTTTCTCTTTCCACAAGATGGTAGCAGGTGTTGAGTCTGCATATATTGGTGGTGTTCAAATTAGATCAGTTATCCCCAGGACTGCTCTAGCATGACCTGAACATTACTGTAGTCAGTTAATCAACATTTATTGAGTGTCCACTCTGTGCTTGGGTACATCAGAGAAAGAATCCAGGGTGAGGAAAGTGTATGTTTTTCATTGCTTCTATTTAGTTATTCCTCCTAACCTTCCTGTAGGGGAGATAAGGCAAATCCAATTTACAGATGAGAAAACAGAAGCACAGAAGCAGTAGGGGCTGAGATTTGTCTACTGTCATACAGCAAGATTGCTGGGGAGCCAGAATTTATGGCCGTAAGTTTCTGATTCCCTGTTTTAGGCAGGGCTTTGTCCAATCAATATGACTTAGGGCTTGGAACCTTAGCGACAGAGCAAAAGCAATTATTTTGAATGAAATTTAAAATAATTTTCTTTTGTCTCTGAAGCTATGATACATCCTGCCTGATTTTCAGGATGATAATCTAGCCCCATCAAACACCTCCAACATTACATTATTTTTCTCTACCCCTGAACCCACATCTTATGATCCAGTAAGACTGTCCCTCCTCACTCCCCTCCCTCTCCATCTAAATTCTACTTATTTTTAGGACACACTATGTGTCATTACTGTAAATCACTCACCAGCATCCCTTCCCTGTACTTTTCTTATTTTAAAAAAAAATATTGGTTCCTTTTGTTTTTATATCACCTTAATTTTCAAATATATTTTTTCCATCCCTAGATAGGGAACCATCTTTTGTAGCAAAGAATAAGAGAAGAGAGGGGCAAAAAATGCAGTTGAGCAAGGCCAAACAGCATATCAACTGAGTTACAGTAAATGCAAGGATCTATAGACCCTGACTCTACAAAGAAGGGAGTGAGCTGCATTTGCCTGTCTCTTTTTCAGGTGCAAGGCTTGGTCACTGTAATTAAGCACAATTCAACTTTGTCTTTTTATTGTTGTTCTTTCAATTTACATTGTAGGAGACATTGTGTTACATTGTGTTCCTTATTCTGTGTATTTCACTTGGCATCTGTTCACATATCTTCTCGGGCTTTTCTGAAAATTTCATTTTCATTGATTCTTATAGCACAACAACATTCTATTACATTCATGTTCCATGATTTGTTTAGCCATGCCCCAACAATACACATGTGCTCTGTTTCTAGTTCTTTGCTGCTCCAAAAAGTGCTATTATGAATAATTTGGTGTATATAAGTCATCCCCCCACCTTTTTTTCCCTGTCTTTGGTCTCCTAGCAGAAGGCTCTCTGGGTCAAAATTCTTTCCTTGAACTTCCCTTTCTTGTTTCTGGCATCTAATGAGCTCCAGGTCATTCATCCAATTTTCACCAAAATTATAACATCTGGCTTTCCCCCCTTTTTTCAGGAGAATGGTCTTCACACCCAGAAAGAATAGGACAAAAGTGACTTACCAGGAGTTGAAGTCCAAGATAAGTGAAAAGGCAGTGCAGGCATACCTAGCAGCCAACAATGAATTAAGATTTCTAGGCCTGACCAAACTGAAAAGCAATTCAACTTGACAAAAATTTGTTAAGAACCTGTTTTATGCCACAGACTGTGCTAGGTACTCTGGTTACAAAGACAACAATGAAAGTTTATGATCTATTTGGCAGGATAGTAAAATACAATACATACACAAATAAGTATATAATGACTATTTAGAAAATGTTGTTGTTCTTCAGTCATTTCAGTCATGTACTACTCTTTAGAACCCCAACTGGGCATTTCTAAGCAAAGATGCTGCATTGGTTTGCCATTTCCCTCTCTCGTTCATTTTACAGATGAAAAACTGAGGCAAACGGGGTTAAATGACTTGCCTAGGGTCACTCAGCTAGTAAGTATCTTGAGGTCAGATTTGAACTCAGGAAGATGAGTTTTCCTGACTCTGGACCCAACATTCTCTCCACTGTGCCACCTAGCTGCCCACATAAAAATGGATCACAGTCATGTTAAGGAGAAGAAAGTCTGACCAATGGGCGGAGGTGAGGATACAGAAAGATTTCATGAAGGGAGACTGGCTTTGAGTAAGCTAGGAATTCTATGAAGGGAAAGTAAGCAGAAAGGATGCCAGATGTGAGGGAACCACCTTTCCAGAAGGTGAGAAATGCAATGTTATGTAGAAGGAATAACTAATGGGTCAGCGTGAATAAAACAAAGAATGGTGGTTGAAGGGGAGATATGTGAAACAACGACAGAAAAGTAGGTGAAAATGAGTGTCCAGAGCTTTAAAAGTCAACCTGAGATTTTTGAATTTTATGATTTATTCTAGATACAATAGGGAGGTAGTAGAACTTTTAAAGCAGGGGACATACGTGGTCAGATTTATGTCTTAGGAACATTGCTTTATGTGTAGGATGGATTTGAGAGGGGAAAGATGAGGCAGAGGAACAAATTAGAAGGCTATTGCAGTTGTCCAGATGAAAAGTAATGGGGACCCAAACTAGGGTAACAGCTGAGTGGAGAGAAGGGAGTAAATATTGCAGGTGTTCTGGAGGTAGATCTGACAGGACTTGGAAAGTGATTATATATGGGGGATAGAAATGGGGTGAGATACAGAGAAGGGACAAAGGTATAGTTATAAGATTGTGAATCTAGGTGCCTGAAAGGAGAGTAATGTGCAGATTGTATATGATCATATATTGAGAGCTAGATTTTACTTCAGAAACTATCTAGTCTAGCTCCCTTATCTACATATAAAGAAACTGAGCTCAGAGGAAGGAAGGAAAGAAATATTTGTCAAACACATGCTATGCACCAGGCACTTGTGGAAAGAATAGTTTATTATATTGTTTAGAAACCTTATTAATTATTATACTATTTAAATCTAACTAGAGACTATTTTTACCCAGAATGTTGTCCTGACCCCAGTAACTCTCTAGGAAGGCTGGAGATGGTTGCAAGGAATTTGGGGTTCCCCCAGGTCCTGGATTTACCCAAAATAGTCTTGTTTTGGGTCCATTCAAGCTTTTGTTTTGGGTTACCTTCAGGTGATTGTGTGTGACTCATGTGTGATATCTTTGTCAGGTGATTTGTGTGTGACTCATGTGTAGAATCCTTTGGCAAAATCCTATGGGAACCACACCTCCTTTCTGGCTCACTCTCCTCTATCAAACAACCTAATGTATTTCTTTTTTGGGAGGTTTGTTCTCATGATCAACATACTGTGCTAAACACTTTACAAATATTTTCTCATTTAGTCCTCACAACAACCTTAGGAGGTAAGTACTATTATTATGAACCTCATTTTAAAGTTGAGGAAATTAAGATTGAAAGAGATTAAATGACCTGTCCAGGCTCACACAGATAGTAAGTGTTTGAGTCTGGATTTGAACCCATGTCTTCCTGACTCCACACCCAGTGCTCTAACCACTGAGACACCTAAATGCGCCAGAGAGGTTGTGATCTGCTCGTGGTCAGACTACATAATAAGTCATTCAGGTCAAGAAACACCTAGGTCTGTGAAATGAGTCTGACAACCCCACAAGCAGAAAGAACTGTCTTTTCTACAAAGAACACTTGACAAAGAACACAAATATCTATAAGCAAACTCCAAGGTCATGAAAATCTTAGACTATTCAGAGGCCGCAGATATTCCAGGGATAGTCTGATGACACAAAGCAGATGCAAAGACAGTAAGGCCTGCTGAGCAGTTTAAGTTCCTTTTGGCTGCCAAAATCTGTGTAAGAATGGGATGTAAGGGACATGCCACAGTATGAAGAAACCAAAACAGAAATCTGTTTTTCTGCATTCTAAGAAAAGCCCATCATTTACTTTAAGTGGCTCCTTTAGGAGTCACCTGTGAGACAAGCACAGTGGGGAATGTGTCTGACTCAGCTCACCAAAAAAATTCTAAGCATCCACTTTTCTACCCCTTCTTTTCTCCTCTCCTCTACCTCTAGAATTCATTTCAAGGCCTTGACATAGGAAATCTGTCCATGATCATAATGGGAGGCCAGGACTAACATGACACTCTCCACTTTGATCAAAAATCAGATTTGACTTGCTCTTCTAAATAGTGATAAGCTATCCAACTCCATAAGGATGCAGGCCTGGATGGCACCAATAAATTAAATTATTGACTTTGTAACAACAATGAATAAAAAATAATGTGTTTTAAGCTGCTTATAAAGCCTATGTTCATATGCTTTTGAGGTCATAGAAGGGCAACTTTTCCTAGTCTTAAGGAAAATATATTTGGCTAATTCTTTTTCACCTCTAATTCCACAATCTATGCAGCTATTGACATTGACTGAGCCCCATATTTGGATGAATTATGCCAAGTAGATTAGTACCACTGAGGAGAAATCAAGGCACAATTTTGTGTGCGTGTGTGAGTGTAAGAGCACAGCTGTGTGCAGTTGTCCCCTGCTCCAATGGAATATTTTTGGGGTGACAGTCCTGCTAATGAGGTAGAGAACTCCTGAATTATCAGGATAAGGAAGTCAAGTCAAGGGTGTCTGCTAGATCATCAGTAAAGTGAAAAGAACTATCTGGTAACCCTTTGTTGCAGCCCCAGTGTAGTACTCAACTGCAAAAATTTTCTTACTCTAATAACAACAATGAAACTGTTTAAAAATTCCTCATCAGAATTATCTGATGACTCTGCCCTTCCCTATCTGACACCCTGCACATGTCAATGTTACTCAATTCATGACCACTGAATCATCAGAAACAAAAGATCATTGCCTATCCCCTAATACTGAGGCTTAGGATCTGTGATGCCTTAGAGACCCCTTTAAGTAGGTTCTTTATTGCCCCATGAGCCTAGTTGTTGAGGCCTAAGATGGATGTGAGACATTATAATTATTGGGCTGTTGTCTGTGATATTTGAAAAATCATATAAAGTGGAAGGAGTAGTGCAGGCCTGATAATGGGCAAATATCCAGATTTTTTTTTTTTTTGGAGGCAGGAAGTTGAAGTCTTACTACAGGCTTGTGACCTTGACTTTGGTTGCTGCCAAATTCTAAAGTATATTATTAAAGGGATGGATTTTGAGCATAGGAAATTGTGATCACTAATGGCCAACTTTCTTTATTAAGAATAGGTCATGCCAGACTAATACCATTTCCATTTCTGACAAGGTAACTATACTGCTGGATCAGGAGAATCTTGTACATCCTTCCCAGATTTTGGGAAGGAATTAGGTAAAGTATGTTAGGAGACTTATGATACCTTTTCAAACAAGATGAAAATAATAGTATAATAGATTTAAAGCTAGAAGAAACCTTGAAGGTTATCTAATCCCTCTTTGGCATATGAGGAAACTGAAACTCAGAGAGGGAATGACTTGTCCAAGGTCACACACCTAGTAAGTGGCAAAGCTAAGCAACCTAAGTCCTCTGACTTGAAGTCCAATGCTCTTAGGGAAACTTGGGTAGTTTCAGGACTGGTTGAATGATTGAACCAAAGAACAGTCTATAAAGAATCAATGTCAAATTGGAGGGGGAATACTACAGGGAGCTGTCCTTGGTCCTGTGCTGTTCTTTATTTTTACAAATGACCTAGAAGAATGCACAGATAGCATATTTATCAAAGTTGCATGTGACAGGAAGCTAGGAAGGATAGCTAACACATTGAGTGACGGAGTATAAAGATTCCTAAAGATCTTGACAGGCTGAAATGAAGAGCCAAATCTAATAAGATGAAATCTAATAAGAATATATTTATAGTCTTGCACTTGAGTTTAAAAAGTCAACTGTCCAAGCAAAAGATGGGGGAAGATACAACTTAAAAAATATATGAATGGCAAAACCTCAGAGTTTTAGTGACTTATATATAATAAGCTTAACATGAGTTAGCAGTCCAAGGCAGAGACTGATGAACAGAGGCAGCTTCTAAAGTTTCTTGAAAGCCTGAAGATATACAAAGAAAGAGTGAGCAAGAAAAAAGATGGTTACTATACGGCAGCCAGAAAACCTAATATGATCATAGGTTTAATTAAGAGACATATTATCTAAAATGAGGGAAATTGTCACAGTCTTATGTTATTATTCTCATAACATATTTGGAATATTATGTTCAGTTCCATGTGCCACATTTTAGGAAAGACATCAACAAGCTAAACTATTATAAATACAGAAAAGAGCAGTCAGAATGATGAGGGAACAACAGACTGTGCTATATGAGTCTAATTCAAAGAAACTAAGAGTATTTAGTTCTAGAGTTATATTATTAAAGGGATGACTTTACCCCAAGCATCTAATAAGTTAACTAGTTCCCTCTCTCCCAAAAATCCCCTTTTATTTATTTTGCACATATTTTCTTTCTACATATGTGTGTGTCATCTCCCCCAGTGTAATGTAAGCTTCTTGAAAATAGGGACTGTTCTCAAATATTTACATTTGTCTTTGTATGCGCAGCACCAAATACTATTTCTAGTACATAGTTAACATTTAACAAATACTAGTTGATTTAATTAGTCAGGAGAAAAGAATACAGGGAAAACATGTTATCTATCTTCAAATAGTTAAAGGGCTGTCATTTATGAAAGTATTAGACTTGCTGTGCTCTGATTTCAAGCCCACCTTCTACAGAGGCCTTTTTTGATTTCCCTCAGCTTCTAGTTTCTTTGCCTTTCAGATCATCTTTCAACTTTTCTCTCTCTATGTGTCTTCTATGTACCTAGTTATTTTCATGTTATCTCTCCCTTTCCCTATTGAAATACATGTTTTGGGAGGGCAGAGAATTTTTTTTGCCATTCTTCATATCCCCAATGCTTAGAAGAGTGCTTGGCACATAATGTTTAATAAATGCTTGTTGATTGCTGGAAAAGTACAGAAATATGTGTGTGTGTGTGTATATATATATATATATATATATATATATATATATATATATATATTACACACATATGTATGTATGTATGTATATCTGCAATGGATTGAAGTTTCAGAGAGATGGATTTCAGCTAGATATAAGAAAATACTTCCTAATGATTAAAACTGTCCTAAGGTAGAATGAGCGTCCTTGGGAAAGGGAGGGTACGCTTAGGAGAGATCTTCGAGTAGCAAGCAGCCTTGTAAGCACTTTTAGTAATGGTCTGATTAGATGGCCTCTCAGCTTCCCTGCAAGCTGAAATTTTATGAATCTTTCTTCTACATCTATTTATCAGTTTCCAATGCTTATCTATGCTACCTCAGTCACATCTTTCACTCTGTCATCTCCTCTCTATTCCCACTGTTAATATTTTAATCCAGTTCTTCATTACTTTCTGCCTGATCTAATGCAATGCCTTAATAACAGGCATTCCTTCCTCTCCGTTTCCCTTACTTCTCCAATCTGCCCTTTATACCATGCTAGAATAACCTTCCTTATATTAAGTCTGATTATTTCATTTCTCTTCTCAAAATCCTCAGTGATCCCCTATCATTGAGAGAACAAAACTCAAGCTCCTTTGCCCTAGAATTCAGGCCCACACAACCTTACAATAGTGTACTACCTTGGCAACCTTATTTCATGGAACTCCTCTTCACTATCTCGGGGGTTAGTCTCCATCCATTGAATATAGATCTCATACTCATGCCTCTATAAGTTGCCTTATGTAGTTCCCTATACCTGAAATGATCTCTCTCCCCCCTGTTCTCCTATTGAATTCCTAATTATCATTTAACATTTATCTCAAATGCGGATCCTCTGGGAAGCCTTCACTGACACCACCCCGCACATACATACATACATACATACATACATACACCCATGTCAGTGAACACCCTTCTTCCCATCTGACTTAGCATTTCACTTTGTCTGTAATGCATTTAATCATATAATATTGTGCATTATAATTAGCACTATGTGCCTTATCCCTCTTCTAGATTGTAAACTCCCTGAGGTCTGGAACTGTGTCTTTCTCAAATTTGTATCTCTCACACTGTTTGCCACAGACTCCTTCACACAAAAGACTTAATAAATGTTTGTCTAATAAATGTTATTGAAGAGTATGCACTCCATAAGTACTTGTTGATTGATTAATTGATTTAAAACATCTGACCTACTTCTAGGCATTAGGTAAACATTTTCTCTAAGTATTTTATAGCCTGTTTGTCCATTTAGGGTGTTGGATTCAAGTTAACAGTAACTTGGAAAGATTAAGAACCACAGAATGAGGCAGAGAGGAATAAGGGGGAAGTGGAACTAATAAAAAATAATTAAAGTAAATCAAAATACAATAAAATCCCTTATATTAGTTTTGACATAATTTATATTCTAAGACCCACTATGCTGCCTATGTGTTAATGTATTGAGTTTCCACAACTGCCACTGCTCTTCCTGTAATTTGCATTCATTTCTTAGAAATGTTTGGTTGTAACAATAATAGTTCAGGGATACTAATTTTATTGGTGTGAATATTCTCTTCTCCTCATACAGATAGTCTCTGATAAACAGTTGGTAAGGCTGAAAAATCCATCAGCATGCAGCCAACTCAGTTATGAACTTGTAGCTAGGTCCCAAACCATGGATGGGAGAGAGGGAGGGAAGGGAAGAAGGAAAGAAGGGGAGAGGGAGAGAGAAAAGAGAAGAGAAGGGAAGAGAAGAGAAGAGAAGAGAAGAGAAGAGAAGAGAAGAGAAGAGAAGAGAAGAGAAGAGAAGAGAAGAGAAGAGAAGAGAAGAGAGAAGAGAAGGACAGAGGGGAAGAGGGAGAGGAGAAAGGGAGAAGAAGAGGGGTAGAGGGGAAAGGGATGGAAGGAAAGAGAGAGAGAGAGAGAAGAGAGAGAGAGAGAGAGAGAGAGAGAGAGAGAGAGAGAGAGAGAGAGAGGAGAGAACATGTGAATGCATTTGTTAAGCATTTAATTTATGCTAGGCAGTGTGTTAAATGCTGGGCATACAAACATACAAATACAGAGTGAAGAAAGGCAATCCCTACTCAAGGAGCATCCATTCTAATGGAAGACAACATGTACAGATAAGGGTGTTAATAAGTGGGAAGGACCAGAGGGCAGGGAGGAGGCATATCCTCCAGGGGCATCTGTTAAGGAGGAGAGGGGGATAGAGTCTAAAAAGAGTTAAAGTATGACTGAGATGAATCTTAGCTGGGGTCCTTCCCAAAATGATAGTCCCAGGGAGGAAGTCACCATTGAGGGGATAATGGTCCTAAGGTGGATGGGAAGAGGAGTTTCCCACAATCTCTGTCCTCTAAGCCTATAGATTAGTGGAATTTGTTGTAGTTTATACTCCACTGGCATAGCCTTCAGGAGTCTAAAGGGTCATGAACCTTTCACAATGACAGACACTGAAGTAGGACATTAGTAGATGTGTACTCATAGTAATACTTATTAATATTTAACATTTCAGTGAATGATTATGATGATTCCTATGCTCCTCAACTGTTTTTGGAGGGCACTGTACCTCTATTCCTAAACAGGATGCACTTTCTATACAAGTCACTAATCAATGCTTAGCATCATCTTTGTAAACATGAATTAACTTTAAAAGGGGTAAACTTCTACTCTGAAATCTGAACTTATATGGAGCCCCGAAGGTGAAAGGGATTGGCTGTTTCTTCTCTCCTTGTCAGTAACCAGCAGGATAATGATCTTGAACAGGCTACCACAGACTTGCCATTGGGGCACCATACTCATTTTTAACTGAAGTGGATTGGCTTCTGCAATTATGATACCAGCTTGTGAAAAGGATGTGTGAGGTTTGTTTTCCCCTGTCATGCAAACATGTAGGCATGTGTGAAACATACTAGAAAGTAAAACTCCTTGGGATGGCATTTAAAGTCCTTCACAATCTGGCTCCAGACTGATTCCACATTACTCCTCTTCACGCACTATACATTCCAACCGAATTGGATGTCATATATATAAAATGCATATACATATATGCATCTACATGTTTATACCCATATGTATATATGTATGTATGTGCGTGCATGTATATATACATATATATGGTCTCCCATAAGATGTCTTCCTGCTTTTGTACAGTAGCCTGTCCTCTCTGTTAAGAATGCTCTGCCTCTTTATTCTTGACTCTCGAATCACTCATTCCTTTCAAACTTCAATTTAAGTACCATCTTCTACATGACAATTTTCCTGATGAGCACACTTACTACTGACACACCACAAATACTTTTCAATTTGCTTTATCTATATTTTATTCTTTTATATCTGTATCCCTGTGGCCCATCCCCACATATACATACACCCATGTAATATAAACTCCATAAGGTCAGGGACTATTTTTATCCTTGTATCCCAAATGCCTAGCCCCATGCCTAGCACCTACTAGGTGAGCATTAAATGCGTATTGCATTGCTAAAAAGAAGCAAACACAGAGATTGTGATAGTGGCTGAGGCAAGGGTTTTGACAAGGAGGGGAATGAGCTAATATGGGGACTTTGGCAGCTGTTTACTCTTTTTTAAAAAATTTATTTATTTTTAGTTTTCAATATTCACTTCCACAAGTTTTTGAGTTCCAAATTTCTCCCCCCACCCCAAGATGGCATACATTCTGAATACCCCTTCCCCTGATCTGCCTTCTCTTCTATATCTCCCCCCTCCCTTCTCTTATCCCCTTCCCCTTCTATTTTCCTGTAGAGCAGAATAGACTTCTGTACCCCATTTCCTGTATTTCTTATTTCCCAGTTGCATGTGAAAACATTTTTTTAAAACATGTGTTTTTAAAACTTTTTGAGTTCCAAATGTTCTCCCTTCCTCCCTCCCCACCCACCCTCATTGAAAAGGCAAGCAACTCAATATAGGTTGTACATGTGCAGTTATGCAAAACACTTCCTTAGTAGACATGTTGTGAAAAACTAACTCTATTTCCCTTGATCCTATCCTGCCCTCCCATTTATTCTATTCTTTCTTTTGACCCTGTCGCTCCTCAGAAGTATTTACTTCTGATTACCCTCTTTCCCAATCTGCCCTCCTCTCTATCACCCCCGCTGCTCTCTTGTCCCCTTCTCCTCCTATTTTCCTGTAGGGTAAGACAGATTTCCATACCCAATTGAATGTGTATGTTATTCTCTCCTTAAGCCAAATCCTATGAGAATAAGATTCCCTCATTCCCTCTCACCTTCCCCTGTTTCCCCTCCACTGTGAGAGACTTTTCTTTTCTGTTTTTTTTGTGAGATAATTTACCCCATTCTACCTCTCCCTTTCTTTTCCGAGTATCATCCTCTCTCATCCCTTAATTTTATTCTCCAGATATGACCCCTTAATCTTCAACTCACCCTGTGCCCTCTATCTATCTATATATACATACATACAATTTTTTCCTTCAACTACCCTAATACTGACAAAGTTCTCATGAGTTACAAATATCATCTTTCCATGCAGGAATGTAAACAGTTCAATCTTAATAAGTCTCTTATGATTTCTCTTTCCTGTTTACCTCTTCATGTTCCACTGGAGTCCTGTATTTGAAAGTCAAATTTTCTGTTTAGCTCTGGTCTTTTCATCAGGAATGCTTGAAAGTCCTCTATTTCACTGAATGACCATTTTTCCCCTGAAGGATTATACTCAGTTTTGCTGGGTAGGTGATTCTTGGTTGTAATCCTATCTCCTTTGCCCTCTGGAATATTATATTCCATGCCCTGCAGTCCTTTAATGTAGAAGCTGCTAAATCTTGTGTTATCCTGATTGTGTTTCCACAGTACTTGAATTGTTTCCTTCTGGCAGCTTGTAATATTTTCTCCTTGACCTGGGAACTCTGGAATTTGGCTACAATATTCCTAGGAGTTTTCCTTTGGGGATCTCTTTCAGGAGGAGATCTGTGGATTCTTTCAATTTCTATTTTGCCCTCTGGTTCTAATATATCAGGGCAGTTTTCCTTGATAATTTCTTGAAAGATGATGTCTAGGCTCTTTTTTTGATCATGGCTTTCAGATAGTCCAATAATTTTTAAATTCTCTCTCCTGGATCTATTTTCCAGGTCAGTTGTTTTTCCAATGAGATATTTCACATTGTTTTCTAATTTTTCATTCTTTTGGATTTGTTTTACAGTGTCTTGATTTCTCATAAAGTCACTGTCTTCCAATTGCTCTATTCTAATTTTTAAGGAAGTATTTTCTTCAGTAATCTTTTGGACTTCCTTTTCCATTTGGCCAATTTTTCTTTTTAGGGCATTTTTCTCCTCATTGGCTTTTTGGACCTCTTTTGCCATTTGGGTTAGGCTATTTTTTAAGGTGTTATTTTCTTCAGTATTTTTTTGGGTCTCCTTTAGCAAGCTGTTGACTTGTTTTTCATGATTTTCTTGCATCACTCTCATTTCTCTTCCCAGTTTTTCCTCTACTTCCCTTACTTGCTTCTCAAAATCCCTTTTGAGCTCTTCCAAGGCCTGGGACTGATTCATATTTTTCTTGGAGGCTTTGGATGTAGGAGCTTTGATTTGTTGTCTTCTTCTGGTTGTATATTTTGATCTTCTTTTTCACCAAAGTAAGATAATATAGTCTGACTCTTTTTGTGCTGCTTGCTCATGATCCAGCCAATTACTTGAGTTTTAAACTCTTGTTAAGGTAAAGTCTGCTTCCAATGTGGAAAGTGTACTGTCCCAAGCTTCAGGGGTTTGTGTAGCTGTTTTCAGAGATACTTGTAGGGACCTGTAAATTTTCAGTTCTTCCAAGGTGGTATGATAAGGGGCGAGGTGTTTACTCCTTTCCTGGCCTGTGACCACAAGTATTCCTTTCTGTCCTGTAACTGTGAGGAGGTTCCTCTCCACAGCTACTCCAAGCTCACCATGCCAGTGTCCTCCTCACCCCAGCACTGCGCCCAGAACTGTGACCCAGATCCACACATGGGCAAAGCAAGAGATTCCTGCCTCAGCACTGGCAAAGAGATCCCTGCAGTCCCTCTCTGATCAGCCACTGGATTCCCCCTCAGTCTGTGGGCTGGAAGCTCGGGAAGCAGCTGCCCCCCCCCCCGGGCCAGCTCTTGGGGAATGGAGCTGAGACCCCGCCTTCCTCTCTGACTACCGACAGAAACAGAGTTTTCCCACTGACCTTCTAAGTTGTCTTTGGCATTCGTGGATTGAGGAGTCTGGAAACCTCCACAGCTGCCTGCGATTCAGTCCTCTGAGGCCTGCTCCAGGTTTGCTGCGACCTGCGCGCCCACACTGCGCTGCGCTCCCAGCCTGGCGCGATACACCTTTCTGATCAATCATCCAGGTTGTCTTGGGCTGGAAATTTGTTTCACTCTGTCTTTTTGTGGGTTCTGCTGCTTCAGAATTTGTTTAGAGCCATTTTTTATAAGTATTTGGAGGGGTTTGGGGGAGAGCTCAAGCAAGTCACTGTTTTCACTCCGCCATCTTCAGCTGTTTACTCTTGATGTGAATTTCAGATCAGTAGAGAAAGTGGATTTGTTTTGGAAGCTTTAGAAGCAGAAAAAAAAAAAGATGAAGACTGCTGGAAGAACCATGCCATTCCTTCCCACTGTCATTCCTTGTCATTCCATTTCCTCAAGACTCTGTTAATTTTCTTCATGATATAAGAGACATTGTATAAAATGGTTTAAAAGATATTGTGATGCATAAATTCGTCTTGTAAAAATTTCAGACAGCTTAGGGGTCTGGACAAAGAAGAACAATGGAATCTGGAGAACAGAGTTAACTACCTGCCAGGTACTTTTTCATTTAGAGATAGAGAAGAGTTTTGGCTGGAATAAGGCACAGCCAAAGGCGTGCTTTATTGATGATTTAAAAATATTCTGAGAATGATGTGCCCTCAGGAAGAGAGGTTTTGATATAGAGAATAAGGACAGAATAGAGCCTCCTGGAAGAAGAGAATTTGTGGTGACAAAGGACATATCTATGCAAACTGCCCAAGTGCATGTCATCATAAAACAGAGAGACAAACCCAGCTGGGCCAGCTGGGAAGACCCAAAATGGAAAGGGGAGAGAAACAACCGAGCTACTAACATCTGCCTAAATGAATGCAGAGCATCCTCTGGGGACTGTTAAGAGAAGGAGAAGGTAGTAAGAGGCAGCTTTAGGAAGAGAGGGGAAAAAATAAAGGAGATGTATGTCAGGGTTTTGTGGGGAAAGAAAGAACAGGAAAGCAGATGAAGTAGCTAGGGATAAATAAGAGGTTTGCAAGAAAACAGCAGGAAGAAGGTAAGTCAACATATTCACAAGGAGCATTTACTGCCAAAGAGACAGTTCAGAAGTACAAAGAAGAGGAGGGAAAGGTTGGGTGTGGGAGTAACTCAGAAAATGTAACTAGAAGGAAAGACTAAAAAAGGATGAGAATAATAGAACACTGTGGATAGAACCCACATTCCAGAAGAAGGAAAGATATAAAAAGGCAACAGTAACATGTCTGAAGGAAGAACAGATAGAATATGGAGAGTCAAAGGAGAGGATAGAAAAGGGTGTCCAAAGGAAGTCTTGAAATACTACATGGAATCACATATATTCAGGGAAACACAATTTAGTCTGGACACTATAATATAAATAGCCTGTGAATGTAGAAATGGTGAGGCCCAGCTAGCCACAGGCCGTTAGGAATAAAGAAGCTGATTCAATTTGGAACTATGCTCCAAAAGTTACTGAACTGTGCATACCCTTTGAAAAAGCAATCCCACTATGAGGTTTATACCCCAAAGAGATCAGGGAAAAGGTGTATATATGTATAAAAATATTTATGGCAGCTCTTTTTTTGCAGTGACAAAGAACTGGAGCTAAGGTGATGGCTATCAAATGTAGACTAGCTAAGTGAACTATGGCATATGAAGGCAGCTGAGTTGCAGAGTCGATAAAGCACTAGTTCTTCAGTCAGAAAGAAATGAGTTCTATTCTAGCCTCAGATACTATTTGCATAACCTTGGGCAAGTCACTTAATCTCTGTCTGCCTCAGTTTCCTTATCTGTAAAATGGCATAATAATAGTACCTACCTTCCAGGATTGTTATGGGGAGAAAATGAGATAATATTTGTACAGTGCTGTATGAATGCTAGCTATTATAGTTATTAATGTGATGGAATGTTATTGCACTGTAATAAATGACAAAGCGGATAGTTTCAAAGAAACGTAGGAGGACTTCTATTTCTTAATTCAGAGTGAAGTGAACAGAACCAAGAAAATAATTTGTATAACAAGAAGATTGTCAAGATAAACACCTCTGAAAGACTTAGGAACTCTGAGCAATGCAAGGACCAAACACATTCCAGATCAACCCCCGACACAGGAGCGAAAGACTCAAAAAACTGAATGACACATAGTTCTGGACATGGTCAATACGTACATTTGTTTTTCTTGATTATACTTACTGGTCACAAGGGGTTTATTTTTTTCTTTTTTTTTCTTTTCATGAAGTAGAGAATGAGATGGTGAAAGAAAAACAGATTTTGGACATTGAACTTTTTTTAAAGAAGCAGATTGGATTCAGCTTTTAAGATTTGCTTCTTCTAGTAACATTACAAAGAAAAAAAGAAATTAATTCTTTGTGGAAGTCTTCTTCTGGGGACTCTTCTTACTGTGAGTAGAACTCAGGAATCTAATTGACAAGAGACAGATTCAGGATTGATATGGGGGGGGGAATCCATTACCTTTTCTGAAATACTTCTACTTCCAGTATTCCTTCTATTCAACTACCTAAAAATAGAAAAAGTCTCCCTCAGGAGGTAGTACGTTCCCCATTCTTAGGGGTTTTCAAAAAAAGGCTGCATGACTACTTATCAGATATATGGTAGAGGGTATTCTTTTTCAAGTATGGCTTGAACTAGTTCATTAAGGTCCTTTATAGCTTTGAGATTCTATGAGGGATGGGTTTTTTTTTTCATTTATCACATGTAATTGGATATGTTCATATATGTATGGGGGGAGAGAGGGAAAGAGAGAGAGAGAGAGAGAGAGAGAGAGAGAGAGAGAGAGAGAGAGAGAGAGAGAGAGACTGAGTCTGGATCAAGAAAATAACTTTTGATTGAACAGTGACTTTCCATACAGATATATGACATGTCACAGGAACAACTAAAATGTGTGCACATTTTTTTAGTATGAACATCACTAGTGTACCTATTCTCAAAGAAAAAAGAATTAGTTTTCACAAAGAGTGTTACAACCTGGGCTGACATAGGTATGATGATGGATGTAAATTAGAGTGGGGAAAAAGCAAATTTCTGCAGGTATATATCCTCCAAAATAAATATCAATATGAAGAGTTGTTGAATGGGACAACACTTTCCCTGAATACAAGAAAGGTGGTTGTGTGAGGTGATTTCAGTTTTTTGGGCCAAAGATGACAGGATGGTTATAACCAGAAAGTGACCAATAAAAGCTAAACACTTGTGATTTATCTATCAGAACAAGATAAGAAAGAATATTTAGCGATACCTATGAGTAATGCAGAAAACAGTTCAAAAATACATTATCAAATAATATAACTAACAGTAAACACAGATTGCAAAACCAAAAAGAAAGTACAGCTCTCTTTCTAAACATATTTTAGTAACAACCAAACATTTTTCAACAGCTGGAAAATTCAGCAGAAGTATTTACATGGATGACCAGAAAACTCCTGTTAGAAAGGGAAGAATTTGGAAACGGTTGAAGAAAAAATTAAAGGGAAGCACATCTCATTGTCCCAGGACTACAGAGTGGTAGGATGTGTTCATCAACAAGTATTTATTATGGGCCAGTTATGTTCCAAGCACCATGCAACATCATGGGATATGAAGAGAGGAGAGGAGAAGAGTCATTTATAGTCTGGAGGAAATTAATATGATGTATAGAAAATTCTCAAGGGAAGGAATAAAGATAAATGTTTCAAAGAACATAGATATTCTCATTTGCAGAAGTCTTCAAAGAACATAATAGAGAAAATATGGATGAATAACTTCAACTAGAAGCAGGAAGGTAAAGCCAATGAGGGATGATTACAAAGACAAAGTCAAGGTGATGAGAGAAGGAAGAACACATATAAGAATAAAGGCACCACCTAGAGACATGTTAGTGTATGTAAGAGACAAAAAAGGATGGTATTGAAGTTAAAGGAGAAAAATAGACACATTAAGATGTGGTCAAAAGAGAAACTGTCATCAATGAAACAGTCCTTTACAGAACTTTCAAAAAGAAGGAAAGGTGAAGAAAGAAGGGAACGGGAATGGGCTGATGCCAAGGTACTAATCCAATGATGAAGAAGCAAATGATGCAACAAATACATCACAGCTAAAGGACTGAACAGAAAGATGGAGTTGTTGACAAAGCAAAATGTTCTGGAGCCTAATGATCTCAATGCCTGAGCAAATCTCTCCATGCTGTACTCAGTGGCATATGGGAGAAAGGGAAAATGAGCATCCCAGTGAAACAAGTGTTAGCAAAGCTATTTTTAAATAGGAAGAAGGATGATACTAAAAACTGAAAGTCACTAATGTTGCTAAACAGTGATTATAAGATCTTTGAAGAAATCTTGGGGCAAAGTCTGGTAATAGCAGAACTTGATATATATAGTGGGAAAAGAGTTCCATAAGTGGGTAGATATTAGTTGGACATTTAGTAAATTTGAAACAACTCATAGGACATGACAGAGGAGGAAGATGAGAATATTATGTATAATGTCTGAATCAAGAAAATAACTTTCAATTGAACAGTGATTTTCCATGCAAAGGTATGGCATGCCACAGCTAAAATATGTGAACATGTTTTTTAAACTAGCATCAGTGTCCCTGTTCTCAAAGGAAAAGAAAATATAGTTTCACACAAGAGTTTTAACAAGAAACTGCCTATTTGGACATTAATATGTGTGTAGTCTGGGCATTTCATAGGAAAATACATATCTTATTTGAAAGATAAAGGATGTAAATGTGATAAAAGAACAGTAATATGCTAGATAACCCCATTTGCAGCTTAGTAGAACAACATTACTATAGCAATAGAAAAAAAAACAGAGCAAAGCAGCATAGTATAGTATACTGGTTCTCAAAGAGGGGGATAGAAAAGAATTACATGTGGAAAAATTTAAAAAATATCATCAACAAAGACTAGTGAGACTGATCAGGAAAATTTTGTGTTTGTATTATATTCTGTATACACATATGTTCTATATTTATGTTTCTGCATTAATGTAGTTTTATTTTGTAGAGCGCCCCGTAATAAGCTATTTATGCCTGGTGGGGACCTTTTCAAGAGTCTATGAAATATTAAGGCAAACAGCCAGAAAGCAGTTCCTATATCTTCCAGAAGAGGATGGAGTTCAGGGCACGATCAATACAGAATTATTTCATAGTTAAATGTTTTTGTGTTTCAACATTAAGAAAGTATAAGATGACAATGATTGGGAGACATGCTTCAAATTCTACATACCTCCATAAAAAAAAAAGTGGTAGCAAGGGAGTGTTTTAGTGATGAGATAAGATTTTTGAAAATATAAGATGACAACTTACGAAAGGATCCAGTGGGGATGATGGAGTGGCAAATAAAAGACTGAGGACTCCAGGATCATAGAATTTAGAACTAGAAGAAACTTTAAAGATAATTTAGTCTAACTCCATTTTAAGTATGAGGTTAAATGATAATAAGGTCAAAAGATATTAATTAGTATAACCAGGATTTAAACCCAGGGCCTGAGATATATGAATTAAGCAGAAAAGTATTATGAAGTGATGTCAAAGGAGTTGATGGAACCATAGATTTTAGAGTTGAAAGAAACATTAGAGGTCAATGAGTCATTGGATCTAGCTGTGAAGATGTCATAGGATGAGAGATTCAAAGCTGGAAGGGACCTTAGAGGTCATTTAGCCCAGCTTTTCACACAATGGAGGCTATTAAATTATTAAAAGTAGATGGATAATAGTATATATTTTTAGCAATGGAGAGCTTACTATTTCATAAGGTAACCATTCCATTTCTACTAGATCCAAATATGAGAAAGTTATATGTAAATATGTATATTCACATATATACATATAGGTTTATACACAAATATATTCACATATGTGTTCATGCATGCACACATGTATGTGTATATGTACACATATTCACATATACACATGTATCCCTCCACTGGTCCTGGTTCTGCTAATTTGATCTGCACAGAGCAAGCTTTATCCTTAGGTCACATAACTTTTCAAATACTAGGACATGGTTATCATGATCCTTTTACATTTATTCTTACCCAGGCACAACATAGCTAGTTCCTTCAGTTATTTCTTATTAAAAAAAAAAACTGATGAGAACAGAATATTGAGGGGAAAAAATTGAAAACAGAAAAGAAAATCTACCTAAGAGACAGAGTGAAGATGATATGAGAGTGAAGGATAAAGTCCAAAGGCATTTTAAAAAAATGAAACGGATGGTACAGAATTAAAAAAAAAAACACTGGAAGGTAAAGACATGAAAAAAGCACACATTTGAGGCAGGAATTAGAAAAAAAAGTAGGACAAGGCAGAGATCTCACACAAAAACTGAATGTCAGGACCAATATAAAATTCCTGGGAAAAAGAGAAAGCATTACCCACTTATCCAAGAGTGTGGCATGAAAGAAAAAACTTCAAGGCTTAATTTCTGAAGGTACCATAGGAAAATACTTTGAAGAGAGCTAGCCAAGATTATAGAGGAGTAAATGAGATTTATGGGGTCCTGTTAACTTAAAAACAAGTTGTTATAAAAATAAAAGGAAAGGGAAAAAGAGGAAGAACAAAAATTCAGTTTTAAAAATCACATATGAAGTAACAGAAATAATTGAATCCTGTGAAAGTACAAATATTCAGGTGACTGGCCAGAAGAATAAGAGGAGGGTAAGATAGTGAAGATTTTTAATGAAAAATAGAAAATTATTAATTTTATAAGAAATTGATGTCACATTTATACTATTGGGGTTTTTGCTGTAAACAGAATTGTAAAGTTACAGGAAACATATATTTCTGTATTTAGGAAGCATACCTCTTTGATTCATTAGGGATCTGTGATTTCCTCCCTATGCTCATGCCCTCTGTTGTGACTGATTACAACCCTTATCAAACTACTAGATGATCTTTTAGACTTGCTTTTGTTTAAAAACAAAACGAATTATCACCCCTCAGTGAACTTATCTAAATTGGTCTTTGGACAAGAGGAATACAATCTATTTCTTAGGCTCAGAAGACTTTCCAGCTTGGGTAAGAACTACCACAGCTTGTTCTTCACTTTCATAGCCTTCAAAAACTAGGTTGACACCTCCATGACATAATGATATATCAGAGAAAGACTAGTAGAAAATGCTACATAATTATATTTATAATTATTTGTGTAATATGTGAATACATTGTTTTAGAGCCAGAAGTCAAGCTAAGGTCTATATCCCACTATATCCCATACTTTCGGAAAATTTAGAACTAATCTAACATGCAACTTCATTATTTCATTATCTGGACAATATGGACTTTTTTTACACTTTATTTTTCCAGTATAGATGGTTAGCCCAATGTCCTAAAGAGCTCATATTGAAATTTTCTGAGTAGGTACATTAAGAACAAAGGAGTCTCTATGTGTGTGTGTGTGTGTGTGTGTGTGTGTGTATTTTTCAGAGCAGAAGGAATATTTGAATGAAATTATTTTAGCAGATGTACTTGCACAAAGATGACAGAAATAAGAATATAGGATGAAAAACTACTGAGGTTGGCAGAGAAGGTAAAGGAGAAAGAGTAGGAAAATTGACAAGAAAACTGACTGTGTAGCAATATGATTAATAATAATAGGAAAAGAAAACTTTTTGAAGCAGTGAGAATGAAATCAACAATCTTGAAAATACTAGAGAAATTATCCTACTCTAGAAGGAAGGACAGATGAGATTATAGCAATGTCTCATCCACCTCGCATTGTTGTAAAAAGTATGCCCTTCTTTATACTTGAAATATAATTCATGTTTACCACTTTTAGTGATACTATCTTTTTTTCTAAAATATGTTATATTCAAAAGACTATTTTACTTTTTTAAATAGCAGATACTATTTTTTTTAATTTTCCTTGACTACTAATTTCTTAAACTGTATAAGATACAGTTGTATCACGAGGTAGATGTGACAATAATCATATAGCTTAGTTCATTACATTTGTGGGTAAACTAAGGAACAAAATGGAAAGTGTGGGGCTTTTGAAGCTCTTCATACCTTGACCTCTGCCTACATTTTCAATTTTCTCTAGGGATAAGGAACCTGTGGTCTCGGGCCACATGTGGCCCTCTAGGTCTTAAGTGCAGCCCTTTGCCTGAATTCAAACTTCAACAGAACAAATCTCCTTAATAAAAGGATTTGTTCTGTAAAACTTGGACTCAGTCAGAGGGCCACACCCAAGGACCTAGAAGGACACATGTGGTCTCAAGGCTGAAGGTTCCCCATCCCTGGAGACTTATACCTTACCTCCCTACATGTACCCTATAATCCAGGGGCATTGGTGTCCTTGCTGTTCCTTGCACAAGACTCTCCATCTCTGTGACTTTCCATTGGCTATTTCTCATGCCTGAATTCTCTCCCTCCTCATCTCTACCTCTTGAATTCCCTGGCTTCTTTTAAGTCTCAACTAAAATCCAGCTTCTGCAGGATTTTCTAATGCACTCCACCACACTTTTAATTTCAGAGCTTTCTCCCTTAAATGATCTCCAGTTTATCCTATGTGTATCATGTTTGCTCATAGTTGTTTTTGTGTTTTCCTCCCCATCAGACTGTGAATTCCTTGAGAACAGAGACTCTTTTTGCCTTTCTTTGTATATCTGTCACTTAGCATGTTGCCTGGCACATAGGAGGGACATAATAAATGCTTGTTGACTTGAAAAAAAAAACTCTAAGTGATAACTTAAGAGGTTCTGTCTTTAGTACCCAGGCATTGTGACAGTTATTTGAGGTGCTAAGAAAATATTTTTCTTTACACATTTATTTGAGACTCTATTTTAGAAGGTTGAGCCTATTAGAAGTCTGATGGCTAGATAGAGGAGGCATTAATAATTGCGTTTTTTTCTAAACATAGAATTATAATGTTGAAAGAAAACTTAGAGTCCTAAGATTTAGAGCTAGGAGGAATTTTAGACATCATCTAATAAAAGTACCCTGCTTTCAATTTTTACTGTTTGATACCTTTTGTCTTTTATATCACCTCTATTTCTAAATATGTCCCTCCTACCTCCCCTACCCAGAAAGCCATGCCTTGTAATAAAGAGGGGGGAAAGCAACTCAACAAAACTGATTAACACATTGACAAAATCTGACAATATAGAACATAAAATTTTTCATAGCCATTTCCCCATTTCTGGGAAGAAGAGAGGGAGATGTATCTTGGGGGAAGAGAGGGATGGAAGGGAAAAGCATTTATATAACACTTACTATGTGTCAGGCACTGTGCTAAGTGGTTTAATTTTCTGATCTTTTCAGGACATTCTTGCTCATTATAATTATAAAATTAAAATTATCTTTTTTGTTATTTCCATTTACATTGTTATAGTCATTGTATATATTTTTCCTTATTCTGCTTACTTTGCTCTGGATTAGTTCATGAAATTTTCCCATATTTCTCTGAATTCTTCACATTGTCTTTTTCTCCCTTTTGGCATAATAGTAACATTTCATTACATGAATATGCCATAATTTGTTTGAGCCACTTCCCAGTCAATGGGAATATATTTTATTTCCAGTTCTTCGCTATCACAAAAGTTCTAAGAATATTTTGATGTTTGTAGGACTGTTCTTTCTCTCTTTTCTCTGTAGGGACCTAGATTTTGGATTTCTGGATCAAAGGTATATGTGGCTATTTTAGTTACAGTTTTAGCATAATTTCAAATTTATTTCCAGAATAGAGAAAAAATATTCAAAACTCCACTAATGATTATTGAGAGTGCTTATCATTTTGCAGTCCATTTTTTCCCATGATGTGAAGATGAAACTCCTTATAACTAGCAAATTGATTTGGTTTTCATTTATGCTTTTAACTATTTCATATGCCAGTCCCCTCACTTTACAAAGGAGGAAAAAGAGACCCAAATAGTCCAAATGACTTTCTGAATATCATATAGTAAATTACAGAAACAGGAGTTGAGCCCAGATACACACACAGTTCTATTTAATTATACCTTTTTGTTTTTACATCTTCTAGACCCCCTCAACTCTCTCTCCTCCTTTCCACAGTCATCCTTTATAATGAGAATTATTGCTTTTAAAGAAGAGAAAAAAATCAACAAAACCAATTAAGACATCAAAAAATCTGATGCAATATGCAATGTTCCCACCTGTGGAATACTGGGAGGTTACTTTTCACAGGGTTGCTTTTCTTTGGGCCAAGCTAGTTCCTTACAATTTCACAACATTATTATTTTTTACTGGTTTTGGTGATTGTTCTTTCTATTTCCATTATTGTAATAATTGTGTATATTGTTTTCCTGGTTCTGCTTGCTTCACTTTGTATCAGTTCAAATACATTTTTCTATGCTTCTATGTATTTCTAATATTAATTTATTTTTCTCATAACATAGTCATAGTCCATTACATTCATTTGCCACAATTCATTTAGTCATTCCCCAATTGATGAGGATTTACTTTACTTTCAGTTCTCTGCTGTCACAAAAAGTGCTTATTTCTTTGTGTTTAGGGAAACTTTCTTTTTTTTCAAAGACCTCTTTAGGGTATTTGCTTCTCAGTGGAATCTCTGAGTCAAGGGATTTTAACCACTTCATTTGCATGATTTAAAATCTCTTTCCATTGGAAATTGAGAGGATGCCCATCAATTGGGGAATGGCGGAGCAAGTTGTGGTATGTGAATGTAATGGAATACTATTGTGCTATAAGAAATGATGAACAGGCTGACTTCAGAAAAACCTGGAAAGACTTGTATGGTCTGATGCTGAGTGAAGTGAGCAGAACCAAGAGAACATTGCACACAATAACAGCCATGTTGTGCAATGACTAATATTGATAAACTTAACCCTTCCCAGAAATACAAGGATCTAAGACATCTCCAGAGGCCTTGTGATGGAAAATGCTATCCACATCGAAAGAAAGAACTATGGAAGTTAATTACTATTTTTTTCTCTTCTGTTGAGCTTTGTTTCCTCTTTCTGATCATTCCTCCTATTGCTTTTAATTTTTACCTACATCACTAATGTGAAAATATGTTTAATAGGAATGGAAATGTATAACCTATATCAGATTGTGTGCTGTCTGGGGGAGGGTGGTGGGGAGGAAGGCGGAGAAAAATTTTAAACTCGAAAGTATATGGAAGTGATAATTGATGAATCAAAATAAATTAATAAAATTTATAAAAAAAACCTCTTTCCAGAATGGTTATATTAATTCACAGCTTCACAGACAAAGCATTAGGCCATGTCTTTCCACATTTCTTCCAACATTGACTATCAATATGTTTATCTAAAATAATTTTTTTCTTTTTTTCAATTATCATGAGGTATCCTACCAAATTCCTTTAATGACATAAATATTGCTTTGATATCTGAACTAGGGAGAATCAGAACACAAAGAGAAAACTATTGGCTAATATCCCTGATGAACATTAATGCAAAAATGTAAATAAAATATAAACAAAGAAGTTATAAGAGCATATCACAAAGATTATATGCAAATAGAGGTTGAATCTATGCCAAGAATGTAGAGTTGGTTTAATATCAGAAAAAAACTATAAGTATATATCACTTATATTAATATTATTAGTAGTATATCATTATTATACATAATATGACATATAATACATAATTATCAAGTTCACAACCTGGATAACCAAATCATGTAATATCATATGAAGCAATATTATGCCAAGAGATGTAGAAAAAAGTTTTTTGATAAAATTCATCCAATTTTTGTTCATCTTTGTTAATTTGCAGGATGGGAAGTGAAACCACAAGGTTACCTTGATCTGCATCTCCCATTTTAGTGATCTGAAACATTCTTTCCTATGGTTGTTATTAATTTACAAATCTTTGGAGCACTTTTTTTCATGCCCTTAGACTACTTATCTGTGGTGAAGCATCACTTTAGTCCAGGTCTTTAGAGAATCCAATGTTCCTTCCATAATATCACCCTGTTTCTCTTAGTGGTCATCTAATCTAACTCCTCCTGAAGTATGAACCTCTTCTACAAATTTATGTCTCTGCTTGAAGGGTTCTATTGACAGAATGATGTCAATGAACATTTGTGTAATGGCTCTTCTGTCAAGGCTGGACTGTTTCCAAGGAGGCATAAGTCGCTAAAGTCCCTGGCAGTTTTGTTTCTTCCAAGTGCAAAACAGAGGACTCACACTAAAGGATCAGGACTGGAGGGTGGAGCTTTCAATATCAGGGGGCTTTTTAAATTTTTTTTAGAAATTAAAAAAAAATTCCACTGCAGTGGAAGTGCCACACTCTAGTTCTGATCCTGTGGTTTTTCCATTAGAAGAAACACTACTTCTAGGTGCTTTAGTAACAACACATGCCTCCTTGGAGACAGTCCAGCCTTGCCAGAAGAGCTGCTGAATTCATTAATCATATTCTTTTTTGCAGAACACCGTGGTAGGCACTGAAAACAAAGATAAAATAAAACTTGGACTCTACCTTCAAAAAGCTTACAATCTGATAAGGAGGCTATTATTTAATAATAGTAGCATGGAGAGAAAGACCACTTCTGTGAACATGGCATCCTTGGGAAATGAGCTTCCAGGTGTCCTATGGATGCCATTTTGGCATCAATCAAAGTGGATAATGCATATTAAGTATTTTGTGAACCTTAAAGAGTCACAAATTCCAAATATTATTATTGCCTATTATGGGCCTGAACTATTTTAAAATACAAATTCTTTGAGACTGCTTTCCTGAATGCTTATAGTGACAAATAGTGAACCTGAAAAATGTATGTAGGGGTGAGGGAGAATTACTTTTTCCTGTTCCCTTCACCTCTGGTTATTTCCTTCTCCTTTCTCCCTCTCTCCCTTCTTTCCTCCCTCCCTCCTTTCCTTCCTTCCTTCCTTCCTTCCTTCCTTCTTTGCTTCCTTCCTTCCTTCCTCCCTTCCTTCCTCTTTTCCTCTCCCTCCTCTCCCTCCCTCCTCTCCCTCTGCCCACATAGGGAATCATACCCTTACCTGTAGGTACTCTGCCCAAAGGAATATAAATTTTAATTACTGAAACCTCACGAGATATCTTGGAGTTTAAGGGCTAGATTTCTTTTTCAAGGACCATGCCTTAAACCTAAATCACTCTGACTCCAACTAATTGGCCAACAATAGGTCTTAGCCCAAGCCTACTTTGGTCATGTTTTGGGTTCTGATTGTTCAGAGTGAATGTAAATAGCATTGTTTCTGTTTTGGCCAGAAGCCCTTAGGGTCTTCTCCTCTGAGACTGATCTTTTTTTGACAAGGTAAAAGAGGACTTTTTTTGCCTCATTTCTTACCTAGCCTTAATCACTGAATGGGTATGGCCTCAGACAAAATAAGACCTGGAAAAGACCTTAGTTTAAAAAGGCCAAGATATTGCACTGCATCTGGGGCCATCGCCAGTTGTCCTGATCTATATCTTGCCACTGGACCCAGATGCTCAGGAGGAAAGAGTGAGGCTGGTGACTTTGCACAGCTCTGCCACACTTCAATTCAAGTTTTAAATGTCATGGTCCCCTTCAAGAAAGAAGGACAAATGAAAACAACAACAACAATAACAATGCCTTCAGTAATCTCAAGGCTGCATACAATCAGAGTCAATATTCCTTTATTATTTGGGAGCAAAAAGCATTAACTACTTAATTTGGCTCAAGTAAGGTCTAATTCACCTCTTTTGCACCTACCATTTTTTCCAGCCCATAGCTTCTCTGGAATTTATGTATTGTTTCATTTTCACACAGTTCCAAATTTCCTGGTTTAAGAAAGAAGATTTCTGTGATTCTATATAGATTTTAAGTGACTAGGGTTCAAAAAAGCCAATACAAGACCCAGGGAATGAGTAGAAAACCAGGACTGGAACTCAAAGGATGAAAGCCAAGATTACTGCCCTTGTTGATTTATCTGGGAAAGCAGATGCTCATAGGCAGGTTAAGAATTAGGCAATTCCCTTTCCATGGTGACCTCCTGACTTGTACCAGACCATTCATCCTTCTCCTTCATTCCAAATCACTGTCTCTCTTCTGCTCAAGAATCTCTAATGACTCCCCATTTCCTATCATCTCATCTAAACTTTTTTGTAAGACTTTCATGGATCCTATTTCAGCCTACCTCATGTTACTACCTAACCAAACTTATCTCCCACTTCTTCCTAATGTGGTCCCACTTTTATAACCAGGCACATCTCCCTTTCTTACAAAAGTACTATACTCATTCTCCAACTTTGTGCCTTTATTCATGTTATTCTTCCAATCCAGAAGGCCTTCCTTTCTCTTCTCTATTTAGCCAATCTGACTAATCCATTGAGATCCAAGTCAAGTCTCACCTCCTCCAGGAAGTCTTCCCTAAGGATTCAGCATTCTTTTATCACCTCTTCTGGATTCTGATAGTACATAGTACAGAGCCTTCCAGTTTCATCCTTAATTTCAGACCATTGCCTTCTAGTTGCTCAATTTGTCACAGAGTTCTCTAACTTGAGGTGGTCAGCTCATTCAGGGTAGAGCCCATGTCTTCTGCAGCTTCGACCTCCCCACAGTAGTTAGCCTACTTTGGACATATAGTAAGGGTTCTGATTCATCAGTTGGTTGAAGGATAACAAGAGAATAAAAGGAAGAAAATCTATACCATGGGATGTCTATACTTGTGTATGTGTATATGTGTACCAACTTGCCTTCTTCCTTTCTCTTTTTCACTCACTCTCCTCTCTTTTTTTCTCATCTGCCATACTCTGGATGCTACCGCTGCTGCTGCTTCTTTTTAAAATGGCTAACATTTATACAGTATTTTAAGATTTTCAAAGTAATTTACAAATATTGTCTTATTTTATCCTCACAACAGCCCTGAGAGGTAGATGAATGTGTGGTAGACAGAGGTTAAGTGATTTGCCCAGGGTCATACAAGTAGTAAAAGTTTGAGGAATCCAAGTTTAGTGCTCTATCCATCTAGCTGCCTCCATGTATGGTCTTCCTATTGATAATGTAAAACACCAATAGCCAGCATTTTGCCTGAAAACAATGTCTTTAGGGCAGCCACTCTCATAGAAGATACAGGTTCTGTCTGTCTGTCACTTAGGCTCATATTCATACAAGTTATTAATACTAAGGCCAGAGAAATGTCCCTCTACCTAAAGGATTCATCACCTGGGACCCATGGATATGTGTGTGTGGTGTTTTTATTTTTGTTTTAGATGACTATATTCCTCATCTTTAAAATGAGCTGGAGAAGTAAATGACAAACCATTCTAGTATCTTTGCCAAGAAAAACCCAAATGAAGAATTAGATACAGCTAATCAACAAAACACATATTTTATTATAATTAATCTCCTTTATAATCATAATTACTTTATTTCATACATTTATTTAGCATACTTTTAGAGAATCTATTAGGCGATAAACATGTATTAAGGACCTACTATGTGCTAGGCATTGTGCTAAGCACTGGGGATACAAAGAGAGAAAGAAAGATAGTTCCTGCTCTCGTGGAGCTCACAATATGATGTTTAATATTAATTTTTTAAATTTTGAGTTATAGATTCTCTCCTCCCCTCCAGCCTCTCCCTCATCCATAATGTTACCCATAATGCATGTGAAGTCATGCAAAACGTATTTATATATTGGCCATGATCCCCCTCCACTAAAAAAAAAAAATCCAGAAAGATAAAGAAAGGGAAAAAAGATGTTTCAATCTGCATTCATAGTTCATCAGTTCTCTCTCTGGAGGTAGATCACAATTTATATCATGAGTCATTCAGAATTTTCTTAGATCATTATATTGATCGGAGTAGCTAAGTCTTTCACAGTTAATCGTCATTACATTATTGCTGTTATCATGTACAATGTTCTCCTGGTTCTGATCACTTTACTTTGCGTCAGTTCATATAAATCTTCCCAGGTTTTTCTGATCCCATCCCACTTGTCATTTCTATTACCATAATAGTATTCCATCACAATAATATACCACGACTTGTTCAGCCATTCCCCAGCTGATGGGCATTTCCTCAATTTCTAATTCTTTGCCATCAAAAAAGAGCTTCTATAAATAATTTTTACATATAAATCATTTTTTCCCTTTTTCTTCAATCTCTCTGAGGTAATAATAATAGCTAATATGTAACATTTATATTGTACTTACTGTGTGTGAGGCATTGTGCTAAGTGCTTTACAATTATTATTTCATTTGATTTTCACAACAATCCTGGGAAGTAGTTCCTATTATATCTCCATTTTACAGATGAGGAAATTGAGGTAAACAGAGGTTAAGTGATTTGTCCAGGCTAACATCGAAAGCGGATTTGAACTTAGATCTTCATGACTCCAGATCCCACACTTAATCCACTGAACCACCCATTGCCTCTGGATATAGTAGCAGTATTGCTGGGTCAAAAGGCATGAACAGTTTTATAGCCCTTTGGGCATAGTTCCAAATTGTTCTCTAAAATGGTTAGACTAGTTCAAAACTCCACCAAATGTGCATTAGTGTCCCTATTTTTCTACATCACCTCTCATAGTTATCATGTTCCTTTTCTTTCATGTTAGCCAATCTGAAAGATGTAAGGTGGTACCTCAAAGTTGTTTTAATTTGCATTTCTCTAATTAATGATTCAGAACATTTTTTCGTGTGACTATTGATAGCTTTGATTTCTTCTTCTGAAAACTGTCTTTTCATATTCTTTGGCCATTTGTCACTTAGGGAATGGTTTATTTTTACAGATTTGGCTCAGTTCCTATGTATTTGAGAAATGAGAATTTTATCAGAGAACCTTATTGTAACCAGTTTCTTGCTTTCTTTCTATTTTTTGTCTGCATTAGTTTTGTTTGTGCAAAACTTCTTAAATTTCCTGTAATCAAAATCATACATTTAAAAGCATGATTCTGAAAAGAGATCCATAGCCACCAGATTTCCAAAAGGATCTGTGGCACAAAAAAAAAGCAAACAAACAAACAAATAAATAAGTACATTTTGAAAATAAAGCTTATTATTTTTAATTTTATCATCTCTTCAGAGCCATTCTTGGTTATTATAACACAATGATCAGTATGTCTTTTTTTTCTTTCCATTTAAGTTGTTATAGTCATTGTGTATATTTTTCCTGAATCTGCTTCCTTTGCTCTGGACCACTTTACGGAAGTCTACTAACTCCAACTGCTCTACCTAGTTTGTGTAGAATGTTTCCAGAACACATTACCATACTGGACAGGTTGTTGTCAAATTATATCTGTAAGTGACTTGACCTGGGTCACACAGCTAGAAAGTGTCTGAGGTGAGAGTTCAACCTTTCTTTTCTTGACTTCTAATTCAGCATCTGTCAACTATAACCCATTATCTCTCAAAGTAAGTCATTTAACTACTCTAGGTAAGTAATTTTACATCTCTGGATTTCAGTCTTCACATCTGTGAAATGAAGAGATTGTTGAACTAAATGATCTCTCAAGTGTCTTCCAGCTCTGACATGCTATGATTTGCTTACTAAATTTATACCATCCCCACATAAGGAATAAGCACAGTATAGCCTAGGAAAAGACCACCCAGAGGTACACATATTTTTCCATACTGACGTAGGCCCAAGCTAAATGAATCTCCCATAATTTGATGCCTGACCAATCCTTCTTTTTCAGTCTCCAAAATATGTAGTCTTGAGATTTGAGAGAGAAGACATTAGCTCAGAGGTCCCTCCTGTTTTAGATGGAAGATAACAACAAATAATTCAGAAACAAAAGGGCAAAAATTATCAGAGAAAAATATTTGAAAGCAAGAGAGAAACATTTTAATAAATGTTCTGGTTCTGATGTATTGATAGATGGAAATTCCCCCAAGGTATTTCATGAAGTAGGCCACAGCTCTCCTCCCTAACTTGGAGTCTCTTCCAACTTTGGAGCTATTGGGGAGATAGAACTATTCCATTATTAGCTCTGGGGTGAAGCCTCCCAAAGCTGTTGAAATATTCTCAATTTAAATTCTATTCTGTATTGCTGGGTCTGAATAATTTTTATATCTGGAGTATTTTACATTTTAATGCTAGCCTGACTTTTTTTTTAATTTTTGTATTTTAAAGGATTGTAAACCTTGCTCCAAAAAAAGGAAAATAGATCTTGATATTATATTTTTATTTCTTATCATTAGAGTAGGACAAGAGTCTGAGTCAAGGTTAAAAACAGACTTTGCAGCATCTTTAGGCATTTTCTTTAGAGTAGCAAAGCTAATGAGAGGCAATGCAGCATGATGGATAGGGGCCTACTCAGAATCAGGAAGACCTGGGTTCAAATCCTTGCTGTGAAACATATTAGTTGTGTACTCATGGACAAGTCATTTAAACTCTGGAGATTCTAGACAATTCTCTAGAGATAAGCTGTGAACAAATTGCTCATCAATATCCATGTAGCAGACTTTCTACAATAATGAAACCACAAGTTCTAAGTGTGTGTTTGTGTGTGTGTGTGTATTTGTGTGTGCACATGTATTTTCTCATATGTACATGTATTTATGTCAGTGTATGGGGAGAGGAGGACAAAGCTAATGAAACCAAAGGGATTAGGATCTCATTTTAATCCAGTTCCTTGATGATTTTTCTACCTATTCCTGGAGCTCAGCACAATAAGTATTTTTCTTTCATTTACATCTGTGATTTTCTAACTCTGGGTATTCCACCTCCAGACAGAGACAGTAGCCCTGTCCACACCTTAGTAGATTTTGTTTTGTTTTGTTTTGTTTTGTCTTGTTTATGAGTTGCTGTGGCCGAAATGGTTCATCCCTTGGTGTAGACTCTTCTGAATAGAAAGGCGAGGGTCCTTGGATGACATTATTTAGTCTGTCACTAAGCCCATATTTGAAGCCTTCTCAGCTTCCTAGCAGAACCTGCTAGAGCTTATGTTCTCAAGGTCAGCTCAATTTTATGATGAGGCACCAGAGTTGGATCTTGGCAGAGGTTCCATACCAGTTCATTATAGAATGTCAAGTGACCCGTTGAAGTTATAGAAACCTTTCCTTAAAGAAGCCAGCTTATAAACTGGAGTATTCTGACAGCTGAACCTTGGCCTACTGGACCCAGAACAGCTATACTCAAATCAACAGAGGTTCTCTCTAATCTGCTGTTTAAACAGCTGCTAATCAGATAGTCATAGAAGCATAGAAATTTAGTGCCTTGGAGTTCAATAGTTCAACCCCCTCAATTTACAAATGGGATAACTGAGGCCCATAAAGGTTAATCAACTGTTTTGTCTCTATAGCCCAAGTGCCTAGCCCAAAACTTACCTATATTAAGTAGACCTTTGTTAAATACTCACTCATTGAACTGAGTTGAATTTTCAAGGTCACACAGCAAATTTTAGTGGCAGAATTGGGATGCTCAGACTAATTATTGTTCCTCTATACTATACCATATCATTTTCGAATGGGGATAAGTTGATTTCTGACTGGCAAATGAACCCAGATCTCCATTTCCCCATCTCTCCTGCAGTATAGCCTTCCCTTGGAGAGGAAACAAGAAGCAATTTCAGCTGGTAAAATTAATGCAGACAATGCAATGCTGGACCTAGATCTGAATATAACTACAGCATATCTGTGCTTGTCCCTCCTGTTTTTATATGCTATGTGTAGGCACTAGAGCAACATAGGGCACAAACTGAGAGTGGAACATGTGTGCATAAACAGACACAATGAGGTGGAACAGGGGATAGAGTATCAGCCTTAGAGTTAGGAAGACCTGGGTTCAAATCCTGAATTGGACACTTACTAGCTGTGAGACCCTGGCAAATCATTTAACCCCTCTTTGAATCAGTTTCCTCATCTGTATCCCCCCCGAAAAAAGAGAGGTAAGGCCTCTAAAGCCTAAATAGACAACCTTATGAATGTACCCTACATGTAACAATTATGCCATTGAAATGGAGGCCCAAAGCAAATCCACAGCTGCCAGTGTCCAGGATCTACTGGTTTCTTTCCATGAGCACTCTAGTAATTCAGGCTATACTGTCTGTTTATAAAGCAATCAAAGAAGAAGGACAGGTTGTTAACGGTACACTAGGGGTCCCAGAGAACATGATGGAATGAGAAAGTAGGTGGATCAAGGGCTAATGTGCATAGGGGTGAAAGTATGAGGAGAAATATCAGGGGGATATACTTTAACCTCAACAGATGGTAACTAAATCATAGAGATAAGGGAAACAGTATGTAGGGGGTTACCAACCACAGAAGGGAGGAATCAGTTAATAGGGTCCAGGACTCTGCAGAGTCTTGGGATGACTGGGTCCAAATTGGTGTAGGCTATGTGGAATCAGCAGATTCCATGGCTTATCACTCCAAACACTGGAGAGCCAGTTGTGGTAGTGGAGAAAGTATGAAGTATTTTTCTTTCAGTGTATATGAGTTAGTATATACCTGAAATTCTACTCCCTTGGCCAGACTGAACTCAGGCTCAGAGCCAACTTTAAAACTTCATTCTAAAATATAGGTAGATGAGGCAGACTTAAAAAAAAAACAAAACAACACCCCATACATGAAGCACCCAGCTCCAAATCTAAGTCCACAGAGAAGCCAACCCCACTCCTCCCCACAGAATACTCTTTCCTCTCCCTTACCCATTTTCTATCTCTCCGTTAGTATATATTGTCTTCTCTAACTAGAATGTAAGCTGCTTGAAGGAAGGACTGACTTAAATGCTTGTATGTGTATGGCCAGTGCTTAGCATAGTGCATGACACACAGTAAAGGCTTAATAAGTGGTTTTTCTAGCCATTCGTCTAGTACCTTTGGAGTTCTCAAGCTTCTAGTCTCTAGTCCCTGCTCAGTGTCTTTAATGGATGAATTCCCACCATTTCAGGTCCTCTAGGGCTGTGGCACCCTGAGGCTTGTAATTTGTCTTGTAAGCTACTTGCTTCCTAGTTTATTTCTCATCTGAATTAATCAACATTAATGATTAAGTACCCACTATAAGACAGCCATTGTGCTAAGTACCAGGAATACAGGAGAAAGGAAACAGTCCTTAAGTAGCATCATCTTCTTCTTCTCCTGGTTCTTTCCCTACCTTTCTTCCTGGTGCTTAAGACTCTTCAATACTACTCCCCTTTCTGCCACCCACCACCCTTGCTTTGTTTCCTGGGGGGAAGGGAGATCATTTTTTTTCAGTGTCTCTGAAGAGGAAGCTGAGGTTCCCTGTCTTAGGGCTTTGAGAAAGCATAAGCTTCATGTAGATGAATCTCAGTGCCTGCCTGTGCACCAATATTAGAGTTTTTAACAGGAAGCACAGTGGTTGCAGTTTCAGGAAAATCAAAGACAATATAGATATTGAAAACACCCTTCAGTTGGCACAGTGGATAGTGGGCCTGATGTTAGGAAGACCTGAGTTCAAATCCTACCTCAGACACTTGCTAGCTGTGTGACCCTGGACAAGTCACTTTACCTTGCTTGCCTCATCTGTAAAATGATCTGGAGAATGGCAAACTACTCTAGTGTCTTCGCCAAGAAAACCCCAAAAGGTGTCACAAAGAGCCAGACACTACTGAAAATGACTAAACAATACAACAACAAAATTGCCTCCTGGTATCTGAAGGGCTGCCAAGTGTGATAGGAGTGAAATATGTTCTGTTTGGCCCCAGGAGAATAAGTGAAAGAGGCAGGTAGGCAGGTTTAGGCTCAGAAGGATGTTAAGTGTTTCCAAATTGGAAGAGAGTTCATAAGTCACCAAATTCATATTGTACTTATTCTGGAAATTCCCTACAATATCTGAGACATGTAGTCATCTGATTTCTTTTAAAGGAGTCCAGAGATGGGGGAACCCACCCTCTTTAAATGATCTCCTATTTTTGCATCATTCTAATCATTAAGAAGTTTTTATGTACATCAGACCTAAATTTTCCTCTCTACAACTGTCACTCATTCACCTTTCAGGGGTGGGGAACCTGTGGCCTTGAGGCCATATGTGGCCCTCTAGGTCCTCAAGTGCAGCCCTTTGACTGAATCCAAACTTTCAGGGCTTTGCAACACTAAGTTTCTGTGATCATTAACTTGTTCTTTTGGACAATTGTGGTTGCTTAGTTGTGTCTGATTCTTCATGACCCCATTTGGTGTTTTCTTGACAAGGATAATGGAGTGGTTTGCTATTTCCTTCTCCAGTTTATTTTATAGATGAGGAAGTTGAGGCTAAAAGGGCTAAATGACTTACTCAGGGTCACTCAGCTAGTTAAAGTCTGAGGCTGGAACTGAACTGATGAAAATGAGTCTTCCTGACCCCAAGCCCAAAACTCTATCCAGTGTTCCACCTAGCTGTCCCTTCAGATGATTATTACTGAAGGCAAAATGCTAGAAGAGTAGATTTTGCCAAATAAGATTACCAGTGAACCAAGTAAATCTAAAGGCTAGAAACTCTTGAGTAGTTTTGGTTACTGAAATGTACCAATTTCCTTAGTATGTATCATGATTTTGGCGTGTACATAAGTATTAACAGTCTCTTGTTTGACATTTGTAAAAGAAATATTTATTGAACTTCTATTATGAACAAGACCCCATGCTAGTATAATCACACTAGGTAAGAATGCAGCTGAGCTGTTGGAACTAGAGAGGGAAACTACGGCTGTGGGTGCTATATCTAAGGATTATACTAGCCTCCAACCCATTCTGGGACTGCCTGCAGACAGCAGGAGAAAGCAGAAATTCTGGGCTGATATTTGTAAGATAGATTTTATTCTCCTTCTGCTGTAGATGATCTTGGAAAGTTCTATATAGTAGAACTATGGAGCTTGGGGTGGGGACAAGAGAGATGGAGAGAGGATTCTGTTGTTCCTGAATGGTTTTTACTGTATTCCCCTGTATTGTGTGGGTTTCCCTGAGGAAGACTAACCTACTATGATGAGCTTCGATCAGCTGGAATTTGGGGGCAAATGCAATGTGGAAAAGGTTTAGTGGTAATAAATCTACATCACAAGATTACTCACAGCTGAGATTTTGACGGCACTATTTGAACTATTCCCAATCATCTGGTATGCCTGTGTCAGGCCTGCTTTTTGGATAGGGCAATTAGACACAGTGGAAAAGATTATGAAGTGTATGACATATCCCCTGCCTTCGGGGAGCTCATAGTCTAAAGTGGATGGGGTATAAGAGTGAAAGTCATACATATAAAAAGACAGCTAACAGTACCTGAGCATATGATGAATGCTTTAAGAATTTAGGGGATATTGAGTGAGAGCACTAAATTCCAGAGGTGACCTATGAACAAATCAGAAATGAGTACAAGTGGAAGGGAAAGGGAACACGCATTTATTAATCACCTACTACATACCTGGAACTGTGCTGAGGGCTTTACAAATCTTATCTCATTTTATCCTCCTGTGAGGTAGGTGCTACTATTTTCCTTATTTTACAGATGAGAAAACCGAGGCAGATAGAAGTTAAATGATTTATCCAGGGTCACACAGCTAATAAGTACCTAAGGTTAAATTTCAACTCTGACCTCTGGCTGCCTGTCTATCTATCTAGAGGATTCAGGGAGAAAGAAACATACTTTAGCAAAGGGATGGAGTCAAGAATGTGCAAATCATTTTCAAGGGAGAATGAGTAGCCTAATCTGGCTAGAAAAGAATGTGGTATAGGGCTATAGGAGGAGACAACGTATAAAGGTGGGGGTCAGAGTTAAGCTTTCAACTCTATGCACTTTTATTTAAGAAGCCAACAAGAAATCTGGAAGTTACTATTAGGAGACATTTTGGGGATCCTCTGGGAAATTATTCTACCTCAATAATCTGTTAGTTACTGTGAAAATGCCCTGAGATAGTGTGAGGAAATAGCTTGTCAAAGACTGTGGATTTGAATTTGAATGGGTGTGAGATTCTTTCCTCTCTCTAGTGTATCGGTATGCCTAGTCTAATATTTGAATAGGTTTTCTTGGCACAAGATGACAGAAGCACAGAATTACAGGCTCTCAGATTTGGAAGGCACCTCAGAGGTCACCTAACCATACCTGAACAAGAACCTACTTTTTTATGATGTATCTGACAAATGACCTCTAGCAGAAAAGGCCTTCACTCCCAGAGGCCCATGCAATCCATGGCATTTTGGGATAGCTCCAATTGTTAAGAATTTTGTCCTTATTTCAACCCTGTCTTTTTGCCATTTTCAACCTCTGCTCCTTGCTCTGCCACTGGGATCAAGAAGAATGAGTTTTCCACATGGTAGCTCTTTAGATACGTTAATAAAATGATCATTACCATCCCTTCCCACTTAAGTCTTTTCTAAATATCCTTAGTTGTGTCAATTGATTCTCATATGAGATGATCTCAAAGGCTTTCATCATCATCATCATCATCATCATCATGTTATTATCATCATGGCTACCACTTACATAGCACTTAAGGTTTACAAAGCACATTTGCATTTTATCCCATTTGGTTCTCAAAACCCCCCTCCAAACTCATTATCCTCATTTTACTGATGAGAAAACTGAAGAAGTCAGAAATTAAGTGACCTGCCCAGGGTGTCTGAGGTAGATCTGAATTTGGGCCTTCCTGACTCCAGTCCGATAGTCTACTCACTTTGCTACCTAGTGGCCAGCATGGATGTGATCCTCTGGATGCTCTCTGGCTGATAAATATTTATCCTAAAATGGGACACCTAGGTCTTACTGTGGTATTCCAGATTTTATCTGAGTAGAGTACAGTGAGACTTCCAGGGCCATAATTCTGAATACTATGTCTCTCAATATATTTATATTATTATTTTTGATTGCTATATCACACTGTTGACTCATGTTTAATGTTTTCAACTTATAAAGTGGATTTTCTTAACCCAAGTATAAGATTTTGCATTTATTCCGTTCCCCAGCACATTTTATCTTATTAAAATTAGTAAACAGCCTAGCCTTTCAAGTTAATGTTGAATCCTGTAATCCAACATTCTAACTATCCTTCTTAGATTTATGTCATTAGCAAACTTGATATGCGGGTCATCAACGTATTAAAGTTATTGATAAAATGTTAAATCACATAGGACCACACACAGATCCCTTGAGCACTCCCTTATAGACCTCTTTCCAATTTGACATCAAATATCAGTGCTTGTGCTAGTCATTAAATCATTTCTGAAGCCACTTAACAGTACTGTTGTTTGACTCCTATCCAGTTCCATCTTGTTCATAAGAATAGCATAAAAAATTTCCAAGTGCCTTGCTAAAATCTAGTTAAACAATATAAAGAGCATTCCTTGTATCCAACAATCTTGTGAACTTAACCAAAATGGAATGTAGTTAATCAATCATAGACTATTCTTGCTGATACCACGCTGGCTCTTTATGATCAATTCCTATTCTAGATGATCACTAATGATTTCATAATTTCTTTAATAACATGTTCTACAATCTTACCAGGATTTGAAAGCAAGATCATTAGCCTATAGTATGTAGACCTCTTTCCTTTTCTTTATTAAAATTTGGAGAATTTCCCCTCTTAGTAGCACAGTAGATAGAGAGCTAGTCCTGGAGTAAGTAAGAATTCAAATCTGGCATCAGACATTTGCTAGTTGTGTGATCTTGAACACGTCACTTTTTCCCTCAATTTCTTCATCTGTAAAATAGGGATAATAAAGCGCTCAAATCTCACGGTTATGCGGATCACATGAAATATTTGTAAAACATTATATAAATACTATTTATCATTATTGTTACTTGTTCAGTCATTTTTCAGTCACATTCAACATTTTATGACTCTATTTGAAGTTTTATTGGCAAAGACATTGGAGTGGTTTACCATTTCTCTTCTCTGGTTCATTTTACACATGAGGAAACTGAAACAAACATGGTTAAGTGACATCCAGGGTCACACAGCTAGATGAGTCTTCCTGATTCCACACCTGAAATTCTATCCACTGCACCACCTAGTTGCCCATTATTGTTACAATTGTCTCTAATGCTGTTGTACCTGCCAGACTAGTAGTGGTAGGTAACAGAAAGGGTGAAGAGAATGAACTCATGACTGTTAGGAGGCTATCTGCAACAACCCAGTAAGGTGCTATGTGTTGTAATAAATCTAGCATTTTCATAGTGCTGGATATGCAAAACACTTTAAATATGTTATCTCATTTGATCCTCATAACAACCATGTAAGGTGGGTGCCATTATTATCCCCATTTTAAAGATGAAGAAGCTGAGGCTGAGTAGGGGTAAGTGACTTGCCCACAATCACAAAGACAGTCAGTGTCTGAGTCAATATTTAAAGTTATATATTCTGACTTCAAGACCAGTGCTAAATCCAATATGCCACTGAGCTGCCAACTATACCACCTACTACCTACTATTGGCATCTAGCTTCAAAGAAATGCATTATTGAACTAGAGAAGTAGCAGTAGAAATATAGAGGAGGGGATAAGTATAAGAGATGCTGCAGAGGGTAATTGGATATGAGAGGCAAAGGAAATGGAATAGTCAGAGATAACCTTGAAATTGGAGACTGGGTAAATGGTGTTACCACTAAATGAAATGGGGAGATCAAAAGGGGAGGCAGGTTTTAAGGGGAAATATCTTAAATTTGGTTTGGAACATGTTGAATATTGTGACCCAGTGAAATATCTCTTTGAATTCTTAATATGTGATCCAAGTAGTGGGGGACAGGGGAAGGAAGATTAGAGAAAGATACATGATCTGGAATTTGAGAAAAAATAGAGATATGGGAGTCATCTACACATAGGTAAAAACTGAAGCCCTGGCAATGAATGAGATTGCCTTGTCAAGGAAGAGAATGTGGAGAGAGAAGAGAAGAGGCCCAGGGGTGGACCTTTGGGGAATACCCATCTTTAAGGGTTAGGAAAATGAGCAGAGGAGGACAGTAAAGGAGAAAAAATTAGTTATGGGATAGAAGTAAGAACAAGGAAGTATGACATCTCTGAGGTAAAGGAGGGTAGGAGGAAGGAGTGGTCAAAAAGAAGAAAGAATTGTTCAAAGATCTGCATTTGGTGATTAAGGGGTCACTAGTGACTTTCAGCAAGGTAGTTTCAGTATAATGATGGCAACAGCAACTAGATTAAAAAGAACTGAAAAGTATGTATTAAGGGCATTGAGGCATGAGGTATAGGTAATTTGTTAAATAATTAGAGATTGGCTAGTAGACAGAGATCTGAGAACCTTGGGGAAATCCCAGAAACCACAGAAAGACCAGAACTAAGTGGTGGAAATAACTACTGGGTGATTCCCAAACTAAAGGCTGTGGAATTCAGGACTTCATTAAATAACAAGAAGAGGAATGTGAAACAAGATTGGAAGGAGGGAGGAGGTCAGGGGTTTTTTTCTTTACTTCACTTAGGATAATTCTTTTTTAGAGAATCATTTAGGACTTTCTGTATTCCCATGATTCTTCTAACACATAACAGAAAATGAAATTATAAAAAGTATGAATCACCCATGAGAATTAGCATAGCATCATGGACTAACAATTATCTCAGAAAAGATAAAGGTCATGTATCAACTTGCCTGGAAGCAGACAAAGGTGATCATTAGTGCCACAGATGCTAATCACTCAAGTGCTGTACTCATGGCACCACTGTGCTAGGAGAGAGTCTAATAGACATGGGATTAGGAATTAATTAAAATAAAACATTTGAGTCAATAAATACTAATGTGGCACCTACTATGTTCAAGGTACTATTCTACTAATTGCCTCCTACATATAGAAAAACTGGATTCTGGGCATGTGAAATGGGTGTAAGGTGAGTTAGAGATGAAAAAGAAATGCTTTTCTCTCATGAGGATTACAATGGAAAAAAGGGAAAGATGTAATGTGCACAAATATTTATAATACAAAGTTGTATAATTACAAAGTAATGGAATGCGATAGTAACTAGAGAATAAAAATTGTGGATCACCCAAAGAGCAACAGAGAGGTTCATGGTGGGTGTAAAGAAAGGAGGAAAGAAGGAAACAAATATCTATTAAATGCTTACTCTGTTCCAGGCATTGGGGATACCAGCAAATACAAGCAAAAATAAAGATAGTTCCTGCCCTAAAGGAGCTTAAATTCTAAATATAGAAATAAAACACTCAGAAGGAAGCTCAAAAGGTGAGAGGCATGGTATCTTACACTGGTCCCCTCCACATTTTCTATTTGATTATTATCAATTTGATCACTTTCTATTCTTTAAGTATATCTCATATCTTCCTACATTTCAGGTGTTTGCAAGTCTTCATTTATATCTTCAATATTCTTCTCTCTTTATCCCTTATGATCCCTTTAAATGCTACCCAACTTTCAAAGCCCAGGTTAAATGCTACCTCTTCCATGAAGCCTTCCCTGATCCTTAAAATTAGAAATGATATTTCTTTTCTAGAATCTCATGAAGCCATTGTTTGTGTTTTCATCATATACCATGTTTCTAGCTGGTATTTTGATGTTCCAATGAATTGCCTCAGTGGTATATTTTATTGTCCATCCATGCCATCTGATCTTGTAAGACCTTTGTCCATGCTCTTTCATAAATCCTCCAGAAGGTGTTCACTCCAAATTCTAGGGTCCTTTCTCTAGTTCTCTTGCCTTACATAAATACCATTGGATGGATGGACACCAGGGCTGTCCATCCATAATCCTTTGCTTTTGCCACATGATCAACCCATCTCCTTTTCTGGTCATAAGCATAACTGATGATCTAATTTAGATTAATTCTTTTGTGTAATATTTGGCAACAGAACTTGATCATACTGCAAAGCCTGACCCCTTTTTTCCATTGGTAAGTTCTTGGTGTGGTATAGGGAGAGAGAAGGAACTTCATTTTTTGGAGGGGTCCCAGGTCAGTTTTATTCTCTCCATCCCAGTTCTTGACATCCAGACTTCAAAACAATGTACCAAGTAACCTCAAATGTGGAGAAGGTGGCAGGGTACCAGATTGTGTAGGATCTTAACTTGGATTTCATTTGTTTAGGTAGTAGAGAACCATTGAAGGATCAGGAATAGAATACTAGTATGACGGGTCCTATTCTTAAGAAACATAACACTTACAAGACCTTTTCTGTACCCATACTCCAGATCAGGCTGACATTCTGCCAAGAAATGCTACTTGGTGATTCAGTATACACAGCTGGACCTAATATGGAATTAATACATAGCTTACGCAGGATACTACCTGTGTGTTACCTGAACTGATAATATTGAAAGATCACATAGCTGGATGGTGTATGTGATGCGCAGGGAAGATTAGTACCTCTGGTGTGAGGGCTTGCTGAGACCTTTCCAGGGCTGTTTGTGTAACTTTGGTGTCCACCTGGCCCATAATTCTCACTTGTGACTCTAAGAAGCTGTAGCATGCACAGTGGCCACATCTCGTTAAAACTGTTTCACCAGACAGTATAAACCATGTTGAGGATAACTGACAGACCTCAAACTCGTTGTGAGTTAGGGGGATGTCTACCCCAAACATGTGAAGATCCTGCAGAATGGGAAGATGGGGACTATTTGTTCCAAAGGCTGTAAAGGCAGCTGAAGCAGACATGAAGCACTTAGAGTTGGTCAGACATCAAAGACACCAAGGTCAGCACTGCATCCTGAGATGTTGCCAGTCATTCTGCGTTTTGTCTTGCTACTGCACTTCGATGACTTTGGAAAAGAGAGTGAGACTGACAACTTTGTGCAACTCTGCTTCACCTAAATCCAATTCACACACAAATCCAGACATCACCCCGTGATGTCATCGGTCATCTTTGAAAATGAAGAATGAACAAAAAGCTGTGCAAATCCTTAAAGCTCACTTTTTCTGAGCAAACCTCACAAAGAAGATGAAGCCCAGAACAGCCAGCCAGAGTTAGAACAACTCATGTTAGGTAGACAGACCACGCATTCCAAAGACTGAGTGAAGTGTGTCCTGGGGCCATGTGGCTGAGCAGCTGATTGCTAAGTGGTAGCAGCTCAACCCAGATCACTCCAGCAGGCAGCTGTCAGAAGAGGTAGCTCAATCCAAAGTAAAAATGCTTTGAGGCAGAGAGGTGACTGGGCAGAATGTGAGAGACTCTGCAAGTAACATCAGGAGCCACTGACGAGAGAGAAAACTGTACACATCCCTTGTGTGGAAGAAACAGTTAGTCATCCATTGGGCTTGTCAGTCAACTCATACACCCAGGTACCATATCAACATTTTCCATTATAGAAAGAAGACTGTTAATGAGGGCAGAATCATAGGACCAAAGATTTTGAGCTGGAAGAGATCTTAGTGGCCATCTCCTTAAGGTAAGGAAAATGAGGCACAAAGAGGTTGACTTGCTTAGGGCCATACATAGTAAGTATCTAAGATTAATTTGATTTTCTGATTCCAATTCTAGTGCTATATCTCCTACTCCATTATGACTCTTTTGTTTTGAGTCCAATGTGGATCAGACTTTATCCTGTCTTCAATACAGACCCACTCTGGCTTTGACTTGGGACATCAGTTTCAAATGCATATATAGAGAGGGGTATTTAGGGTGAGAAAAAAAATATATATTGATTCCCTGGTGAAAATCCATTCCCAAAAGAGGGAAAATGGGTGCTGACAAAATTATATTTGATAGAAACAAATCTCTACTTCCATACATTTCCTAAAACATGATAAATGACTAGTACTCTCATCCTAGCAGAGCAAGCTTCCTGAGGGGAATATCTGGAAGAGGCACAGCAAAAAGATCCATGCCCACTCTGGAAAAGTTAAGGAAATGACTGGGCTAGGAGGGATGCTGGTGATGGGCAAGTTCTGGTGGGGCTTGCCAGTGCTTTATTTTTTACATTAAATACTTGAGCAGTTGGCTTTAGCTAATCAGATGGCTACAGGAGGCTGTGGCCCAAGATAGGTTGGTGTGACTAGGCTAGGCTCAGAGGCAAAGTGATGTAGTGGTATAGGGAACCAACCTTGGAATTGGGTAGACTTGGGTTTAATTCTCACTTTTGACACATACTGACTCTGCCCTGAAGTAAATCCCTTAACCTGTCAGTATTCTAGGTCACTCTCTATTGCAGAGATTCTTAACTTGGGGTCTGTGAACTTTTTTTTTTAAATTCTGAGAAAGGATCCATGAACTTTGCCAGACTGCCCAAGGGGTCCAGGACACCAAAAATGGTTCGAAACCCCTGATCCACTGAAGGAGAATGAGTTGTGGGACAGTCTGTATTAACAGAAGAGTTTACTTCACTGGGATTTCCCATCATAAGACTGGGACTATGTTTTTGTTTTGTTTTGTTTTGTTTTGTTTCGTTTGTTTGTTTTTTGAGACTGGATCCCTGTCTAGTTCAGGCTGTAAATACAGTAGCCACTCCCCTGCCCCCATCCTAATGCTGCTCTGCATATAAGTTCTGCCCTGCTCCATTTCTGACCTGGACCAGTTCACCCCACCTTGAGCAGCCTGGTACTTACTTCCCTGCCTCACTGCTGGAAGTTCATCATATCTGTGCTACACTTACTGGGGGTATCCTAGTGGCTTTGGCCCACTGCACCTCAGAACTCCTGAGCTCAAGCAATTAATTCACCAGCTTCATCCTCCTTAATAACTGAGATTACAGACATGTATCACCACACCCAGCCAAAAACAAAAACCCTGACTTGGATAATTCAGCTTATATCTCCAAGTGTGTCCCTGAGTCTCCCTCAATCTTTACTTCCCAGAAACTACAGCCTGAGGCTACTGAGGTTCCCTCTCATAGTGGGTCAGTACAATAATTTTCACACACAATGGATGGCCCCTAGTCTACTTCTGTGGCTTTCCTTTTTTGTCCTCTTCTAGTGACTGTTCTTTGGCCTTAGAGGCCTCCTAATTATGGTAGTGATGTTAAACAAGCTTATGCTGAGTTCTGACTGCTCCCCACCTCCCCCCAATTCTAGCCCTTTCCATGTGGGTCAGATATTTAATTGTCTCCTTTCCAGAGGGTAGGTTAGCATTAGCTCTTGGAGTCACCTGGAGTAGTAGTCTGTTGGCTATATAATATCCCCCCATCCTCAATTCAGAGCTCTGTGTGTGTGTGTGTGTGTGTGTGTGTGTGTGTGTGTGTGTGTGAATACAAAAGAACTTTAAGTGATCTGTCCAAGGCATTGAAATACCAACCTTCCTTGGTACTTTGAAAACTCAAAGCCTTTTACAAGATGAATAGCAAACTGTGGATGACAGCTCCCGCAGAGTCATTATTGAATTGCAGCAGTGATGACTGCATTGCTTTGGATTTAGATAAAAGACTCCATACAAGACAAATGGTAGGAGGACATCAAACAAGACTGTGTCCATGCAGTGACAGAAGCAATTCAATTGAAGAGGCTGTTGATTTCCCCAAGGCTACCTACTATTTCTTCCTGAGTAATTTATATTAAGGAACTAAAGATTGTATATTCATCTTCTATTTATACTTTTCTCTAAAAATACTGCCAGGTCCAGTTGTCAAACCAAAGCTGTGTGTCCGTCCTTGCCCAGAAGGGAACTATCAATATGGGAACATGTTAATTATTTTGTACCTGGTTTTATTTAACCACAATAGCTGTATGTGTAAAGGTTATAGACAAGGAGTTGCAATCTATAATGATCAGATAAAAAGATTAGTCAGCAGATCAATAGTGCTCTGTACCAACAGGAAGCTCTATGCACTCAAGGCAACAATGAGCACAAAGGATACAGATAAACATCGGCCACCTTTATTTAGATGAAAGCAGATTCTCAAGCCCATCTCCCACCTCATTAATTATGAACCAACCTTGTGCAGGCTAAGTTGCTAAAGCATCATTCAAGGTTTTTCTGTTTTTTGTTTTTAATGGTTTTTTTGGAATATGTCTGGAAGTATCCCTTGTATGGAAAACTATGTAAAAGGAAAGCTGTTCTTCCCATTGTGCTCACAGATGTTGTACCCGCCCCAGTTCATCAAAATGGAAGTGGTGTCAGGCACAGAGCTTGCAAAAAAGTCCTTTGTCTCTCACTGTGTATATGCAAGTACATGACAGGATTTGGCCTCAGAGGTACTATCAAAGTTGCTCAAATGGATTTAGATGCTGATATATTTAACAATGAAATAAGAACTATCAGGAGAGTTTCTCAGCTGAGGGAATACGTTTTGGTCCTCTCACTGCTTCTATCTAAGTTGACACTCTTTTCATTTTCCATATTTTTAATTTTCATCACTTGTATCCAGTTGTCAGTTTCCACTCTTGAACTTTCATTCTTAAAAGTTTCCTTTGTTCTGTTTGCTGATATTTCCTTTTCCTTATTTTCCCGCCTGGGGTTCCTCTTTTTTTTCTTTTCTTTTTTCTTTTTGGTTCTTGATAATGCAGACCAGGCTAGAACCAGCTTATAAATGCTTCTTGACAATAATAAAGTTGATGATGAAGTTGACATGAGTATTAAGGCAATAAGGGATCAATAATCCAGCTATCTGAAAGTGGGGAAAATGGGGCAGGTAGGTAGCACAGTGGATAAAGTGCCGACCCTGGAGTCAGGAGGACCTGAGTTCAAATGCAGCCTCAGACACATAATACTCACTAGCCTTGTGACTCTAGGCAAGTCACTTAACCCCAATTGCCTCATTAAAAAAAAAGAAAGAAAGAAATTGAGGAGAATGCCAAATGCTTGGGAAAATCAGACCTTATTATTACTAAAACAGGCCCTTTTAGAAAATATCACTGATGTATCTGTTTTCTCACCTCTATAAAATATGAAAATAATCTGCACACCTATCAAGGGCATGAAAGTTGGAGAATGGAATAGACAGGCTTTCACAAGTGATATTCAATAGCAGTTCACAGCTGTAGCATCACGTAACTGACTGAAAGGTTCAGAAAACAAAATCTCATAGTACTTTTATTGTTAACTCTAAAAAAAATTTGATATGGTAGAGCAAAATGCTGGCTTAAGGGTACTCCTCTAGTAAGGAAGGCCCCATGAATATATTAGAATTAAATGAGATTGCTTGAAAAATAAACAACTACACCGAAAATCTCTGTTGATCTCCTCTCTCATATTTCCACCAACTTATTAGATATCACAAACTGGATATCATGCAGACATCTTAAATTCATCATATCCAAAAGTGAACTCAGTATCTTTCCCCCCAAACCCTCTCCTCTTCCTAATTTCTCTATTACTATGGAGGGTACCACCATACTCTGTCTTTAAGGGCCAAGATTCAGGTGTCATTCTTAGCTTCTCACTCTCTTACTCTTTCCTAATGTCTAATTTGTTGCCAAAGTCTATTGATTTTACTTATGTAAAACTCTCATATCTGCTCTTTTCTCTCCTCTGATACTGCCACCACTCTGGTTCAGGCCCTCATCACCTCACACCTGGACTAATGCAATAGGTTGGTTGGCCTCCTTTCCTTAGTCTCTGTCTGTGCAGTTGCCAAAGCAACCTTCCTAAGGTGTAGGTTGGCCCATATCACCCATCTACTCAATCAACTCCAATGATTCAGTATCAAGTCCATGATCAACTATGCAATTATCTGGCACCTACAGCCCTTTGAAGTCTCAGTTTTCCAAGTCTTTTTACATTTCACTCCCTCCACTCCCACATACTCTGCAATCCAGTGACACTGGCCTCATGGATGTTCCTCAAGAAAGACACTCCATCTGCGTCCAGGCATTTTCATTGGCTCTCTCTCACCCCCCAACCCCCATGCTCTCCCTCTTCATCTATGCTGCCTGGATTCCCTGACTTCGTCTCAGATAAATTTTTACTTTCTACAGGAAGTCTTTCCCAATCCCTGTTAATTCTAGAACCTTCACTCTGTTGTTTACCTTCAATAGACTTTAACTTTTCTTTATATCCCCAGCACTTAGCAAAATTCTTTCCACACAGTAGGCATTTAATAAATGTTTATTGACTGACAAAAAGTGGCTAGAGCATTGGGCTTAGAGTCAGGAAGACCTGAATTTGAACCCTGCCTTAGACTGACTGGGTGTATGACCCTAACCATATCATTTAGCCATTCTGTACCTCATAGAGGGTTCTCTATGGCTTCTAATGCATCTTCTAGCTTAAATCTATCAATCTTACTCTTTGCCAGTTTGCATGCCAGCTGATAGCCATTCAGTGTAAAGAAATGCAGAAGAAAAAACTCAACATGTTGGCTGGATACTTGGGGAGAATTTCCAAGAAGATATAGCTAAGACCTGTGCAGGATGAGAATACTAGGATAGGCAGTAATCCTTTCCATCGGAGGGAGGAAGTATCTACATTGATGAAATCACAGATGCATGAAAGTATCGCAGAAGTCTTTTGAATGGGGACTCCCTACAATGTTTTTTGACCTTTTTTTTTTCCATATCAGCCTCTAGCTTTTTCAGGAAATTTTGAGGAATATTTCAAAGGAAAGCCAACAGCATGTTTTTGGATTAGATTCACTCAAAAGAACAGGTTTCAATAAGCTAAACTTAAAAATAGCTTCATTGGTGTCTAATCTGTGATTCCTGCTTGGCACTGATAATTAAGACTAAAAAAAAAGGCACCCAAAGAAAGCTGACATGATTGATCTCAATGAAAACAGTTTTGTTTTGTTCTCCTGAAGCCATCCTCAGCATACTACTTTATGTGATTGCTTTCTGTATTTTCCATCCACTCTTTTTTTGTGTTAAAATGGGTATGTATTGATTGACTTGCTCTGGGTCAAATTACACCATTAGAAGTGCACATGCAACTCAGTCACACTGAAATCTGAAGGAAATGTGTGTGTGTGTGTGTGTGTGTGTGTGTGTGTGTGTATGCATGCTCATGCATGCATGTACAAGTGTGAGACTGACCCCATGGCATATAGGTTTTCTTAAATATGAAGCTCCAGAAGGGAGTACATATTTTTCTTTTAATTCCAATTTTGCCAAAGCCTCAGAACTGATGAACTAAACTAGAAAGGGAAATTGGACTTCCATTCCTGTCAACTTTTGGCAGTATGTTTGTACTTGACAATCACTTCAGCTGGAGCTAGTTACTGCTGTAGGAGGCCTTGTGTTGTGGTCAGTGGAGTTCAAAGTCTTTGAGTATGGATTAGTAACAACTGACACAGAGTGATTTTAAGTTTGGTAAAATGTTAGTTGGTGCATTGGATAGAGCATCAGGCCTGGAGTCAGAAAGACTTCAGTCGAAATCTGGCCTGAGACACTTAGTAGCTGTGTGACCCTGGGCAAGGCACTTAACCCTGTTTGCCTCAGTTTTCTCATCTGTAAAATGAGTTGGAGAAGGAAATGGTAAACCAGTCCAGAATCTTGCCAAGAAAACCCCTAATGGGGGTCATGAAGAGTCAGAGATGAATGAAAAGACTGAACAACACCACATTTATTAATTTATAGATCTTTACAACAACCCTGAGAGTTAAGTACACTAAGGAATGATTATCCCCATTTTAAAAATGAGGAAACTGAGACTCAGGGAGATCTTTGGAAAGAACTCTGGCTCTGGAGTCAAAGGACCCAGGTTCAAATCCCTCATCTGATTCTCACTACCAAGGCACCCTAGGAAAATGATTGGATCTCCATGGAGTTCAACTTCCTCATTTATAAAATGAAACATTTGGAGTAGAGGGTCTATGAGGTGTGTCACAGTTCAACATCTATAATCCTATGATTTTTACAAAGTCATGTGGTTAGTAATTATCATTGGCAGGTGTCAACCTCAAATCTCTTCTTACTGCAAGTGAAATGTTTTATCTATTGCATCATGCTTCTGAGCTCCAATCCTGACCTTGACATATAGCTGTGTGACCATGAACAAGTCACCTCACATCTCAGTAGCCAAGAAAATACTGTTAGATTGTAAATTATATAGAGAATTGGCTGAACTGTGAAAGGAATTTCCATTTTAGGAGCTCCCTACCATGATAAAATCACAGATCCAGAATAAAAGTCAAACAAAAAGTTAACATTATGGCTGCGTATTATCATCAGGACAATTCTACATGATGGTTTTGACTCCATAGTTGAACCAATTAGCTGCTGTCTGGTGTGACTAGCCAAGGTTAGGCATATTAGTAAACTCCATGATCTAGATCAGCAGTTATTTTCAGAGCCACAGTGTAACTAACTTGTCGATTGCCATGTTTGTAGGCGGTCCCTAAGTCTTCAAACATTCATTCAAGTAGTTATTGAGTGTCTATCCTCATCAGATAGAAAATAAAAGAAAGTGAACAGAAATGAGAAAATGGCTGTACTAGTTTCTAAGAGGCAAAAGCTCCTGGCTCCCTAGCGTACCTATTGCATGTGCTATAACTAACATTTTTGAGAAGCCAATGTTGACATGGCCTTAAACTCTGTTCTGTAAAACTATATGGCTTCAATGTACAATATCAGTATTAGAAAAGGACAGAAAAATACGTATTCAATGATAATTATAGTAATTTAATATTTCTATAGTACTTTAATAGCTAGAAGGCACAGTGGATAGACCTCTGGACCAGGAGGCAGGAAGATACATCTTTCTGAGTTCAAATCTGGCCTAAGACACTTACTAGCTCTGTGAGCCTGAGCAAGCCACTTAACCCTGTTTGCCTCAGTTCCTCATCTGTAAAATAAGCTGGAGAAGGAAACAGCAAACCACTCCAGTATCTTTGCCAAGAAAACCCCAAATGGGGTCATGAGTTGGACATCAACTATTAAAAAATGACTGAATAATATTTTAATATTTGCAAAGATATTGCTTCTAAAAATCACTATAAAGTAGGTAGTCTATTTATGTATTGTTATTCCAGCTTTATAGATGAGGAAACTGAGGGTCAGAAATTAAATGGCTTGCTCATGGACATATAGCTAGTAAGAGCTAGAGCCAAAATTTAAGCCTAGGTCTCTACTGATTCCAAATTTAGTAACTGGTTTTTTTTTTAAATGATTTCTCTGTCTCTCTGTCTCTCTCTCTCTCTCTGTCTCTCTCTCTGTCTCTCTCTGTCTCTCTGTCTCTCTGTCTCTCTCTCTGTCTCTCTGTCTCTCTCTGTCTCTCTCTCTCTCACTCTTACTCTCTCTCTCTGTCTTTTATCAACAAAAAGAGCACTTCGTTATACTTTAATTGGAGGGAGTATCCTTTCCAGTTCAGTGATGTAATCTCAGAAGGGTCAAAATGTTATCATGAAATATAAAAAGAGCATTAAAATTTTTTCCAACCCCATAATGAATGTGTGAACAAACATTCAATCAATTTGAAAGAAGTATAGAGCCCTGACCATTGAATGAAGGAAGCTGATACTACACAAGAAATATCTTGTGATTGGTTGAAAGAATCAATAGAGTTCCTCAGGCCTATGTATAAAATAAGCACTTAATTTAACAGTGGGGGAATATAGGTTTGGGATAACTTTATGAAGTGTATCAGAGGACAGCAAGAAAGAAGAGGGGAATTTCTCCACCTATTGTCCTTGTCATTTGAACTACTAGATAATTCAACTGGAAGCAGAGGGCTGTGAAAAGTATATGTTCAGACCCAGAAAGATAATAACCCAAGGGAAGAAGCAAAATCAGAAAGTGAGACCTCTCCTACCAGAGAAGAATGCCAGCTATGGACTCAGGAAAGTAGTAGAGAGTGGGTCTCCACTTAAATGTCTTGTCTACCAGAGGGGAAGTTGTATGAAGAAAGGACATCTACTACCAGGAGTGATGAGTAAACTTTTGATATTTCTATAGTACTTTAATAGCTAGATGGCACAGTGGATAGACCTCTGGACCAGGAGGCAGGAAGATACATCTTTCTGAGTTCAAATCTGGCCTGAGACACTTACTAGCTCTGTGAGCCTAAGCAAGTCACTTAACCCTGTTTGCCTCACTTCCTCATCTGTAAAATAAGCTGGAGAAGGAAACAGCAAACCACTCCAGTATCTTTGCCAAGAAAACCCCAAATGGGGTCATGAGTTGGATATCAACTATTAAAAAATGACTGAATAATATTTTAATATTTGCATTACGCTCGAAGTCTGAGCATACTTTTCCATGTGGGTAAGTGTACTTTAGGCTTTTTCAGGACATGTTTTGTATCTACTCTTTTTATTATACCATCTTAGTGAATGTTTTTGTTGGAAGCTAATAAACTCTACTGGCTGATCATGAATTGAAATCACATCAATGGTGGCTCATGGCCTATGATAATATGCTTATGAAGTAACTACTCACTGGATTACCCCTGGTAGTAGTCTACCCTCTGTGGTCCCTACATAGTAGTGCAAGTACATATGGGATGACTAGTCCTGGAGAGAGTGTATTGTAATAGGAAAGAACAAAAAAGAGGACCGTATATGAAACTCCTATTATGTCCAGGTTTTTATAATAAGTGTGTATTAAATTTAACAAAAGAGAAAAATGTCAATTTTGGCAAAAGTTGTAGAAGAACAGATAACATTAATGAGCCATTACAGAAACTGTGAATTGGTCCATCCATTCTGGAGAGTAATCTAAAAATGTATCTACTATACTTTCAATAATAATAATAACTGACATTTCTGTAGAGCTTTAACATTCACAAAGTACTTTGTGCACACATTCTCTCCTTTGTGCTTAACAATATCATGAAGTAGGAACTGCAGCTATTATTATCTCTACTCTGCATTTTCCAGAGGAAACTGAGGCTTCAATAAGATAGAGATTTATGGCTGCAAAACAATTCTGGAATACCAACCAGCAGGAAGCAATTAGAGAAACCCCAAAGTGGACCTGTGACTAGAATTCCTTGTGTCCACGGCAGCGGGTTGGGAAGGCAGGGGAGCCATAGTGGATAGAGGAATCAGGAAAGTCCGGATTCAAATCTCTCACAGGACACTTATTAATAAGCCACTTAATCTGTCTGAGTGAGTCCAGATTGCCTTATCCATTGGGAATTGGACCTCTCAGGACTATTCCAGCTCTAACTCTATGTATGTAAGCCTTTGCTATGTTACTAGACAGTGCTTGTGGGGTGGGTGGGGGAAATGGGAGAGGGAAAGAAGAATGGCAGTGATGCAGAAGACAATCCAACTGTCCAGGAAACTAGAAACAAAACCCCTGCAAACACCTATTTGTACCCTTCCCATTGAGAGTGAGGGGAGGGTAGCCATAGCAACAGAATCTAAGGAGCCAGACCTTGGGCAAAGGAAAGAGTCCCTAGAAAATATAGCAGAGAAATATTTAGGGCAGAGCCTGATAAGGGAGTAGAGCCTCTGTGCAATTCACAAGCTTGAGGAGGAAAGCACAGTTCCAAAACTATTATGTCACATGTCATAGGGACATTAGTTCACCAACCAACAAACATGATGATCAATAAACATCTTTTAAAACATGAGGAGTATGTGTGTGTGTATGGATATATGTACATCATGACAGTGTACACTAAGAATACTGAAGCAGAGTCACAAAGGAGAGTTGCATTTACAACAACATCAATAAGCGTAGGTGAGGAAGAGAAAGATGAAAGAATTACTCTGGTAACTGCAGGAATTGTTTTGTTTTTGGCCATCACAGTCTAGTTAGTTATGTATGTTCTAAATATGTATGTAGATATATAATATGTATTTATTATATACTCACATATATATATACCCATATGCATATATGTGTGTCTATATACATATATGTACATATGTACACAAATATAAAATCAAAAAACATTACTTAAGCATTAATCATGTGACAGGCACTGTACTAAACTATACAATCTGTATTTAGGTATGTAAATAATATAAATATGTATATACGTGGGTATGTATACACACACATATTATACACATACATTTCAAGTAATATATTCCATATTACAGGTATACATATATATATATATATATATATATATATATATATATAGTGCGTATATATTGCACACATACATATGTATGTATATGCATATATACAGAGCATATCAAGGCTTAAATAAGGCTCATCTCCAAGTATAATAAGTTTATAGTAGCCATAACAGAGTCATTCTCTTGCTCCCTCATTCCCACTTAGACAAACTCATTCAATGAGAAAGGCTTATTAGTAGGGATGCAGTAGAGGATCACCTGATCATCAGTTAACAGTTAGAAAGGATGCTGAGCATCCCAGTCTTACCCCTTTTACTTTGCATATGAGAAAGCTAAGGTCTGGAGAGGGTATATAACTTATTCAGGGTTATCCAGATAGTAAATATTATAGCTGACATTAGGATCCAAATCTTCTGATTCGAAATGTATGCCATTTTTTGATATGTTCACCCTCAAGTTTCAGCCCATTCACTGACTTCCACATGCCATGCCTTAATGCTCTCAACTCCAGTCCCTTCCCTCTCCACCGTAACAACTACCACCACTTCTACTTGCTTCCATAACCTCAGATCTCTCTCTCCCATTCCCATATATCTCTTGCCTTCTTGTTTCCAGCCATTCTTGCTCTTCTCCAATCGGGTCTTGTGCCTTGGGCATTATGGGAAGGTAACTTTTTTTTACTGCTCTTCTGTGTGTCTGTGTCTGTCTGTCTGTGTGTCTATCTGTCTGTCTGTCTGTCTGTCTGTCTGTCTGTCTCTCTCTCTCTCTCTCTCTCTCTCCCATGTCTGTCACATCCCTGAGGGTTCTGTCATTGTTAAATCACTAAGGAAGAATGCTTTCATCTATGATCAATATGGTGCACATACCCCATGACATCAATTGTAATAGTAGAAAGAACAGACTGTAAAAGAGAGGGAATAGTAGAATGAAGGGAGTGAACTTGGATATTTTTTTCCAACAGAGCTTTTTAAAGGCAACTACTGAGTGAGAGTACTGTTATCATTGGAGAGTCAGGATGGTACTAGTTACTGGAAAACTAAAAGATGAGGACAGAAAGTACAGGAGGATTACTCCGTTCCAAACATGGTTCAGGGAAAAAGGCCACTTGCCATGACAATTTGCACCAAGAGTAGTGAAGAATCACAGCAGAGGGTCTCAATTTCAATAAGCATAGGGAGAGAAAGAGAAAGATGAAAGAATTCTTCTGGTAACCTGCAGGAATTGTTTTGGTTTTGGCCATAGCAGTCGACAATGAATTATGTACATTTTAAATGCACATAGGCCTCGCTGGCAGAAGAAAAATCAAAAGAGTAAGAGGAACATGATACTAGGCTCCAGCTTATGGAGGCCAATGGTAGACTCTTGGCTCCTTGAGGGCAAGGAATGCTTTATTTTTGTATCCCCAGATCTTACTATAGTAACTGGCACATAGTAAGTGTCTTCTAAAGGACTCTAAAAAGACAAAAGACAATCCAAAGGGAGTAATTAAAATCAAGAGGCTAAAAACTAGAGCAGTAAATTGGAGGTATGCTGGAACCAGCCCTGGCTCTGCTAATCATTATTAGATTTTCAGTGCAAACATTTTCATCTGGAAAAATAGCAAATGCAGAAATTTAGTCCTTGCTTTATTATTTTGTTGATCTTTTAGACTTACAAAAGTGATGCAGGAAATGTTAATGATGAAGATTAAATTTAAAAGTGTGTTGTAGGAACTTTTTTTTTCCTCCTAGAGAACTGATTGTTAAACATTTAGTGGCACAGAGAAGAAGAAAAGGAGACTGAAAGACACTAAGTAGCTAGAGCTAGGTAAGATGATCTTCCTAGGAATAGATGGCACTTCCTGTTCCATGGAGAGAAAAGAGGGCTCCAATGATGCCAACATGACATGCCTTAGTCTAACCCCTGAGTGAGAACATCCATTAATAACTCCTAGAATAAGATGTGTGCATGAAATCTGTTGATCTGTGAGAATAATGAAGAATGTATTATATCTTCCAAATATATGTATTGAGAATTTGACAATATCCTGAGACTGTCGGTCAACGTGAATTTATTAAGCAGTTATGCTGTGTCAAGCACTGTGTTAACTGTTGAGAATTAGCAGAGAAATGTAGTCCCTTCCCATGAGCTTCCATTCTAATGGAGGAAGACAACACAGAGTACAAGAAACCTGTTAAAACTTAAGACTGTTCACCTTTTCCAATTCTTTGTGTGGGATCAAGTGATGCCACCAGAAGAAATAAAGAAAGTATATCCAGGGATTACAAAAAGCTGGAAAGAAAATAGAAGTATTTTTAGGTGCTGTGGTAGAGGTTTCCTCACTGCTAGTAATTGAAGGTAAGAATTTTAGAAGAGAAAGTAGGATATAAAGAAGCTGACTAAGATGGTGTTGGAGGATAGCATCTGACTTTCTAGATTATGGCATGAGATAGAGAATTCTTGGTTCTGTGGCCCAGGATGGAACATCACTAAGCAGATTTAGGAAGGTACTTTTTTGTAGAGGCTAATTGATTTAAAAATGACTATGAAATAAGAACTGTAGGAAATGGAGAAAAAGGGCCCATACGTAGTTGGTGGTTGCCATCCATCACTCACTACCTGTGGACCCAAATTGAAGCCATGCTTCAATTTGCTCCCTGGTCACATTGTTGCTAGCTTCCTTCACCTTGGCTCCTCCTGATGCCCTCCAACAACCTTTCTCCCTCCCCCTTCCAGTTCTGAAACCATTATAAGTTAAATTCTGTCTTTGCTTCTAGAAATAGTATGTCACAGTACTTCCCCATGATTCTAGTCATCCTCCCAGTGATTTTACAAACCAAAATATCCCTCTTTCCCTGATCACCACCCTTCTTAGCTGTGTTGTTTCACCATATGAGTATGTCCTCTCCTTGAGGGTAGGGATATCTGCCTTACTGAATTCATATCCTCATCATTTAGCAAAGTGTTTAGCATGTAGTAACACTTTTTCATTCATTCATTCATTCATTCATTCATTCATTCATTCATTCATTCTACTAGATATGGTTTCAAAAACTCCTGAGATATATGAAGAAGTAGAGATACTCAGTAATTGTTAAGAGGCAGTGATGAGGACATGGAAGAGATGATGCTTATGTGATCCGGTATTTGGAAGTCACAAAGAGGAGCATAAGGAAAAAAAAATATCTCGACAATTAGCTATCCCAAAGTGGAATACGTTTCTTTGGTTAGCAGTAGATCTCCTTCACTGGAAGCATTCAAGCAAAGCACATGCCATTTGTTAGGCATGTTTCAGACGATACCCTTCAAGGGTTGTAGGTTAGGCTAGCTTCTAACTTGAAAATTCTGTGCTTCCTTGTATATAATAATGTATGGAATAGGGCTAATAAAGTGAGCTGGGTATCAATGTGATAAAGTGAATATAAACTCATACAGAGACTTGGTGGAGTGTATCTTGTGAGTGGTATACAGTGGTAGAGGGAAACACTATATAACTTGAGCAAAAAAGACAGGTCAAATCAAATGGCCTGAGGGATAGCATCATATATCAAGTATATAGGTACCTGAATGGAAATTCAGGATCAGGATGGGGAAATTCTGAAGGACAGCATTTAGGACAGGTGAAGGAAATAGAGACAAAATTATAATGGGAATGTACTATAGGCCACTGGGTCAACTAAAGATAACAGATAATGAATTCCTAAAAAAGGTCACGAAGTTGGAACAGAGGTGGGGATAAACTTGTGATGAGGACTTGGGGGGTTGACTTTGACTTAATGAGTATTTACTCACCTGGCTTTTGTCTTGCTACTGTAATCCAGAAGAGAGAGTGAGGCTGATGACTGTGCAACTTTGTCTCACTTAAATTAATTCATATAAAAGTCAAGATATCATCTTATGCCATTGGTCCTCTTTGAAAATGAAGGACAGACAACAACATTTACTATAGCACTCTCTGTTCTAAAAGCTGAATAGTTGATAAATTCTTAATTTCCCTTGATAATTATTTTCTTTCAGAAGGCAAAGGAAGGGACAAAGAACTTATCTGAAGGTGATTCTTTCTTTTCCAGAATATACTTTGACTAGTAAATAAGGTCATAGGATCATAGAGGCAGAGCTAGAAGGAATGTTAGAGGTCATCTAGTCCAATCCCCTCTTTCACAGACAATGAAACTGAAGCCCAGGGAGGTTAAAAGATTTGCCCAAGGTTACACATGTAGTAAATGGTTAGTAAAATGAAAACAATGGAAAGCTTAGGATGAAATGAAAGATAAGAAAGGAAATGTTGGGCAGAGTTAGACGTATATTTTAGGCCCGTATTTCTTAGTTGGTCTGGAGCAGATTTTTACCAGTGCATAAAATTCTAGCTACCAAAGGTTCTTACTTTTTAAAAAACTATAAAATTAAAATGAAACCTTCTCCTGGTGTCTTCTCCTTCAGCTTCCAGTTGTCTTCCTTGCCAGTTTCCACCAATCATCTAAATCATCTTCTTTTCTCCCCCTCTTACAGCCCATTCCTCCAATCTCCATCTCCTTCCTTTTTTCAGAATCCCCATCTCCATTCCATCAGATGCTGAGTTAAGACAAGGGTGCATGGCATAGAAAGTCAGTGGAGAGTTTAGACGTATTACTCAGCTTCAATATATTTTAGATCAAGAAACATTGCCCTAGATTTGTGATGAATGGTTTTCAAAGAGTTTAGAAATATAGTAGGTCAAATCGTATGGCCCGAATCTCTAAGACAGAAGTCAGACTAGGAGACTTAGAAGATTCTCAAGAATGAAATTGCAGAGACCAATTCACAAATGATCCTTATGAGAAAGAAAACAGAGATATGACTGGGGAGGTAATTTACCTCTGAACTCAGATTTTAAAAGTATAGGAACAAGAAATGAAATTTAAGGCAGGAACTGAAGATGAATATAAAATGTGGCATGATCTTGTAACAGTAGAATGAGGAGTGCACATGGGCTCATGGATTTAAAGCAGGAAGAGACCAGAAACATCATTTAGTCTAAAGTATAAGAAGAGAACATACAACATACTTGTAATGACTCCAAAAATAAATGACAACAATAGACAGTTTTTTTAAACTATGTTAGGAACAACAGGAAGATCAAAGAATAGAAATATGATCCTAGACAACATAAATAGGTGGAATAGACTCAACTATTTTTACTGAGGAGAATGATCGTTATGCCAGGGGTCAGAACAAAATGTTAGAGACTTGAAACCCAAGATCATATGATCATAGATCTAGAATTGGAAAAAAAATAGAGGTCAACCCTTTCATTTTACAGATAAGGCAACTCAGAACTAGAGAGATAAAGTCACTTGCCCAATGTCACACAGATAGTAAGCATCAGAGAGAGGAGGGATGAGTGAAAAGATTGTAAAAGAATACCCAGATTCTCTTAATAAGTCCAAGCACAGTGTATGATAGCCTGGTAGAAAGATTGTTAGATACTTTTTCATTCATTCATTAAAGTGAACCAACCTTTACAAACTACATTCCAGAGTAATAATAACCATGTCTAACAGTTCTAGAATTGTAGTGTCTTCACAACAACTATGTGAAGTACATAGTGAGAGTAACATTTCCCACATTTTACAGACAGGAAAATTGAAGCTTAGAAAGGTTAAATGAATTACCTATACTGACTCAGCTAGTAAGGGTTGAAATCAGGATTCTAAACAGGCCTTTCATGACTTGAGTCTCCAGTACTTCTCAGTGCTCACTCTCATTCTTTTGGCCTCATTTGCACCGTACCCTAGCCAGCTTACCAATGCCAAAACAAGACATAAATAGTATTAAATTCATTCGGGCATTAAGAGTAATGAATTTCAAGAAGATGTGATTGCTAGGCCACTTTAAGCTATCTTTAAGGAATTATGGAGAATGAGACAGGTATTTAAGGACTTGGAGATGGGAAAATGTTCAATTATTTTAAGGAAGAAAATCAATTTCTTGGTGAAATTTTAGGCTTCATTATTACAGTATGGTTTGTGAGTACACGGGAAGAAAGGGACATTGTCATTACAATCGAGCATAGGTTCATTAGGAATAACTTATCCCATGTTCTTAATGAACCTCATTTCTGTTTTGATAGGGATACCAGATGAATAGATCTGGGAATATAAGAAAAGAGTTTCATGGACAGCTTGCAATCTATGCAAATTGGGAAGGCATAGTCATCATGGAATTTCAGAACTTCTTGACTCATGAGATGACAATAAGGTTTTGCTTATTAATCTGTAAGCTGTTCTTTCCTGAAGATGATATTGTACCCTAATAAGAAGCAGTTGGTGTCTGACATTTTGTGTCTAAACTCTAACATTATACCAATGAAGAATCAAGAGGAAGAAGCAGTGGTTTATATATATATATATATATATATATACATATATATACATATATATACATATATATACATATATATACGTATATATATACATATATACATATATATACATATATACGTATATATATATACGTATATATACATATATATATATATATATACGTATATATTACATATATACATATATATACGTATATATATATATGTGTATATATATATATATATATATATATATTATATATATATATATAATATATATATATATATATACGTATATATATGTATATACTAGCACTGACTCCATCTTGCTATTTCTAATACTGTTTGACATTCCAGGAAGCATCCCCAGGCTGGCTAGTCCAGCACATAGAGTGCCCTTTTGCAATAAGCTATGAAGTGCCTCAACTATGGTTGCCTTTTGTGGGAGAAAAACATAGTAGGAGTTGAGGGCCTAGGAAGGCCTGAGTACTTAATTCTCAGAGTAGCTACATCATGAGTGGCACACTCTGGGTAACCACCATAAGCATAGATGCAGAATATATTGCTAATTAAATTGCTATTTAAATTAATGCTAAGTTCACAATCTGTTTTTTCTCACTGAAATGTTTTTATCTTTGATTCCCTATCTCCTTGAAAAACACCTTACACATAATAGGTGATTAATAAAATATTTGAATTGAATATATAAAAAAATTTTGGACTTCCTGAAGCCTTCCCAAGATTTCCTCTTATCTTGATCCCATCCTATTGTTTGGAAGTGACATTGTGATGACGATGATGATGATGATGATGATGGTAATGTTTATTATGCTTTAAAATTTGTAAACCACTTTACAAATACTATCTCATTTTATCCTCGCAGCAATACTGCAATTTAGGAACTATTGTTATTCTCATTTTCCAAATAAGGAAAATGGGGAAGACAAAAGTGAAGTAACTTGTCCAAGGCCATGAGGTCAAAAAGTGTCTGAGGCCAGAACCCAGGTCTTCCTGACTCCAAGTCTAGTGTCCTATCCCTTGTGGTTCTGAGAGCCTCCTAAATAAAAGTAAAGATCATTCTAGGATTTGGCCTACTAAGCCATGTTAAAAAAGCTAAGTAGATGAAGAATGCCTGTTGTCTAAACTATGTTATGGAGGACATTGGACAACTCAAAGAGCTAAAATGTTAGAGAGAGAGAGAGAGAGAGAGAGAGAGAGAGAGAGAGAGAGAGAGAGAGAGAGTGTGTTAGACCACACACCAACAATAAGGTAGAATTATAACTTAATGGGAAAAAGTCATTAAACATTAAATCACATTTCCTATAGGAAATCTAACAGTGCTTTTAATGACATCCCCACTCCAACCCCAACCTTTTCCCTGAAATGAAGGTCTGTATTTTTGATAGCAATATACTGCTAATGACACCATATGACTACAAATCATGAAGTATTATAGTCTCCAAAGAAGACAGGTTAGGAGTCATCCAAAAGGCAATGGGCAGAAGCATAGTGGGAACCAATAAGCTGTACTGTCTTACCAACAAAGAACTGTACAAAGGAAATGGCATAAAAAATGCCATAACAATAATGCAAATGGAGTGATCATGTAGTAAGAGAGAGGCTAACTAGTGGATGTGGCTAATGGTGTAATCCATTGGTATCTGTACAATTTCAAGAATTCTAGAGAAAGAGCCCCAAGAACAGCATGTTGGGTTGACTATCTGGGGAAGATTTATGAGAGGATGTGGACAAGAGTTACACAGAAGGAGAAGGAGTGGATTGTTGGAGGGAATGCCTGCATGAATGAGATCATAGATCCATTAAAACATGAATAATAATGCTAATTGTTAATAATTTATCATTAAAACTTATTACCCATTAATACATATTGATAATAATAACTAGAATTAATATAGTCCTTTACATGTTATAAAAACACTTTACAAATATTTCGTCATTTGATCCTCAAAACATTCCTGAGAGGTAGGTTGCTACTATTAACATCATTTTATAGTAAAGGAAATGAAGGGACATAGTTATCAAGTGATTCACTCATGGTCATCCAGGTAGTAAGTGTCAGAGTCTGGATTTGAACTCAGGTCTTCAGCACTCTATCCATTTCACCACCCAGCTGCCTCTGGAGAGTAAAAGAGAACCACTTAGCTGCTGCTATTGAAGGTGCTGTTAAGGCCAGCAAAATACCCAGATCCCTCAAAAGAAGGATCTCCATTAAGAGTGGAAACATTTCAGAGGCAAAATAAATTTGGTATTGAAAACACTGAATTTGCAATGCTGCTCTCTCTACCAATGATCATTTAGACACATACAGTTGCATGATCAATAATCTGCTGTCAATAAATCTGAGCAATGTCAAGTTTGGCAAAGGCCATCATCCAGTGAGAATATCAAAGTGTCAACTGGCTTCTGGCAGCAGGATATAGTTTTCTGATTTACTGCTGGCTCTGAAGGAACAGGATGGGGGTGGGGAGTGAGATAGGAACTGGAACTTGGAGAGAGGATGAAGTAGGACAAAGATCTTCAACAGGGGTGGGCAGAAACAGAGGTGGCAGTAACAGGACATGATAACACAGAATAAGAAGGGAGCCACAGCAGGAAGGGAGAGTAACAGCCATGGGGTAGGAAGTTTTGCATGATTGGGAGACCACGAAGAGCAGTCTCTCCGGTACTATACCACACTTCAGCTAGATGTCAGTGTTTTGCTTGTGGGAAGCTTTCTGACATCAATGGACACTTTTGAAGTATTACTTCAGCCGCTCCTGTTATCTTCAAGGTGGCCCAAAGTTGTGACACTTGTGTGATGGTTGTCATGAGGGTGTTGCTGCTTACAGTGTGGAGCTGTGCCATTTGTCTTCAGGGATTTGTTAGATGACATGTTGCAGGATCACCTTGTATAGAGAGTTCATTATGAAGCCTTCCAGGAGACCCTCTTGAGTAAACTAGATTTGACATCTATAATGGTCCAAGACAAGGCCCTAGCCAGTGAGACCAAAAAACTACATGTCACAGAAATTAAAGGAGCAGCTTCTAATAAAAACACTGTCCATAATGTATAGGCTGAGAGTAATCACCAGCAGAGTCAGAGAACACAGAAAATTCATTGTAAGCAAGTGATTTCCCTTCTTTAGGCCTCAATTTTCTCATCTGTAAAACGACAGAATTGGATTAGGTGTTCTCTAAGGTCCCTTATGGGGGCAGCTATGCAGCTTGGAATGGGGAAGACTCATCTTCATGAGTTCAAATACAGCCTCAGGTGCTTACTGGCTGTATGACCCTGGGAAAGTCACTTAACCCTGTTTGCCTCAGTTCCTTATCTGTAAAATGAGCTGGAGAAGGAAATGGCAAGCCATTCCAGTATCTTTGTCAAGAAAACACAAAATGGGGTCACAAAGAGTCAGACACAACTGAATGACAGAAACAAGAACAAAGTCTCTTAGAGCTCTGAGTTCTGAGGTCTAATGGTTTTTCACAGAGGTGATTTCTCTCATAATTTCAAAGGTTTCTAAAGAAGTCATTGATTTCATAGCACTAAAAACAACCGACTATACCATGTTCTGTATGGATTTCTGAGTACGTTCTCCAAGAAACTGGGAGTATATATGGGAAAGTCAGTGTTATTCTATTGGGATCCAGTCATTGCATCAATTCAGTGGAAAGCTAAGAATATATCTTTTGTACTAAGGAAAACAATGGAAGAGAAGGAACAGCTAATCAAACTGTCCTTGAGGCAAATATACATACCAAGAGCACAACTGCATACTAAAATCTAATAGAAAGGTGCATATTTCTAGATATTAAAAATGTACTATAAATGAGACACTTAAGCAGAAATCATACATTGTGCCTAAAGTTAGTCTAACCATGGATGCTTTTCTTGCAAAATTTGACATTGCTCACGTTTATCAATGTCTGGTTTGATAAAGCAACTTTAGAAAAAGATATTCCAAATACATCGCTTTCAATAAGGAATTTCTATTGCATTCAGAGGGTGGGATGTGTATTGCCCTCACTGAACAAGGGCACTAAGATTTACCAACAAAAAGTGTCTCTTTTTCCTTTAGGGGAAAAGGTTTTAGCTCTAAGCCCAGATACCAACTTTCCTTTTTCCAAACTTGTCAAAGTAATAGTGTCTCATGGTTGTTGATGGTAGCCAGCAGCTCTCCAAGAAGGTACTCTTTAAACCCTAGCCAGGAATTTTTAGTGCCTACTCCACTTATCCCACAACCTTCAGCCAATTTAACCTTTTGCTTAGCATAACATTTTCCAAGAGCCATTACAATTCTAAATCCCATGATCCCTAGGCTGTTGATTTCTTTTCAGTTGAATTTAAAACTCATGACAAAGATTGGTGGTGATGGTGAGAAGTTTCCTTCTCACCATGTCCCAAGTTCATTGAAAGTCAGTCTGGCTCCAATTGAAGTCAGTGAGGGATGTTATTTTGGCATGTGTTCAGGTCTTACATACTTAGAAACATAATACAAATTTATTCAGAGCTCTCTAATTTATTTCCTTTAAGATTGAACCCAAGTCTCTCTACATAAGAATACCCACCTGCTGGCTAACTAATATCAAAACTTTAGTGACCCCCAAATAACTATTTTATAAAAGGTTTACCCATGTTCCATGGTGGAGGCTAAAGTTATTTGTTCTATAAGAGCAACAAGAATTATGGGTGTCCAGCTTTATTAGTGTCACATCCTTTGTGCCACCAAAGAACAAAAGAGTCATATCTCAATGGATGAGCTTTTAATATGACTAACCTTCATCATTGCTATAAAATGGCACAGGGTAGAACAATAAAAATTCACAATGTACAAACTGTTAGGTCCTTGGAATAAAACCAGTTCCATGCACTCAAATGGCCCCTAGCATCAATAGAAGACATGGAATATAGAAAATATTTATTTATATTTTAAATCAAGTTTCTATTCTAGGGAGATCTATGTCCCAGAGTAGCTCAGAGTCTGTCCTAGATTAAGTGAGTTCCTCAGAATTTTTTTTTCATTTCCTCAATAGAGAGCTGCTTTGGAAGAGTTATTGTGTATCCCTGGCCTTCTAGTTTGTTTGTTTGCTTGTGTGTTTTTTCCCCTTTGAAGGGGCATCAAGAAAAGAAATGATTGAAGATGGGACAAGGGAAGCTCTTTTCACATTGCAGGATGTTGGTTTAAAAAAAATACATTGTGTTGGAGCAATGATTTCCTTTTCAGAAGTGACTTTTGTCATATGCCTTTCTGTCACTAGGTTTTTCACCTCACTTTCTATCCTCTTCCTTACCCCATTTAGATTCCTCTGGCCTGTTGTTTAAATAGAAGCCTTCCGGTGGTGACAAGCAGTAATACCTCTGCAGGTTTCTCAAGGAAAGAAAAAAATGAAAAACTACAACAGAAACAATGTCAGCTGCAGGGCTCAAAAGCATATGTTGCTTCTTCAGTACAAAGTCACTTTAAATCCCTTGGTCCCTTATTTCCCCTCCTCAGGAGGAATCAAACCAAACAGTGAATAGCCGACATTGTCAAGACCTGGGAACTTGTTGTAAGAATAACTAGTTCTTGACATCTGAAATTACTCTGGTTCAGTTATTTCTTGATCTTTCATTTTAAATCTGTACCCGATAAATCAAAATATGATCATGAGAAAGTACATAATTGGGTTCAAGGCTCACATCGGGGGCTCCAGAGATAAGAAGCACTTCAAAAGATTACTTGTCTATGATAAGAAGACCTTGAGTAACCAGGATGCTTAGGAATGGGATACTGTGGTTAATTAACTGAGAATAAACCAGAAAATTGGTCCATGGTTCACAGCTGCCACACCTCCCAGTTCAAATGTAAGGGAAATTGACAAAGGAAAAATCAGTCTGTGTTTACTCAGGAAAGATTCTATTTCTCATGCTAAGATACCTGGTAGAGGCTTCTATCAAAACAATTTGAAAGAGCTCAAGAAAAGCTATGATCTCCCTGCAAAATGTCCATCAGAGCAAGCTTTCAGCCTACTAATATAGAGAAAGAATAAATAGTTGACATGGTAAAGCATTGTTTGATCAGGGAACAACAACCCCCGCATTCCTGCAGTTATGGCAAGTATGGCTAACAATGGTGATCTAGTTGGATTACTCGTCTGTACTTTGGCGGGGAAGACTATTTTTTTTTTATTAAATATTACATGTTGAACAACTGAAATCCTCACGGGACTATGAGAAGCAAAGAATATGTCACCTGCAGCATTGGTATATCACCCCCATTGGCCATTATGAGAATTAGTATGGCTCTCCGGAAGCCTCTACCTTTGGATTTTGTTTTAGGTAGCATTGTCTAGTCTATGGTGTCCTTGGAAAAATGAGGATTCCTCAGAAGGCAGCCCATTAGTTTTGTTGTAAGCAGGTCATACTGTGAGAAAAAAGTCATTACTGATGAAATCTGAGTCCAGGCTAGGCCAAGTCCAAGTTGGTTCTTTCTTGAGAAAGTAGTTCTGAAGTAGCCCTTAGTTTACTATCTATCTATCTATCTATCTATCTATCTATCTATCTATCTATCTTATACACATATGCACATACATGTGAGCATCAGAAAAACCTTTTTTTCACTTGTTTCAACTTGAGTTATTGGAAAATATTTCTAAGATACAATACAATAATTTCCTGCCATAGTATTTAGAGTATATTGAATTTAATTGGGTGATTTAATTGAAGAACACACAAAAAAAGCCATGATCTTCTTGCAAATAGGCCCATCATCTCAAGCTGCCTGGGTATCTTCTTGATTCTGACTTTTGTTAATTTGCATTGATCGACTTTTATTATAAGTCCTAATACATATGAGGAATACCTAAGATCTACTTGAGAAGCAGTAGCAGTTCTCTGGATTCTTCTGTATAAGAAGCTTGTTTTGCTATGTGATAGTAGATGAAACACTGAACTGGGAATCGTAAGACCTGTTTCTAGACACATATCTTAGACTTTCTGAATTGGATACTCTGGTGCCCATCACTTAAATTCTTTGAACCTGTTTCTTCAATAAAAAAAAAGAGATACCAGTCTATATCCCACTCTCTTTGCAACATTGTTATAAGAAAGGCGCTTTATAATTCATAAGCACTATACAAGGTGTTGTAAGGGCAGTTGCAAGCTATAATAACAATGGATACAATCAGCTATATCCATAACTGAATCTAACCTGGTTCTATTTACTGATTCTAATCTTTAACAATCATGGCTAGAACTGGTCATTAAACCTTGGAACTGCAATCAGACTTTTGGGACACCCTTTTTAGTGCTAAGTTATCATATTGCTCTTATTTGTCTCTTGAAATGGTGTGAAAAACACATACACACAAGTTAATTAAGGATTCTAGCTACTTGGATTACACTTGATTGCAGTCTCCCTATATTTAATTCACCCATATCAAAGGACTGTAGTTTTAGCCATCACCAATGGGTTTGTGGATCTGAAGACAGGTTTGTAGGTTTAACCAGGAATTTGGCAGTCCAGTTGCTGGCAGAAAGGAGCTAGATCTCTCTTCTTCTGTCCTCAGATTTTGTAGACTGGCTACCAGTACATCCTGTTCAGTCCGAATGAATGGGATGACAAGATTGTTTTTGTGTGTTGATGTTGTTGTTGCTACTTTTCAGATACAATGAGATAGAGAATAATGAGTCTTACAAACCATACTCTACTGTAGGGGTGTCAGCTATTAGACTCGGTGTTGCTGAGTTGGGTGAAGTTGCATAGTTTCATTAGTAGCCTATTCAACTCCAAATAAGGTATTTTAAGGAATCTCACAGTTCTAGAGATTTTTGTGTCATTAACCCTCTTGACAATCTGGTGAAACCGATGAATCTCTTCTCAGAATCATGTTTTTAGATTCATAAAACACGTACGATTACAAAGGAAACCAATTATAGAGATATACAGTTATAAAAAATATTTTTAACAAGTCTATGAACCCAGGCTAAAAAAATCCACAAAGTACCTTGTATTTGTAACTTAACTCATCTTTGTGAATTTCTGGAGCCATCCTGGAGCACAGTGCTTCTCTATCCTCTGACAGCAGTCCCAATTCCCCAAAGCCTGGCCCAAGACCATCTCTCATTAAGCCTCCGTGAGTAGCCCTGCTGCAGCCATGAATCACACCCACAGAGCTTCACACAAGCTGGGTTTATTGAGTTGTATTAGAGGAGAATATATCTCTCAGGGCCCCAGTGCCGTCAAAACAATCTGTCACTTTTAATTCTTTCTGTCACCTCATTAAGTATATAGCCATGCAGATAGTAAAAACCATTCCAACAAACATACAACACACACATATCCCCCCCCCAAATACAACATTCCCACCTCTCATATTCCAATGCTGCCATAAATATCAAGTCAGTGAAAGATTCATTGGCCAAACATATGCGCCTCAGTACTGTATATAACTAACAGAGGCAAAAGAGGATCTCCACGGGCACATAAAGCAATTAGAAATAACTGCGCTTCAGAGCAGGCGGCTATAATGCAAAGGTCAATGCTATAAATACAAAGAGGATGGTGGTAATGCCCCTTCCCCAACATACCCTTAAACACACAATGACAAGAGTTCAGGATGCCATGATTAATCTTGGAAATCTCTGAATTGATGCCATATCCCCCTCTGGCCCCTTCCCTGGTGTCCTCTTTTCATCAACAGTTAATATTTTATGTGAATTACAGAGGAAAATTTTATCAAGGCCAAGTATGTGCCACAAGGCTGTATTTTACTCAACACTAAATATTTACCCTTTTACATCCGATGTTAGTGAAGGAAACCTTAGCTAATCATCTGTAAAAATGAAAAGTCTGATTTTTCCCTCCCCCTCCCTTTCCTAGCTTGTTTTCACATTGTGGCACCCAAAGATCATATTCAACTCAAAGCCACAGAGGCTACATTTTAAGGACTTTGATAATTTTTGCAGGAACACACTGAGTGTGATAATAATGTTTATGCCTGAATGCAAAGAATATGCTGACAGATTAAAAAGGCATCTGCCTGTGTTTGTACATGTTCATTTTAATACATTTTTTTTAAAATCACATTTATCTGATAGGACCACAAGCTTCCTTCTACTTGCCTCCATGTCTTTGTACACACCCTCTCCCTCCAGAGTAATTGTCAAATTTCAGAGGATGAAGGAAATCTCTCTGAAGTCATTTAGTACCATCTTATACCCAGAAACCACTGAAAGTCTTATTTCCCTTCATGTACTCTGCCCACCAGCAAAACTGGTGTTCTTGCTGTTCCTCATATAAGACCTTCCATCTCTGTGACCTTGTATGTTCTGTGTTCCCTGGAATGTCCTCCTTAGAATCTCTAGTTTCTAGCAAACCTTCTACATGAAGTCTTTTCTGATCTCCCCCCCCCCCCGGCTACTAGTATCTGTCCCTCAAAAATTACTTTGCATTTTTTGTACATATGTTGAAGCAAATAGGTGCTAGACTTGGATGCCGAGTTAAAATCTTGCCTCAGACTAATAAGTATCTGTGTGACTCTAAGCAAGTTGCTTAACCTCAGTTTGCCTCAGTTGCCTCCTCTGTAACATTGGGATAGTTATAGAACCTGCCCCATAGGCTTGTTTTAAGGATTAAATGAACATATGAAAAGTGTTTTGCAAATCTTAAGGTATCATATAAATCCTAGCTATTATTATTTATTATTACTAATAATATTACTGTAATTTTTTATCTATGCTTATATGTATATATGTTTTCAGTTCCAAAATCACAGAAGCTTTGGTAAGGTCAGAAATGGTTCCATATTTGTTTTTGCATACCCAACACAGTGCCTGGCCCATAGTAGGCACTTAATCAGGATTCATTGACTGGTTGATATATTGTTGGCTAGCCTCTGCTAAACCATTCATCATATAATCTAGCAGTTTCCAACCAAGGGACCACTGGAGAAGGGGAAAGGGAAGTGTAGCAATTATTAATAGGGATCCCACCAATGCAGATGGAAATCCGTAAATAAGTAATCATGCCTCTGTGGTCTCAATAAACAACATCTCCCATATACTAATAACCAACAATTTTGTGGCACTTCATAGTTTGAAATGGGCTTTCCACATGTTAGCTTATTTTAGCCTCAGGCTAGCCTCATGCTCTGGGTGCTATGGGTACTATTATCTCCATTTTGCAGATGAGGAAAGCAAGGTTCAGAGAAGTTAAGGGACAGTCACAAAATAAGAGACAGAATCAGAATTTGAACTCAGGACTTCCTGATTCCAAGTCTAACAGTCCCTCTACTATGCTATGCCACCTGTCATAGATTTAGATTATTATTTTGCAAAGGAATGTAGATACAGATGTTTTATAAAATATAAATACATTTCAAAGTTTTAGATCATTCAGTTCCTCTTTCTGTCATCATATATTATCTCAGTCATTGGGTACCAATTAATTATACAACTGTGATCACGTGGGGCCTGAGCATTGTTTTTTGTAGGCTTTTTTGTTTTTGTTGTTGTTGTTTATTCAGGGGAGAATGTGAATGCAGTCTCCCACCACAATTATGCAGTTGAGTTTCCCGGATTTGGGGAAATCATAGGGGTCAGCCCAACTTGAGTGCAATGGATAGGCCTCACTGTGGGGAAACCACCTTCATGATCATGGAATCCCCCCTGCCAGATAAGTGTCTGAGCATTGTTTTTAACTTTAAAAGGAGCTGGTTACCACTGTCCAAGTACACACCACCCTCCTCCTTCCTGGCCCCTGTGGACTGATGCCCTATAGCTTCTCATATGTACATGACAGAATTATAAAGTGATTTTTTTACTACTCAATATGATTTTCAAAATAAAGAGCCTACTCATGTCAACTGCAAATCTGCATGCAGGAGCAAAGGGAGAAGGCATATACCATTACAAAGTAGAAATACGTAACATAATCTCAGGAATGAAGACAGGCTTATATGTTTCCCTACTCCCTGAAAAGTAAAACCCCAGCTAAATTCCCAAAGACAGCCCCTCAGATACCAAAAGCGTGAGTGCGAGTACGTGTCTGTTGTTGGACTTATGTTACCCAGCCTAGTGTTAGGGTACTGATTCCTTTGAATAGGTTTCTTCCCTTCACTTTTTAGTGTTCTCTACCCCAATTCCCTTCCCATACTTTAAAAACAATGCATTTTGAGAGAAACCCCTTACTCTGATTGATGAAAGAAACAACAGGGACTAAACCAGCCAGACATCAAAATGCGGAAGTTGTAAAGAGCTGTGTATCAGCTCAGGTTTGAAATCGATCCAGAAAGGGGGAGCTTGCCATTTTGCTTGCCTATTGGCAGTGAACATCCTTTGCCATGGAATTTGTTGGGGGCCTTGTTGAAAATTCCTATTGTGCTGCAACAATATTCACATCAATAAAAATGGTAAAATAAAAATAAGATATGTATAAAAAAGGGAAAGAGAAAGAAAATTAAAGAAAGGAAGGGAAGGAAACACGAAAAGAAGGAAGGAAAGAAGAAAGAAAGAAAAAGAATAGGAAAGGAAAGGAAAGGAAAGGAAAGGAAAGGAAAGGAAAGGAAAGGAAAGGAAAGGAAAGGAAAGGAAAGGAAAGGAAAGGAAAGGAAAGGAAAGGAAAGGAAAGGAAAGGAAGGGAGAGGGAAAGGAAATGAAAGGAAGGGAGAGGGAAAGGAAAGGAAAGGAAGGGAGAGGGAAAGGAAGGAAGAAAGTGAAAGAAAGGAAGTAAAGCAAGGAAGGAAGTAAAGAAGGAGGTAACCTTTCAGGAAATGGAAAGGAATCATCAGGGTTTACCACATTTTGATTTATAGGTTCTTTACAGAAATATTAGGCCTCACTCTCCAAAATGCAGATATGTGGTACCTTATGTTTGGTAGATGTTCAGTAAACATTTGTTGAAAGAATTAACTGTTGTTTTTGCATGAGAGGCAGTGTGGTTAATGGATAGAATGCTTGCTTGGATTCAGGATAATATAGGTTCAAATCCCATCCACTGGCACTTAGTAGCCATGTAAGATCATAGACAAGTCACTTACCTTCCTGTGCCTCAATTTCCTCATCTATAAAATGAGAATAATAATAATAGCTCTAGTATCCATTTCACAAGGGTTTTTTGAGGTTCAAGTGAGATGATGTGCATAAAGAGCTTCTCAAAACTGTATAAAATGGCAGTTGCCAATCAATATGTCCTTATTAAGTGCCTCCTACATGACATAGGTCAAGGTGTCAAAGATACATACAGAAATAAAAGCATCTACCCTCAATGAAATGACATTCTTTGAAAATATATAAAATATGTACAAAATCAATAAAAGGTAATTTTGGAGAAGAGCCATTAAGGAATCAGGAAAAGCCTTATTTGGAGGTAGTACTTAAAATGAACTTTGAGTTAATCAGTCAAAATACAAAATAAAACATTTGTTAAACACCGATTATGTGCCAGATACTATGCTAAGCACTTTGAAGGAAACTAAAGTTTCTAACAGTGCAGCCATATAGCACAGTGGATAGAGCACCAAGTCTGTAGTCAGGAAGACCTGAGTTCAAATTGAGCCCAGACACTAGCTTTGTGACCTTGTGCAAGTCACTTAACTGTGTCTACTTCAGTTTTGTCGTCTATAAAATGAGCTGGAGAAGGAATGGCAAAGCATTCCAGGACCTTTACCAAGAGAACCAAATGGATGTAACTGAAACAACAACAACAACAAAGGCTTCTAAGAGGCCACGTGAAGGCAGGTGTGCCTTCTAGGCATAGGAGATCACCTGTCCAAAGGTCCAGAGATAGAAGATGGAAGGAAATATATAAGGAAGAGCAAATAGGCCAATTTTGCTGAAGTAGAAAATGTGTGAAGGAAAATAATGTATAATAAGTCTGGACAGGTAGTTTGGAGCCAGAATATGAAATTATTATTGCAGGATTTTTTAATTTATTGTGTTTAGTTATGTTTATGATGTTAGAAAAATATTTCCCCCTTAAAGGACTCTGCCTGGCATGAGCAGATAAAAAAATTGCTTGGGCCTAAATTAGAGGAATGTTATTAAATATTTATTAATAATTCATTCAAAACAGGAGAGCTTCTCAGAATCAAAAATTGTTCATGCTGGAAGAGACCTTAGAGGTCATCCTGTGTAACTCTCTCTTTTGACAGAGAAGGAAATAAAGGCCTAGAGAGGTGGTATGATTTGTCCAAGGTCAGCAGGTAGTCAAAGGAAGAGGATGATCCTAAACCTGAAAGAGAAGCAGCATTCCATGTCCCACAGAATAAGATGTATCTGCCAAGTTCTGCAGAATCGAGAAAATCCATTGTTAATCATAGGAAGAAGAGACATGTTGTAATCATCAAGAGCAACCTGATGAGGGGCACAGAGATTGATCTGATGTGGCCTGGTAAGAGGTATGCTATTTTCCTGGGGCATGCATTCAAGTTATGGTGGAGTACCTTCCAATGTCAGGAGCTTGGGATACCTTGGCCTGAGATGTGCTATACAAGAGTTTTCCCCTCTCCATTTCCTGGCCTTGAAGATCACCTGGCACTGAGAGGGAGGGATTCTATTCCCAAATTGTTTTGGTGTAAAGGAGAAGAGATGATCCTTAGCAGCATCAGGAAGTAGGTGCTATTTGTAGCATGTGAAAGCATCCTGGGGCTATGGACTCGGCACCATTGGAAAAAAACGGGTAGTATTTGCAATGAATGTATGTGTTACAGAGTTGTGTTTGGAGCAAAAGCAGCTAACTGAGGAGCTAAAGTCCCAGGTGGCTTGCTTTATAAGTGGTCTGGCAGGTAAACGTGTCAATGGATGAGAGCAGAGGTTTGGCATCTCAAGCAATACACAACTTGCTGTGGAACTGTTACCCCTAGTGTGAGGATTGTATCGTGGGCACAGAAGTAGAATTTGCAGCCTGTTTGCTAGTGCCCCCCACCCCTTACCAGCATATAGTTAATAATGATAAAGAGCTGGATGATCAAATTTTGTCTAGCACGACTTGTCTGCATTTGGAGACAACTGAGCTCATCTTCAGGTCTCTGCTTTAGAAGGAGTCATTTGGGGTAGGGGTAGGAAGGGAGGCAGATTGGGTATACTAACACCAAAGATTAATCAAACCAAACAAACAGCTGCTACTCACTTCTTTCAATTCATATGGGAACAAATGGTACTGCCAGAAGTAACTTGGAACAGAAGTAACAAAGTCTCATGGGACTTTGAAGCCCTGGGCAGGAAACTGAAGTAGTTGAAGGTACAGGTGGTGTTTTCAACACTATTTCTGATTGAAAGCTGGGACTTGAGAAGAAAAAGGAAGATATGGGAGGAAGACTAAGAAGATGGCTTTCCAGATGATGACTAAAGTTATGGGAAGAGCTCTTGGCCATAGAGAGATGATGATTAAAAAGAAATGGGAAAAAATTGTATCTGCCTGCAGTTTAGCTCTAGTTAAAAAGAGGGACTGAAAATGGAAGGAGAGGGAGAAGAATGACAGGATTGAACTATTATGTAAGAAAATTTACAGATCTCAATTCTAAATAATTTTGTTCCCTTAAGAAGCACAGATCCATTTCTAATATTTGCTGATTGCCATTAAAAAAGAGGCTCTACTTAAGCATGTTGAGCTCCCATCTAGATCTTGTGCCCCTAGTTTTTGTAACCTAATCATATCCCAAATAGTTGTAACTGTAAGGGGTGGGGTACATTCCTACCCTAATTAATCAAAGAAAGCTTTGCTATTTCAAATGAATCAAGAGTGAACTAGTTATGCATTCTTAGTTCTTAGTTAACTTGAAAGAATCATGGGAGCTTTGGGTCATTGGATGAAAAGCAAATAATGCCATGAAAGAAATTCAACCTTGGATTCCACGACCAATCTTACGATTGGTTGAAGAGAATCATGTACTATGGAGCTCTGTATAAAAACAGCAATTTAAGAGTCAGTTATGTTGTGATCAAGCCGGTGGTGAAGGACTCCTGAGAAGAAATGGCTCCTTGGAAGCTGGAGGCACAGTCACTCAACAGTTACGTAACAATTTGTTAAGAATTTATTCTGTGCCAGCCACTGTGCTTAGCACTGGAAATACAAAGAAAGTCAAAATTTGGTCATGCCCTCAAGGAGTTCACATTCTAAAGGAACAGGCAACCATACAAGATACACATATGCATATATGCATATGTGTTATTAATAAAGATATGAAGAGAGAGACAGAGACAGAGACAGAGAGAGAATGAGTAGACGGAAGGTGCTCGGAAGGCATTAACAGCTGTGGGGATTAGGAAAGGCTTCCTGCAAAAGATAGCATTTGAGTTGAGTCCTGAAAGAAGCCAGGAATTTAGTTGCAGGTCAAAGGAATAATAAAACGAAAAAGGACAGGGACATTTACCCATGGTTCATGGGCAAGAATAACTGGGCCACAGGGAAACAGGGCCCTAATTATAGCAGATAAATTGATTGGTAAATTCAGTCAACTTCATGCTCATCCCTGACGCATCAAATCTCACAATAGTAAATTATAGAAGCTTATTAGAGCTGAAAGAAATCTTCAAGATCACCTAACATAACCCTTCATTTAATACATGAGGAAACTGAGACTGAGTGAGATGAAATCACTTGCTCACAATCACCCAGCTAGTTAGTTAATCAGTACTATACCTCCTGCCTCTTAATTTCCAGTTCAGCATTCTCTCCACTGTACCATCCTGCCTCTCAGCTCACCTCGGACCCATTGGAGAGAAAGGGACAAAAGCTTAGGAGACTTACCCATGATCCCTGAAGGAGGAACCGAGACAAAGCAAGCCCTAGAGTGAATGACGTAGCAACTTACAGCAGTTGCAAAAATATGAAATTAATCAATGGGAACTTAAAAGCAATTGATTCATTTTTTAAAATTCTTGGACTAAGTGGTATTCACTATACTATTCTCATAGAGAATTGTTTGAGGAATAGTGACACTTTGATGGGTCAGTAATGTCATTAAAATGGGTAATCCCTATATCAGCATAGATTCTCACTACCCCAAACCTCATCTTGTACAATTCTTGTGCCTGTATTTCCATTAATCTTCCACAAATAATCGACTAATCATGCTGGGGCCATTCTTCTCAGTATTTTAATTTTCATCTATTGTGTCTCATTCTCACTACATGACCCAGCCACCTCCTTTTCCGGGTTACAATTGTCCTTGATGTCTTTGATGCAAGTTATCATTGTCAAGATGCTACCGCACATTTGTTCCAACCATGGGCCTAGCCATTATCCTTTGGGCTTCTTATAATTTTGATTCTTTCACAATTGTGGTGCTCCATGATTTAGAGTATTACAGGGAGCACATTGGTAATAAAGAGAGAGACTTTAGCGGCAGTGAGCAATTTGGAATAATTGTAAGTGCTGCACAGTTTCTTAAAGGCAATCCAGCCTGATCTTTTCCTCCTACTCAATTCTAGGACCAGCTCATTGCCCATCTGCAGCTCTTGTTTATGATATATAGAAATGGGTCATCTATCCAGCTGCATGTTATAATCGGGGCAATATGGATAGTGATATTTTAAGGGCTCTATTTAGTTTAGAAAAATTGTTCATTGTAGACTTCAAATGCTTATTTTTGAACTGGAAGGTTGCACCCTCCAGATCACCTTTGGCATCTTGTGGTAGCCACCAGAAATGCAGTTTTAAGTCTCAGGGAAAGATCAACCTCTAAAGTGGTAAGGCTATGCAATGCAACTCTATTCAGTGGTGTCAAATATCACAACGTTTTTAAGAGTTGATCATTTTGTTGCTGGATAGACTGTTGAACTAAGATCATTATAATTATTACCTAAAAGCTTCATGAGGCAGCTAGGTGGTATAGTGGATAAAGTGCTGGGGGCTAGAGTGAGGAAGATCTGAGTTCAAATCTGGTCTCAGACACTTAATAGCTGTGTAATCCTGGGCAAGTCACCTAACCTATGTTTGTTTCGTTTATAAATTGGAGATGATAATAATAGCACCTACTTCCCAGGGTTATTGTGAGGATCAAATGAGATAATAGTTATAAAGCTCTTAACACAGTGCCTAGTACATACTAAGATCTGTATAAATGTTGGCTATTATTATTACCTCTGTGCTAAATATAGCATATTTATTAATAATAAATAGAGATAATAAATATTATCTCTATGCTAAATAAAATTATCTCTATGCATCATAACCTCTAGCAGTTTATAAACTGTAATCAAAACATCTGACAAGACAAATATATACAAATCCAATACAGCAGTGAACCAATGCAGAGCCATCACTGTTATCAGGCAAGCATGGCTTTGCCCTAGGGTGCTGACATTGGGGGCAGGGTGAGGAATATTTCCTGTTCAGGAAGAGGGTTCCCCAATGTGATTCCATTTTTGTAATTACTTTGTCAATACTCTACCATCCCTGGATCATACATCTCCAGATTACCAAGAAACTTGGGAAAATCTCTTCATGATTCTACTGTATATTGAAATAGATAGATTCCACTTACAAGCATGTCATTTATGTAGTTACAGAAAAGTATTACTGAAAATGGTGGAGGGAGGGGACGCAAACTGAAACTCTTAAATAGGAGCCACTAATCTTAAGGAGTTATGTAAATCCCAGTGTCACTTACATCCCATAGCTACTCTGACCTGTCTGCTGTAGCTGCTGCTCTCTGTCTCTGTCTGACTCTGTCTCTCTGTCTCTCTGTATCTCTCTTCTTCCCTCCCTCTCCTCCCTCCCCAACCCAGTTTTTTTAGCACTGCATCCTCTAGAATCCTCATAGGTTTCCAAAGTGGGAGATACTGCACCCCTGGGGGTGCTGGAAGGATCCAGGGAAGCAGTAGTAACCCTGAATGCAATTGGGAGTCATTGAATAAAAATAAGGGGGTGGTAGAAGCATAAGGAAAGAAGAGAAGATAAGAAAAATTTGCAAAACTATTCATTGCAAAACTGTTTCATTCGTTGTGTAACAGTTAAAGTCATAGTGATTGCATTATTTTCCAAGTAAACACACAAAATTCAAGCTATAACCGATCAGTGGTCGAGTCCAGCTACAAGTCTTAAAAAGTAAGGGTTGGCAGGCGAGTTTGTTGTTAATTGTTGGGAAGTCCAGCGTGCATCGGCAGGAATATGTGTGTGTAATGACTACTGTACAATATGATACTATAGTGTTACATGATGCAATATTATATCATCAAAATTTCAATGCAGGAAAAAAAAAACCCACAAATTTACGATAAGTTGTTAAATTTCATATGCATCATTTTTTAAAAATTACATTTTTTAAATGATGAAAATTTCAAAAAAAAACATGAAATGGTTAAATAAAGTAGATTTCCAGGAGGTGCTGAGTAATTGTTTTGTTTTTAAAGGGGGCAGTAGGTCAAATAAGTTTCTGAACTCTGCTCTAGAACTAGCACAAGCTTGTAGAAATTTTCTCAAGAAAGGCCATGAAAAGATTCAAGGTTTCCCCATCTTTTCCTGCCATTTCCCCAAAGTAAATAAAGGCTCATAATACAATTCTATCTTTTCTGATCCACATTATCACTCCCCCATCTCTGACTAGTCTTATATTTTCCCCCCAGTCCCTATCAGGTACTAGCCCTACTGCTATTTTCCCCAACTGCTGCTAATTTCCCAAGTAGGCTGAGATGCAAGAGGGAGAAAAGAAAATGTAGCAAAGCTACATTTATATGACATGTTTTTGAGACAACCCTCACTCTCCTGTTCACTTTACTCCAGGCAAACTCATGTTTGTTATTGTATCTGTTTATATGTGGCATCCAAAGGAGAACCTAATTCTCCAAATGTGGTCTGACCAGTGAATGCATTGGGACTATTTTCTCCCATAGTTTGGGAATTAATAATACTAACATACAAGGGAATTGTGGAAATTATACATTATTACCATGGGTTAAATATTTAGCACCTTGCAAATATATAGCAAGACATGGCATGGTAGCTAGAATTATATCCTCAGGAGCTCCCTATCTTTCATGGCCTGAGAGACAGCAAATCCCTGAACTATAAATACATATCTCAAAAATATTCTAAACCATTAACTGTATTGGAGTTGGAGCATAATTACAGAGTGGACTCTTACCCCCACCCCAACCTGCTAGTATAATATAGCATTGATTCATTGAAACAAACAACAGGAACAAACTTGAGAACAATGTTTTTTAATAGATGTCACCATATAAAATACTCATAACCTTTAAGCTGTTTGCAATAAAAAAAACTTTTAAAATACAGAAATCTAATAGAAGATAGTCAAATAATGTTGGGACAGGATAAGGTCCATCTAATCCCATCATCATGTATACTACTGAAGTTTTACCAAGGATGACGTCAGTCAGTCTACAAATATGAGCTTAAATCTTAACACCTTATTCCATTTCAAAAAGTAATTATTGTGTCTATCTATATAATGTCCATAAAATTGAACATTTTTAAAATATAATAGCAAAATTAGTGTTTATGTGAGGACTCTTTTTTATCAGAACTCCACCTAACAAGATGAGAATGATTTTGCAATCATAATAATGATGATGATAATGATATATGGGTTTTTATTAAAAAACACATTGGTTTTTAACATCAGAAGACCTGAGTTCAAATCTTAGTTCTTCCACTTGCTACCTTTGTGACCTAGTACATGTCATTTAATCTCAATAAGGCTCCGTTTCCTTGTCTATAAATAAAAGGCTGTGTTAGATGTACCTGAAGTTCTTCCAGTTCTACAATCTTTTGATCTTTTGATCTTTTGAACAGGGAAACCAATAACACACCTGAAATTTTGCAATGATTTATAGACATTTTCGTATTTGAGCCACACCATACACTGGACCTATATTAAGTTCGTGGTCAACTTTTTATGTAAAGAGCTATCAAACCAAGTCTCCTATCTCTTTCATGTAACTATAGTGCAGCTCTTGGCTTTATGCTGATAGAGTCTATTGTACTACAGAACCAATGCTTAACTCAGCTGTGTGATGAACAAAAATTTTCAATAATAATATGAACATCAGAGTTGTCCTTTTGTGTATAGGTTTTAGGGCAATCATATGGTAAGCTCAGCCCTTCAATGTTTTGTTCTAAGTGAGATTCAGGAAAAGGAGAGGGAATGTCAAAAGTTATAATTACTGTTATAATTGCTATAATTCAAGAGTAGCCAAGGACTGCTTCCTCCTCAAATTCAAGCAAAAAAAATACCCTCAACAACAAACAGTTTCTGCCCTGAAAGAGCTCACATTCTAATGGGAGAAGATAACAAATAAAAGGGAGATAAAAGGGGGATTTGGGAGTAGAGAGAAGGTACCTGCAAGAGGGCAAGGGAGCAAAGTCCAGAGAGTAAGAATAATAGCCAGCATGGGAATGAATGGCCTGGGGTCTGTCCCCAAAATGGAAAACCCCAGAAGGAATTCACCAATTAAAAAAAAAAGGCTAGTAGCATGCCAAAGAAATGTTCCAGGATGAGAAGACCCTGAATGACACAACTTTTAGAGAAAGAAAATAACTAACACGGTGGTGAAGTTTGTGTGTATGTGTCTATGTGAGTGTACCTGTGTGGGCTCAGATAATTAATATGTGATAGTGTTAGATGACTGGAAGCACATGTATGATTGATAACAATTGGCTGGACTGACGATAGGGAATTCATTGATCAGAAAAGATGCTGTGATCTGGACCAAGACATGTTAGAAGTGTTTCTGACACTTATTCATCACATTTGTGATCAAGTTTACAATAATCACGAACTTTCTTTTTTTTTCCTTTTTTTTTGTCCTGCAGCCAATATTTCGCATGTACATGTCTCTTCCAGACAGTTTTCTCTATGGAGAGCATTAAAACATTAACTTCTCTGTTTCCTATAGAGGTCTGAAAATCACCCCCCTCCAGCTGATAATGGCCCTCTGCCTAGGCGGCCTTTTGTACCCAGAACATCTCAGGTGATACCATTAAGGCTACATAAAACATCACAAAACACCCAGAGATCAAACCAAGGAGCAATTACCCCAAACATTTTTCTGATATCTCCCCAGATTTTCCTTTGGGGAGTGCTAACTCAGTAAATGTTCACTATACATAAACAAAGCACTGGCTATAACCTGCAAAAAAAATAACCCTTAAAATCTTCTCTAAAGTGTTTTTGCTTTGTTTGATAAAATAGTCTTTGGGGAGGCACTAATGGACAAAGCCAAAGATCCAAAGAAAGGAAACGTGATCCATTTGAAAGTGAACAGGGGGCTGAAGCATGAAGTAAAAATATGCTGGTGTTCATTCAAAAAGTGCTGACTTCCTCTGCTGGGTCATCTTATAGGTCCACCTTATACCACATAATAGTGTAATTAAAAAGTGCTGACATTGGGTACCAGGAAGAATTTGCCCTCTTCAACCCATGTTTAGAATCAGCGAGTCCAACTTCAGCAATACTCGCTGTAGTGTGTCTATAACATTTCAACACCTTCAGGAGCTCTTAGCTTACAGACAGATGCAGGTTGCAATAAACCTTCACTAACTCGGACCCCACTAAATTGATATTTCTGAACATCCGGCCATCACATACACATTTCTTTCTGAATTTAAAAAAAAACCTTTCCAAGATACCTTCTTTTGTTAATTTTCAGAATCCAGAACCAGCAAGATCAGTAGGCTGGCTTTGGAGTCAGAAAGATCTGCGTTCATTTCCTGCCTATGACACACATTAACTGTGTGACCAAGTCACTTAATCTTTCAATGTCCTATAATAAATGAAAGTAATAGCCTTGCTGACCTCCTAGAATTCCTACTAGTCATGCAAAAGTCTTAGTTTTTGACTGTAGATTTTCTCTCTTCTGGTACCAGGGTTATATCAGGATTGACTACTATGTCCAGTTACTTTAAAGTCTCCTTCAGACAGAGAAGAATCATGGGGATAACAGATTTTAATTGTTTGCAGATATTCATCCACAAAGGCAATTTCTGCAACTAGTTAGCAAGTACTTATTAATATACTTATCATGTTTCAGATGCTGAGATTCAAAGACAAAACTAAAATGTTCCCCTTCCCTTATGAAACATATTTTCTTGAGGATAGTGGGAGTAGGGAGGAAGGAAAAATGTATACACATATAACTAGATAGAAAATGCAAGGTACATATGAGATGATGTGAAAGAAGTGGTGAAAGGCATTAGCGGTTAGCAAAGGGGAATAACGAAAAGTTTTGTGTCAAAGGTGGCATCTGAATTGAATTTAGAAGGAAGCAAGGATTTTAAGAGTCAGAAGTGAGGTCTAAGCCTATGGAAAGATGCAGAAACAGTAGAGAGAATGAACTTGTGTGCAGGACAGCAAAGATGCCTTTTTGACTGGACCATAGAGTATGTGAAAGGTAGTGATGAGTAATATAATGGAAAAGGCAATCATCAACCAAATATTAAAGAACTTCACATGCCAAATGGAGGAGTTGTTATATTATCTGGAAATACAGAGCCATAGACATTTCTGAATAAGGTGTAATGTGGTCAGATGTGTTTTAGGAATGGCAATTTATAGGGGATCCACAGGTGTGGAACATTGCATATATTGTCAAATTTTGTTGATGTCTTGATAGGTTTTGCTGATTTTTCTTTTTTTCTTCCACTTTTCAATAAAAAGAAATATTTGTCATATGAAACTCTCCAGTAGAAGGAAAAAAGCAGTATACAAAGGAAAATTTATGTGATGCAAAAACAAAAAAAAAAGATATGAATAGAATTTTTTAAAATGGCCTTTTGTAGAGCTTGGATTAGAAGTGGGAGAAATATGAGGGAATGAGACCATTTAAGAAGATAATTGCAACCATCGTGATGAGAGGTGATGAGGGTCAGAATTAGTGATAGCAATGTGAATGAAGAGAACAGGACAGATATAAGTGATATAGTGGAGGTGGAATTGATAAGACTTAGTAACTGATTGGATATTGGGGCTGAGGGAGAGTAAAGACTTGAGGACAACTAAAACCTGAGTAACTAGATGGATCTATCCATCAACAAGGATTTATTAAGCATCTGCTATGTGCTAGCCATTGGGTACATGAAGACAAAAATAAAACAGTTCTTGCCCTCAAGGACCTCACATTCTGCTAGAAGAGATAGTGTGTATATGTATGTACAAAATAAATGAAAGGTAATTTATTGAGACGTAGGGTGGGAATCAGGAAGGCCTCATGGAGAAGGTGGAACTGGAGCTAAGCTTTGAAAAAAAAACAGCACTAGGGATTCTATGAAATATAGGTGAGGAGGAAGTGTATTCCAGGTATTGGGGAGAATCTATAAAAAGGGACAAAGAAAGAAGATAAAATGCTGTCTATAGACAAATAGGGCCATTTGACTTGACCATAAATAAATGAAGGAAAATGATGTAGAAAGATAGGCTGAAGTTAGATTATAATGGACTTTAAATGACAGGCAATGAGGAGTTTGTATTTGTTCCTAGAGGTAATCTGTACCCACTGAAGTTTATTGAGCAGGTAGATTTATTTATTGAGCTGGAGAAGGTCATGGAAGGTGCTGGAGTCTAACCTCTTCATTTTACAAGTAAAGAAGGTAAAGCACAGAAAAAAATAGTTAATGACCTATCCATGGTCACACAGCTAGTTAGTAAGTGTCTGAGGCAAATTTGAACCAGTGTCTTTTTGACTCTAGTGCCTCATCCATTATATTATCATATCTTGTTCCCTAATTTGGCGAGGTATGGTCAGAACTTTAGGAAAATCACTTTGGTAGCTGAATGGAGGATGGACTTGAAAGGGGAGAGACTTGAGGCAGGGAGAACAATTAGCAAATCATTTTGCATTCAGGCAATAAGAGCCTAATCTAGCATAGTGGTTGTGTGAGTAGAGAGAAGGAGATTATAGGAGAGATGTTGTGGAGGTAGAAGTGACAAGATTTGGCAATTTCATGTAAAAGAGACTGAGGAATTGAGGATGATGTGGGGGGGTATTAGCATGGGTGACTGGAAGGATGATGGTGCCCTTGACAGAAGTAGGGAGGTTTAAAAAACAGTTCTAGAAGAAAATATAATGAATTCTGTTTGGGACATGTCAAATTTGAGATGCCTATGGGAATCCAATTTAAAATTATGTGAGAAGAGTTCAAGAAGGAGTACAGAATGGATATATAGTACTGGGAATCATCTGCATAAATATGGCAATTAAACCAATGAGAGCTGTTGAGACTGGTCACCAAGAGGAAGGGAAGATCAGAGAAAGAACAGAAGGTGCCTCAGAGCTCAGGGGTAAAACCATACTTAGGGGATACAATATTGATGATGATACAGAAAAGGAGATGAAGAAGAAAAAATAAGACAAATACAAGGAGAATAAAGAGAGAGGTAACACAAAAGCCCAAAGAGAAGAGGATATTTACGTCAAACTAGTGTTCAGCAGTGACAAATGCTACAGAGAGGTCAGGAAGAAGAGGACTGAAAGAAGTCCATCCAATTTAGCAGTGAACTTAGGAGAGAGGAGTTTCAGTTGAGTGACAAGGATGGAAATCAGATTGCAGACGACTAAGAGAGAAGGTAGGAGAAGACAGAATGGCTTTTTCTAGGAGCCTGGATTGTGAAAGGGAAGAAGAAATAGGAGAATCACAGGAGACAGCAGGGTTAAATGAAAGTTGTGTTGTGGTTGTGGTTGTTTTAAGGATGGGGGAGACATGGATGTGTTTGTAAACAGTAGAGAGAGAATGATTGTGAGAGTTGTCTACTAGTGGAGACAATAGGGGATTGACAATCAAACTCTGATCAAGCAGAGGGGTTGGTCTTTTGGAGTAGAGGGGACTCTTATCCATTAGATTGTGATCTCCTTGAGGAGAGAGACTACCTTTTGCCTCTTTTTTTTTACATTTTCAGCTCCTGGTACATAGTAGGCACTCAGTAAATGCTTATTGACTAATAGATTGGTCAAAGACTGGAATAAAGCAGGAAAAGAACAGGGCATACTATCAAGGGGTTCACCAGGAGTTCCTACTTTGAGGAAACATGGGTCCAAAGCAACAAGCTAAAATTCCAGAGTATTGTAAACAAAACAAAACAAACAAACAAAATCCTTGAATGAATGGTAGTCACATCAACAAAGGACATTTTATTCAGCAATATGCAAATACAACATTTGAGTCATAAATTCCAATTGAAATGCTTTATTACATGATTGAATGTGGTAAAAGTAGATAGCACTTTAAGATTTGGAAAATGTTTTACAAATAGTATTTCACTTTATCTTAACAATAACCATGGAAATTAGGTGCTATTATTATCCTCACTTTACAAATGAGGAAACTGAGGCAGAGAGAGGTTAAGTGACTTGTCCAGGGTCATACATCTAGTTATTATCTTAAGCTGGATTTGAATGCAAATCTTCCAAATTTTAGGTGTAACATCCTATCTACTGAACCAACTAGCTGCCATGGACAAATTATACAGAATGTAGGTTCTTTAATGGAAGTGACTATTTGGTCTTTGTTTTTTGTTTTTTATCTCTACGTTCTAAATGTCTGGCACAGCAATTTAAACCTAGCAAGTGTGCAATACATTTGGTGAATTTAATGGAATTAGCTAGAGTTGTTTGTTTGTTTTTTCCTTTCCATGGCATGGAGGTCACCCTCAGTTCTTGATGCCTGTAATAGTTCAGTGTGAGACCTGGCAGGTCTTACCAAGCTGGTTTACAGACCTCCTGCCAGATTATGTTTCTTGACCAAGGACTAGCCTAATAAAGTTTTGGAGAGGCTTGTTAGCAGCTTAGCTATAGCATAATGAATATATCAGCCACTGCAACTCACAAAGATCATCCATTACACAGAGGGGTGACTATATATGTCAGTGAAGGGACATCCCACAGTGATGGAATCACGGATCCTTGAAATATTAGTATATACTCTTTAGTGTAAATTTAATCTTTTGAAGGAAAATGAAAAAAAAACACACAAAGCATCACTTTCACTATGTCTTTATGTGGCTTAATTGTCAGTCCCTGTTGGCTCAATTAAACCGTTGTCCCCATTTATATTTCATCTTATAATATGCAGAGTAGTTGAAAGTAATAAAACTACATTTGTTTGGATTGTCATAATTTATAAATGCATCAGGGAATGTTTATTAAATATTCCCTTTATAATCAGTTTCCAACATTTAACATAGTCTAGTGTGGATAAAGCTAAAGTTCTTGGTGAGGAAGTGTTTGTCCAACAAAGGAACATTAACTCTTTTGATGGTTCCAGGGATTTGTCTGGGAAAGTTTCTCTTCCAAAGTACTAAATCAGCTTTGTTAACAGCCACTCAAAGCTCTTGCCCAAAGTGATTAATAATTTACCCTGGCCGAGTACAATTCATTTAGTTCCCAACATGAGCCTTTTTCTGAGGACTTGCAGGATGGCCTCATGCCTTTGGTGACCTGCTGTAATCTTTTCAAAACAAAACAAAACAAAACCAAGAGGAACTCAGAAGCCCACAATTCAGATATGTTGTATGAGACAATATTGGCTGTACCAGCCTTTTCACCAATGCTGGTACCATACTGGCAGCCGGTCATGGCTATACATCTATACACAGTCTTTTTTAAAACAGATCCTAATGCACAGGGAGGACTCCAACATTCTACATGTACTCTGGGAGACATTGACTGCCTCCCTCACTCAGTCTACTATATACATGCATGTTACCCTAAACTTATTTCCCATACATGCATAACATCTCCATCTCCCTTTCCCCCTCTTTCTCTGTCTTTTTCCCCTTCTCTTAACCCCCACTTTCTCACTTTTTCTCTATCCCTCCCTCCCTTCCCCACTGAGAAGGCCAGTCTGCTGGGCACCAATTGCCTTAAATTCAATTGTACTTGGAGGAGAAAGTGGAGTCCATTCTCCATAGAACCACATTGGAGTCCATTCCCCACAGAATCCCATTGGAGCAATTGTATACTACACCTTGAAAGGGATCACTACTAGAACAAAGTAGGATCTACCAGCTTTGTTGGTGTACCTGAGACAAAACCCTGTTTGCCCCCTAATAAGACTCTTCCTAGATCAGTCTCTCATTCTCTAAATCAGACCTGAAGCTATAACCTGATGCTCAAAACATGCCGTCTATGTATTCCTGGTTCACCCCTGTCCTTATTTCATTGTAGGCCTCAAAGTATCACAAATTTTTGCCAATAACCTATTTGGGGGAAGGGTGAAGCTTTGACATTGATCTGCAATGGTGGCACTGTAATCAAATGATTCCAGCATTTTACTACCTGCAAATGTAACTCACTCAATCCATATTTCAATGAGATAAGTCCCATGTGAGGTGTAAGTGTTTAATCTAGTGAACACAATTCAAATGCAATCTTTGTTCAGGGAAAAGATAGCTGTGTCTCCTGTCCCTCTGCATTGTGTTCTACTATGATGGCACATTGGGCCAGCACCAAACCAATCTCATTGCTATCCTTGAGTGGTCTATGTTCTTTCATGACTTCAAGTCTTTGTTCCTGCTTTTCAATCCTCCTAAGTAACTCCTTTCCCTTTGCCTTTCAGTATAGCCAAATCCTACTCATCCTCCAAAGATCAGTCCTTTTTCAGGATTGATTTCCCACAAAGCTCCATCTTATATTCTACGTGCAGTCCAAATTGGCAGTGATTTCTGGTATGGGACATTCTATCTCCTGCCTCAGTGACTTTGAACAGGCTATCCCTAATGCCTAGAATACTCTCCTTCCTCACTTTTACCTCATAACAGTTATACCTCATAACTCATGCCTCATATACCTAGATTCTTTCAATACTATATTTATGTAGACCTCCTACATTAAGATTTTTCTTATTCCATCTTTTCCTTCTCCACTTGTTAGCGTTGCTTTCAGAATCTTGAAATCACTTTTGTATAGGTTCCTTATTTATTTATCTTTGTTTTTCCTCCAACAGAATGCAAACCCCTTGAAGGTATAGACTATTTTGTTTTTCTTAGCATCACTAATGCCTGGCATAGAGTCTGGCACATGTTAGGCATTTTTTAAAACTTGTTGAATTTAATTTGAATTAAGGCTGATGAGGAGCTGCATGGTTTCAGAAAAATCTAGGAAGACTTTTACAAATTGATGCAAAATGAAGCCAGCAGAACCAAGAGAATTTTGTACACAATAATAGCAATGTTGTAACAATGACTGGCTGTGAAAAACTTAGCTACTCAGATCAATACTATGATCCAAAACAATTCTAAAGGACTTATGATGAAAAATAGTATCCACCTCCAGAAAGAGAGAGAGAGAGAGAGAGAGAATAATGATGAACTCTGAGTGCAAATTGATTCATAATTTTTTCACTCTATTTTTCTTTCTTTTTAAAAAAAAATAACATGGCTAATATGGAAATATGTTTTGCATGGCTTCACATGTATAATTGAAATCTTATTACTTACCTTCTCAATGTTGGGGGGGGAGGCTGAAGAGAAGAAGAGAATTTGGAACTTCTCTTCCTCTACAAAAACTTCTTCAGCTATTCCATCTCACATTGGTAGCCCTTTTTCTGAATTTTTCTAATAGTTTTCATTTAGTTATGATATATTGTCCATTATTTTACTTAGCTGTTTCATTTGAATGCCTTATACCAACATTTCTTTTGTACCAACTACTTAGGCAGCTAGGTTACACAGTGGATCAAGTGTTGGAATTCTGACCTGGAGTCAGAAAACCTGAGCTCAAATTCTGCCTCAGACACTAGCTGTGTGACCCATGGCAAGTCATATAACTTCTGTCTGTCTCACTTCATTAAAAGGGGTTAATAATAGCATCTACCATCTAGGGTAGTTATGAGCATAAAATGACATAATATTTGTAAAGCTTTTGCAAAAATTAATATGTTATATAACTGCCAGTTTTCAAAAAAAGCCACCTATATAGCCTTATCACATGTTGCATGCCTTCAACAAATTCCTGTTGGATGGATAAAACAGCACGAAGAGGGAAGAAATGGATGGATGAATGAATGATCCAGTTAACTTCATGATAGCCTCTAAATAAATACCATCATGAAATTATTTTGATCAATCAATTGACAAGAATTTATTAATTACCTGCGGAGCCAAGCCCTATCCAAGGTACCAGAGACACCAAGACAAAAATGACACAGTCCTTGCCTTCAAGGACTTTCCATTGATCATACATTCATGAGTAAGGGTAAGTTTTATTGTCAACTACTGCAAGGGGAGCAGGGGGACTTCCCGCTTGGAAACTATGGAATGTACTAAACAACTCTACATGTTTTACTGCATTTAGTTTACTACTTGGGATACAGAGGCACCAAATTAACTCCATTCCAGATGTACATAATCATATATACGTAATCATATGTTCCTCTACAAATTCAGATTATAAGGAAAGATCTGCGTGGTGGCAGAAACAGCTCTTTCCTTTGGAAGAGTCTCCTCTCAGTATCATCACACAGTTTCTCCAGATGTTTATTAAGCATCCACTCCCTTTACAACCAGCTTCCAACTGCACACAGGCTTCTGTCTTTGCTGATGCTCAGCTTTATTATTATGTAGGGCACGGTCAACTCTCTGCATTCTCACTATCTAATTATTGTTTATAGTTTTACTTTGTATCCTGTACTTCAATTACCTACTCTATATTGAACAAACATACTAAATTTCCCTCTATTTATTATATCTCCCATAAATTGTATTGCCCATCTAACATAATGGCCATACCCTGCCTGCACATTGATAACATTTCAAATAGCCTAAATTTCTTGATAGCTTAAGTGTAGGGTGTATAGCTCTGTAGTTTGAATACTACATATTGGAAAAAATGATAGACTTTTAGACTTCTCCAAGCTGCATGTTTCTATATTAAGGTTAATTCCCTCCCCTTCCCCATAGATACTATCATAAAACTAATGTAGCTACCATCTAGGATTATGGGAAGCAAAGAAAACTGAACTCTTAATTTAGAATTCTTAAATGCTGTCTTTCATAAAGGATTTGAATCTGAGAAAAAAATACCTTAAACTTTCAGAAGAAAAAAGTACACAAAGATCTTGGGGCCCCTCATAGAGTAGTAAGAACATATGGTTGGGGTCAGTTACAATACCACTGTCTATGAAATCTTAGCCAAGTCACTGAGTCCATTTCTTCAACTGTTAAAAGTTCACAATCATAATTGCACTGCCTCTCACAAAAGGATCATATGAGATCATGGATGTAAAATGCTTTTTTTCAATCAAAGCACTATACAAACATAAACTTTTATTTTTGTTCCTTTGAAGCTAGAGACAGTAACTGTTTGCAATTTCAATCATCTCCTATGACTCACTCTTTTACCATCAACAGCTTTGTTTTGTGATAGACAGAAAACCCCTGGGTTTCCTATTATAAACTGTAATCACTTGGGCCAAATTACTCATCTCTGGTCATTCTCATTTACAAACACATTCACAGGTTTTTCAGTCCAATGTGGATACATTGGGGAAAAAAAATAATTTCAAGTGGGAAAAAAAATCATTGGATAATGAGTTCATGTACCATTTTATTCAGGCTGTCCCCCAAACCCAGTATAATATGATTAATTTTTATGTAGTTTCTTTCTACCACTTATGAGAAATCATATCATCAATCATATTACCAAAATTAGATATGGAGAAATTCTGATGGGTCACTAAGAACCTTCCCAGCACCAGTACAGACTTGTTTCTCCCAGTGTGTTGCACTTTCTAATATTTTGTTCAATCTAATATCAAAGGTCCCCTGTGACCAGGCTTCTGTCACTTCCATTTTCAGGACATAAGTCTGTAGAAAGAGGGACAAAATTTGAGGAGGATACATCAATGGTGATGGACTCAGTCATCTCCATAGAGAAACCTTATAGGGAAAAAAAAAATCTATTGCTGAACACTCTTCAGGACTGTAGGCCTTAAAGCATGAGCATGGCAATGAAGCAAAGAAATTCTCAAATGCAAATTGTTTACATTAGTCATTATTGGTCTAGAAATATCCTATTTTTTGGAGAGGCCACATGGTACAGTGACTGGAGCTAGGATTGGAATAAGGAAAAACTAAGTTTAGATCATGTCTCTGACACTAGTTCTGTGCCCTGAGGCAGGTCACTTAATCTCTAATTAATCTCCATCTGCCCTAGGTAACTTGTTAGGATTTATCCACTGAGTAATAGGATGGGATTTTGGCTTCAGTCACCATTGATGGATATAGTTCCCACAAGAGGAATCTTGCCACACTGAAACAATCAAAGATCTTTCCTGTATAATTTTTATTATGGTCAACAATGGATGTTTAGCTTCTGGGGAGGTTTGGCTTGCATGATTATCAAATTCCCTGCCAACTCTGGAAATCAATGATTCTATAAATCAATTAACACAATGAAACATGCAAACAATTTATAATTAATGTGTTTAACAAATAACTGGAGTTTGAGGTCATGGGCACAATGACCAAATTAATGAATAGTCTTACGGGTTCTCTCCATGACCTCCATCTGTCCAGAGGCCAATCAAAGCCAGGAGCTGATTTCATACCATGGCTTCTCTCCAGTTATCCAGGTAATATGGGTCTGCCCTCTGTGAAAAAAAGGAACCAGCAAATATCCTTTTTCTCATTTGGATTCTCACTGGAGTAGTTATGTGTCTCCCAACACAATCAGAGACAAACCAATCAACTAAATTAAAGGGTGTAGGTCATTTATATTTTGGGATAAAGTGGGATAGCCAAAAGAAATACTGGCTTTAGAATCAGAAAACCTGGGCTCACATTCTGATTTTGTTACTTGCTACCTATATGGTGATCACTTCACCTCAAAGGCTTCACTTTCTTCATATACAATACAAAGGGGCTTGACTACCTACTCCCTTTTTATCTCTAAAACATATTATCTTATGATCCTCTGACTCACCAGTTGCATGATCTTCAGTGAGATACATATGTAGATCAGTGATATCATTGATATGGAGAATTTCTGTAGTGAGATTCCCCACCCAGAAACAGAGCAGCTAGTTTATAATATGTGATCTGAGAGAGTTACCTAGAGCTGTAAGAGAGACAGTGTGTGTCAAAGACCAGAACTTGGATCCATCTTATTCTAAGGTTGCTCTGCTATCCATCAGTCCAAGCTGATATTCAACATACTCAGTCAGTTGGAAACACTAAACACATTGGAGAAACACAGATAGCACTAGGCAGAAGCACTAGGATATAGCCAAGACTCTCTCTGTCTTAGAAAAAGTGATACCTTGAACAAATTCAACAGGGGTGATTTTTAAAAATTAAATTATAAACATCAAAAACCACATTTTATTCCTGAGGGATTGAATAGGTAGGAAATGAAGCACAGAAGCTTGGCAAACTTGGTGATTTTCAATAAATCATAATTACTTATACAAGCAAATTCATCAGGAAAGTTTGGTAAAGCAATTAGGCAGCTAATTATCTTGTAAGTGAAAGTGAATACTCCAAAAGATGACCACAGCCCCTGCCTGGGCATTGTCAGACTTTTGATGAGTGTGGAAGGAGGAGAAAGAGGGCGATATCTTTCTGGGGCAGATAGATATTCTATTTCTCATGGGTCTCATCTACTGGAATAGCTTACGTACCTGACTGCCCAGTTAGAGATTCCATCACAAATTCACAATATAATACAGGTGTACCTTTTATATATTTTTAACCTTGGGAGCATACACATGGAAGTCAAAAGGATAAAAGTAATTGAAATAGGAGACATTGCATTAGGAAAGTTCATGCTTTTAGGAGGGTAAGGAATATAAGAGGGAATTACAAAATGAAGATGGGTTTGGGTTATGTAAGTAGGCTATTGAGAGGTCAGCTCCTGAAGTGATGATGTTTTGTTTTAGCCGCATGAAACTGAAGTGTCTTATTGAGGGTGGTGTTGGCTTTGTTTCTGGTCTTAGGAAGCCTAACCATCCTAGCTTTACACACATTTTAGCTCATTCAAAGCCCTTTGAACATTTGTCTTATTCTACCTTATGATGTCTCCAAATCTGTTGGCTTTTATTGTGATTTAAATTTTCATGTAGATGAATTTCTCTTTCCATTAAGATTGAAAACTGCCTGTGGAATGAAGATAGACACTATACTTTGTCTCTTCCTATCAACCTAATCTTAGCCCTGCATATAGAAGGTATCACAATACTTGTAGACTGAAAGGATAAAACCTGTATGTTACTGTTTAGAAAGAGAATCAATGTGAAATATACCAGAGGGGAAGGTCATGATGGGGAGAAGATGTCCATATGTCTCATTCATCTTAATACAAGATGTAGTGGGTTACAGGGCAAGCAGATGATAAGGAAAGGCCCTAGTGGTATGTTTTAGGGTGAAGTTTGACCAGGAAATTGAAGTGTAGGGTGCTCTCAGGGTAACATCTGACAATTTTCATGGTCCCAAACTGGAGGAGGACTGGGAGAGCACATGTACTGACTGTGGAACCGTGTGCAAGTCATTTAATATTTCTGTCTTTCAGTTTCTTCAACTATAAAATAAGAAAGTTGTACTTTAAGGTCCCACTAAGTTCTAAAACTATTTTCCTTTGGTCCTTAGAAGTTGAGTTTGGAATGGTCAATCAGCCTATCAACATTTATTAAGCACCCACTGTGTGCCAGGTGCAGAGCTAAATGCTGAGGATACAAAGAAAGGCCAAAGACACCCCTGCCCTCAGGAAGCTTATAATTGAATAGAGAAAGACAACATTTAAGAGAATTGTTTTTTAAAGGGAGAGAAGGTGGGGGAAGAGATGAAGGAGAAAACCAGAGCTGTCCACACAGCAAGGTGGGTGGGAAATGAAAAGATGACTAACCTGGGTTCCCTCCTAAAATGGAGGTTCTGGGAGGAAAGCTTCCTGTCCTCCAGTCAGAGGAAGGGGCATGTACGAGGTTCTGAGGGTACTAACAAAATGTGAGTTGCAGGGCTTATGTGATCTTGCAGAATGCAACATGATGGAAAAGTCCAGAGTGGTACAACTGGGTGAGAAATTTGTGTACAAAGTTAGGGGCACAATAACTGGGTCCCTGCACTAAGGTGAAAAGTAGTGAGCTTAATGAACAGTTACCCAAGAGATGAGTTACTAGAACCAGTATGAAATAGAAGACTATCGTACTAAGACTTACAATGCTGAATCATCTGAGTAACTATAAACAGAGTTGTAATCAGCATGGAGTCAATAAGACCCATACTCCCTTAAGGTGGGAGGATTCTTATTCCATAAGAAATGCCTCCCTCTCTCTCTCTCTCTCTCTCTCTCTCTCTCTCTCTCTCTCTCTCTCTCTCTCTCTCTCTCTCTCTGTCTCTCTTTTCTTCTTCCCTCCCTCCTATGTGCATGTATACAGACAAACACATATTCATGTAGGAATGAGGCCCAGACTTTCTGGAGGATGGGCTGTGTCCTCCTCGAGCAAAACCACACCCCCATACCCATGGTTGGACTGCCTTCTTTACTATTACTCCCCTCTTCTTCCCACCTATTTTTGCCCCAGATTTTTCAAAAGTCCTGTTTTGGCTTTGTCTGTGTAATTTTTTTCCCCTCTGAATAGCAGCACAATTGGTCCTTGGTCCTAACAGGATTTCTTAGCTAGAAGCCCCCTTCCCAGGATCCAGTTACCTCTCTCATCCCCAAGTTCCTGCAGGATGAGAGCCAGGCTTTCTGAAAGACTAGCTGTCCATCTATTTTCCCAGCAAGCTTTCACATAGACTCAGACTACCTTCTTGGCTGTTACTCATATGTCCCTTTCCTCCCCTGCTCAACTATTTTTTGATTTAGGTGAAAAAAAGTTATAGTTGGGGCAGCTAGGTGGCACAGTGGATAGAACACTGGCCCCAAAGTCAGGAGGACCTGAGTTCAAATCCAGCCTCAGAACAAACGCTTGACACTTACTAGCTGTGTGACCCTAGGCAAATCACTTAACCCCAATTGCCTAAAAAAAAAGAAGTCACAGTTACAACATTGTTTGTGGGCCATTCTATCTCCCATTGCCTAGTCACCTGATTGGTCCTAGGTCCTAGGAGATTCCCTATTTGAAAGCTAAGAAAATCATTACATCTTCACCATATCCCTACTAATTTAGAATTGAACCTTTTGTATGTATTTAGTTATTTGCAATTGTATAACCTTTCTTTTGGATGTGCTCAGTTCTTGCTAATTGGAAAGTGTATACTATTTATCAGGAAAGGTGCTATTTATGAATGCGCTATTCCTCAAAAATAAAATGACCTGACTGACTTACCAGCAATAGCTCATACTCTCTGACCATTCCTTCCTATACTCTTCCTTTAAACAAGGAAGCTAATCTGAGGATAGTGTAATAATAGGTAGAACACTGGACTTGGAGTCAGGAAAACCTTTGTTTGAATCTTGCCTCAGACACTTTCCAGTTATGGTACCTTGAAAATCATAGCTACTGGGAACCTCAATTTTCTCACCTGTAAACTGGAGATAATTCCCTGACAGGGTTGTGGATAGGATCAAACAAGATAATGTACGTAAAGTGTCCTAATAAGTTATAAAGTACTATCTAAATGTCAGATATTATGACTGCCCTTGGGCACAAAGTAGAAGTAGTTATTGGTTTTAACATGGGGTTGAAAGTATAACTTTGGTCTCCTGCTCTAAGCAAATGATTACTACATAATTATATAGCATATTAGTAGCAAATTCATATATAACTTATAGGCTAACTCATTTGATCATCAAAACCAGGGGTGAGGAACTTGCAGCCTCAAGGCCACATATGGCCCTCAGGGTCCTCAAGTGTGGCCATTTGACTGAATCCAAATATCACAGAACAAATCCCCTTAATAAAAGGATTTGTTCTGTAAAATTTGGACTCTGTCAAAAGGCTTCACCAAGGACCTAGCAGACCACATATGACGTCGAGGCCACAAATTCCCCACCCTTGAAGCCATATGAGGTAATTGCTATGGATTTTTTTACAGATGAAGAAATGGAGGCTCAGAGGCCTTATGTGACTTACCTAGGATTACACAGATAGTATCTGAGACAGAACTGAATCCAGATCTTCGTGACTCCAAGTCTTGAACTGCATCAATTATGCAAGTTGCCTTCACATCACATATATGTCATACATGTGAATTTTATGTACATATATAAATATATATGTGTGCATATGAAGATTGTGAAAATAGGTATTTGCTATATAAACCTGAATGATTAATATATTTCAACCATTGATAATTTTGCAGGTGTATAACTTGTAACATAATCTTGGCTCATTATTTTAGCCCTACTCCTTAACCTAGCAGATAAAGTAGAATAAAAATGTGTCTTGGATAAAAATAAAAATTCATGATTTTACATAAGATGTAGCATTTTTAAAGAAATGCATTGATTTAATGTTTTCAGTCTAGTGAAAAATCTGTTTGTTTAAGCTAACTGCCATTAGTTTCAATTAAAATGTATTGATTTGGGTAAATGTTGGTTAGGACAAATGTTGCCTGACTGTGGAAAAAAAAAATATTTGTCTAAGCTTGCCCTCAAGCATAGGCAGTGGGTGGATAGAGTCCAGCAACTAGCCAATCAAGCAGACGAATTTTCGTTTAGGGTGAGTACCACTGACACAAAAACAGCAGATAAAGGTGTCAGTCTGGGGAATAGTATCCCCCTGACTTATCCTTAACTATAATTTATAGGCTATCAAAGTAGCCTGGGAGGTAAGTTATTTCTGTCCTACCCTGTCTATAACAATGCCAAAACAACAGGTCAATTCTGTCAATTCATTTTTTTGTTTAAAATCAGGCAAACAGATTGCCAGCCATCATATTGACAAAACAACTGGCTGAATGTCTGAATCTTTCACTTCTGGACAAATTGTTTTGGCGCCTGTGGATACAGCCTAAGTGTTCATTGGAGAGGGAAAGGAGTTATGTTGGAAGGAAGGGGTTATGGAAGTGAATGGGGAAATGAGGAGGCAGGAACTGAGAGGGACCAAGAGTGGTAGAGAATTTCAATTAAATTATTTATTGAAACCATTTAAAGTCTTTCATTGGAGTGATGAATATTCTTTTTTTCCCTATGTGTTTTTAATGACTGTAAGAAGCCAGATGTCTTGGCAATGAATGCTGTGTAAAACATACATAAATTAAGCAAGTAGATAAAAGGCCAGGCAAGTTGGTGAGAGCAGGGAGGAGATGGCAGATGAAATTAGGGAAGAGAGAGGAGAGAAGGTAGGACCACTTGGGAGATGTAATTTTGAGGAAGATGAGAGGGGGTTGCCTGAAGCAAAAGGGATGTGGAACACAGAAGGAAAAAAGGTAAGACAAAGAAAATGAGGGGAAGGCAGAAAATGTCTGAAACAATGAAAGAATATAGACAGAAAAGAGGAGGTGGGAAGAAGTGGGGGGGTTTAAAGGAGAGAGAAAACCATGAACTCTTGGTTAGTAAACTTACAGGTCAATAAATTTAATGCATTAGCCCATTCCTAGATCCCCTGAATTCTGGGTTAGAAAATGGCCCTTTTTTTCATTTATACATGCTGTTTCATCTCTAGCTGAAGTCCAGAAAGTAAGAGAACCCCAACTGCTTGTAAATGTCAAGATGGCAAACAAGGGGAGAGGTTATGGCCATGGCAACAAGCCCAGAATGAGGTTTTCCCCTCTCTGAGTTCCAGCAGAATTTTGGTGTGGCCACTTATATGGCATTTGCATACATGTGTTGAGTCCTCTACTAGACTATAAACTCCTTGAGGGCAAGGATCTGCCCTCATGTCTGCCTTGTCTCCTCCTCAGGCGCAATCTTAGCACAACAGCATAGAAAGCATATTGTGGTGATTGAATTAATTCATTTTCTCCTCTTTCTCATCTTTATTCCTTGTCCTCAAAGAGGTTTTTGCTTAGAGGAAAACCTTGGCAATTGGGAACAACTTGAAGTTGGGGGAGGAAGGGGGGAAGAAAGGGAGAAGAATATCATAATGAATGACATAATTGACTAATGTATATATCTAAGACCCTTCCCAGACCTAAAATTCAAAATTTCAGTGGCTTTAAAGAACATATAACAAGGAATATAAGTGGCACAGTGGATAGGGTACCAGCCCTGAAGTCAGGAGTACCTGAGTTCAAATCCAGCCTCAGACCAAACACTTGATACTTACTAGCTGTGTGACCCTGGGCAAGTCACTTAACCCTGATTGCCTAAAAAAAAAAAGAAACAATGAATATCCCCAAATTACTGTCAGAAAGAGTCCCATAAATTTTGCACTATCTCTGTCATGAGGGAGTTTATGCTGTACCAGGGAGAGAATAAAGCACGTACACAAATACAATGCAACTTTGAAGCATCAATGAATGTATGTTCTTCCTGAATGGTTTCTCCTTTCGAAGATATAGATTGCTCCCATCCTGTGGGATTCTTGTAGATTTTCTCCTATAAACTCTGCACCCTATGGCATATTGAATATGCTTTGGAAACTTTCATCTAGATCTTTTCAAATCATGGGAATGCCATTAGAGCAAATGAACTGTGTATCTTTATCTCTCTCCATGCCCAGCCTACTTCCTTTTTTTCTCATGCCCCTTCCATATCATTATCACTGCTATTTTGTGATTCTTTGTATTATGCTGCAACTTAATATCCACCATGTATCCCTCCATTTCCTTTTTACCTACAGATTTAATTTTCAGAAGATTGTTATAGACCATGATTCATAGTGACAGCCATCTAACATCATTGGAAGATTACTTGTGTTTGAAAAAATAGGACTTTGTTTCAGAGGGAAGCTTGGGGTCATTACAAGAATGGACAATTTACCAAATGCAATTCAACTTGCTCTCTCCCTCCTATCCCATTCTGAGCCCAGTTCATTATCTATCTGCAGTGGCTATCCATGCCATTTGTACTTATAGACCAGCTTTATGGGATGTCCATCCATCTCTGTATCATAAAGTAAATATCAGATGATCTTCATCTACTTATTTATTCCCATATAGATAGTTAGATAGTTAGACCTGATTCTTTTAGTACTTATGGATCACCTTTAGGAGATGATGCAATGCTTTTGCAAAAAGATGCATTGAGAAAACCTCAGCATCCATAAGGAATGCATCTTCCATTTGTATTCTGCCCAGGACAGAATCCATATAGTGAAAACCCCTTGGGAAAGCATCTCTCTCCCTCTTTTATGCCTCACTTACTATTAGTAGCCAGAAGATCTTCAAACAAATACATTTCTCTTGCTGTCTTTTTTTAAATTGTTATATTTTATTTTGTTTTCCAATTACATATAATGCAATTCAACATTTATTTAAAAAATGGAGTTCCAAATTCTCTCCTTCCCTACCTCCTTCTTAAGAAGGCAAGCAATTTGATATAGATTATATATGTGCAGTCATGCAAAATGTATTTCCATATTAGCCATCCACTTGCTAAATCTTTAAAGGAATCTTAAGTGATTGGAGACACTTTGTTGAAGGAGATTGTAAGAGTCAATTTGGCTCTATACACACATGCACAAATGCATACATACATACACACATACTTACAAATACATATACTTGTTTTCTTATAGTTATTTTTTTGAAAGCACAGAGATAGCTATTCTTTCAGTCAGGTGCAAAACTAAAGATATGACCTCCTACAGAATATTACTTAGGAAAGCCTTTGTTGTCCCTTCTCAGACCTTCCTCAGGGATGCCTTCTATATATGTAAATCATTTTTCTTTTAAAAAATGTGCGGAGATGCAAAAACAGGAAAAAGTTCCAGAAGCTCCTTTTTGCCTCTAGAACAAAACCCTTCATAGTCTGGCATTAGCTATCCTTTCTAAGCTTATTATATATTACTTCCCCCACTATAAATTTGAGCCAAATTGACCTCGTGCTGTTCCCAGGACATGGCATTACTTCTCCCATCTTGAATTTGCACAAGTGTCTCCCCATGCTAAGACTGTGCTCCCTCCTTCTCTCCTCACAGAATTCCTCAAAACTCAGATAAACTGTCACCTCTAATAGAACTGTCCCAGTCTCCCTTCTATCCGACTTCCCTTTTATCTTCTTTGTATATATTTTGTACTCATTTTTCTGTATATGGTGTTATTTTACCATAAAATGTAAACCCCTTAAAGGCAGACACTGTTTCTTTTCTTTTCTTTTTTTGTCCTTTGTTTGTATGTGTATGTTCAACTTCTAGAATAATGCCTAAGACAGAGCACTTAACAAATGCTTCTTAAATGAGTGAATGCATGAATGAGGGTGGATCATAGCTACCAAGATTTTCTTAGTTATCTTTTTTAATACTAATTATGCAGTCCTTTTACCATCTGTGTAGTGTTTTTACCTCTTTCATAAATACAACCAGAAAAAAGTAAACAAATAAATACAGTATAAAATAGTATGTAGAAGTATAGATGGGCAGAAATGAAGCATTTTGAGAGTTTTCAGGATGGAGGGACACCTTCTGTCTATGCAGGGATGAAGAAAGCTGAAGTGTACACAATAGATGATAAGATAGATAGATAGGTAAATAGATAGATAGATTAGATAGATAGATAGATAGATAGATAGATAGATAGATGTGAAATAACAGCCCCTAGATGAAAATTGGCTTTATTGAATAATTTAGCAATTTTCAAACTGAATATTTCCATCAAAATCATCTTTCGGCTCACTAAATTCAAGAAATTCTTTTCAGAAAGAAATATTCTGTGAAAGAAGAAATACGGACTCATGAAAATAATGCCAATAAGGCCTGGATCTCACTAGAGCATTCATTAGTCACTATAAAATGAAATTCACTCCAAGGTGGCTGTTACTGGACTCACTACCAAGAGTGAAACATTGGAATACCAAAAAGGTCTAGTTAAAAGGTGCTTTCAACTTTAAAGTGGCTCTTTTCCCATGCCTAGTATCCTGTGGGTAAGCGCCTTAGCCAGACTTCAACATAACATAACGTCAATACCACTTTGGATTAATTTGTTCTTTCCTTCATTAATTAAACAACAATCTAACACTAAGCATCTGCTGTGCTTACAACACCATGCCAGGCTGCTCAGTGAGATACCAAGATGAATAAGGCATTGTTCCTGCCCTCAAGGAGTTTACCATAGTACCTCTACTCTGTGCTCTGAGCATCTTCTCCATGCTCAGAAAACAATAACTTTCCATTATTCCATTATGCTTACTATTAAGGGACTTCTAAGGTTAAGCTGACCAAACAAAGAGGAAATACTTTAAGTTCCCCAGGATCTCTGGGACCTAATTATTGCTTCAAACTCCGTTACAGTAGAGGACTAATTATAACCTAAAATAACAACTATATACCTTGTTTGGCCTTTGGGATATCACAGATACATTTTTAATTTGTAGCAAAATCTTTGCAGTTTACCTTTGAAATGAAATAACCTATTGCAGTTTATTGGTACAGTTTAAGACACACCATGTACCTTGTTTCTCCACAAGGTAATCTGGAAATCCATGAAAACAGGCTTGCATTCAACCTCTCATGTCATGGAAGCACAGGATAAGAAAATATTCTAGTTGGAAGTGGATTTAGGAGTCACCTAGCCCAACCTCCCTCCCATGCAGCAACCCCCTCAGGACATCCCTCGCAGATGTGTATCCAATCTCTTCTCAACCAATTTCAAATATGACAAGAGCCTCAGTCTTTGGCAAGACAACCTGTTACTTTGTCAGAATTAATTGGCAAAAAGTTGTTGTTGTTTTTGTCCTTACGTCAAACTGAAATCTGCTTCCTTGTAAGTGTCCCTATTTGTTCCTAGTCTAGTCCTCTCCACCCACACAAAAGACAAGTACTTTCTCTTCCATTTCAATATTTGACTTTATACAGCTCTTTAAGTTTTGCGAATTGACTTACGTATTTCAGTCTGTCAGACAATGAATATTTCCAAAACACCTTTTACATACCATAAAAGTGCTAAGCACTAAGGATACAAGGAAAGACAAATAATAATACATGCCCTCAAGGAGCTCACAATTTAATTGGGCAAACAACAAACAAACAAATAAATATGTGCAGGATAAATAGGAAATAATTGAGAAGGAAAGCACTAGAATTAAGAGGAATTTAGATAGGCTTTCTCTAGAAGGTAAGATTTTTTTCTAGGACTCGAAGGAAGGCAGAGATAAGGAGGGAAAATAATCCATGCCTAGGGGATAGTGAGAGAAAATGCCTGGAGCCAAGAGATGGAGTATGTAGTTCATGGACTAGCCTGGAGGTCAGAGTCACTGGTTGAAAAGTACTGGCAGGAGTGTATGGTGAAAGTGGATTGGATTCTTGAAGAGTTGGACATGACTGAAAAATGACTGAAACAACAACTAGTAATATGATAATGGGGCCAGGAACACAAAATAAAGTCAACATGGGGAATAGAAGTGAGATTGCCAATGCAGGGGTTATGGCCTGGGAGAGAACTGAGGAAAAGGTTTATGATGGAAGCAAATTTATTGCCTACAAAACAGGAATTGCAGATAGCATAGTAGAAGGAGTAATTTGGTTGAAACTATGTTATTTATTTTGATCCTCACAACTCTTTGGTGCTATTATTGTTCCCACTTGACAGTTGAGGAAACTGAGATACAGAGAAGTTAAAGGCCTTGCCCAGGCTCCCACAGCTAAGTACCTGAGGCAAGATTTAATTTAGGTCTTCCTGATTCCAAATCCTACACCCTACCAACGGTGCCATCTAACATCCTCAGGTCTTTATTTTCATCTGGTCACCGTTTTGTTCATGGCCACATTACCTCTTAAAATAACCATGCCACATTGTGAGTTCATATTAAGTTTGTGTTCAAATAAAATATCTAACTCTATGTCACATGAACAATTTTTGAGTCAACTTTCTTTAATTCTATTCTCATGCAATTAATTATTTGAACTGTGTAGGATTTTATATATATTTTTATTAACTTTCCTCTTAATAACTTTTGCCCATTGTTCTAGCCTGGAAAAGTCTTTTTTAATCTTAATTCTGCCATCCAATACATTAACTATCCCTCTAGAGTTATGTCATCTGAAAATTTAGTAAGTCTGCCTTCTATGTCTTCATTGATAAAAATGTTGAGTAGTACTGTGACAAACTGCTAGAGATGTTCCTCCACATTGGCTTCAATCCATGAATCAATAGTCTTTTGAATATGGTTATTCAAACAGCTATGACTCAACTTAATGGTACTATCATCCAGCCTGCATTTTTTCTGCCTGTTATCTACTATGATATCATGAGAGCCTTCTTTTAAATGTTTTGCAGAAATGAAGATATATGATGACCCCTCTGAGCCTCAGTTTCCTCATCTATAAAATGTGGGAGTTAAACTATGCAACCTTCTAGGGCCCTTCTACCTCTAAATCTATGATCTGTACATACAATCCTACTATCCTAAGCATTCTCCTGATAAAAAAGTCCAACAACTTTGTCAGAAACATAAATGAGTTTAATTTAACATTTAGTGAATCCATGATTGTGCTTGCCCCAACATCTTTCTTTATATGTAATGATAGTGATGAAAATATTAGTAAATTAAATAATAGAATTTTACCAAAGATCAACATAGGCTTACAGAATATGTTATTTCCAAAAATCCACTTTTTTCCATTTGTAAAAGGTTAAGACAACTTTGCTATCCTCAAGTCTTCTGGAATAATTCATTCAATTAATTGAACACTTATTAAGTACCTACTATGTGCAAAGAACTCTTTTAAATTCTGGGAGTACAGACAAAAACAAAATAATCTCTGACCTCAGAAAAGGTTTCATTCCTTTGGAGGGCTACATAGTATATTCAAATAAGTATTACAGAAGGCAAATAATGAATTGTTCCAGATTATCAACAGTGATTCCATCATCTTAGTTTCAAGTGCTTTCAGTACTCTAGGAGGTAATTTATTTAGGTATGTAGACTCAAGCTCATTTAAAGTATGTAAGTGTTTTATTGGGTTTTATTTTCCCATACACCCATGCTGTTCCTTCTTTTCTAATTTAAAGATGACATTCCCATTGATCAAGAAAATTGAAGCAAAACATAAGTAGTTCTGAATTTTTCTCTGTCATCTGTGAAGATTGTGTGTATTTCCTAAGGAGAGAACATATCCCATCCTTTTTCATCTTCTTACTCCAAGTATAGCAAAATATAAACTTTGTTCTTGTTGCTGTTTTTCTCAGGATTTTTGAAAACCTTACCTCATTTTGGGATTTTGTCTTACTGACAATATTCATATGAGTTTCTGTCTCCCTATAAGACTATAATTTCCCTGGGTTATATACAACTCTATCTATGCTTTACACCTGTCCTTTAAAAACTGGAGCTCCTTAGAGAGGTCCCTGTGTAGCCATATTGGTTTCTTTAGCTGTTTCCCTTTTGCTTCTTTATTAAGTTTGGTCTTTATGGTCAGTTACATTTTCCAGACCATCTCATGCATATTCCCATTTAGAGTCTTAGGCCATGAGAACATGTCAACAATTTTTTTGAAAGGTATAAACTTTTAAATCTGCTTTCCAGAAGCTTTTAGTACCTATATAACTATTTATAGCTCATTTCTATGATATTTTTAGGTATTTATTTCTCAATTCAACTGGATAAATATTTATTATATGTCACTGCACAACATTCTGCTAGCTTCTGTTGATACCAGTAGCCTCAAGGAAATTATAGTCTACCAGAGGACAGATGAAGCATGAGCCCAAATAAGTATGCTAGGAAGAACACTAAGCCATAAAAAAAAAAAAATACCACCATAAAAAGAACACTAAGAACTGGGGGAAGGCTTCACAGAGAAGGCAGCCCTTGAACTGAGTCTTAAAGGAAGACAAGGATTCTTAGTGGCAGAGATGTGAAAGGAGTGAGTGCATTTGAGGCATAAAGAACAGATCATATGAATGCATGAAGGTGGCAAATAAATGATCAAGTTCAAGGAATAGTTAAGAGTCTCTTCTGACTACAGGGTAAAATTTGTAAATGGAAATAATTTTAAATTAAAAATTTTTAAAAAATTAAATTTAAAAAATTTAAATAAAGTCAGATCAGACTCAGGTTATTAAAGACCTGGCTGAGTTTATATTTTATCTAGAGGAAACAGGGAGAAGAGAACACTGGCAATTTTTAATCAGAAGAGTAACATGATCAGATTCGTGCCTTAGAGAGATTATTTTGGTTGCTATATGGAACATGGACCAGAAAAGAGAAAGCCTGAAAGAAGGTAGAGCAAATAGGAGACTATTGCAGTAGTGGAGGTGACATGACGGACCTAGGATGGTGACAATGTATAAAGTGGAGTAAGTAGGACATACATATGAAATGTATTTAGTTTGGTGGCCAATCAACTGGCATTTATAAAGTATCTACTTAATCGACACTAGATGAAGCACTAAAAATACAAATATAGAATGATCTGTTTAGACTGAAAGTTCTTAGGAAAAGGCCTTTTTGTGTATAAAAGAAACATTCCACACATTGGAAAGAATGAGAGGCTTTGAATAGCTCAATTATACAAGAAAAGGCCAGTAGCAGCACAGGCTGCTTCATTTGCAAAAAAAAAAAAAAAATCCCAATAAGAATATGGGAAATAAATAAAGATAGGTCCCTTAGAGAGGGAATTCCATACTGAAACAGGAAGAACTCTTGAATAAGAAAGGCTAGACCTCTCCTACAACCTGTGTGGGAGGAGACAAAACTAAGAGCTAAGGCCTTGAAGGAGTCAGAGAAGAGGCTTTCTACTAATTCTATACTAAAGGTCACTGCACTTTCTAAAAGAGCCCAGTAGAATTCCAGCTACAAAGAGTAAGTACTGTAACACTCAAAGGAAAGAGCACAGTAACACTCATCAATCCAGAGGCTGGAGGTGGTGGAACTACCCATCAACACCTTTACACAAAAATTTAAAAAAATGAAATGGTCTCTATCCTCAAGGGACTTACATGTTATTGAGGTGACAGCTGCTAAATTAATATGCACTCCTTTATATATAAGCAAATGCAATGCATTGGCCATCTAAATAGGGAACTCTGGAAGAAAAGGTTCCTTCCAACAGTGCAGATCAGAACCTGCTCTTAAAAGGTTTCCTGGGGCATTGAGAAGTGATTTGCACAGGGGGCACTGCCAATACCAGAAGTAGAACGTAAAGTGAGATGTTTCTGTCTCAAACACAAATATAAGGAAAGTAAATATGAGGTAATTAGGGGGAAAACAGGGATACACTGGCAATTGGAGAACTCAGCAAAGGCTTCATATAGGAGAGGGATCTTAAGCTGCTCTTTGATGAAAGTTAGGAATTCTACAAGGCATAGGTGAGGAGTATACTCTAAGAATGAAGGACAGTGTGTACAAAGGAAGGCACTGAGACAGGAAATGGAATGTTTACTAATGTCCATCACTCTTCACCAAATTTCACACACAAAAAAGCAAAGAAAAAGAGCTCAGAATGTCCCACCTTCATTGTTGTTATACTATCCCTGGCATCCTCCTAGATATGTCCATTCCATGCTTCATGGAGCACATTGTTGTTGTCATGGCAATGGTTTCATTATACTTGCATACCACTAGATTCTCTTGACCAAGAATTTGACAGGTCTGTGGGTTTCTTGGTGAGAGCCCCCCTTTTCTTGTATTGGGCAAGTTTAGCTTATGTCTTGATGCCAAGGGCTCCGAGGGTCACCTGTGGAACATATGGGTCAGTGAAGGGAATACTGGATTTGGATCCAGAAGTCTCAAGTCGTGACCTTGGGCAAGTTATCTGACTTTGCTGATTTTCAGTTTCTTTTTCTATAAAAAAAGTTGATTAGACCAAATGACTTCTAACACCTTTCCAACTATATGCCTTATTCTCAGAAACATTTTTGTTTCTTAAGATAAAAGTTTTAGAAATATGAATAATGATGCAACCACAGGTACCAAAGTTCAATTCTAAAACCATGAAAGGTCTTGGGCTGGCTGGGGTTAGCTCTTCCCTCACCAACTGCTTCTTCTTGTCTTTTGTTTTCTTTTCCTATGGGTTATTCCTTTTGGCTTCTATAACAATAGATGAGGAAATTAAGGACCAGAGAGGAGAATGGGCAAGGTGTACATGTTGACCTATATTGTTACATGCATGTCCACATTGTGTACTGAATTTTTCCTGAGCTATTTTAAAGTTATATAAAGTAGGAGGATTCTTTGCAGAAATGAGGGACTACAGCTGTGAAACAGCACATATATTGTCAGTTTTGTTTTTTTTTTATGGACTGGCTCACTGAGTAGGGGAGGGGACAGGGGATATATTTGGAAATGAGGTGATGTTAAAAAAAAAGGAAGACATTGATCTAAATTTTAAAATATCCCCAAAGTGGACAGATGTGGGGAGTTACTATTTTCACCAGACCTTTCATACTTTGGAGTTCCTCTTTTTTTTCTGGTCTGGTTATCAAGCCAAAGAACCTATTTTGTGAATCATTAACAGAAAGGTGTAGTGACATTAGTAAGGATGATGACCACAACTCAGGTTTGTATGATACAGGAATGCAGGAGTTGTTAGTAATAGCGGTAACAAGGCTATCCTTTCTCCCACTGGGGCTTCCTGTAGGTAGTATACAAAAGCAGGGCAAACCCAGATGTTTCTGGTGGGTTGTTACTGAGCTCTCTTGTATACCCCAGCTGCCAAGACAGAAGGATGAACAAGAGATATCAGATAAGACATCTTTATGGAAGGACATTTTAACTCCTAGGGATGGGAGGTCTGCAATTTCTAAATGGTTTTTTTTAACTATCTTTGTGTTCCATGATATTATGATTGTCTCTGGGGAAATTTGGAGCACCAGGCTATTCTGTGAGCTGCCTGAGGTCTTGGGAATAGAAAACACTGGTGTTTGGGTAATAATGATTGTAATAAGGATCCATAACAGATGCATCTTCAACAATTCTTTATATGTCCCTTTGCAGTATTCTTGAGAGTGCCCGCCTCAATTTTTTTGAAAGCATACTCTTCATTATGCATGAATTCCAATAAAAAGAATAGAGATCTCAGTGTCTGAACCTCATCATCTATTCTGAAGAAAAACAAGCATATTTCTTCAAAAGCAGTATTTTGCTCTAATTTTGAGCTCCTAGGTTTGGACTTTTTTTTTTATTGTGGCATTACATGTAACAGAGAGGGAGCTATAAATCCTTCCTAGTTATCTTAAGACTAAAAATTAAGGCTCAAATATATAATGTCCTATTATCAGATGTTCTTTCATTTTACTCTTCTTTGTATTTTCATTCTAAACTTCCTTTCCATTATGTGTGGGTGGAAGGTGGGGTATTGTGGGCAAGGAGTGCATTATTTGCTAATAGTATTCATATTATTATTATTATTGAAGTGTTTCCTAGATAAGTTTGTCTTTGGCAGAGTACTTTGGGAGAGAAAGCTAGGGATCATCATATTAAAAAAAGACACAGAACTGGGAGCCCTTTTGATTTATCTTCCTCAAAACAGAGATGATCTTCTCTTTGACGCAGGTACTGAAAAATAAGCAATCAATAACTGGGATTTTAGGTAGAGGCTTGGAAGAGAGAAGGGGAGTTTTAAGTTACCTGTTTAGAAGTAGAGAGAGGTGGAACACAGGAAAGCTAGAGATCTGTTTCAACTCTCACTCTGATAATAAATTACCTTTGAACAGAGAAACTCCTGGGTGACATCTGAATGCCTCAACCAACTGGAGTCTAAATCCTACCCCTCCAGGTAGTATTCTTGAAATGGCAATACCTTAAAGGAAGGGAGATTTACCAGCCCATATGTCAGTGTTCTTCCTATTCAAAGCTGACACAACTGACAGAGCTGCTATCCAGTCATTCAAGTGTGGCTAAAGAGATGACTGAGTGACCTGCAGTCTGTTCCACACTCATTCTAAGTGTAGTCTGTCCTCTCAGTAGCAGCTCTAGCTACCTCCAGAGCTTGTCACTCAACTCACTACAGAGTCTGGCACTGTTTACCACTCTGCCTCCTAGCCTATACAATATCTCTGCTCTCTAGCCCATGAGAACTTACCCCAAGCTGTTAATTTTTACATACCAGCAGTCTCCCTGGACTTCCTCAAGTGACTGGCAGCTTTGAAAAAGAATACAATATTACAGCTGGAAGATGCTTTAGTGATAGTAACCTAATCATTCTGCTAGTGAAGGAAACTGAGGCCCAGAGAAGAGAAGAGACTTTTCTAATATCAGCCAAGACACTAATGACAGTGTTGGGATTAGAACACACCCCTTCTAGCTGGTCCAATTCTCTTTCACCCATATTGCTCCCCTTCTATGTAACATTGTTCTTGTATGAATTTCATTTCATTATTTCATATGTGTTCTTAAAACTATGGGCTTAGACAGCATGGTATACAGACTAATACTTATTCCTAGCACATTATATGAAATGCGCTCAAAAGTTGATACTGATCTCAGAAGAAGGCTGGGGTTTTGAAGTTATCGTAGAGCAAACTCCCATTTTTTCCATCATGATCAGTAACAATATTCTGTTTAATATTATGTGTGCCACTAGGGGATATGCAGCAATAGTTTTGTTTTGTTTTGTTTAAGAAAAGAATTGGGGCAACAGAGCTTGGAACACACACATTTAATGATCTCCCATCAGCCTTGTTCTACATCTCTCTTCCTCATGGTTTCCAGCCAAGAACATATTTATAGATTGGCTAACTTTAGGACATCTTCATTTTAGCAGCCTCAATTGTTTACCCATTGGGGCTTTGGGACCCAAAGGACTTTTTTTGCACTCCTCAGAAGATTCTGGGTCTGAGAATCCATAGGTGGATTAATAAATTTTTAAAAATGAGACTATAACAAAACTCACATATACCAAAGCTATATAGAAAACAAGGGAAAATTTATCTGATGATTCAGTAGACATCTGGGGATCTTTTAGTCCCTCAGAGTCATTCTTCTGAACACTAGCTAGCACATTATCCAAAGGGAAGTGAACAGAATACAGGACAGCTAGAAAGAGCAAGAGCTTGAGCTGAATTTGTACAGACCTCAGGACATATACAGTTACCAGCTCCTCTACTTTCCATTTGCACCTTTTTAAATCAGTAAGTCAGCAAGCATTTTTAAGCCCCCACTATGTTCCAGGCACTATGTTAAACACTTATACAGAGAAAGGCGAAAAACAATCCCCGTTTTCCAGGAGCTCAGAATCCAATGGGGTATACAATGTTCAAGCAACTTTGTACAAATAAGCACGTACATATACGCAAATATAAAAAGGATAAATTGGAGATGATCCCAAGGGAAAAGAATGAGCGTTATGGGGAAGGGCAGTTAGGAGAGTCTTCTTACAGAAGGTAGGATTTTAGCTGAGATTTGGAGGAAGACAGAGAAGCCAGGAGGTGAGGGGGAACATTCTAGGCATGGGGGATAGCCAGAGAGAGTCCAATTTCAGCCCTCTGCATCTATTACTCTGCCTTGTTTCAACTCCATGGAACAAATTTGTTCCATGCCAGGTAATCTCTGGTCTCCCCCTTTTATTAGTTATATCCCCAGTGCTTAGGACAGTGCCTGGCACCTAGTAGGCACTTAATAAATGAATAAATATTTATTGGATTATGGATTCAATTTCAGTTTGCTTGTTGGATGCCACTTTCAATGATCCTAAGCAGCTCACTGCTATGAAAAACAATCTTTAAAACCAATGTTTACCTATTCATGCTATACAATTGTTTTACATTACAAGCACTTCATATTATTAATTAGATTGTGAAATCATAGAGGGGCTCTGCCATATAAAAAGAAGACCACAAGTCTAGAGAGAGGAGATGCTGACTAAATTGCTATTGGTTGATAAATTTTTTGTAATGCCCACATCTTCCTGAATTCAAATCTATCCTCAGACACTTACTAGCTATATGACCTTGGGCAAGTCACTTAACCCTGTTTACCTCAGTTCCTCATCTAGAAATGAGCTGGAAAAGGAAATGGCAAATCACTCCAATATCTTTGCCAAGAAAACACCAAATGGGTTCATGAAGAGTCAGACACAACTGAAAAATGATTCAACAACAACAGGTGGTGCAGTGGACACAGTGGCTGAAGATCAGAGTTCAAATCCTGGCTCAGACACTTACTAGCTGTGTTCCCTAAGCAAGTCACTTAACCTATTTTTGCCTCTGTTTCTTTATTGTAAAATGGGGATGATAATAATAGCACTTACCTTCCAGTATTGGAAAGATCAATGAGACAATAATTGTACAGTGCTTAGCACAATTCCTGGCACATAGTAAGATCTATATTAATGTTAGCTATTATTATCCTGTTTAAATTGGCCTTTCTGCAACATCTACCTATCACTTCCCTTCTATCTGAGACTGAATTTTCTAATATTTTAAATCACAAAATCCTTCCTGCTTTCTGAACCCTTTGAAATCTCTATCAAAGTTTAGAATACGTGTCAAACTATTTCCATTTCTTCTCTATCATAATTCTAAGATGAAATGATCACTTTCCTCTAAGGTTCACATCATTTCTATTTCAGCAGTGAGGTCCTTCTTACTGGTGAAAATTGAGTATGTATTCTCAGTTTTCTTCATCACCTCAACCAACTTTTGGAGGATAAAATTATCATTAAGGCAAATGAAGAAATTATTGCCTACATTGTTTTAGACAGAGGGAGAGCACCAGATGAAGGACAAATAATTAGGGCCCCATTTCTACTTTATCATGCCTTCATTTGAGACTTGTTATGTTTGTTGAACTCTTATCAATTTCTGCCTTCTGTCCATATGTTCTGTGTACTCTGGTGACAATCTTGCTTCTTTTTTTTTTCCTTCTGTTGATCTTGACACAACTGCTTTCTACCATGTCTCTACCTTCTCATTCTTAGATTTTTTACATGAGGAAATCTCTCCTTATATGGAATATTTTCCTTTAACTTAATAGCAGTTTACAATATAGCCCAACTGCCCTTGATTTTACACACACACACACACACACACACACACACACCACACGCACACGCACATATACATAGATATCGATACGTATGTATATGTATAAATATATATGTATGTATATGTACATGCATATGTATGTATGCATACTAGCTGAAAATTTCTTATAATCACATTAATATATCTTCTTAATATGGAATTCTATTCCTATACCATCACCTTTAAAAAATGATTCAATTCCTTTTGAATAATATATACACTCTTCCATAATATGTTGAAATAATGGGTACCAAACCAAGTTCCAGTGATACCTTTTTTGTCCAATTTGCCTTCATGTGTTAACATCTCTAGTTTGCCTTGTTTATCTATCTTATTTTATACATTTGTTTATAGGCATAAGAAGTCATACATGAGTTTTATTGCCAGTTTCACTCATTTTTTTCCTCTTGTGAATTATTAGACATATTTCCCATTCTTCTTATACAGTAACTCTGCTATGAAAGTTAGTTTGGTAGATATGTATAGACAGTCATCCTAGTCTTACTTTCTTCTTACTTTAAAGCTCTTATGATTAGGCTTATTTCAGGTATATGCATTTTAATGGGCCCTGTCAGGTATACTCCATCTCTAACCAAGTCATATCAATTTAATATTGAGTAGGTAGAAAATATTAACCATTTATGTTGACTATCTTTGGAATCTACCAGCTCTTGAACACCATTTGTGGAATATGCCTTATAGAACATGAGGTACGTGGTGCTCTCATCTTTCACATAGATCTGAAAGCTCTCCCAAAATTTTGCTCTCTTCAAATTACATTAATAGGAAGGAAGAGCTAAGAAGGTAGGAGTACCAGATAGAAGTATGGCTTTAAATGACATACTGTTCCATGTGTAATGGAAAAGGCAATTGATTTGAAGTCTGAAGGCATAAATTCAATTATAACTACCCACAATTATACAGAACTTTTAGGTTTTATAAACAACACATGAGATAGATAATATACATATATAAGAATTTTACAGACAAGGCACCTAAAGCTCAGGATGATGCAGTGATTTTTGCCCATGATCATATAGATAGTGTTTTAGAAGCCTAAAGACCCAAGAGATCCTCTAAATGATTTAGTCTAACAGCATTAAAAGGATATAAATTGAGGAGCTGGGCGCTGGAACCCCTGTGAATCCAAAGAGCTAAGACTTTCACGATATTTTCTTATCATTCCTAATGTTTCTCTTATCACTGTGTGTGACAATGCTGTAAAATAATAATAATAGCTAGAATTTGTATAGCAACTTAAGGTTTACAAGGCATTTCAAAAATATTATGCTATTTTATCCTCACAAAAACCCTGGAGGCAGGTGGCACTATCGTACCCATTTTATAGAGGAAGAAACTGTGATGGGCAGTGTGGCTTGCCCAGGATCATGTAAAGTAATCAGTATTTGGGGCTGGATTTGAATAAAGCTCTTCCTTACTCTAGGGAGAGTGCTTATTTCCAGCACTAAAGCACCTAGAAGCCTAGATAGTTGCAAGACATTACAAAGCCGTATCTGAGAACTACATAATTTGTCCATAGCTCTCTTTTTATGGAATAATGTTTTTCTTGTACTTAGTAACAGCTATGATCCAGCCTAACTGCCCTTGATTTTACTTCTTCATTTTCTTTTTGCTCTATATATACTAGCTGAAAATTGCTTATAATCAGAGCTTTTGGGCTGTTAAAAGGGAAACTGTCAATCCAACAGCTCTCCCAGCAATTGCTTGTAATAACAACAGAAATGTCTCTGACAGACTTTAAATAAAAGCATAGAGAAAGCATGTTTCTTCCACTGTGCCAGGGCATGAACCCAAGCCTCCTAACTCCCAATCCAGTGCTTTCCCAGTATCCAAGCTGCCACACCAACTCTTGTCATTCATTTGCTGTGTCACCATGGACAGATCACTTAGCCTCCTCTACCTTCAGTTTACTCTTCTGTAAAATGTGGAGATTGGATGGGGTGATCTCTGTGGTCCATTCCAACACTGCCTCTCTCTTCTATTAATAGAGCATATCTAGAAAGCTAGTGTCTTTTGAGAGACTAGAAATGTCAGTGAGTCCTTAAACCATTAAAGTAAGTCTAAACCTAATTCTCACAGATCATTTCCTCATGGATTTAATGTGTGAGGAGGAAGATGAGGAGCATAACTAAAAGGGGAAAGTCCTTTGGTGTTTTGTGTAGGTCCTCCGAAGAAAATCCATTAAAAAATATGAACAAAAACTTATAGGAAGAGAAGGCATGATCACTCAGTGAAGGGAGTAGCCATATATAATAAGATGTAAAATTAACTATTATTCAATTCTATAATGCACGATGCAATTCAACAAGCCTTTCTTAAGTGCTTACTATGTGCAAAGCATGTGCTAGGTACAGAGCGTACTAAGACAAAAAAGAAAGACCCTGCTCTTGAGGAGCTTACATTCTAATGGGCATAGGCTCTAAATTTATGAATGACACAAAAATTATCTCAAGAACCTTGAGACAAATATAGCTCTCAGTTGGCTGCATTAAGCAATATATTGAGAGCTCAGAAAAGAATCCTTATACTAGCTTTCTTGTGCCATCCAAAACTTTAAATTGAACAAAACCAGGTCTGGCCCCTGTGGAATAACCTGAAAACCCTACAGGAGGTTCTCTGAGCAACTACAATCCCTGAGATAGCCAAAGTTTGGGTTCTCTATGCAGAGTTGCTCCAGACTAAAATTGTGACGTACATAGAATTTTCTTCATGTCTTTCCAAATTCCCTTTCTACGTTTTTCCCCTACACTTTCAGCACTCCTTATCTACCTACCTGCAGCTTTCCTTTGCCCTTAGCAAGTCCTCTTGTGCTGGGTCCAGTTCTCACCTGTGAAAGCAGGCTGATATAGCAGATCTCCCAGAAGTCTTTAGGATTGATGCTAATGGTTTGCTTTGCTGGAGAGATAGACCTGACTTTCCCTTAGCCTCATTAACCTGGAAGGTTTCATTCAGTGAAATCAGGGTATTCTAGTCAGGAGTTCATCCATGTTTGGTAATTCTTGAAGCTCTTCATCCTCAAGATGATTTCTTTCCTTGCATAAGGAGACAAGATATTGAATAAGCACTTCCCTGGAGAAGGGGAAAGTTATTTGGAAGAGGCTGGACTCTGTCAGATAAGTGAGAACTTTTATAAATACCTGACTTGGACCTGAGTGAATGAGCAGGAGATAGGCTTAAAAAATAAAAGTGCTAAATTAAGAAGCTTAATTTTGGGCATTTCTGCTGACAGAGTTGTTTGTGAGAGGGAGGTTTATGCTCTTAATTCCCCTGCATCCAGGGGATCAGGAACTGAAGGAAATGATAAGATAGCCTGAGGGGCAGGAAAAGTGTGTCTCACTCCACTAGCTCTGTCTTCAGAAAGCAGTTGAGTGGCACTGAGTCTCAGTCTATTTCAGGGCCATGCTCAGGAATAGATAGCTACAGTATATTGACTTTCTCCTCCCCAGTGCACACTCTCCCTTGAGTAAGGGGGCTAATTGTCATGGCTCTCAAAATTTCCTAAGAAACAGAGAAAGGAAAATGAAAGAAGAAAAAGAAGGAAGAAAGGAAGGAAATTTCCTTCCTTAAAAATGATTAAAAGTCCACTTAATGTTTGAGTGCAACACTACCATGGTGATTATAATCCCATACAGTGCCTCCTACTAGTATATATCTTATCAGGAAAGAAGGAAGGAAGGAAAGAGGGAAGGAAAGAGAAAGGGAGGATGAGGAGAGAAAGAAGTGACAGAGGAGGGAGAAAGTAAACAAGTGAGAAACAAAGAAAGAGAACTCTTAGTGATGGAAACCCCCCCACACACTATTTTTGGAAATAGCCTTTTTAAAATACCCAGACATTTGAGTAACGGGTACCAAATCATGTAAAGGCCTACTTGACATAAACACCAAAGGATATCAAGCTCCAATTCCAGCATTCAAGGTCAGAATTCACTTCCTTCAGTTTCTTGAGAGGTAGGTCATATTTGTCTTTCACAAGTTCAATAAGTCTGCCATTATCTAAGTCTTTGACAGAAACACGGAACGGAATAGTAACAAATGTCAGTCATAAACAGACCTAAAGAATCTCTCTTCGAGTCATGGGTCGCCCTTAATGTGCCTGATTTCCAGAAACCTCATTCCTATAGATGACTATGGCTGAATTTCAAAGCTACTAGACAAGGTACTCATGACTGCTAGTCATCTGTTTGGAAACTGTAGCAAAGAATTATCTCATAATAGAGCTGATAAGATACATGTTAGTAGGAGGCGCTGTTTGGGATTATAATCACCATGGTAGCGCTGCACTCAAACATTAAGTGGACTTTTAATCATTTTTAATAATTTCAGTTTTCATTTATGCATTAGTTTCTAGAGAATTTACTCTGGACTCTCATTTTTCATGGTCAAAGGATGATTAATATTGGAAATGTAAGCCAAATATATTTCCTTTTTCTATGTGATTGTAAATTCTGAGTAATTCCTGGCCAAAAGGACTGAATAAAATTTTGGTGTTTTGGACTTTGGAATGCCCATAAAGATCACCCAGTCCAAGGCTTTCATTTTAGAAATAAGGAAACCAAAATTCAGGAAGATAAGTGACAGAACTAGTTAGTGGCAGAATTGGAATTTGAACTCCTGATTTAGTGCTGTCTTCATTACACCAAAAAGCCTTCTATTTCTTCAGCCATTTCAAAGGCAAAGCACTAGCTATTTTTTAGAACTTAGAGCAAATGGCAATTTTACAAGATGAGGATTTCAGCCAATTTCAAGATGAACTAATTACATGTCTGAGCTGCCAAGGTTTATCACGTTACCTTGTAACTCTATGTCTTTCATTGTTCCACTATAGTGTCTATCCATCCCCCATTGTTTTAGCCATTCTGAAATAGACTAATACATACATTCCCTATACTCTAACTCAAGGTCTGCACACCAACCGAGGCATATTATTTTCCCATTGGGGGCTCAGAGCTATGTCAATCATACATCTCATATTAGTCTCGGCTTTGACATCACAATCTGCAAACGAGTTTTTCCCCCTTCCAAGTACAGAGTTGTTACCTTTTCAAAATATACCATTATCTTTCTTTGTCTACTCTCCTATTACCAGAACAGAAATGGTGCCAACTCTCATGTGGCCATCTCTTATCTAGGTTATAATGGAGGCAATCTAATGATGGTTAAAACACACAATAGATACAACTTAGCAAAACAAAAACTTGCAAATTATTCTCCTAACTGCTGTTTTAAGTCCACACTATAGACCCAATTTTAAATACACTCAGGGATCCATTTCTTAGCTATTATAAAAAGAGAAATCTACTTCATTTAGCCCACCCCACCCCAAAATAAATAATTAGGAAGACATCTGCCCCTACTAAATCAGATACTTTCTTTAGTCATTTCTACAAAATCTTCATGAAATTTGCATATGCCTCCACTCTGTCAAAAATGAGAAGCTGGTAAAAATAGGCTTTCACAATCAAGGAATTTTCAACAATAGGACCATATCTTTGAAGTTAAGCAACCGATTGAGAGGTGTAGAGAATATAAGATTCCGCTCAGCCTATTGTTTATTGGCATTTTTTAAAAAAGATTTAATTAGGTAGAGATTACCAAGAATTCTATGAAATGATTTTTTTCATTGCCTGTAGATGATAAACCCAACTGCTAGATCTTGTAAAGATACTGTATATGGGTAGTGAACTCATTTGAGAAATGAATAGGAGGAGAATAGACTGGATTTCCTATGAAACTTTGGTGCTTTTAGCGAAACAAAAGCCCTTCTTTTTAATATTACTATTCTTCCAGTGGTGCAGTATGGCTGAGTTATATAGTGCCATCATCTTCAAAGAATTAAAGTTATGAGTTATCCAAAGATCATTGGAGAAGTATGTGATGGGAATGATTTGTCTATAACATATTTTTATTGGAGAAGTGCATGAATGGCATAAAGATAATATCAGAGTTGTATGACTGAAATAGGAGCTTTGGCCATATTGTAGTAAGAATAAGGTATTCCCCAGGATATGAAGAGAGCTAGAATAATGGCCCTAGCATTCTGGTGGTCCCCTGTAAAGGATTTGTTTGAAAACAAAGACAAGAATCTCACCAAATGAAAGGATATGAGTTACAATCTTCACCACTGTAGAGTACCCATATTAATGAGATCACATATTCATTGAAAGAATGAAATAAGATGATTGCATAGAAAAATAGACTTGAAGATTTTTTCTCATACAAAAGGCCTCACATGGAATTAAAATTATAGAAGACTTTATGACAAATGCAACTAAAGGCATATTTTTTTTTGCTAAATGACATTATATCATCCATCTATCTGCTGAGTATTGACAACAAACAAAACATAAAACAGTGAGATACATATTTAAATAATGTTCTGCCTAATACCATGAGATACCTTACTCAAAGCCCAAACAAAAGAATGATTCTCTATCGATGCTGAAGTTTTCTAAGTGTTCCAGTTCATGTATGATAGTCCTAGGTGGCACAGGGAAAAGAGTGATGGGCCTAGAGTCAGGAATGTCCTCATCCTTTCCTTTCCCCTAATAATTGCTCTAAATCCCAGATACTACAAAGCTTCCTCAGTGAAATCCACAGCAATGTCTATTACCCACACTGGTAAAATAAAGTATATGAAAAATATGTATTGCCTGAACTATGAATGCAGCTGGATAAGAAGCCTGTCACATTAGTCCATCAGTAAACATAGCTTGGGCAGATGCTGCAGATGGATAATGGTATTGAGCCCAGAATCGAGTAGGAGGAGATCTGGCTGGATCATATTTGGGAAAATGTAAAGTGATTTCATTTCTTCTGAATTGCTTCCTGATGCAAAAGCCAATCTCTTTAATGCCGATATTCTCCCAGTAATGTTAAATGACTGTGCTTCGAGAAAAACCATGATTTCAGGATAAAACCTATAAATAACCCAAATGATAATAGAAATACACGTCAAACATAAATAGGGTGACATATTACCAAATGATGGCCTGATCATGAGAAGTAGAAAAAAATTCCTAGGTATAGCATATAACCAGAAAACAACGTGAATCTATTACATAGTGAGGATAAGAGACAACAGGTGGTGAGCCTAAATACTACAGCAATACTCATGAGTTATTAAAAACATGAGAAAAGACATTGGACAGATCCTTTTCAGTTGATATATGAAAGAACGTAAGACTCAAACAAGGAGATGAATCATAGAGGTATTGCAATCTGTATTGGTGAAAGAACACCCTCACCAAAGAGGAATAATACACTTAAAATAACAGTAGAAATCTAATTCACATACATACACACTCCTCATGGATTTGAGGTGCAGGGAAGAAGATAAGCAACATGGGAAATTTGAACATTTACTATGATTTATTTATGTTATAGAATAAAAAGTCTATTACATTTAGAATTTTATTCTAGCTTATAGCAGTCCAGTATTTTATGATACGAAGTAGGACATAGTGAAAAGAGTTAAAGTCCCATTGTTTCCCTAACTAGTGGTATGACTGTGAGTAAGTCACTTAGACTCTCTGAGTTCCAATTGTCCTATCTACAAAACAGGACTAATCCATGTCGAGGTCATTTACAGAGGATCTAAGATAGGCCAATGTTTATGTCCTGTTCACTGAACAATGTTTCTCTAACCAAAATTGTTTTACAATAACATTGTTCAGTCATTCTAACCAACTCTGCTCTCCCTAACATTGGATAGTAAATCTAGAGTGGGAAAGGCCCTTACAAGTTGTTTGGTCCAATCCCCTCATTTTCTGTGTGATATAGCTCCTGTTTCTCTCAAGGTCCACACCCTCTACTGTTCTAGTCAATGTTCCATCTTCTACCTCAGTGAATTGGTACATTATCCAAGCCCAGATTATTCCAAGCTCCAATCTAGTTCCCATATGTGCATTATATATTATGTATGATATCTACATACCTGATTATGTTTATCTATAGCATGTTTTTTGCTACTTCTTGTGATCAAGCCATCGTTTGGTAATATGTGTCACCTTATTTATGCTTGATATGTCTTTACATTGTCATTTGGGTTTTTATAGATTTTATCCTTCTGGGATCATGGTGTTTCATCAAGCACAGCCATTTAACATTACTGGGAGAATATTGGTGTTAAAATGGGGAGTATATGTATATACTTATACATATTATATATGTATGTATATATATATATATACACACACACACACATACATACATATATATATATATGTGTGTGTATATACCATGTGTATACACACACACATACATTGTGGGAAGTATATACACATGTACACATGTACATATATGTACATATGTTTTTCCAATATATGTGTGGATGTGTATGTATGTATATTATTCATATATGCATATATACATATACATCCACATATATACATATATGTCTATGTGTCTGTTGTACATACACATATGAACACTCACTCACTAAGAAGGGTTCTTCTGAGACTTAACTCGTCACCTCAGCTGCAAGAAAACCTGTTTTATCATGTTATTTGTGTGCTATCTTTCTGACTTATAGTCTCTCTGTGACTATTGTAGTCCATCTTTGTGGCACTAATCTTAGTTAACACCACATTGAAAATATATTTGTTTTTACTGTAAGTCAATCTACTTATCTATTTATATTTTTGGGGAGAAGAATTTCCCTAATAGATGATGAGGAGATTAAAAAGTGAAACTATTCATTCTGTTCAGTTGTAGAAATCTACAGAAGAGTTAAAGAATGGAGATGTCTAGGAGGAGTAATAAGAACATCTACATTGTCGAAAAATCTGAGTCCCTTAGTTTAGGTATGTAACTAGCAATCTACAGGTCCTCTCTAGCATATCTCCTAGAACACAGAACAAGCTTCCTAGGGGCACTGCTGTTCCTCCAAAACAATGATGATCCTGTGCTTTTTTCTGTGAAAGGTATCTTCATATAAAGATGGAATATCTTTTAGATTAAAACTCATTCTGCAAAAAGGGAAAAAAATAGGATTGATTTGTACAATCATCCCCCAAAACCACAGGTGTGTTACATATCTGCCTTGTGCATAGGCATATACATATTCCTTGTGTATAGCAGACACTTGGGAAATATTTACCGAACAAACAAATGAACGAATGAGTGAATGAACTTCTGGAGGCAAATCAAAGTTCTTTCTATTATCTTTGAAGTTCTGAATAGGCTAGGACATAAATCCACATCTATATGCTTCCTTTCAACTTCCCCTTTGGTTTTGGAAGTTATCTTTAAAATAGTAAGGAAGCTTCAAGTTATAGGCCTAAAGTGACAGCCAGGTGGTACAGTATCTGGAATATGAGACCTGGAGTCAGGAAGACCTGAATTCAAATCCAGCTTCAGATACTCAGCTGTTATGACCATGGGCAAGTCACTCCATATGCTTCATTCTCCTCATGTTAATGGGAACAATTATAGCACCTACCTTGTTGTTGTGATCCAGAATGATATATAATATACATTTTGCCTTAGTGGGCCCTTGTAATTTTTCATCTACTCATTTCACCATAACATAATGGAGACAGGAGAAGTAAAAGCTTTTTTTTCCCTATCTCTGCTTAGTGTTTAGGTATCTTGGTATTATATGATAGATAACTTTAAAGTATTAATGTTCCATAGAAGTTATGAAAGTACTTTTTGTGCCTTGTCTGTGTGTGTGTCTGTCCTTCTGTCTCTCCCTTTCTATGTCTCTCTCTGTCTCTCTCCTTCCCTTCTTTTGTCTCACTCCTTTTTTCTCACTTTTTTTTTTAAATTCCTAATGTCCTCTTACCCAACATGTATTTTTCCCTTAGTCCTTAAGTTTTCTGGCCCCCTTTCAAGTTATGCAACCAATTCATCTGTCCTCCTGCTAATTAATCACACAATTACTGCCTACACAACTTCCCCTATTTCTATTGCTTTCTAATGGCAGACACCAGAAGCCAAATAGCAAAATGGAGTGTGCGTATAAAAACTTCATTTGAAATTAGTTCATTTAATTTCTATTCCTTTCTGGTGCCTTTTGGTCAGAAATAGCCCAAGAGTTGCCTATCTTTCCATCTAAAATTGCTGAGTTATTTGTATTTTGGTTTGAATGTTATGTAATAGTTTTCTAATCTCATTAAAGATGAATTCTAAATCTGTTGCACATGTGTATGCTGGAGTTAAATGGTTGAATTGAATTTTAGACACTTGTTCTCAGTGAATATGAAAAAAATGAAATATTAGAGCTATTGATTCTATGGAATTCTTTAAACTGCATCTTCTCTAAAAATTTTGGCTTTTTAAATCTTTTACTAAAAGATTTAACAATTGTTAACATCACTGCCATTTTAAAGGAGAAATGTTGGTTTCAAGAGGTTATGGGAATTTAGGAAACAAATAACTTAAAGATTATTTTCTCTTACCTCCTAACTAGTTTTCTTCTAACTCTTACCCTACTGCTCAAGTGAACCTATTGATGTTTTCTGATCATGTCACTCTTTTCAAAAATTTCTTCAGATCCACGATGCCTACCAAATAGTCAGTTAGACAGTCAGTCAATAATCATTTATTAAGCATTCACATTTTGAATATGAATGGGTATACAGGGAAAAAAAAAGACAAAAAACAGTCCCTGATCTTGAGGAGCTCACAATTTAATGGGGGAAACAACATGCAAATAATTATGTACAAATAAGACACAGATAGCCTAAATTGGAGATAATCAAAAGAGGGAAGGCACTACCATTAAAGGCAATCTGGAATTGCTTCCTATAGAAGGTGTGATTTTTACCTGGAAGTTGAAGGAGGTCAGGGAAGACAGAGTTTAGAGATGAGAATGGAGAGAATTCTGGGCCTAGGAGAGAAAGCCAGTGAAAATGCCCAGATTTTGAAAATGGAATGTCTTATTTGAAGAACATCAAGGAAGGCAGTGGCTTCTTTGGTTGTTAGGGAAAGAATGACCTTTTAGGACTTGACCACTGATTAGTGGTAAAAGTTGCAAAGAGACAAATTTAGGCCTCATGTAGGGCAAGACTTCCTAAGAATGAGAAAGACAAAGGGGCTGCTTTGGAAGGGAGTGTGTTCCCATTTTAGGAGGTCGTTTGGCAAAGGCTGGATGGTTGCTTGTCAGATGTAGGCAGAGATACAGTGGATTCTTGTTCAGGTGGATTCTTGTTGGACCAGGGAACTGTGAGGTCCCCCTTACAACTTTGTGATTTGTCTATGACTCTTGTTGATCTTGCCTGATATTCCTATTTACATATTCTATATTCTAGCCACATTGGACTCATTATTGCACCCTATCATTGTCCTGTCCTCTCCTATCTCCATTCCTTGTTCTCCATCCCCTCTGCCTGACAGGGATTTCACTTTTCCTCATCTCCCTCTTTTGAAGGCCCTTCTGCTGGCACATAATAAGTGCTCATTGACTTTAAGTCTTAATCAAGTGATATTTCTACCATCAAACCATTCTTGCCCACCCCAGGGCTCCAATTTCACCTTCATTCTGTCTTTCCATTCTTACCTGATTGAAAGTTATCTTACTCACTTCAGATTTACCAGACCTCTTTGTCTGACTCTGTGGCTTTTCATGAACATCCATATCATACAAGTCTATGTGTTTTCATGGTTTGTTCACTGGGTTTATGGCATTAATTCTATAGCATTTGAGAGATCACCCAACATGGCTATCATCCCCATCCCCGAATGTACAGATTAGGATTTCAAAATGGTTGGGGATCTTTTTAGAAATTAAGATAAATATTAACAACTAATAAACCTAGAAATATAAGTTCTCCTCCTCCTCCCCCTCCTTTTGTTCTTCTTCACTTAGAAAGTGCTTTACAAATGTTATCTTATCAAAAGTCCTGGGCTGACCCAGGGTCTAAGAATAGACCCAAAATGGCATAGTCGAGGAAGCACTGTAGCCAAGTTCTTCCAACATTCCCTCCAAACAACTTTAAAATAATACTTTAAATGGGATTCTGGAGTGGCAGAGTCAATAAAAGTTCAAGGTGAAACATTTTTCCAGCCCAAGAAAACTTAGGAGGTCAGAAGGAAATATCTGTGACATGTGAGTGGAGGCTAGACCTGAGCCAACATGAATATAATACCAGAAGTGGCACTTGGTGGTGGTTACAGCTTGCAATTATCTCAATAAATGAAGGAAAAGCTTTTACCAAAATACAACACCCATTCCTATCTTAAAACACTAGAAAGCATAGGAATAAATGGAGCCTCTCAAACTGAAAAAGCAAGAACACGCACATCTGTAGAACATACATAAAGTAGAAGTCTTCCCAATAAGATCAAAGTGAGCAAGCATGTCCATTATCACCACTATTGTACAATATTGTATTAGAAGTGCTAGGTATAGCAATACAGCAAGAAAAAGAAATTGAAGGAATAAAAATAGGCACCTGAAGATGTTATGATCATATATTAGAAAACCCTAGAGAATCAACTAAGAGACTAATTGAAACAATTAAACAACTTTAGCAAAGTTGCAGGATGCAAGATAAACACACATAAATCACCAGCATATCTATATATGACCAACAAAACCCAGCAGGAAGAGATAGAAAAAGAAATTCTGTTTGAAATAACTAAAGCAATATAAAATTCTTGGGTACATACCTGCCAAGACAAACCCAGGGACTGTATGAGAACAATTACAAAACACTTTTCACACAAATACAGATATAAACAATTGGATAAATATTAATTGGTTTTGTGTGGGCTGAGCCAATATAATAAAATGACAATGCTACCTAAGTTGATTTACTTATTCAATCAAGAATTATTTTATAGAGTTAGAAAAAATAATAATAAAATTCACCTGGTAGATTCAAAAGTCAAAAATATCGAAGGAATCAATGAAAAAAAAAGAAACATAAAAGAAGGTGACCTTACCAATCCATATTTCAAATTATAATACAAAGTGATAGTCATCATAGCAATCTGGTACTGGCCAAAACAAAAGAAAAATAAAAGCAAACAAAGAAAACAACCAGGATGCTGGATCAATGGATTGGATTAGATACACAATAACAGTAGGAAATGACCTTAATAATCTCATGTTTGATCAACCCAAACATCCCATCTTTAGAGGCAAGAACTTACCATTTGACAAATTATAAAGCAGTTTGGTAGACACTAGGCATAGACTAATATCTCACGATGTATACCAAAATAAGGTCAAAATGGATAAATGATTTAGACATAAAAAGTAATATCAGAAGTAAATTATGGGAGTGTGGAAAAATTTACCTGTCAGATCTATGAATAAACTAAACTAAAGATAGAGAGCATCACAGATACTAAAATGGATAATTTTGATTAGATAACATTAGAAAGCTTTTACACAAACAAAAATAATTCAAACAAAATTAGAAGAACAGCAGGAAACAGGGAAAACCTTTTACAACAAATTTCTCTGATATAAACCTTATCTCTTAAATGTATAAAGAACTCAGCCAAATTCTTAAAACTAAGAGTCATTCCCCATTTGGTAAACGGTCAAAGGATATCAAGAAGAAATCAAAGCTCTCAATAGACAAATGGAAAAAAATACTCTATTGAACTATTGATTAGAGAAATTCAAAGTTAAACAACTCTAAGGTACCATCTCACACTATCAGATTGGCTAAAATGATAGAAGGGGAAAATAACAAATGTTGGAAGGGATGTGGAAAAATTGGGACACTGAAAGACTATTGGTATAATTGTGAACTGATCCAACCATTTTGGAAAGCCATTTGAAATTATGCCCAAAGAGTTACAAAACTGTACATACACCCTTTAACTCAGCAATACCACTATCAGGTCTGTTTTCTAACATGACCAGGGAAAAAGGAAAAGAACCTATATGTTCTAAAATATTGGTGGCAGCTCTCTTTGCAATGGCAAAGATCTGGAAAGCAAGGGGATGCATATCAATTGGTGAATGGCTAAATAAGTTGTGGTATATAATTGTGATGGAATACTAATGTGCTCTAAGAAATGACAAGCAGGTTGGTTTTAGAAAAAAAAACATGGAAGGCTTGCCTCAAATAATGCAGTGAAATGAGCAGAACCAAGAGAATACTGTATACAGTAATAACAATATCATTCAAAGAGTAACTGTGAATGACTAATTAATGCTGACTAATATGATCATTCAAATCAACTATGAAGGACTTATGAAGGAAAATGCTATCCACCTCCAGAGAAAGAACTGATGTATGGAAGTATGTATTATATGGTTCCACCTATTTATCTATATCACATGTTGTTCTTTAATGCAGGGTTGGGAGGGAGACAACTCAGAACTGAAAATGTAACCAAAAAACAAAGATCAAAAAGAGTTAAAATGTTTGAAATGTCTTTGGGAAATATTTAATGTAATATATAAAAATATATTTTTAAGTGTTATTTCATTTGATCCTGATAACAACTTTTTAAGTCATTGCAAGTATTAGATGCTATTATTATCCCCATTTTAGAGATGAAAAACTCAGGCTGGGAGAGGTTATTTGCCAGGGTCAAAGAGCTAGGAAGTGATTGAAGTAGGATTTGAACTCAAGTCTTCTTACTTCCAAGTCCAGTTCCCTACCCACTGTGCCATCTAGCTCCCAGAGTCCTCTTCCAGTTAACAGATCTATAAGACTAAGATTCAACGATCTTCCTCCTGCAAAGCAGTTTTCAAAGGGAGTTGTCTTATTACTTCTCCCCCATGTATCTTTTCTTGTCTCTAGGTTTCTCACAGACTACATGAGTGGGAAGCTGGGAATAATAAAGAGGCTGATGCTAAGCAATGTCTGCATCAGTAATGATAAACTATCTCGCATTAAATTCCCTATTGAGGAGAGTTGGGGTAAAGACTCACATCCCAGCATTCCCCCATCTCTTTTTGTTTCCTTCCCTTTCTGTACAGTTGAGTAATCACTGTCTGCCCCCTTTCAACTGTGCTTAGTAGACTCAAGGTTTTGTTTTTGTTTTTGTTTCTTTTTTGCCAATCTGGAACACATTATATTAGCACTGAGCTGGGAGTCAAGGGACTTGGGTTCTAGCCTTGTCTCAGCCACTAATTCATTATGTGATCGAAGTCCCCTCTATGGGCCTTGTTTTCTTCCTCTCTAAAATGAAAATAAATTAAATGACCTCCAAGGTTGCTTTTTTCTCCATATTATGGAAGTGCTTTTGAAAAAGTTTTGAATTGAATAGAAAACAAAACGTGTATGAATTCTAGGTTTCAATGATCTGGTCCTTCTTCCCCCCATCCCAGCTGTTCCCACCCCAGATGGAAGTTGGATCCTGCTTCTAGGCAGTTGCCTGCCAGGGAGGGAGGAATCTCAGATCTCCATTTCCATTCAGGCTCACACTTTAATATTTGCAATGACTAAAGCAAGCAAAACAGAGAAGTGCCTTCCTTGGTGTCAGATATAAGTGAAGCCAAAGAGTTGTTATTCCCAGGTTGCTTCACCCCTATTATTAGTGGCAGCTAGTCAACACACCCTCACCCAGATCGTCTTGCAGATTGATTGTCTTCTTCGATATAAAGGAATTCATTTTCCTTGGGCTGTGAGTTGAAAGGAGAGCAGGGATTATTGCATTTTTGTCTTTGCATCCCTAACGTCTAGCACAATGGAATTTAACCAGCTTCAAACGCTGGTTAAATTGAATTGAACTGAATTGATAGATGCCACTCCTTTATCTTTTTCCTTCCTTTCACCTGAGGTAACAACCTGGGAAAGTTAATTGAGTGTCTATGTGGGCCCTGGCTGTGTCCAATAACTGAGGATCAACTTTGTATAAGCATAGGGAGCTTGGGCTAAGAAGAGTTAACTCGATCAGGAAGAGAATGCCTTAAAGATACTGTACCTGCTTGTTGCAAGTCAGAATTTTGAGTTAAAGATTCTACCAGTGGGGGGGAGTCTTCCCCATATGGAGTGTTCTTCAATGGAATCCCTCATTGTTCAGGGCAGTCAAGTTGAGGAACATTAGATTTTGAGCCAAAAGAGCTGAGAGCACACCCTGACTCTGCTACTGGCTACCTATGTGAGTTTATGTGTAAGTCCTTTTGTCTCCCTAAGACTCTACTTTTTAGCCTGCCCAATGGAGGGCCTGGGCCTGGTCCCTATTCTAGTTTTAATCCTGTAATCCTGAATCAGACTGCCCATTGGTTTCTTGGGAAAGTAGGAACTCAAGTAAGAAAGACTTGGAGGCCCATAAAAACTGAAAGAGAGGCTTGAGAAAGAGGACGATGGAAAGCAGGTCAGAGTCGGTCACTGAGAGGGAGGAATAGAGTGAAGGTTGTGATCGATCTGGTGTGGAAGAAAGGCAATTGAGCCTGACAGCTGCCACAATTGTCTTTTGATGATCACAGAACCACAAGGTATTAGAATAGAAAGCCTCCGAGGTCACCTAGTCCAACCCACTCATTGTCACATAAGGAGCCTGAGGCCAAGAATAGTACAGAGACCTGTCCAAGGCCAAACAGTCAATCTTTGTTGTATCTGGGTCTAGAATTAAGTGGTTTCCTGACTCACTAGCCAGCGCTATTTCTACTAGTTACCCTGCCTCTCTTGGAAACTCTTGGGGGCTTCACCTCCTGGTACTTAAATGTGGCCAGATCCTGATACTCAGCGAAGATCTAATAACAACTAGGAGGAGCTGAGAGTGAAGTGTCACGTGTCTTCAGCTCAGCCCTTACAGCAGTAACATACTAACCCTAATGAAATAGTGTGGTTAGGACCCTACCCTTTTTATTTATTAAAATTAATTGAGGGAGTTATTTGTTATATAGCTTTTATGTCCAGAGTCTGATTTCTTCCCTGGTGGACCATCCCAGTTATCAAAAAATCAGAGTCTCTAAGGTTTTGATAAGAGTAATAAGAGTTGCTAGTAGAATTTAAGGACCTGTACCCCCCAAAAAAGATTATGCTTAAGTTCACCATATGCATCTTATCAACCTTTAAGATACTTAACTACTAACAAAAGAACTGGGCTTAGGGAAGCATGGAAATTATGTGGAGAAAAATAAAAATACATATGTTTATCAGGCCTGGGAATAGAAAGAAAAATCTTCCAGCAAATATATACTGTGTGTAAACTATGCGCTAGAAATTAAAAGGATGTAAAAATAAAAATAGAAATGTGTCTTCTGGCACTTTCATTGAACTGGAGGCAAAGGGTTGGACTCTTGCATGTTTGAGGGTCTTCCTTACACTCTGAATTTGATTCGGCCCAGAGTCAACTTTTCTTGGTTCTGAAAGTGCTGAGACCTACCCAAAAATGTAAGTCCGAGTGTGTGATGATGAAAAGGAAATGACTTGTTCTCTATTATAACAGGAACAAAAGGAGCCTAACTTCCCCCGGAGAAAAACAAGATCAGAGAAAAACTGTCTACCCATAAAGTAAATGGCATGATGATGCTAGTAAAAATGCCAGCTGGTAACAAGCAGGCGGACTCTCCCTAGCCAGATCTCCACTCACAAAATATGTGGCAGAGCTTTCTCTGACAAAACAATAGCACAGATTTCGGTAAATAAACACTGATTTAGCAGGAACTCAGACAAATCCATCTTGATGGAATGGCACACTCCTGCTCTGTCTCCTAACCCACAAAACAGGGCATTTGGAGCATACAGAAAAAAATGAGGCTGAATCAAGCCCAGGACAGATCCCCATCATCACTAAAAGTTCCGGAATAGTGACTCTCCTAGAAGTCACTCCTGATCATGATTTTAATAGGCCGTGAGAGGCAGAGCTGCCATCTTTGATAGAGAGATGACTTTGAAGTGACCAGGATCAAGCCCAGCCCAAGATACAAAATGGGGCTCTGTGAGCCTAGCCTAGGCCAATGATCTAATTTCACAGGACTCCAGAAAACTCTCCAAGACTCCACATTATAGAACAGTTACTGAACTTCATTGGCAGAGGAAATTTCTCACATAATATTCCCTGTAAGGATCAAATCATAGGTCCAGTTAAAAAAAAAAAGCACTGTTATACTAGCTATTAAAAAGAGCTTTCCCAGTTCCCTATGTTGCAGTAATGATGGAGGGATTGTCTGTAAGATCCTCCAGGGTAAGAACTATATTTATCTAGTATCATAAAAATCATAGACTGAGTTAGAAGTGACCTATGAGGTCAGGTAATCTAACCTCTAACTCCTGCAATTTCCCCAAAAATGCTCATCAAGCCTCTGCTGGAAGATTTCCTGTGATGGAAAGCTCACTTCCCCCCAAGGCAGTCAATTCCACTTTTTTGGACAGTTCTAATTGTTTTTCCTTTTATTGGGCAGAAATCAGCTTTGCTGTACTTATACCCATTGGTCTTAGCTCTGCCCTCCAGGGTTTAATGGATCAGTCAACAAGCTTGATTCCCCTTCTACATGCAAATCTTTACATATATGAAAACTGCTATTATGCCTTCAGTGGACATTTTAAAGTTCAGATGTGGCCCTTTATAGCTATTTTCAACGATTTATTTGTTGCTCTATCCTATTGTTACATTATATATTTTGTTACTCCATCCTGGAGTATATCTTTCCTGATCTCCTCCTCCCACCCTTACCCCTAGATCTTGTGTCCTTTCTCCTATAGAATTCATAAAACATTTTCTTTGGCACCACTGGGGCGTGTTAGTTTATATTGTGACCTCATATGCGGTCTGTACCCACAGTTTAAGAAGCATTGAAGGGGTCACAAGCGGAAAAAGTTTAAGAAGTCCTGGTTTATGGTACAGTTTTTTTGTATGTGTCATATTCCATAGACAAACTGTAAGCAACATGAGGGCAAGAACTCTGTATGCAGCATGTTACATCCTTGGTTTTGGGGACCAGGGACTTGAATTCGTATCCTCCTTTGATGCAAATTAACCGTGTGACCTCAGACAAGTCACTTTACAATCTTGAGTAAGAGTTTCCACATCTGGAAAATGAGGGGATTTTTTAGGTGGTCTCTGAGATTTCAAATAGCTCTAAATCTCTAGTCATACAATCCTGTGAACTAAACTTTGGATCTCATGTAGTTTCAAGTCTAGTGCTCTGTACAAAATAGGCAGATGTTCATTTATTTGAATTTATTCCTGTAAAATACTATCTTATGGGACTTGTTCCCATCATTCCAGTTTGTTAAGAAATCTTTAGATACCAATTCTTTCATGTACTGTATTATTTATCCTTCCCAACTTCCTGCCATTCATAAATTGTATGGACATTCCATCTAGGGCTTGATTGAAAGTCATAGATAAAAATCTTGAATATCTGACAGAGCCTTGTGACACTCTATGGGAGACCTTCCTGGAGGTTGATATTGGGCAGACATTGAAGATACCAAGGTCATCCATTGCATCCCAAGTCATCACTAGTTGTCCTGACTTTTGTTTTACCAGTGGACTTTGGTGACTGGAAGAGAAAGGCTGATGACTTTGAGCAACTGTTTCACTTAAATCCAATTCACACATGAGTCAAGACATCAGCCAATGATGTCATTGGTCCTTTTGAAAAATGAAGGACAAACAACATCTACAGTATTCTCCTGAATAGAGGAACCCTGTAAAAAATGAAAATGAAATTAATCCAGCATGACTAATGAATGTTGGCTTTAAGTGATCCTCATTTCCCTTTCTAACCATTCCATTATTTGTATATTCTAAAATTTTGCCAGGAATCAGCATCAAGGTCACTGGCTTAAATTTGAAAGACTCTAATTGAATTCAATTCAGCAAACATTAAATGCCCATTTTGTATTAATTTACCTTCTTTCCACTTTTGACAATTAGGACATTTCCTGACCCTTGTCTGTTGGCATTTCTCCTGCTCTCTGTGATTTTTAGAAGTATGCCAATAATGGCTCAACAATCACACACTCAAACTTCTTCAGATCCCTGGTGTGTATTTTATGCAGCCCAGATTATCAGAACTGGTGTATTATAAACCAGAATTATATTTAGCTGCCCTATTCCTTGGTTTTGCAAGTAAGTCAATTATAAAGGGAATGTTTGAGATTCTTTTGGTCTCCTCATTGTAACGACTGATTTAGTCAGTCAACAAACATTTATTAACTCCCTAGGCTCTATGCTAAGTACTAGAGACAATAAGAAAGGCAAAAAAAAAAAGTCAAGCTCTCAAGGAGTTCACAGTCTTATGGGAGAGACAACAACTATGTTCAAACAAGATACATATAGAATAGGAGATAATTAACAGAGGGAAGACATCTAACTAGCAGTAAGCGGGATGAGGAAACACTTTTATAAAAGGTAATTTTCTAGCCAGTTCTTGAAGGAATCTAGGAAAGCACGAAGGCAGATAAGAGAAGGGAAATAATTTCAGCCATGGTGGATGGGTAGGTCCAAGACTCTGAAAATGCAGTCAGGAGACAGTGAGGAATAGCAGTGAGGCCAGTACTACTCTATCACAAAGTACTTGGAAATGAATAAATTAGAAGAAGAATAGAAAGATTGGAGGGGGTCAGGTTGTAAAGGTCTTTGACTTCCAAACAGAGGATTGTCTATTTGATCCTGGAAATGATAGGGAGCCACTAGTTTATTGAATAGGGGGTACACTTTAGTAAGGTCAATTTGACAGTTGAATGGAGGATAGACTGGGATAGGGAGAGATTTGAGACAGGACGACTAACCCAAAGCTACTACAAGAGTAAGGTGATGAGGGCCTGAACATTGGTTAAACTTCAATATGAACTTAACATATAAAAATTACCACTATAATCAATGTCAATATCTCTTCTATCCATATCTCATTTTCATCATAAAAAATTTTATTTCAACAGATCAGATTATGTCAAATAGTTGTTTTCATTACAAGCCTAGCTTTGTATTAATTTTGGTCTTTGCTATTACAAGTCTGATTATAAACAGACACCTAAGGAATGACGGTAAAGAGCTCTTTCCTGTCTGTTGAAATACAGTCCATTTCACTTTTTGTGATCATTCAATGCTGGTTACAGCCAGTGTCTTCCAAATATTATTTCTAATAAAGTATTCATGATATGTAAGCATATGATTCTTGGATTATCATTCCTTATGCTTGAACCATATTTTTCAATACATTTTTTTTTGCCAAACTTGTTTATTCCCACTTTTGCATTGAAGTCACCAAATATCAAGGTACAGATTGATTTAATTTGGAGTTGTCCATAGAATTTCTCTATCTCTATATCTTCTGCAAAATATGTTGGCTCATAAGCACTAATTATTTTTATTATGGTCTTTTTGCAAATACTTATCATGAGTAATGCAATGCAAGGGAGCCAATTAAATAATGTTTCCTGTTACTTATGGATACTTGATAAATACAACTCTGTAAACTCCTTAATTTATTTCTTCATGTAGAATGTGTGAGCAGTTCTTCCATTTAACTCCAACTTCCTTCTGTTTCTCAGTTTCACTACAGCAACAAAATAATATGATTCAATTCTTCCATGAGTATGATCACTGGTTTATCATTGGACAAGAATGCCATATTTCAAGTAATAATGGTTATGTTAATATTTATAGATGGCAGGGACAGCTAGATGGTGCAGTAGCTAGAGCTCTAGCCTTGGAGTCAGGCATACCTGAGTTCAAATCCAGCCTCAGACACTTGACACTTACTAACTGTGTGCCCCTGGGCAAATCATTTAACCCCAATTGCCTCACCAAAAAAAATGTATATATGTATATGTGTGTGTGTGTGTGTGTGTGTGTTATATATATATATATATATATATATATATGTATATATATATGTGTGTGTGTGTGTGTGTGTGTATGTGTGTGTGTGTGTGTGTGTACATATATACACACACACATTACATACAGATGGCCTCAGAACTATGGTTCTAGCACCTCTGCTTCCTTTCCCTCTACCTTGTCATCCTCACTGCACAAAGAGGTAGAAATAGACATAGAAACAGACAAGTATGTGGATTCTTGAATATCGACATATGAGAGGCAGCCCAGAGTAGTGGATAGATGGCTGGCCTTTGAGTCAATATGACCTGGGTTCAATTCCTGCCTTTAACAAGAAGATTGGGTCAATTTTGTGGAATGTACTATAATTAATAAGTATAATTTGAATTTTCAACAAAATGTTCATTAATACAAACCTCAGTCCAGCTGAGGTTCTTCTAGACCTCCCAGATTCCAATTCAGACACTGAAAGGCCACAGTTTTAAAGTAACAAGGATTCATTGTCAGACTCAGCCAGTATTTACTGAGCAAGATCCTGCCCCACGTACCTTTTATGATACTAAGCCACACAACACATAGGCATTGTCCTCCAGGAGCTGACTATCCAAAAAGGGAGATTATACATGACAGAAATAATTATCTACAATGAGAACAATATTTGTGTAGCTTTCATAAAATAATTTGGTTCTTTTTATTCCCCTGAAAATCAGCTCAAGTTCCCAAAGTTTAGACTCTTATCCAAGCCAAATCCAGGCTCTGAACCCTTGGAGGTTTTCCTGTCACTTTCATTAATATTTTGAAAAATAACCCCAGGACTACTTAATTAATTGCCCCTTATTTCTGTTTTCCATCCCAGGTAGATTAATATCTACACAGCCCACAGATCAATGAGGGCTGGAATTTCCTACAGCTAGATTAGCACATCTGTAGTTTAAAGCCAGTTTGCATTAGAAGAAAACAGCCTATTCCCATGAGGAATATTTAGGGGATCAATTCATAAGGAAAGAAAACATGCTATTCTCAGCAAGGAGACAATACATGTTTTGTCTGTAACCCTGATTAATAATGCACCACAGCTTGGAGAATATGTTTAAAGGGCCAAAGTCAATCTTTTAAGACCCACAGTTTGACCTGCATTAAAAGCTGAGGAGGAATTGCCTACTAATTCTGAGGAGCTTTTTGTCAAAGGCCTGTTACAGGAGAAATTACAGCTAGCAAAAATGGGAAGCCTTTGTGCAAACAGGTAAAGCACAAAAGCTGCAGGTTAGCCCACCTTCTGTGACCGATTTCACTAATGAATCCCTGATTAAAACAATCAGCCCTCTTTCCAGAGTGTCTCATCAGTCAGTGATATAGCTTCTGTAGTGGAAGGAAGGAAGGAAGAAAGGAAGGAAGGAAGGAAGGAAGGAAGGAAGGAAGGAAGGAAGGAAGGAAGGAAGGAAGGAAGGAAGGAAGGAAGGAAGGAAGGAAGGAAGGAAGGAAGGAAGGAAGGAAGGAAGGAAGGAAAGAAATAAGGAAGGGAGGTAGGAATGAGGGAAGAAAGGAAGGAGAGAAGGAAGGGAGGTAGGGAGAAAAAAGGAAGGGAAAGTAACAAGAGAAGGGGGGGAAAGAGAGAAAATGGAAGAATTCAATGGAAATATTAATAATAATATTGGAAATCTAAACTTTGTTCAATTCCTTTTCCTTTTAAAGATGAGGAACTGAAAGAAATTTAGTGTCAGAGTGGTTGTCATTTTTTCCCTGTCATATTTCTAGTAAATGTCACAGGCAGAATTTGAACCCAGGTTTTCCTGACTCCACATCCTGCATGTTGTATATGACACTAGAATTAAGGAAATACATTTCTAAATCTCTTAGTCTATTAAGGGCAGTATATATCTATGAATTCCCAAGAACAGCTTTCAAAAAGACTTAAAAATTCTAAGCTTATGTAGCCCTTGAAACAGTTTCTAAAGTTCTTAAAGATTTATCCTTCTGAACTCAACTCAAAAGACAGTTTTTTTTCAAAGACCTCCGCTCTTCAGCTGTATACCACCTACTCAGCCCCCATCTCCTCTAACACTTCTCCTCCTTCCAGTTCACTCACTCATCCCTCATCACACATCTTCATTACCACCTTCTGCTTATGATTTAATGCCACCTCTCAATGACATACCTGGCCTAGAGCAGCCCAGAGAGACTAGTGTACGGAATGTCTCTTCTTCCCAATAGACATCTCTTCATTGAAGTGTTCTACTTACCATGGCCCCCTTCCTACTCCATGTCATCTTATTTCACTATTTCAGTACTTGCAAGCCTAGGAACTCTATATTATGAGACAAGACTTTTTTTTTTTAATTTCCTCTCATCTCAGTACAGTTTCCTTCATCATTTGGTATAATATAGACTCACTCCTACCTGCAATTATAATCATAGTTAAATTGATTCTAATTTTAGAAAAATCAACCTTGCTTTTAGGCCGTGACCCTTGCCAATCTTTAAAAAAAAATGGAATTTGGTTCCTTGCCCCTTCTATGAGAAGGAAGATTGACTATCATCACCTTTTTTTTTCATTGTTGTTTGAGAATCTGGAATGTAATCTTGAAAAATGTAGGAACAAGGGGCAGCTAGGTGGCGCAGTGGATAGAGCACAGGCCCTGGATTCAGGAGGACCTGAGTTCAAATCCAGCCTCAGACACATAACACTTACTAGCTGTGTGACCCTGAGCAAGTCACTTAACCCCATTGCCTAGCCCCCCCCAAAAAAAAAGAAAAAAAAAGAAAAGAAAAATGTAGGAATGTAGTTTGAAATCTAGAAGGGACCTTAGAGGTGCAAGCCTCCCAGCTCATAGATGAAGAAGCTATGTCCCAGAGAAGTAACTTGCTCAAGATCACAAAGGCAGTAATAGACATAGGTTTCAAACCCAGGCCTATTGACTCCAAATCCAGGGTTCTTTGAATTCCAACACAGGAGATCAATAAATAAAAATCCAGTTTAACCACTGCATAGCCTTCTGGTGTGTGGGATAATCAGAGAAATCAAAAGTCCCAAGCCCCATTGACCCTGTTGGGTCAACATCTGAGCAGAAATAAGACATCCACAGATCAATACAAAAATTCCTACCAAGCCAGAAAGTTTTTTTTCTTTTTTTTTAAAGTTTCTCTGGCAAAGCTTTCTCTTTACAATCTGTAGAGAGGATGAGGCTAATGAGAATGAGTGTTGGTAGGCAGAAAAAAATATGGTAACTATATCATGAGCTGGATTTTGAATTTTTATTACATTTTCTCCTTTTCCTTACCCCTAACCTTGATATTCTTATATATCTGTCCTAATTTCCATGAGGAAAGTGGAACTCCTACATGCAGGAAAGTCAGTCACCACCATTTCATATTCCTTAAGTATTCCCCTCATATACTACATGCTGACAGAAGTTACAGCTGAAATAGCAGATTTGGTCCTTACCCTCAAAGACTTTATTATCCCCAAGGGGAGAAATGATATGCACAAAAGCGCTCAAGAAAACAAAACAAAAAAGAGGAAATAAAAAATATTATATATCATGGCTTGTGTCCAAACTGACTCAAGCCAGTTTCGTAATCTGTTAAATGAAAAGATTGGATTAGAAGCTCTCTAAATTCCCTAAATCTAAATCATGTGGATAATACCAGTATCTGCTGGCTAATAGTAATATTAGTCAGGTAAGTCTGCTAATGGCAGATTCTGCAGCATTGTTAACAATCAAATAACATCATCAGAGACAGCACAGAATAGTGCTTAGAGAAGTGCCTCTCTAAGCTCTAGGAATGGCAAATCCACTGTTTGGTTTTCAAAATATTTAAGATTGACTTGTAAAGAACAGCCATCTAATGTTCACAGGATCTGCATCATGGAATTTATCTTTAATCAAGTGCCTGGGGGCTCCTATTAATTTTTCTCCTAGACATGGGAATAACTCAGTGTGGAGGAAATTCATGAACTTGATAAAACTGAGATTGAAGTCCCCTTTCATATCAGAAGTCAGTTCTTATGTGAATTCGGGTGCCTTAGTCACCTACATCAAATACTTCTACTGGCCCTAGAGACAAACAAGGCCAGCTATAGCCCTGGGCTGCCATTTCCCACCGAGAATAGAGGCAGACTTTCTTCCTAGACCCTCAGGCTGTAATTGAATCCCTAAGGAGCTCACAGAGACACACTCACAGATCTAGGCAAGTACAGGTATGCTCAGGGGTGCAAAGGAAAGCCCTACACATCAAGACACAGGTTCCTAAGCAGTCCAAGATCATAACCTTCCTGATATAATAATGGTGGCTAACATGTCATTAATAGCTTTCTGAAGCCAAACCCTGAACTGAGGACCCTGGCAGCAACCTCAATCCCCAAGGATAAGGTTATGTAGAGGTGCAGCCTAAGCTAGCAATATCTGAGCACTGATCCATCCCTCTTTCAACTTCACTGACCCACTTTCAGCATACTTCAGCTGTGAGTCTGCTGACAATAACATACATACAGCCAATTTTCAGAAACAAAAGGCATATCCTGCAGAGCATTGCTTCTATCAAAGTTATTTTACACTAATGTCAGTAATATATTATAGCCAAGCCCTACCCTACAGTCAAGAGCTTCTGGTGTAACATTTTTTTCCCCCAGTAATAGCCCATTTATAACATTTTTAATGTTATTCCTGTGGATATACCTTCCCCCTGTGATGTCATTTCACTTTTTGTGTGTGTGTATATGTATGTGTGGAAACAATGACTTTAAGCTGAGTCTGCCCAAAAGTAAGTTACCTACCTCAGGGGAAGGGCTCGAGCTCTGCCAGCTGATCCTTTATCCTCAGAGTGAAGCCGGCAATCAGGAATGCCAAATAAAAGTCATAGAACCAAGGCAAAAATCAGGAATTCTGCCCAAGTGACTAGGCTTAAGTAATCTGAAGAAAAAAAAAAAACAGAGATCATGGGAGGCAAAGGAATACAAAGGGAAGGGCAGAAAGTGCAGCAAAAGCAGAAAGCTAGAACTAGAAGAATGTGTCAAGAACAAAACAAAATGATGTTTTACTTATGTCTAACAGGACAGTTTTCCATTAATTCTAGCGGCTCCTTTTTTTTTTTTCCCCAGTGAGGCAATTGGAGTAATGTGGCTTCCCCAGGGTCATACAGCTAGTAAGTGTCAGAGGCTGAATTGGAATTTAAGTCCTCCTGGCTCCAGGGCCAGTGCTGTATGCACTGTGCCTCCTAGCTGGTCTACTTCTAGTCCTTCATAATCTCTCTTGACTACAGCAGTAAGCATTAGAGATGCTTTTTACCTCTATGCATAATGTCAGATAGCTAAAGATCACTTACAAGGAGCTGAAATTTACAATAAATGCTAAAGACAAAAGGACTTTTATTAGATAGGTTGGAGGCAAAAGAAAGGGAGGAAAAGAATGACTGACTGTATGGAGCACCTGGGAAGGAGGATGGACAGTGAGAGAGAAGGCTGAACTACTCAATTCCCGTTTTGTTCCATTTTCTGTTTCAAGAAGAAAGACCCAGAGATTGAGAAGAATGGGAAGAAAATGATTAATGCAGATTTCAAATCCAAAATAAGGGAGGAGACAATAGAAGAGTAGTAGAGCTTAATGACTTAAAATCAATATAATTATCATTAACGTTACTGTTACTTGGCTTGAGATTACTATCTCCCAGTACACTGAAAGCTATTTTGGATCTGATTACTGAAGCCCTGTTGGGAATCTTTGGGGAAACAATTCAAACTACAAAAATGCTACAGAACTGGAAATGGGCAGCCATTATCCCAATTTTAAAACAGGAAGGTTGTGGATATTTCAGCAAGTCTGAAATCAATCCATGGTAAAATTCTAGAAAAAAAGAAAGTAAAGGAAAGGTTTATACCTGGTTAGAAAAAGAAAAAGTAAGAATAAGTATTTCCAGACTGACCTATTTTTTTTCCTGTTTTTCCACATCATTAATAGACTGATACATTAGAGAAATGTCTCAGCTCTGATATTCCTTGACTTCTGCAGCATATTTTTAAGAGTCTTTCTTAATACTCATTTGGACACAAAGAAGAATTGTAGGCTGAATAATAATACCATTAGGTTCCTTCAAACTTTTTTAAATAATAGGACCTGAGATATGAAAGTCACAGCTATAGAGCTGGGAAGTACCTCGGAGCTCATTTAGTCCAACCTACTCATTTTGTTGTTGTTAAGTCATTTTTCAGTCATGTCTAACACTCCATGATTCCATTTGGGAATTTCTTGACAGAGATGCTGTAATGGTTTGCTGTTTCCTTCTCCAGTTCATTTAAAAGATGAGGAAACTGAGGCAAGCATGGTTAAGTGATTTGCCCAGGGTCACATAACTAGTAAGTGTCTAGGCCCAAATGTGAACTCAGAAAGATAAGTCTTCCTGATTCCAAGCTCAGTGCTCTATCTACAATGCAACATAGCTGCCCACTCATTTTACAGATGAGGAAACAGAGGCTAAGAGAGATTGGGTGACTTGACCAAGGTTTCAAAGGTTTCACAATTTATAGCTAGGCTTTGAACTTACATACATACATACACATACAATCAGTTGCCAAGTACTGCCATTTCTCTTTTTATAATATCTCTGGCTGTGTGACCCTGAGCAAGTCACTTAAACCTGTTTGATTCAGTTTTCTCATCTGTAAAATGAGCTGGAGAAGGAAATGGCAAACCACTCCAGTGTCTTTACCAAGAAAATCCCCAATGGGGTCATGAAGAGACAGACATGACTAAAGTACAACTGAACAACAAACAATGTCTATAATATGTCCAATAACCCTATTCTCTCCACTTACACAGCTCTTAGTTCAGGTTTTTATCAGCGCTTGCCTTAATTATTTTAACTGCCTCCTAATCAGGATCCCTTCTTCAAGTCTTTCACCACGCTAGCCCAAAATAATTTTCCTTAAAAGCAGACCAGACTGTATGTATAACTCTCCCACACAACCAATTCCAGTGGGTTCCTATTGCATCTGGAATAAAATATAAACTCCTCTAGTTTTTAAAACCTCACACAACCTGACATTAGATGTTAGACTCCCTACTTCACTCAGCAATCCAGCTAAACTGGCCTTCCCTTTATTCCTCAGTCACAACATTCCATCTCTAATCACCATGACTTTGCAATGTCCATCCCACATACCAGAGGAGAAAGTGAGGCTGGTCACTTGGCACTCACTCAAATCCAAATGAATTGCAAGTCATGCCATCACCTTCCTGATGTCATGGTCCTTTTCAAGAATGAAGGACAAAGCACAACACAACCCAGATACTTGGAATATACTCTGTTCTTACATCTTCCTAATAGAGTTCCTCACTAGTTTCAAGATACAGCTCAGACAAGATATTTTATGTGAAGCCTTTCCAGATCTCCCAACCGCTAGTATCCTCCATTCCAAATCACATTGTATTTAAGTAATTCATGTGTCTGTGTGTAATATTTATATTATTTGTATTTCTTGACCTTATATTTGTCATACATATTATATGTTATATCCATTTGTTATCTCCCCCATCAGAATTAAAGCTCTTTGCAAGTAGGCACTATTTCATTCTTTGTCCTTGTATTGCCAATAACTAGAATAGTGTTTGTCATTCAGAGGCACATAATAAATATCTACTGATTGATTGATTGACTAAAAGCACAATACCTTTTCCAAAACACAATCCATGTTATCTTCCTCCTTCATTGTCCTTCTTCAATGTCTGATTAAGATATATGTACTAGTAGACAAGTTCTATGGGTGGTCTAAATGGACCACTATCTATCATTGCTTGAAATTAAGCATTCTTCATCCACTTTGTTGTATTGTCTGGATGATTGGGACAAATTCAGAGAATAATCACAGATTTCATTTTAGAGGTTCTACAATTGTCCAGGACTTGATGTAATCTGTATCACGTTATTCACAAACAGAAATATATGGAGAACTCACCATCCTTGATTTATAGGGAATGGTTTTTTTCTACATTTGAACAGCCTCTGTAATAATGAAAAATTACATTTGGTAAGAATACATCTCCTGTTTTATGTCTTGCTATACATTTATAATGGGAGTGGTGGAAGAAAGCTATCTCTGTTGCATGTTTTAGGAAATCTTACATGCTTTTAAATACGTATTCAAGAGTTACATATGGGTGATATCTTGTTGAAGGAAAGACTTTACAGTGATATTTTGTGTTATTGAATCAAATATCTTTTTTTTTTAATCTGCCAACAAGCTTAATAGGATCTTGTGTTCTTTTTAACTTTCAGTTAACTATATAACCCAAAAAGTGATATGCTGAATTGTGTGGGGGGCAGAGGGGAAGCAAAAATCTACCTGTTCTCATACCTTCATTAAAGATATACTTGATGTGTGGAGGATTGTTCTCAGAAAAAATTTTGGAGACATGAGAAAGTAGCACATGGTTTGAGAGTTTTGATACTTTCTCAATAGGTCTTTGTCAGTAATAATTTCTGAGATCCACCAACCCCTGTTTTAGGTTTCCTATTCTTCCATATACTTTAAGAATAGCTCCTCATTGTCCTCAGAACTGTTTCACTCCTCAGTGTATCTCAGCTGACATACTATATTTGGTTTGTTTTTGTTTTTAACTGTAATTTCTGTGTTTTCACGTAATATACCAGTTACCTAAATGTTAAGAGTACTGATGCGGCGGCTCTACTGTCATTAATGGAGAGAATAGTTTACTATATACAGGATGTCCCTAAAGACATTCTGCAGTAATCTTGACAAATCTTTTCCATTTTTCATCTGTTTGTTATCCTCCTTCCAGTTTCATCCTTAAGTGCCTCAGGATGCTCTGGCTTAATATTAAATATAATGATAATAATAACACAAGATATCAAAATTTATGAGATTCAGTGAAAGCATTTCTTAGAGGCAAATTTATTTCCTTGAATGCTTATATTAACAAAAGATAAAGAGAGAAGATTAATGATCTGAGCTTGAAGTTTAAAATGTTACAAAATCAACAAATTACTATCCTCAAAATGAGTGCAAAAAAAGAGATCACTAAGATCAAAGGGAAAAAAATGAAGGATTTTGAAAGTTTAAAAATAAGTAAATTATTAAGCCAAAGAACTGGGTTTTTTAAAAGACCCATAAAAGTGATAAACCATTTGGTAATTAAACCAAAAAGGAGGAGGAAAATCAAATCATCATAATAAGAAGAGATGGCTGAAACCATAGTGAATATTCAAATACTCAAATATGTGATCTCATTAATTTGGATTTTCCTTGCAAAGATACAGACCAAAATCTGTCCATCCTTCCAACTCTTCTCTATATGTCCTCCCATCAGCTCATAAGAGAAATCTACTCAGTAAGCTCCTTCCTCACTTTCTATTGACATTGAAAGAATTCCAGTAGACCACACAGGCTGTATCCATCCATTATACCTCATATGATCAACTCACATTTTTTTTTTAATCATCAATTTCTTTCATGAGCTCTTTACTCTTGTCCTTTGCTTGTCTGAAACCTAGTCATACCTGTCATGTAGCTCTCCATCATTCTATGAATTGTCACTTTCCTTAAATTTTTTGGAGACTGTTCTGGTAGTGATTGTTTGTTCTTCATTTTCAAAAAGGACCCATGGCATCACAGGGTGGTATCTTGACTTGTGCATGAATTGGATTTAAGCAAGGCAGGGTTACATAAAGTTGTCAGCCTCACTCTCCCTTCCAGAGTCATCATAGTACAGTGGCAAGACAAAAGTCAAGATAGCTGGTGATGGTCCAGGATGCAGTAGATGACCTTGGCATCTTTCATGTCTGCCCCAGCTCTAAGTGCCCCACCGTACTTGCTTCAGCCACCTTCATGGCCATTGGGAAAAAAAAAATTGTTCTCGTCTGCCCATTCCACCTAATTCACTGAAGGGTTTGAGGCCTTTTGGTTATCCTCAACCTAGTTTAGCCTGTCTTGAAGCCATACAATAATACCAATGAAATATTTTATTAAAATTATAGAGAGTTGCTTCAGGGAGAAGTTTGAGTTAATTAAAGGAACTTTGCAATGACTTAAAAGCAATTGTAGTTTTCAACCCTACACTCTGCCTCCTTTATAATTCGAGGCCTAACATCCATTTGCAGCATCTATCCAAGCTACGTGGACAAAACTGAAAGACAGGCTGTATAGGACGCTTCAGTGTTAGGAAATTAATTATCATAATAAATTATGTTGAGAAAAAATAATCTCTATATGGTTATAGCAATAAGTACGAGAAAGCCTTTGATTAAATATACCTACTTTTTAACTTTAGAAATTATAGGAATTATATTTTTTTCTTAGCAAAATCAAAAGGATTTGTTTGAACCCAAGAGCCATCAGTTTAGGTAAGGAAGAAACTTAGTACCCTTACAACTCAGAACTAGTATCTTACAATGAATTCTTTTCAGAGGGATGGGGAGGGATGTGTTGGAGGAGGCAGATCAGAAACACAGGTGATCACCTTCATCTGGAAAATGAAGAAATGTCTCAGTATTAACTCCCACTGTGGGGAGGATGTGCTTGAGAACCAGGATTGGTTTTATTTCACAGAGGGTTACATAGGGCTCTTAGATTAAAAAGGTGCTAATTCTTTTGTTACTCATCTAAATCTGTGATTTCATCCTTCCACTGATTTAGGTGGGTCAATCACCTGTAGCTTATTTGTTTGGTATGCTGGGGCATTAAGTGACTTGGTCTTGACCACACAGCTACTATATATCACTTGAACTCAGGTTGAAGACACTGAGACTGGCCACTGTACACAATGATGCCACTAAGAGAAAAAATAGCTCTTTAGGGTTTTTGTTTGTTTGTTTGTTTTTGGAGTCAATCAGGATTAAGTAACTTGCCCAAGGTCACACAGCTAGTAAGTGTCTGAGGCCAGATTTGAACTCGGGTTCATTAAGTTTTAAAAAGAGAGAGAATAATTTTAGGAGGAGAACCCTACAGAGAAAGAGAGATAAAAGAACAAGCCGGGATAATGGAAAAAAGTGAGGGGGAAAAGCCAACTACTAGGATCTCTCCCTGCATATTCAAAAAGTCTGCAATTACCTAGTTTGGTGGGTTAAACATTCACTCAGTTACAGGAGCTGGGAAGGGGGCATTTTCTGAGAAATTATACAACATATTTACCAAATATAATGGGTGAATTCCATCCCCATATCTGTAGTACATAATAAAATGTGTGCTTGACTAACAGGTATTTTAACTTTAAGTGTTTTCTGTAGTGTATTAGCAGCCTATTTTCTGACACTGGTTATTACTTATTTCTACAACCTTTATTATGGAAGCAGTTAAAGAATAACTTCCTCCCTTAAAAAGGCTGATTTGTTTAGCTCTGGGAAGGAATTTATTGTGAAGGATTCTGGAGAGCTTTGCTTAAAGAGTCATGACCTAAAGGCAAACAGAGCCATTCCCTGAACATGCTCCTGACTCTAGGTTTCCTTTACCTATGGCTCTGTAATGGTTCAGGTAATTGATCAGATTTTTCCTTTGTCTATTTTCAAGTCTTATTTCCATACATACATACATATATATATATATATATACATATATATATACATATATATATACACATATATATATATACGTATATATATGTATATATATATCCATATATATATATACATATATATATACGTATATATATGTATATATATATACATATATATATATATACATACATGTATAATTTGCTCAGTCCAAATGGAAGGCATAAATACAGCTCCTTATGTATATTATGAAGATGTTGGGGATGGGGGGAGACTGGTAAAACTAGCACAAATATGGCTTTGACATGATTTTAAGTTGAAAATTCTCCATTCTGTACATGCTAAAATTGTTTAATTTGTTTAGTGGTTACTAAAGCACTTACCTTGTAAGGATGTTTATTACCTGGACACAAAAAGAGACTTCAGTCCCTTAGTAAAGAGGATTTCATCCTTGTGCCTTTTCTTTTCTTTTTTTTCTTTCCTTTTTGAAAAAAAAAACAAATATGGTGCTTATTGAACTTTCTTACAATATTCCAGCCTTTTACTTATTCTTTCCTGAAAAAAAAAATCGGGTCTAAATGCAAATTAACATTACTGTTTAAATATCACAGGCCATTTTCTCTGAGCCCAGTTACAATAACTAGTAATTATAAAAATTGCTTGCCTTGGGCTTCTGGCTAAGCCAGTGCTAAACTTGTCCTTTTATTAGATCTGTCAGACTGAGTTAATTATCTTTATGATAATAGATGTGCCTTACCTCAAACAAAACAAATACGCTTATAATTAGCTTTTTAGTTAGAATTTTAATTTATTTATAAAGACTGTTTGTTTTGTTACTTTTTTTTAAACAAAGGCAAAGGGATTGGAGAGTTCATTTTTAACAGGTTACTAGTCCACTTAGAACTTTTTAAGGCGGAAAATAAATTCATTATGTTAAACCACTGGGTCTAGTGGTTAAAACATGATACCTGGTCAGTTTGAAATCTATAATCTTCATGAGTGGATGGAAGGACATTAAGGAGGGGATGAGGGCTTTATTTTATTCCAAAAACGAAAGATACTTTTGCTCTCTCTTCACAACAAAACAGTTTTATGAAAGCTATTAGTAGACATGAGGAAGGATAATTTCCAAGAATAGAAAGGTGATGATCTCATTGTACTCAGCCCTGGCCAGACAATATCTGGAATACTGTGGTCTGTTCTAGGCATCATATTTTAGAAAGCTAGAGAGTGTCCAGAAGAGCAAATAGGATAGTGAAGGCCTTTTAGATTATGACATATGAGGATTAGTTACTGATATGGGCATGTTTAGCCTAGAAAAACCTAGAGGTGGTGGTAGGAGACATGCTCATTGTTAATAAATAATAAAGTAATAATAATAACCACTAGCTTTTAGTAGTGCTTTAAGGTCCCCTGTGAGATAGGTGCTATTCTTATTCTTATGAGGAAACTGAGACAGATAGAGGTTAAATCACTTGCCCAGGGTTATATACAGGTAATAAGTACCCGAGACTGGATTTGAACTAGGTCTTTCTAACTCCAGATCCACTGCTAGAATTTCATGTAGAAGAGCCATTTGACTTGTCCTTGGCCAGAAAAGACAGGGATAAGAATAATAGGTGACATTGTGAAGAGGCAGATTTAGGCTTGGTTTAAGAAGAAACTTTCTAACCATTAGAGTTGTCCCACAATTGAATGGCCGCACAAAAAGTTATCTGGTTCCCCTTCACTAGAAGTCTTCAAGCAAAATAAAGATGACTGTTTCCCAGGGAAATGTTGTTGTTGTTCAATCATTTCAGTCATGTTGCTTCTGAGTGACCCCATTTGAGGTTTTCTTGGCAAAGATACTAGAGTGATTTGTTATTTCCTTCTCCGACTCATTTTATAGATTAGGAAACTGAGGCAAAGAAGGTTGAGTGACTTGTCCAAGGTCATACAGCTAGTAAATATCTGAGGCCAGATTTGAACTTAGGAAGATGAGTCTTTCTAGGTTCAACATCATATCCACAGTGCCACCTACCTGTCCCTACCTGAGAAATAGGGAATTATTTTTCAGGTGTAGGTTGGACTCAATCTCCTTTAAAACACATTCTACCTTTGAAATTCTGTGATGTGTGTGTGTGTGTGTGTGTGTGTGTGTGTGTTTTAACAAGTCAATCTATTACTACAATGCAAGGTAACATGTACCATATGCTACTATGTAAAGCATTTTCCATAAGATAGGTTCAAAAAAATGACACTGTGGGTGTTCAGAGGAAAGAGAATTCTTAAGATTTAGAGCTAGAACATCTCTTAGAAATCATTTAGTCTGATCTAATCATTTTATAGATGAGGAAACTGAGCCCCATAGAAATCAAGTGACTCCTCAAGATCATAGAGATAGTCCAATTGCAGAACCAGAATTCAAACTCTAACTCTCAACCAGTGTTCTTGCCATTATATCCGCACCATCTTTCTCACAGCACTGTATTTCCTTTCTGAAGATAGTTATTCAAAGATGATGATGCATAGGTTCACAATGCTTGAAGCTAAAAAGCAAGAACAAGTTTATTTCTAAGTTTCTATAAATATTTGCCTAACATGTTCATGCCATCTTATTAACTTCTCTCTGATTTCCCACTCCATGATGGCAATGGATGGTATCACCTTTCTGATATTGTAAGCAGAACGTCCAATATTGAAATTTATTATAAGCATAGAAAGGAAACCAGTTGAGCAACAGGGGCAGCAATATGGGAACTGAGGACTGTGACAGTTTCTCTCCTATTTTGGTTGACTTCAGGCAGTGGACAAAAAGCAGGGAGGACTTCTGTGTTGATGCTTATTAGACTGGTCTATTCTATTGTTGCAGAACTGCTTCCTTTGGAAAGAATGATTGATAGTAAGCCCAATGAGGCCTGTTTACAGTGGAACAGTATGGCTGTGGAGGGGTCTGTAGTTCCTAGAAAGTTTTGATTCAACCTCTGTGTTACCCTGTATTGGGAAAGAAGTCTTTCCCCCTTCCTTATTCCTCTTATTCATTGAGGAAGTCCTGTATGTCAAACCACGCTGCAAATTGTCTGAGTTCTTTGACATGGGGAATATGCCTTGGCTAAGGCACCAGGAAGCACCGTAGTTCACAGAAATAAGAGAAGGCGTCTGAGAAGGGGCCCCACATTCAACTACCCTGCAGCATCCCTATGATTCAATAGCTGGCAGCTGGATGTCCCCTCTGGATAATTCCAATGTAACTTCCAGCCAACATTGTGAATTTAATGTGTACAGAACTGAATATCTTCTCTACAACCACCCTAGCTCAAAACTGGACCCTGTCACTAAAAATTCCTATGTCTATTTAAAGGAGCTAAAGGGCAAGTAGGTGGCACAGTAGAGAGAGTGCAGGCCTAGAGTCAAGCAAGGCTGATCCTCCTGAATTCAAATATAGCCTCAGACACTTACTAGCTATGTGACCCTGGGCAAGTCACTTAGCCCTGTTTGCCTCAGTTTCCTCATCTGGAGGATGAGGAAATAGGATGAGGAAATTAGCTGGAGAAAGAAATGGCAAACCATTCCTGAATCTTTGCCAAGAAAACCTCAAATGAGGTCATGAAGAGTCAGACAGGACTGAAAAATGACAGAACTAAATCAGAGCAACAACATACTCCCTTTCACCCAGGCTTAATGGCCCAAGTATTCTGTGATTCTTTCCTCTTTTTCAGCCCACATATCTAATAATTTATTGTATCTTTTTTTAAAAAATGTAATGTGTAACACTTGAGGAACTTTTGATAGGCCCATAGAGTCTGGAGTATTGCACCTACTCCCTTGGCCATTAAGGCACTGCTCTAATCTGAATTCATAGATGTATCCTGAACCCAATTCAGACTGGATTTGGAGCTTAGCTTCAGGGAGAAGTGATCTTGTCTCTCTTTTCTCAAACTTGCTGGCTCATTAAATACCCATTCTAGTTCCCTGAGGATACATTATTTAAAGCTTAGATAGTACCTCTTGTCCAAGGTCTCCCGAAAGGAAGAATAGAAAAGCATTTAGTGTACAATATGAATCAACTCTAGAACAAGTATTTATTTCCTATGCACAAAAGGAATACAAAAAGAAACAGAAGATGCACAGCACTCATTGACAAAAAGACAAAACAAGATTCAATTTTTTTTCTAAATAAATATTGTTATATTTCACCTCAGTTCTGCACTGTCCAAGCAACTCCCATTCCATGTCCTCTTCCAAATTGGCAGGGACCAATGCAATTAAAAATATAAGAGAAACTGTTACCTGAAGGGAAAAAAAATTTTGCAGCAAATTTATCTGATAAAGGTCTCATATCGGGGGTAGAGACAAGATAGTGGAGTAAAAGCAGTGATTTGTTTGAGCTCTCCCCTAACCCCCTCCAAATAACTATAAAAAATAATGGCTCTAAACAAATTCTAAAGCAGCAGAAACCACAAAAAGGCAGAGTGAAACAAATTTCCTGTGCAAGACAGCCTGGATGGTTTATCAGAAAAGTATATCATGCAGGGCTGAGAGAGGAGCACAGTGCAGCGTGGGCACACAGGCCACAGTGAACCTAAAGCAGGCCTCAGAGGACTGAATCACAGGCAGCTGTAGCAGTTTCCAGACTTTTCAATCCATGAACACCTGGGACAACTTAGAAGGTCAGTGGGAAAAGTTTATGTCTTCAGTGAGAGAGAGAAGTGAGGTGATCTCAGCTCCAGTTCCAGAGCTCAACCCAGAAAGCAGGGGGAGGTGGCTGCCTCCTGAACTTCCAACCCACAGACTGAGAGGGAATCCAGTGGCTGAACAGAGAGGGATTGCAGGGATCTCTTTGCCAGTGCTGAGGCAGGAATCTCTTGCTTTGCCCATGCTTGGATCTGGGTCACAGTTCTGGTGGCGGTCCTGGGGTGAGGAGGAGCACTGGCATGATGGAGCTTGTAGTGGCTGTGTAGAGAAAATCCTCACAGTTCCAAGACAGAAAATGGTGCTTGTGGTCACTCATAGATGAGAGCACAGGACAAGAAAGGAATAAACACCTCACCCTTAATCATAGTACCTTGGAAGAACTGAAAATTTACAGGTCCCTAGAAGTATCTCTGAAAACAGCTGCACAAAACCCCTAAAGCTTGGGACAGTACATTCTCCACACTGGAAACAGACTCCTACCTTAACAAAGAGTTTATAACTCAAGTAATTGGCCAGGATCATGAGCAACCAGCTCAAGAAGAGTCAGACTATACTATCTTACTTTGGTGACAAAGAAGATCAAACATACAACCAGAAGAAGACAACAAAGCCAAAGCTCCTACATCTAAAGCCTCCAAGAAAAATATGAATTGGTCCTAGGTCATGGAAGAGCTCTAAAAGAATTTTGAGAAGAAAGTAAGAGAAGTAGAGGAAAAATTGAGAGTGGTGCTAAATGAGACCCAAAAAATACTGAAGAAAATAACACCTTGAAAAATAGCCTAACCCCAATGGCAAAAGAGGTCCAAAAAGCCAATGAGGAGAAAATGCCCTAAAAAGCAAAATTGGCCAAATGGAAAAGGAAGTCCAAAAGCTTACTGAAGAAAATACTTCCTTAAAAATTAGAATGGAGAAATTGGAAGCTAGTGACAATTTGAGAAATAAGGCACTGTAACACTAATCCAAAAGAATGAAAAAATAGAAGAGAATGTGAAATATCTCATTGGAAAAACAACTGACCTAGAAAATAGATCCAGGAGAGAGAACTTAAAAATTATTGGACTATCTGAAAGCCATGATCAAAAAAAGAGCCTAGACATCATCTTTCAAGAAATTATCAAGGAAAACTGCCCTGATATTTTAGAACCAGAGGGCAAAATAGAAATTGAAAGAATCCACCAATCACCTCCTGAAAGAGATCCCCAAAGGAAAACTCCTAGGATATTGTAGCCAAATTCCAGAATTCCCAGGTCAAGGAGAAAATATTGCAAGCAGCCAGAAAGAAACAATTCAAGTATTGTGGAAACACAATCAGGATAACACAAGATTTAGCAGCTTCTACATTAAGGGTCTGGAGGGCATGGAGTATGATATTCCAGAGGGCAAAGGAGACAGGAACACAATCAGGAATCACCTACCCAGCAAAACTGAGTATAATCCTTCAAGGTAAAAAATGGTAATTCAATGAAATAGAGGACTTCCAGGAATGCCTGAGGAAAAGACCAGAGCTGAATATAAAATTTGACTTTCAAATACAAGACAAACATGGAAGAGGTAAACAGGAAAAACAAATCATAAGAGACTTATTAAGGTTGAACTGTTTACATTCCTGCAAGGAAAGATGATATTTGTAACTCATGAGTCCTTTGTCAGTATTAGGGTAGTGGGAGGGAAAAAATTATATGTATGTATAGATAGATAGATAGAGGGCACAGGGTGAGTTGAAGATGAAGGGGTGATATCTGGAAAATAAAATTAAGGGGTGAGAAAGGATTATACTGGGAGAAGGAGAAAGGGAGAAGTAGAATGGGGTAAATTATCTCACATGAAACAGACAAGAAAAGGCTTTTACAGTGGAGGGGAAATGGGAGAAGGTGAGAGGGAATGAGTGAATCTTATTCTCATAGGATTTAGCATAAGGAGGGAATAACATACACAATGGGTATGGAAATCTATCTTACCCTACAGAAAAATAAGGGGGGAAGGGGACAAAAGAGCAGGGGTTGGATAGATGGGAGGGCAGTTTGGGGAGGGGATAATCAAAAGCAAACACTTCTGAGGAGGGACAGGATCAAAAGAGAGAATAGAATAAATGGGGGATAGGATAGGATGAAGGGAAATATACTTACTTTTTCACAACAGGACCACTATAGAAGTGTTTTGCATGACTACACATCTATAACCTGTATTGAGATGCTTGTCTTTTCAATGAGGGTGGGTGGTGAGGGAGGAAGGGAGAAAATTTGTAACCCAAAGTTTTAAAAATGCATGTTAAAAAAAATAAAGGTCTCATATCCAAGAACTATAAGAAATTGATTTAAATTTGTAAAACAATATTTATTTGCCAATAGATAAGTGGACAAAGGATATAAACAAGCAGTTTTCAACAGAAGATATCCAAGCAATCTACAACCAAATGGAAATAAAAATACTCCACAATAGGGAAATGCAAATTAAAGCAACTTTAAGTTCCCACTAGATTGGCAAAAAAAAAAATGACAGTTATTAAAGGTACTACAGAAAAACAGTTGTATTAATATATTGGTAATGGAGCTGTAAATTAATGCAGACATTCCAGAAAACAACTTGGAACTATACCCAAAAAGTCACTTAGTTATATGTACCCTTTGATCCAGTGATATAACAACTATGTCTAAAGAGATCAAAGAAAGAGGAAAAGGTTCCATGTTTACAAAAACATTTCTAGTAGTTTTTTCCTTTTTAGTAGCAAAGAAGTAGAAACTGAGGGAATGTCCATAAAATGGGGAATGGCTGAAGAAATTATAGTATGTGTGTGTCAAATAGGATTCTATTATGCCATATGAAATGATGGAAGGAGTGGTTCCATTCTTGAATATAGCTCATCCTTCATTTTGAAGAGGACCAATGATATCACAAAAGGATGTATTAACTCATACATGAATTGGATTGAAGTGAGGCAGAGTCATCAGCCTCATTTTCTTTTCCAGAGTCATGGAAGTTCAGTGGCAAGACAAAAGTCAAGATGACTGGAGATGACCTGGGATGCAGTAGATGACCTTGACAACTTTGATGTCTTCCCAAGCTCTAAGCGTTCCATGGTGCCTGTTTCAGACATCTTCATGTCCACTGCAATAAATTGTTCTCATCTACCCATTCTGCTGGAGTTGCAGTAGACATCCCCCTAACTCACTGACAGGTTTGAGGCCTGTCAGTTACTCTCAACCTGATTTCACTTGTCTGCTGAGATGGTTTTAATGGAGTATGGCTGCTGAGCATGCTGCAGCTTTGTACATCCATTCTAGAAAAGACAGGTATGAATTGATGTAGTGTGAAATGAGTAGAATAAGGGGAACAATTTGTACAATAACAATGACATTGTAATGGCAAACAACTGGCAAGACTTAAGAACTCTGATCAATGCAAAAACAACCATAATTCCAGAGAACTGATGATACTCCCCAGCTCTAGGCAGAGGTAATGAACTCAAGATGAAGAATGAGACATGCATTTTTGGACATGGCCAGTGGAGAATGTATTCCATTTAACTGTGTAAATTTGTTACAAGGATGTTTTCTTTTTTCAGTTGAAAGAGGAAGGGTAGAAATGAGGTTCCCCCTTAAAAAGGGAGAGGAGGAAAACTAGAAGAAATCACAAGCACTAGGATACCTTTGAATATTACACATTGAATTGATTAAAAATAAATTAAAAGTATGCTAAAACACAATGAAATGAAGAAACAAACAAACAAAAACCAGTCTTGGGACAATCTTCTTGTTGTTGGTCATCTTCTCCAACAGCATTGCAGGCCTTCTCTCTTTGCCCTTGTTAAATTCAACCAAAAAGGCCTTAGACCTCTTGAACTCCCCAGGACACCTCCAAGTCTGGAGCCATCTCAAGACAGATATTGATTCACATAAGATTGGGTAAGAACAAACACAAAACAATCAACCTGAAATCCAAACTCAAGCTTGCCCCATAAGGCTTTAAATGCCTTCTGCTAATGGCCGAATGTTGGCTAGTGTGGATGGCAGTGAAGCCCCTTCATCCCATTCCTTCATCGGAAGCAGTATGAAATAATTAGGGCAGGATCTGAAGCTGCAGGGGAAGATAACCTGCAGAATAGTCATCGGCTTCCTCTGCTCGGTGGCCAACAAACCTGCTTTGGGATGACAGGCAGCCCAAAGCACCAAGCTACATGTGGTCAGCCAGAAAGAGGAAAACACTACCATCGTGTTGCACTTACTTACTTGCAGTTCTTTAAACATGGCATTGCATCTCCTGTCCCCATGTCTTGGCACTGACTGTCCCCTATGCCTGGAACACTTCCACTTCACCTCTTAATTTCTCTGGCTTTCTTCAAATGTCATCTCAAATGCCACATTCTGAAGGAGGTCTTTCCTCATCCCTCCAATTGCTAATGCCTTCGCCTCTCAGTTCATATATTGAATGTATGTACTTACATGTTATCTTTCCCATTAGATTACGTACTCCATAAGGACAGGGACTGTTTGGGTTGTGGGGTTTTTTTTAAATTGCTTTAAGTCCTTATCTCTTAGCACAGTGCTAGGCACATACTAAACACATAACTGAGTTCAAATCTGGTCTCAGACACTTACTACCTGTGTGACCCTGGTCAAGTTACTTAACCCTATTTACCTAAGTTTTCTCATCTGTAAAATGAGCTGGAGAAGGAAATGATAAACCACTCCAGTATCTTTGCCAAGAAAACTTCAAATGGGGTCAAGAAGTGTCATACACAACTGAAATGACTGAACAACAACAACAACAAAGTGGTAATTATTGTGCCTGTGGGGTGGTTCATATAAGGATGCTCCTATTACTGTGAAGACAAGTCTGCCCACAGGTCCTCAGGGAGATGGGACATGGCTTGTCCCCATTGTAATTCAGGATGGTGACAACAGCACCAAAGTTTGCATTTTCCCTTTCTCCTCACCTTCCTTGCTATCCCACCAGGGATGCCCAATATTCTGAGGCTCAAGCTTTGTGCTTTCCTTACTCCCACATCTGTTTAATGTCCCACTGGAAAGATTGTAGTCAGGCACTTGAACGTCTGGGGTGCAAGAGATGCTGAGGTCCATCCTTCAGCTATTAGCTCCTTAAATCCTCTGGTCACAGGACCATAGATCTAGAGCTACCTAGTATAGCCCCAACCCCCTTGTTTTATTCAGGTCCGAGCACTAGGGATTATCAGGTTACAAGTAGCAGAACAGGATGGCCCCCAAATCATGGAAAGAAAATCGAAACAAGAGTCTGTTTCCCTGCCCCCATTTCTTCTCACCAGGCTGTTCTGCCTCCAATTCTGGGACTGTCCTGAGACTAATGATTGAAATCCAGTGACTCAGCTCAATTAAATCTGTTCTAATGAGAGTTTATTGCCTGTAGTTTGCTTTGCACCAGAGTCAATTGCACATCTTTGCTCCAAGTACAATTGAGGCCAGCAAGTCCAAATTGTTGGGCCAGAATCTCATTTCTCTTCATTCCCCACAGATCTCTTCACAGCATGGACATCTTTTTGAAGTTAATGGAAGTTCTCCACTAGAATGATGTCTGGGGTCTTCAGGGAGAAGTGAGAACTGGGCCCATCATCATTTACTAAAGTGTAAGTTATTTTTCACTATCATCAAAGTGCTGGAAGAACCAAGGAGCTGAGACACAGGCACTCAGTAGAACTAAGAATAACATAGGTAGAAGCATGTTTCTTAATGAGCCTTAAAACTAGGAATGACAGTACTAGTGGAAACACAGTATGCAGATGAAAATCCACCAGTGGGGGGGTGTGGGGGAATGGTGGGTGTTATGTATTCCAAGGCCAATATCTGGCTGCTGCCTTTAGAATGACTGGGAATTTTGCCAATGTTTACTAATTTTTTGATGAACAAAATAATTTTTTGAAAATGTTTGTTTTCTTCAAAACCAAAGCAAATGTATTTATTAAAGGTAGGTACTAATGATAAAGAGATTGACAGTTAGAAAGACAAAGCAATTACAAAGGCTTCCTATGTGCAGGCAATAGGCTAAGTACGGGGGGTATACAAATACAAGTCCCTGTCCTCAAAGAGCTTATATTCTAATAGGAGAAGATGATACATAAAGGAAAGCTAGAAAAAGAGGGTCGAGTAAGAAGAATGGTAAGGAGACTGCAAGAAATTATATGGAGGCCTGGGCCCTACAATATAAAGTAAAAAGCTCACCTATCAGGAGAGATAGGAAGTGGAGTCCAAGTCTCTGTTACAGTATAGAGAGTCTGAGAAGAGGGCCGTGGTGAGGAGACTGTGGGTAATGCATCTGTAATATGCATAAATCTATAGGTGTGCATGTGTGTGTGCATGTGTATACATATACATATCTCTCTAATTGGAGACAACATGTAAATGCTTCCCATTAGAATGTATATATACAATATATACATGTTTGGGTATGCATTGCAGATATGTGGCTATATATATGCATATGTTCTATATTATGTATTATATATCTGTATAAATAAACATATATCCTCTAGTCTCACTCTATGCTTCATTATTAGAATATATGTTGTTTTTTTAATTTGAAGTTCTTATTGAGATCTTTCTAGAATTTCTTTGCCTCTGCATTCCATATGATAGATGTCAGCATGCATGCTGCAATTATCCTTGAGGTGTTTTGCTGTGTTTTTCACATGCTTCTGAGTACTGCTCTACAAGCTTGCCAAGTGTCCTATGATGTGATATTTTTGTTGCCTTTGGATGAACTATAAAACCACCTCTGGGAAGATGGCAGAATATGAAACAACCTAAGGTATGCCCAGCTTCCCATTTGCCAGTCCAAATAAACTAGAAAAATTCTCCCAAACTGAATAAATATGAAGTAGGAGGAAGAGGTAAATTGAAAGTGCCTACCACAAGTTGACTCTTATTTTTAAAAAAGAACTAGACCAGTTCTTTAACCTATAACTCCTGGCCCTTTCCTTCTCCCATCCAACATACAGCCCTGAGAGTTCCCCTGTGCTTTGTGATAGCTACAATTTTAAGCCCTGACTTTCAGGATTGAACCTTGCTCAGCATTCCCTCCACACCTACACACTCCTCATCTCAACAGGAAAGAAAGAAAGCCCACATGAAGAAATGCTCCAGCTTATGAAGATCATTGTAGAAGAAGAGGGCACCCAAGAATGTGACAATGGGACAACTAATTGTTATGGTACAACAGGAAACAGGAAGCCCTGATAAGGGTAGGAGAAAGGTGGAGAAGAGAAACATACCTGTCCTGAGTTTCCACTTAGCCAGGTTTTGTGGGTTCTTCCCCAAATCCCTTCTCAACCACTGCTCCA